>NC_136793.1:17836824-18549324 GCF_951216825.1 Electrona antarctica | reverse complement strand
TCAGCTTCATTGTTTCACTATTCAAAAGTGGTTAAGTGCATCTGTGGGCTTTTGAACCAATGAAAAGTTTAGAGAGCTTGTGACTAAATAATGACTACATTGGATCCACACACATTTTTGTCATGGTTTTAGGCTATTTCCATTCGTTGGTTCGTTCGTGCCTTCGTTCGTTGGTTCGTCCGTTGGTTCGTCCGTCTGTCCGTCCGTCCGTTCGTTCGTTCGTTCGTTCGTTCGTTCATTTTTCTTATGATGACATGCCCAAAATAGGGCCACCAGGTTGAAAGTGGTGAATTATTCCTAAAATCAACATGTCGTGAAGTTTAACTTTGAGTTGAAGTATGGCAGTGTGTGAAAAAGAGAAAGAAAAAAAATAATTTCCTTTTTCGCCTTACAGAGCTGTCAAAGCATTTGACTGGCTGTAGATAGATTGGTCTTATAAGTAAGACGCGTTGGGGAAGGCGTCGATGGAACCAGGAACCAGGACGGTAATGGAATTGATTGTGGATATTGTGTTTTGCCTTTTTTTCCTCTGCAGGGACTCCGGTGAATCGGATTCCTATCATGGCCAAGCAGGTGTTAGATCTGTACATGCTCTACAAGCTGGTCACAGAGAAAGGCGGCTTAGTGGAAGTCATCAATAAGAAAATATGGCGAGAGATCACCAAAGGCCTCAACCTCCCTACCTCAATCACCAGCGCAGCTTTCACCCTACGAACACAGTGAGTACTGTAGCCCTCCCTGAGTACCACAGCACTGTACTACTAAGGCACTGTTTCCCAGTACAGTACCACAGCACTGTACTACACACTAAGGGCCGGGCTACACTGGTGGCGGAATTGGCGCGGAATTGGTGCGGGGAGTCCGCAACGGTACGCTGCCTCTATAATCAATGGAACCTGGCTACACCGAGCGCAGCTGCGGTGCACAGGTTGTGCACGCGTGAATCATTTTTTTCACGCAAGTGCTCTATTTTTCCACTTGTCCGCAGCCCTTCGCCTCGCCTCCCCTCCCCTCCCCTCCTCTCCTCTCTGGAAAAAAAAAAAAACAGTAAATACGCAACTCCCCGCGGGACGGACAAATTGTCGGTGCAGCCACCTAAAACTCACATTCAGCTCCACCCGCGGCACGGTTCCGTTCCGTCCCCAGTGTAGCCTGGCCGTAAGGCACTGTTTCCCAAACGGGTCGCGAAGTGAATACCCCATAGCAGATCTGCTATTTTCTCTAATTTGAGTCCCGGGCAAAAGTCTAATTTTGCACGCACGCATGCTATAGCTATATTTTGACAATTTTTGACAATATAATGACATTTAGGGTTGCCAGGATTAAAGTGCATGAAAGCAACAGCGTCCCTGGCACACACAACTATACACGGTTATTTTTCACAAGGATTTGTTAGATACTCACAGTGCACTCAGGCCCAAGTCCAGGGTTAGACTCTCCCATCTTCTTATTTTTTTCCCCTCATGAATATAAAAATAAGGGCTGACCTTTGATTATGACTGTCCACAGACACGCTCATTAAACACAATAACATTTATTTTGTGCAAAGACGGTGTTTGTGTGGTGGATTGCAGTGTGATTCATGATAATTATGGCATTATAGAGGCACAGGGCTTTGGATCCATGTTGTCATGCACTTGATAGATGGCAGCATGTTGCCACATGACACATCCAACAACCCTGCCATCTTTACCACGCTCACACGCCACCTGGAGAGCTCACATGTAATGCCCAATTAGCAACAAATCTACTTACTGAATATGTCAGTGTTGGAAGAACTACTCAGTTTCCACAAATTATGCAAATACTCAATGTTACAAGTTACTTAAAGGGGAATACCACTCATTTTCAACATTTTACTATGTCATTAATATACCTTAGAGCTGTTGAAAAAATCATTAACATGGTGAAGTACATCTTGATGACATCATCAAGATATACTTCACCATGTTAATGATTCTTTTCAGACCTACAGTTCTAAGAAACACGGAATGGGGGGACTTTTTATTATTATTTCCACACAACAGCTCTAAGGTATATTAATGACATGGTAAAATGTTGAAAATGAGTGGAATTCCCCTTTAATATTTCAAATCAAAATTTGACTCGAACAGAAGCACAAAGGTATTGTAATCAACGTATAATTACAGTAGCAAAATTTGTCAAACTGTTTCTGTCTGTGGTAACCAAGAGATTGTGATGTTGTAGCATTTTACTGTACTGTACTGTACTGTACTGTACTGTACTGTACTGTACTGTACTGTACTGTACTGTACTGTACCTCTACCCGTGTGAATGTGAAAATCTATCTATCGATGTATCTATCTTATGTATCTATGTATCTGCAGGTATATGAAGTACCTCTACCCGTATGAATGTGAAAAGCGGGGCCTCAGTTCTCCCGGCGAGCTTCAGGCAGCTATCGACAGTAACCGGCGCGAGGGCCGCAGGCAGAGCTACGGCTCAGCCATCTTCAACTACTCCCCCGTGGGGACCCCCACCTTCTCCTCCTCCCCGAAGATGTCCCACCACATGTCCCACCTGTCCATGCCCACGCACAACGGGGTGCACATGACCCAAGGCCCTATCATCAAGAAAGGTGAGCAGGACTTTGCACTATTAGGCAATAGGCCTGTCACTATTAATCGCCATAATCATTTCCATGTTGAATCTTTTTTGTGATTTCCATAAGAGAAAGGGAAGAAGGGTAAAGAAAAAAAATCCTTAAATATTTTTAAATAAGTGGAACATTTTAACAACACAAATCTTGTATGGGAGTCCCTGGCACAACATATTTGTAGGTGGGTGTCCACGGCCAAGTACATATTACTTTGGGGTGCAATGAGAACCATGCACCATGGGCACCAGTAGCTCAGGGGTAGTTTGATCCCCTAGAGTTAGTGTCGAAGTGTCCTTGAGCAAGACGATGAACCCCTAATTTCTCCCGATGTACAGGTTGATGCCTTGTTTCCTCTGTCATCGGTGTATGAATGCCATGTTTAGTGCCTTGGATAACAGCGCTATAAAATGCACCATTTACCTAATACATGATAGGGTTATATATAGAGATGTGTGATGTCCATTCCACCACTGATTTCATCTGCTGTCATAAACCCGTGAGTGACTACACACACAAAAACACACACAAAACAACACAACAGCACCCACACATATGCACACACGCGCACACAAAGAACGACACACAAAACCACAACGTGGGCCGAGTTTTATGCCCACGCTTGCTTAGCATGATGCCAGTTCCCCTTTTTTATAAATAAGTCACTGCACAAAATGTAATCAACAACGTGATTTGCAAGCCTGATTTATAATTAGTCACACGGCGGTGTCGCATGCCGAAAACAACATAAGCTACGAGCTTGTAGATCGGCTATTTTCGACTATATGTGGCACAAGGCTGCAAACCGAGTACGAACTCAGCCCGCCGTTTGCATGATCAGGCCCGGCGGGCCTCTGAAGTTGAAACAGTTTCACAACCGCCATGGGGTCGTATGTAGCCTATGTATACTCGCTCATCCTGGTGTAGTGTTGTGGGCACAGTGTGGTCACTGCATGCTCCCAAAGAGGAAACATCTTGGCAGGAACTTCCTCGACAAAAAGGAGAGAGATGTCGATGTTCCCTGTGTGTCACGCCATACTGTGGAATGTATGGGGGGGGGGGGACAATAACACAACGGATGGGGGGCATTGTGCCATTTCTAAGTGATTCATCAGACTATATTATGACCAGCAAATGCTCTATGCACAGCAGCCATATTGGAAGGCATTGGTCTGCTTCCTTATTTTCTTTTTTTTTAAGGCTCCATTCTATTCTGGTCAAACAGCTGATGTTGTGCGTGTTGGTTCACTGGAAACACTCTGCTACACCAGTGGGTCTCAAAGTGTGCTCCAGGGACCCTCATGGTTCCTTGAGGGGGTTCCAAATGGCCCCTTACGGGTGTATACAGTAATTCTGAGAGTGTACAAATGGAACCAAATGGACGCGTAATGGTCCATTTGGTTCCATTTGAATTTGGAATTCTAATTCCATTAGAATTTGGAGACAGCAACAACATAGAATGTCAAGATCTAACACTAATCACAGGCCCTCATGTTTTTCCTCCCACCCAGAGGAGCCCATGATGGCCAGCTGTCTGCCGGGCCGCATGGTCATGCCCATGTCCCTGCATGGCGGGCACCATGCGGCGGCCGCCCAGGCCGTGGCGGCCCAGGCCCAGGCGGCCGCCGCCATGCAGGCACATGCTCTGGAGCAGCTCCGGGAGAAGCTGGAGAGCGGCGAGCCTCCAGAGAAGAAGATGATGATCCTGGCCGAGGAGCAGCAGAGACTGATGCAGCACGCGCTGCAGCACAACCTGCTGGCCATGGCCACACAGCTACCCATGAACATCAAGCTCAACAACAGAGGTATACCGCTGGCGCCATCGCTACTCTTAGCATTGTTGTTGTTGTTGTTATCATGGCCACACAGCTACCCATGAATATCAAACTCAAGGTACCGCTAGAGTTATCATTATAAGTATTGTTAGCATTTACATTAGCGTTAGCATTATCGTTCCTTATCACTATCGCCATCGTGATCGTGATCGTGATCGTGATCGCTATCGCTATCAGTATCACTATAGGGTGGCAATGGCTCAGGCGTAGATTGACCGGATGGGAACCGAGAGGATCCAATGATGATGTCTATGTCCGACTTTGTGTGGTATCTAAGATAATGTTTGTTCCAGCTGGTTAATTAGATTCAAGTATTTGTATAATCATTTCGCTCACGTGACTATATCTGTTCTACAATCTGTGACGTTGCAAGCTTGTAGATAAACTATTAACCCCCATCCGCCGTACTACATATATAGGAAAGTGATCAAATTAATATCAACTATCTAATAATAATTGAATCAAGCAACTTAAAGTGGTATGGGGTGCACACTAAAAGAGTAGGCATTCAAATGACCCCAGAAGTGTTTTAAAGTGAAATACTCCTAATTCTCTTGATGTAACCAAACATGTGATACCTGCAATGTAGTTTATCAACATCCATCACAATGAAATGGCATCCGCCTCGATGCACAGTATTTCAACATTTCACCAACTAATGGTATTTATTTTTAAAGATGATGGGTGGTGAATCCAGCATCACAGCGCGATGCCCAGGCCAACTAATACAGGCACAATTCATCACATCATAATGTGCAATTTCAAAAGTGGGGGATGGGTGGACGGACGGACTAAAAAAAGCTGCATGCGAGTTGTTTATGAAGAAATAACGTTTTCGCGGCCAGGGGCAAAATAAGCAGGTGTCATGAGTAAAAATGTTGCTGTCTTCTCGGTGCGGTTTGATAGGTGCAGAGAGGCGAGGATTCACGCCGAAGCCATAAGTCACTACCTAATGATAGAGGTTAAAGGAAGAATGAGAGCCCGATCTTCCCATGTGTGATATCATAGCTGTCTGCATCACTGCACCTCTCATATTAGTCATAATAGCAGGCTTTGCACTTAATACTTGATGGGAAAATGAGTGAGAATCTCTCCCGGGTTAATTCACACACTGGCCCGTCTGGCTCTCTCCCTCAAGCATAAACACTGTCATTTAAAGATTAGCGCCCCCCAACCCCCAACACTATTATTTGTCTGTGCTCTTCCACCAGATGCGAGGATTCTGTGTCCGTGGCACGACGCACGTGAACGAGCGCGTTTGCTCGTTTGCATCAGTTCACAGATTGTTTTATTATGTTTCAGATCGTGGCTGTCGGGTGGCAACCTTGTCTGTCAAAACTCGTACTTTTCAAGAAGCGAACGTAGCCTTGTTCCAATGGATCCTCATACTTTTCATTGGTTCAATATTTCTAACACCCCAGACAGACACAAACATATTTCTTTGCCAAAATTTGACAATCTACATTGTTACTTTTGCACGACACTGTTGTACGATGAAGTAGGATACAAATTTATAAAAATAATAAAGTAAAGTTGAAATATGGAGATGCAAGGTTTCTGCCAGCCCTCTGTTGCCAAATCAGCGCTGGCCGGCGTTCTGTGCCACGCGCGTCACGTCCACATTCGAGGCGCCTTCTGTTACAGTCCGATTCCGTTTTGATTCTTCGAGAGCGAGCCGTCAAAAGTTCCCCAGATACACTCAACTGTGCGGCGCGATAGGGACTCGCCTGCGTGACACGAGACGGCAAGCGATAACGGACACGTACAAATGGTCGTAACATCTTTTTGACAGTTCTTTCTACCCCCCAGAACTCTTTAATAAACTGCTCCTTATCCTGTCATTCTTTGAGTTATCACCAATACTCTGAGCGGAGCTCCCCTCTTGCTTCTTGTGTTCCTTTTCTAAATGCCTGGTATTGAGTTTTTCTCTCTTTCGCTCTCTGCCTCCCCTCTTGACAGATGACAGACAAGAGACCGCATTGAACCTGTCTACCAACGGCATTAGCAGCATCAACATGTCAATAGAAATAAATGGAGTTGTCTACACAGGTAAATAGAGGAGCCGTTTGCTGATGTAATTGCAAGGCAGGAAATTCAATAAGTTATAGCAGCGCCCCGGCGCTTAGTCCTCTGCACAATTTGATGTCTTTGCTATAAAATCCATCGTAATGAAGTGGCAGTCCAATAGAGTTAAAAAAGTTAAATATCTCAGAATTGGGCCTGTGGATTTGAGGTCGATGGGGGCTTATTGTCTTACGTGCCTGGGAGTGCAGGGAGGGCGGCCCACTTTAGCCTCCGGAGAAGCAGCTCTTGTGCCTTCGAGCGGAGGGGCCGTAATTACCTTTAAAGAAAGGCAATTCATGTCAGGGCATAAGCCCTCTACTGGAAACTTCCATTGGATGTGAAGTGGCCATCATATCTAGCTGAGAGCTTCCTTCCAGAAAGACACTTCATCCAGAAAGATAGATAGCTTCCCCCCACCCTTTTTTCTTTTCTTTTGTCACTATGAAGTGTAACCAAGAATCTTCCATGACCTGAAACTTTACAGAACCCATAACTTTCTGTGAGGGCTTTAGTTTATTTTTCACAACGTGGTTCAAAAGAGCCAGACAAGCCACTCTGCCCCTGAACTTTGTAGCTTGTACATCTGCTATTTCTGTATAGTATTGGTAAATGTTTAATAATTACAGAAATATATAATAAGTCCCTGGCACAAAACATTTTCAGAAAATACACATACATTTTCAAAAAGTTTGAGAACCACTGCATAGTAACAGAGTAACATAGTATCTGTCCCCAACTCTTTAAAAAAAACATTTCCGGGTGGTTACGAATGTCATCCAATCAGGAGCAAAGCGTTTTTTTGCCCACGCTTGTTGAAGCCGCGCACTAGCATCATTTCCATCCACCTGATTGGATAAAATTGGTTCACATCACCCTGTGAGCTTGTAGGTTGGCTATCTTTGGCTAAGATCATTTCAAAAGAGACTTAAGGGAGACTTAATCTGCAATTAACCTGTGCCCCTCCTGTCCTCTAGGAGCGCTGTTCGCTCGCAAGCCAGCCATGGCGGGGATGGCGGCAGGAGGCGCTCACCACCGCGCCAACCACTCCAGCTCTCGTCAGTCTCAGGGAAAGAGCAGTCCGGGTCTTCCTCCCGTGCAGCCCCCCACCCAGACCCCCTGCTCCTCCTCCTCCTCCACCACCTCCTCTTCCTCCTCGCTTCACGGACACGGAAACCCATCCCCATGAGTCCCCGTCCGCAACACCCCCCCGCCCCATCTCCGAATCCTCCATGTCCGTCTGTCCGTCCCTAAAGACACCAGGCGGTCAGAGATACAGACCCCCCCCCCCACACCACCCCCCTTGAGAGAGACTATTGCTGTTGTTGGACCCAGCTTCCATGATGTCGACATGGTTCTGTATGGCTCAGCAAACCCATAGACCACATACGTTTATGTAAACGCACGCACGCACGCACGCACGCACGCACGCACGCACGCACGCACGCACGCACTATACATACCTCAACATCAGACACACGCCTGTACGTTCCACACTGTGCGTGTGCGTGCGTGCGTGCGTGCGTGCGTGCGTGCGTGCGTGCGTGCGTGCGTGCGTGCGTGCGTGCGTGTACTTGTATTACTATACTTGTGATGTCCCCATAAATAGGCTATAGCAGCATTTGAAAAACAGACAGCGTAGACATACATAGTAGTTTTATAGTTAAAACAGATTGGATCTAGGCAAACAATTTACAATTGGCAAAAGATTCAAGTTAGGGTCAGGATTAGATGTTTAGAGGTTCGGAGTTATGCAACTTAATCGAAAATAGCAGCTCTACAAGCTCACGACGCTAAGCTATTTTTGGCTTTAGGGTTAGGGTTAAAAATGGCATGCATTTATAAAATTGCCATCCAAAAATGCTGATCTCCTCACAAGTATAGTAATTCAAATGTTTGTGTGTTGCTCAGGCTGCATAGGAACTCAGCTGTCTTTGGTTTCCTCAAAGACGCCTGTTTGCTTTGGAACATCATTAAAAAGAGAGAGAGAAATCTGCGGTGTCAGAAGTGTGACACGAGGGGACGCCGCCATACTGAGACTCTGGGCCACCGTTCCGATTAGAGGATGAGGTCGGCGGAACCTGCAGAACCGGTTTAGACCACCTCTAGAGGTTTTTTGCTGTTGTTTGTTTTTTGTTTTTTTTGCATTGTCACAGATGTCAGAATCACGTAGCTTAGAGCTGATACCAAAGACAAAAAGTTTGAAGATGACGGAAGGTGGTCTGAGCACAAAGGTGACAGTCGCTTCATTTTAAAAAACTAAAACAAAGAGAGTGACAGATTTAGCGTCATCGATCAAACTAAAAAGGAACTTGTCAACAATTAAATCAACACGAAGTTCATCCTTGGTATGACAGCGGTGTAGTGCAGTGGTCCAGGGGTCCTTGAGGGGGTTCCAGGGGGTCCCCAGCTAAACTGTTGATTATTAGGAACTAAATGGACCCTTACGGGTCTGTAACTCTGAGAGTTATGGGGGTCCAGTAGCCTAATGCATACCAAATTTGGGGTCCTTTTAATTAAAGGCATTACTCGTGCTCAGCTCTGCGCAACAAGGCAACATTATTTTGTCGAGATGACGAGTGATCACTCTTTCCCGATGCCTCCGTCATTGTACAGTGTGTACAGGTGCATCTCAAAAATATTGTGGACATTATTTTTTCTTTTAATATTTTTACTTAATGTAATTTAAAAAACTGAAGCCTTTATATATTCTGGATTCATGACACGTAACTGAAATATTTCAGCCTTTTTTGTTTTTGTTACAGATACAGATCTGCATACAGCTCAGAATACCAAAAAGCCACTATCCCAAACACATCTCCAGTCTACCCGTGACGAATGAATTCCTTAAATTGCAATAATCACAATAATTTTCCCATTCATTCACATTCCTACTTTTCCATATATATATCTTTAGATGCACCTTATCGCAAGTTCACATCAGTTGCTCCACTTGTTGGGTGCTCAGAATGAAATACTCACAAAACCTGGAGTGAGAAAAGACGGAAGCGTCGGGAGCTGCAGCGTGAAAACATCGCCCGTGTCTTTTAAGTCCAAGACGATTTCCTAAAGTTTAGGAAAAGGTTTTAAGGGTCGACTCTCAGCCCACACGTGCCGCTACGAATGACAAGTACCAATGATGTTTGTGAAAGCTTTTACAATCAGATAGAAGCACAACGCTGATGCGATCAGCCCTGGCGTCTAGTTTGCGTAGAAATGCCGATCGACCAAAGCAACGGGTAAAAAGCACTTCTTTGACTTTTTTGAGAGGTGACGGGTTAAACTAGAGGACAAAACGGCAGGACATATCATGACATGTTGTCGAGAGAATAATCAAATTTTTCAATCACGCAGTGGCTTTATATTGTGAATAGAATCCAGTTTTCCTTTTTTTTTATTAGCAATGCACTTGTGTCTAAAGAAAGACTATTTTATACTCTGTAAGTCGAAGGTCTTGCTTGTTTAAAAATATCTACAAGCTAACAACGGGTCGCAGCGCGACGCTTTAGCTTGTTGATGAGATTTTTTCCGGCGATGCCGTCGTGCAACGGATTATAATTTAAGCTTCACCACTTAAATCCCATATGGTTGAGCGGAGTCCCTCAGGGCTCTATGCTAGTGTCGTTTCTGTTTTCGCTGAAAATAGCCGATCAACACGTTGTGTGCTTGACTGTCGATCTGCTGTTTTCTGCTAAAGTTTGCAGTCAAAATATGGATCCTGGGGTTGAATTGGTTAATAGTGGAAAGTTTCTCACTTTATTCAACTCTCTTTCTTTCACTCTCTTCCTGTCGCTCTGTCTCTTGCTTTGCTTCCTAAAACTATCAATTAATTTTTTTCTTTATCATGAAGGGAAATGGGGAAACCGTTTTGATGATATATATAATGGGTGTATTAAGCCTGTTTAAAAAAAACACAACAAAAAAGACACAAAAAAACATGTAATTTTCAAATTTCTATTTATTTTGTTTTAGATTCAATCCGGGGCAGCAGAATATTTGCGTTCACCACTTTGTTTGCGAAACCCTTTTTATTTTGTTTAAAAAAAAGTCTTCTGGAATGCAGACATGAATACCTCACCTATCTACCTGTAAATAGACATAGTAGAGTATGAATACAAGATATACCTCATATATTTCATTTTTATTATTTTTTATTGTAAAGCCACTTTTTGTTTTTGTTTCAACAGATCACTGGATTTTTCTTTTGTTTTCTTTTCATATTTTGTATAATTATACCAAAGAAGGGAATATTCTATGAACACACGCATCTACCTCATTCGTCATAGACTGTGCCAACAAACATGTACACACTCTTAATTAATTGCCAGTTTTTACATGTGCCCACTTGTGGTCGCTCAACATGTTTTTGTGTGGAAAAGAAAAGGAAATATGCTTTTTAAGACAAAGGGGATATGAAGTGGACCATATTGGGGGATTTTTACGCAACTTCCTTCACAATGCTTGTTTATTTTAACCGTGTGGCAAAAATGCTCTCTCTATATATAATAGAATCCAATTTAAAGTATACATACGCACAGCTCCAGGCTGACATTTGTTCATAAAGTTGATAATATATAGTGTGACTTCATGTATAGATAGCAATGTTAAAAAAAAAGAAAGAAAAAAAGGAGAAAAAAAGGAAAAAATATATATATATAAAAGGAAAAACATACATTTTTGACAAAGGAAAGTCAAGCAGCCACTGTTCGTTTTGTGTTGTTGAAGGTGGTTTTGTTGTCTGTTTAAATCCAGTGTTTACTTGAAACATGTTTTCTTCAGGATTCAGGTCATTATGTGGACGTGATGGGTGGCATTCAGAGGGTGTCCATTTAAATGTCACCTTGTGCTTGTTACATCCCGTGGCGGCAGAAATACCAAGTGCTTCAAACGCACCATGCCACTGAATATTAAATATATATATATATATATATATATATATATATACATACACACACACACACACACACACTCAGCCAAGCTCAATATGGCCTCACCACTAGACAGTGATCTGTATTGAGGGTTACCCCCTGCAGAGGTTAAAGGTGAAGTATGTGATGTTTTGTAAAATAGGTTTTATATACAGTAGCTCTATGTTTTGATAGTAATCATTGCTTTGGAGTGTTTGTTCACTAACAGGGGTCTCCCTGTCTCTCCAGGTCTTTAGAAAATATAATAAAAAAATACAGTTTCAGGTTGGGGTACCAATTTGATCTAATCAGGAGAGGGAACTAATAGACGATGATGATTACTATCATAATATAAAGCATTAACTTAAGAAAAGAAAGAAAAATAAGTTTTGCTTTAACCAAAAAATATCACATACTCCACTTTAATATTTAATATTTTCAAAAACGTAGCAGAAAACCGATCTACAAGCTAACCATGTGTCATATCACAACGCATTGTGAGCTTGTAGATTGGCAATGTTTCGGCCCAACGAACGGCATCCCTTGTCCTGCCTCAGAGTGGCAACGCATCACAAAGTCTCATGCTAAACACGTGGTAAACGTAAACTAAAACGCCACAAACGAGCGTACGATACAATACCTTACCTGAACGTCAGCTCAACTCTTAAGTTATTTCTCCGAAGAATGTATCCGTCGATCCATCCTTAATGTAGCAAGCGTTCACAAGGAAACTCCCCGCCCCGTACATCCTTTTGCGAAAGTTTTTATTTGTTATTTCTTTTACTGAAGGACATGACTGTATGTGGGGGGAGAATCTTTGAACGAGGCACAAGAGAAAAGCGCACAACCGCAATCATGAAAATCGTTCATTTTGACTTTGGATAATCCTAGATGTAAGTCTTTTCTAGTCCCCCCCCCCCCCCCCCCTCCACCACGGTGAACACAGTACTGGCACAGTCTATTATTCCTCATGACTGTTTCATTATCCTCATCCCTTCCTTTAAAAAAAAACACTCGCCGTTGAAAGCTGCACCGTTGTCGGCACGTTTCGTTCGGCGAAGTCAGAGTTAACTGTACATACTGCTGAAGGCTGCATGGAGGAAGGCGCGGGTACACGTGTAAAAACATTGCCAACCATTGGTCACCTTTTTGATGACCGTGTGACACGAGGACGTCATCCTTCTCACCAAAGAATCTTTGGGAGCCGCATCGCCGCGGAGCTCTCTTTGTTTTAAGAGCATTTAAATCAACGATTCAGAGCGAAACAACAAATAGAAAACTAAAGTGACAGCTTTTGGGGCGACAAAGAGTAAAGAGAGAGAAAAAAAAGGATTTTCACTTATGTACTTACTTAAATAACCTGTTGTTTACTTTGTATTTTAGCTATGCTATGCTGGTAGTTTTTAGATACTTGGCTTTATTCGCTATGTATGAAGCTTTAAATATTTCTTTTATTTTCCCTTTTTTTCTCATCTTGGATGAATCCAGTGCGTTTAGTAGAATGCTGGATTTTGGTGCTCAGGGGTACACAACATACAAACATAAAACACAGATGAAAGAGATTTCTTGTTTCTTGCCATTTGACTTGTAGCATATTTAGAAATAAAATCCTGCTTTTAACTTCACGACGACGTATGTCTTATTTGCTGCAATGACATTCTCTCATGTATGCTCAGTAGGTCTTGCACCCCACCGTCTCTCCAGCTCTTTAAGGCCTCATTCACACGTACCAAACACCAATCAAGCAATGTTTGGTCGTTTTTTTGGGCGTTTTCCAATGGGAGTCACATGGTTTGATCAAACATTTGTGTTTGATTGCTGATTGCTGGTGGTGTTCTGCCCCTCCCCCCTCATCAAACAAAAATGTTTGGTCAAACCATGTGACTCCAATTGGAAAAGCATTGTGGTGTCCCAAAAAAACGACCAAATGTACTTGATGGTACGTGTGAATGAGGCCTAACAGAAAATACATTCACAGGTGGGTCACCAATTTAATCCAATCAGGAGAGCATTTATCAGCTTCAATTTTATATTGTTCCATTTTTCTATCGTTATTGATGTCTTCACTTCCAATTTCACAAGTTTATCCTGTATCCTGTATGAGTTCATTCCTGACATGAAAATGAATTTGTTTTTGCTAAAGAGCTGAAGAGACAACGACTATAGCAACAATTAATATCACTATAGAGCTAGTTAGCACTTATTTTTAATAATCACTTTCACACTTTTTCATTTACCTCAGCGGTTAATTAAAGGTGGTGGAAACCATAAGGAAGCTCTGGATCCATTCATACAGATTCTGATTCAAATTAACAATGTATGATATTTTTAACTATGCCACAAATTGTTGATCTTTGATCATATAGCATGAAAAACAAACTTTTAAAGATACAAATTTGAATCCTCAAATGATCCATTCCTATTTAAATGGTATTTGGTGGTCAATTTGATTAGAACCCCCCCCCCCCCTTTTCTTTGCCCGATATTGTAACACACATGGCTGAGCATCATATCGCTATGGAAACAGAACACTTCCTGCATGAAAACAACCAATCGTGTCACAGATTGTTATTTATTATAACACACATGCGTAAAATTGAAGGAAATGATCAATTAGTTGTTGCGTTTCTGTTTTATTTTTTTACCTGAGGGTAAAATACGGCCTGAAAGTCTTAATTCTGTAAAATGCGTGCAATTTAACTAATGGCGTTTCATTGCGTGGAGCGTTAAGCCGCTAAAATGGAGTAAAGATTGCTTAATTAAGGCTGAGAGAAAAGGCTGATGTTAATTAGGAGCTGAGGAAGCCAAGATGGGTGCCCATCAATAAGCTTAGCGGGATCCGCAGGTAATAGAGTTATTATTGGGTGCTCGTTGCAGTGTTACTTTATACTTCTGTATAAACAAAAACAAATTAGGGCCGGTCGTCCGATAATGGCTTATCTTGTCCTGCCGTTGACAGAAATCCATGGCTCTATAACACAGTGTTAATTTTATGCATCACTGACAAGCACCGTGCTGATCAATAATGCTACTATAAAATGAGGCAGACCATCCGTCTGCACTGAAGGTGGTGGAGTGTGTTTTCTGTGTGTGTGTGTGTGTGGGGGGGGGGGTACTCTGGGGAGAGAGAGAAGTGTCAGGAGTTTTGGGGGACTGCTGGACATCATTCAGGCTGTCCAGCTTGAGCCTACTGTGGCAAAGTCTCACTTCATAATGAGTGGAAGGTGGTTAATTCTGTCGATTACAACTATGTTCGTCGACTACCTTTTTTCACAGACGAAAACTAAATAGAAACTAATTAAAAACTAAGCAATGATAACTAAAATGATCACAAAATCTAAAAATAAAGACTTTTTTCCCCTGATGATTAACATAAAAAAATAGACTACAAAAGACTATGAGTAAAACCAAATAAATATTTGCTGTCAAAATTAGCACTGGTGGAGAGGGGTGTTTGTGTGTGTGGAGTTTTGGGGGCGTGCTTGACATCATTCATACTGTCCAGTGGTGGAAAGGTATACCTTTACTCGAGTACTGTGCCTCTAAGTGCCATTTTGAGGTAACATTTGTAGAGATATTGAAAGGAACCAATATGTGTATATGTATAGGTATGGGGGAAACACATTAGGGGACGTGCCCATTCATTCATACTTGCCGTTCATACGAGTTGTCAATAAAGCCTACCTTAAAGGATACACACCCGTCACATGTCCTTGTATGAACGAATAGGGGAAAGGGATCAATGTCACGTGATTCTTTTGACCCTGCAAAAACTCGGATGTGTGTCTCAAAGAATATGATCATTGGCAGAATCGCGGAAAGTGACTGCCCCGCTAAAAAAATTCACAAGATTGGAGGCTGCACTACAATACTTCACCATGTGTTGCGCTATGAAAAAATAAACCTATAAAATGTAACAATTAGCACCAAAGGCTAATCCATAAAAGTGTGTTTTTTTCAGCAGGGATTTAAAGGAGGAGACCGATTTAGCAAGTTTGATCTCCAAGGGCATTGCATTCCCAAGTGTTGGAGCCAAATGGAACCAAATGGACCTGTCCATTTGGTTCCAACATGCGTTGCCGGTTACAACTAACCCGTGGCCGGGTTAAAAGACACCCGTGGCTCCCGACATGCATGCGTGGCAGGTTAAAACTAACCCGTGGCAGGTTAAAACTAACCTGTGGCTTCCTGTGAGGTTAGGTTTAGGGTTGGGTTTGGGTAGGGTGTCGGACTAATGCCTGTTGGTAGGTTAGCACGTCAACCAAACGCATGCACCCGTACGGGTCCATTTATCACTCATTTAGCTGCCCCCATTAAGGACCCCTGGGGGTCCCTGGACCCCATGTTGAGAAGCACCCGGGAGTAGTGGATCAGCCTTGAGGCCACATGCCACTTTAACCTAAAGTCCCCTCATTAGGGTATGGAAAAGTCACATGACCCAGTGATCAGATTACTGTTCCTCAGGGGTCGGAGGTCATCGGCCAAACAGCAAATTCAATTAAATATTTAAGGATGTTGGCATGATTAGATCTGGACCACTCAACCCCCGGTCACAAGTCACCTTTGTTGTGGGAAGTGACAAAGAACTAGAATGAGGGATAAACACTTTACTTTTAAAAGTACAGTATTAAGTGTTAAATTAAATAGCTCGATATTGTGATAGTAATATTGTTGCAATAGAGCAGTGGTTCTCAACCTTTTCAGGCCGTGAGTGACCTACCAAAACAAAAACAAACAAAAAAACACATTCCACCTGGGGGACCCCCCACCCTGACAAGCACTTGTCAGGGTGGGGGGTGTAGGAGTTGAGGCATTACATTTTGCTTGATTCAATTCCAAAGATAAATAATGTTTAACGATTATATATCGAATTGCCTCTGTTTTAGGTAATATTTGACCAATGTTTTACCGTTTTTATAGCTCGTTGATTACTTTTGATGCAGTAACGGTCACTTAAATTGTGTTCGAGATATTCAAATGTTCTTTAAATTATTTGAATTGTCACTAGAAATGTGCAGATACACTGTATACACTTTGGTTACGGTTGAGTGAGAAAATAATAAAGCCAATAATCTAACCTCCTAAAACCTCCAACCTAAAATTGAGGTTGAGAACCTCAGCCCACTTAGTCTCTCGAGACAGACCGTTTGTTGCCTTGCGTCAACAAATTCAAAGGAAAAGAAGGCGCTGTTTTTCCTTTATTTTTTGCCGATGGGCCCACTTGAACCTTCGTCTATGACGAAAAATGTTTGTCGTCTACCTTTTTGCTGAAAATAGCCGATCTACAACGATGTGTTGTGAGGTTGTAGATCGGCTATTTTCAGAATGCAACCATGTGTAAAATCGACACCATCATGGCTCACCAAAATACCTTTTAGTCGACTAATCAACTGTACTGTAGATATTCAGTCGACTAAAACTAGACGGAAAAAAATCAGATGACAAAAATATGACTAAAATTAAATGACATTATAGTTTTAGAATAATAAATACAAATCTCTACCAATGTTATTATTTTTAATAAGGATTAAAATGCATTCATGTTTTCAAACATGTAGTACACAGCTCCAAAAAATGTGCATAAGTATGCAGTGTCCAAACACTCCATTAGTGCTGATGCCTCATTACACGTTCACAAGGTTTTGGGTGTCCTCCTCACTTACATTATGCCATGGAGTGACTGGACGATCTTTTCGTAATTAATACTTTTGTGGCTCCTCACACGTAAGCAAACCACTACACTTGAGTGTTTCTAATTAATTACTTTTAATAAACTGAAGATTCTTTGCCGGTAAGCTATCTGCCACTGTCATGGTGGTGATCTGGAGGGGGAAAAATAGGTTTGCTGCAGATTTCCGCCAGGACATGTTGCCTACGCACTGTACCCTGGGCTGTGTCAGTCGTGGGCAGTGGTGTAAAGTACATTTACTCAAGTACTGTACTTAATTATAATTTTGAGGTACTTTTACTTTAGTCAAGTAATTCCAATCTTTCTGTGCTTTTACTCAAACATTGTAGTCTACTTTTACTCCACTACAATTATCTGACCACTTTAGTTACCGGTACTAGTTACTTTGTAGATTTTGATTATTACTACAAAACATATACACAACTTCAGCCCTATACACATTTCGGCCATTGGAAATAGATGATCTGCAAGCTCACAAAGCACCGCGATGCAACACATTATGAGCTTGTAGCCTAGATCTTTAATCAGTAAAGCAAGAAAGCAACGTCCTGCTGCCTCCTGCATTATACAGTTGGGTGCCACCGATATTGTCCCTTATCATTTGACCCATTTAGGCCTGACCTCAATTTTTTTTTAAATCCTTCTAAATCCTCCAGTTTTCTGAAATAAATATTTTCACGATTTTTCAAAAATAGCAGATCTACAAGCTCGTAGCGCGCCACTCGGTGGCGCGCTATGAGCTTGTAGATCTGCTATTTTTCAATAGCTAAATTATAACATAATGTTTAAAACACCAAAAGGGGTTCCCGCCCAAAATGGGTTAACTGTCCTTTTGCGCAGATCACGCAAACCTCAGCAAAAAGAAAAGGACAATATCGATGGCCTCCAACTGTATGTGCAAATTCAAAACAGGTGGTACGCAGGACAGTTGAGGGATATCCAATGAAAACTTGAAAACTCCAACACTTAGAAAAACAAATCACCTGCAAGGAATTTATTGACAGGAAGTAGCTCATAACATGTCTACGGTGGATTTTTTATGAAACAAACACTTTGCAGATAGAAAGAGGATAATTCAAGCTTTTTGTACAACTGCAATGTTGGTGAGTTTGACGTTGTTTAATACAATCAGATAGGACTTTTCTGTTTGGATGAATGGGCTGTCAATGGCAAATTGCACCTAGTTACAACCTTGCTGGCAACTTGGCAAGATCGACACGGTCTGCATAATTATGGTCAATTCCAATTTGGTGATGATTGAATGTTGCGTGCATGACATTGTCCTAAGAAATAGGCCCCGGGAGTCCACTATGTTGTGCAACTCAAATTGGTACACATCATCTTTGGAGTATCTAGTCATATACTATATGTGTCCTGTCCATGTATAAATCATTCAGATTCCATTCCAACTGGCTATGCTATGGGGGCCCTATTTTCACCAGCGCTTATCCCTAAACTTCTTTGCCTTTTTTTGTATTCATTTTTTATTCTATTTTGAAAATCATTTTTGAATAGTTCAAATAGCCGATTTACAAGCTCACAACGTGTCGTTCATTGTAGATCGGCTAGTTGAACAGCACCTAGGGTGCTCCAATCCGTACCAAACTAGGCACAAACACTGTTTCATGGTCTGCCATGAAAATAGGCACACCCAAAAAACTAAATTGCACGCTTACTGTATGGGCCACTACAGCAGTGTTTAACACTCAGTGACCATGAAGGCCTGAAAATCTAATAAGATGAGTTATAACTTAAGGCAAAATCTAGGGTCCTCAGTGTTAATGTGAGGGTCCATTCGGTTCTATTTGTACACTCGCGGAGTGAAATGAACAGTGGCGAGACATTCCGGGGTGTAACGACCCATCAATAACAGAGGAACACAGCACTCTGGCCTCTCCTATCCGCTTCTTTTTTAGTGGCCATTGATTGTGATGGTGACCCCTCACCCCGGATTAGTGAATAAAATCCACCTCGATGGACGTCAGTGTCAGGGTGGGATGTGCACCAGTGGGCTGACAGACTGTCTCCGGCTCTGTCCATACCAATTAACAACTCCTGCACATTCCCGCGACCCTGACACGTGTTAATATTCCTAAAGTCCGTCCTGCCAAATGGATGGACGGGATTGGTTCACTTTGAAGAACATGCTTGATCTTCACCTCTGACGCCTTAATTTACACTTGGGGCCAAGAAATAGACGATTTACAAGGTCAAAATGCGACACACTGCGATGCCTTGCAGGTTTTTTGATTCATAGGTATTTCTGGTAGGCTATATATGCATAGATATATCAGGTTCATTGGCTTTCCCCATAATTATCGTCTCTGTCAGGTGCACAAGCATTATGTCCAGAACTGTTACTTTTCAGGATAAAACAAAAAAGAAAGAAAAAGCAAAAGTAGTGCAAGCTCAAAGTGTGGCGCGAAGCGTCGCACCCCCTCCTGCCCTTGGTGTCAAACATGCAAAGTTTGAAGTCGATCGGTCAGACCGTGACAGACAGACAGACACACACACACACACACACACACACACACACACACACACACACACACACACACACACACGTGACATGTTGTAAGCTTGTAAATGGGCTATTTCCGGTACGCGACGCGGTCCGGTGCTCAACCAAATATGAATCTCCCTCGAGGTGAGCGAGAGAGACAAATGTCCCTTTTGTGTGTCTCTCTTGACCCTGGATCAAGGTTGGGCTTGATGAGCGAACAGCTCCGTTTTCACCATTTGTATCGCAGATAAAAAAGAACCAGCGTTAGTTGTTTACTAGATTGACCGGCAGAGAATGTTGATTGTGTGTCCTTATTGCAGCCTCGTCTTTCTTCCCACAAGCAGTTCAAGGACGTATTGGGATTTTTGGGGACATAAGAGCGTATGCCATGTAGGAGCCCAATGAAAAAGACATCTTGGCTTCATGGAAGCCTTATTGAGCCAGCTGCGGAGGATGAAAGCAAAAAGGAATGTCGTCAATTCAGCACAGTTTGAAGGCCATGTCAGACAATCGCAGGCAACCCAGACATAATTACGATTTGTCATCCAATAGAATGGCCATTGTGACGGCTGAATGAAGCATGTTCCCAGTGGCTTTGGTGTAATGGGAAATTGCCGTCGAGAATGTCTGCATTTTGTGCTCTGATCTGTTTTCTCACTCGATTCAGCTCAAAGAGAAAGTTATTTTGTACCTGGTTCAAACAGCCTTTGTAGTTAGATAATGTAAGAGATGAGATGAGAGAAGATACAGTGAGATTAGACAAGATAGTATATATTGAATATACAGAAATTAAACGTTAAGTAGTTCAAATGTTTCCAAGTTGCAATAGGCTAATGACTTTTTTCCCCCCTTCATTAACATAAACAAAGATTACATATTCGTCCATTTGGTAACATGATGGCTATGGCCAAACACATACATTTTGGGGGTCCTGAAAAGTTGGGAGAACACTGGCCTACACCACCTGGACACTCCCAGAGTTACAATTGACACATACTGTGTACCAAATTCCGTTTCCCTTCATAAAGTATGTGTTTCAGTAGCCGCGGATCAGGTTTCTATTATGGGCAATCGGGCCTGCCTCTGGGTGGGGTGTCAAACATGAGAGCTGGATGAAATTTATTTGGGCCTAACCCTTAAAACGCCCGCAGGCAGGGAGCCACTTCAAAGGCAACGCGATAGCTTCATCCATCATAGCAGAACACCCCTTTCATCCAGTCACTATTTTTGCTAAATGATTCTCAAACCTAGAAAAAGTAATTTGAATCATAGAACCACATAGATAACATGCACATACTTGTGGGACATTGTGAGGCCCATTTCCCTGGCCCTCTCAAGATAAAGGGTTGTTTTATGGTTGAAACTGATTTGGGGAGTATATGGTTACAATTACGAAAAGATTCAGGTTGAGGATTATCTAGGCATTTAGAGGTTAGGTTTAGGGGTGGGGGTCGGAGTTATGTCTGATTTATTCTTAGCAGCGTGCCGGTGCCGTGCGTGCGTGCACTGAAAATAAACAATGTGCAAGCTCAGAATGCATCCATTTCAGCTTTACGGTTAGTGTTAAAAAATGGCAAAATATTGATACAAAAAGTGTCATTCCATACTTTACTTTACATAGATTTGGGCAGGGGGGCTGCATTTGTGTGTGTGTGTGTGTGTGTGTGTGTGTGTGTGTTTGTGTGTGTGTGTGTGTGTGTGTGTGTGTGTGTGTGTGTGTGTGTGTGTGTGTGTGTGTGTGTGTGTGTGTGTGTGTGTCTGTGTGTGTGTGTGTGTGTGTGTGTGTGTGTGTGTGTGTGTGTGTGTGTGTGTGTGTGTGTGTGTGTGTGCTATGTGTGTCCACCACTGATAGTCACCTGCTGCAGTGTCCAGTGGACACGAACCATTTAATATGCAAATGCAGTTTTAAAACAGCAGACAAAGCAGCAAGCAGGCTGGGCAGGGCCGGGTTATTGATGAATGCACTCGACAAGCAAAGTGCTGACAGGCCGTCAAACACAGCTGTGACCCTGCACACACACACACACACACACACAAATGCAGCCCCCCTGCCCAAATCTATCTGCTTTGACTTACAAATACACACAGACCCTGTTCACGTACCACATACATGCTCAGTCACCGTGTGACACCCACGCACAAAATATAAAGAAAAAAGAAAGTGATAGATGAAAACGGACAAATATCGTTGCTGTCTGTCGGAAACGTAAAAAAAAGGGGAGGGGGGGGGGGGGGGGGGATAAACTGTGTTCCAATGGATCCAATGTGCTTATTATCTAGTACTTTTCAATGTTTATAAAACCCTTAAACACGTTTACTTTCACCTCTAAATAAATACATAGATCAAAAGCTGTTTTGCTACAGAGGTATTTACCAAACAAAGACAAATATTTGAGAGAATACCACAGAGTAGAAAATAAATACTTTGTTTCAAATAAAATTCCTGCATTCAAGATCTTACTTAAGTCAACAAAAGTATTAGCAAATTTGCATCAAAACTATACTTAACGCAACTAAAGCAGAATTCCCAAGAACTATATAATTGAGTACATAGATGAATAACAGTCTTAAGTCCACACTAATTATCCATAATGTATAAATGATGGATAAGGGGTCAGGACAACTAGGCCTTTTCGTGGAGGGGTCAGAATAAATGTTGGACTTAAACTGTTATTCGTCTATAGTACTCTGAACCACTATTCAGAAATGGCTGGTCTTTATGGTCTCTACAGAGCCGAACCGACTTTTATTCGGCTCTAAAATAGGAGTATGAATTGGCTCTTAGGGTTTGGCGATAAGGTTAGTATTGGGCTCTATGGTCGGAATATTGGGTAGTGGGATATGTGGGTGTTGGTTTATTGGGACGTCAGACTAAAGCACCCCCTTCCTCCCTGATCTCACACACATTTGGGGACGCAGAACTGCCTCTCACATGAGCGGACCGTATTAAGTAACTCCCAAAAGCCCTACTAAGCCAGATGGCACCGTGGTATTGCTGTTAGGCATTAGCCTTTCAATCCCAGTGCCTCAGGTTCAAATCCTTCTCATCCCAGTGTTTGTTATAGGTTTAGGCATAGTTTTATGCCTTTTTTATGGCACTTGGCCCTGGTGAGAAAAGACTACAGCAGTAGTTAGGCAAAAAAACAGTTAATGATGGAGGCGTGCCGTTAGAGACTCAGCGTCATTCAAAACCCGACCGATCACGATCTGAGCTACTCGGGATGGAGTTATGAATATGTTCACCTGTAGTACTCGTTCTGGGATAGGATAATCACATCAGATTAAGGTAAGACAATGCCTAGTCCAGAATTCTCCTTTAATGTGCATGTTCAGACATTGAATCAGTTCTCAATACTTAGCAAACTTGACCTTTGACTCTGCTCCAGTAGGGGCAAAAGTGGCGCTGTTGTGCCAGAAACAGAGAGAGAGAGAGATAGTGTTGCACTGTTGCCGCCTGCTAATGAGAGAGAGAGAGAGAGAGAGAGAGGGGAGTTGCACCACTCAGTTCACACAGGTGTGATTTTTCCCTCTACACCCAAAACAGGGATGACAGGTTGAAAGCTGTTGAGCAGTTTAATTCCATATAAAACTCTGTCATCAACAAGTAAAGCACGTGGATTGTTGAAATGGTCCATGTATTTTTTCAAAATGTATTCATTTTACAATCACATTTGGGCATCAACATGACTGAAAAACAGACACAAACATAGTGGTATGACATTCATTTAATGTTATAATATCACATAAAAAAAAAAACTTAAAAAGAAAAACTTTTAAAAAAAAACTTTAAAAAAAAAACTTAAAAAGAAAAACTTAAAAAGTAAAAACTTAAAAAGAAAAAACTTTAAAAAAAAAACTTAACTTAAAAAAATATCTTAAAAACAAACACCAAAAAAAAAACCTTACAGTACGTAATTTATTCTAATTGTTGTTATTGCAATTTACGAGCTGCGTTCGCTTCCCGCGTTCGCGCGTCTTACTTGTTTAAAGAAGGTTCAGAGTAGCTTCCCTGCGTTAAAGAGGAAAACCACCCATTTTCAACATTTTACTATGTCATTAATACACCTTAGAGCTGTTGTGTGGAAATAATAAAAAAAGTCCCCCCATTCTGTGTTTCCTAGAACTGTAAGTATGAAAAAAATCATTAACATGGTGAAACACATCTTGATGATGTCATCAAGATGCGTTATGGATTACCCACTAGCCACTACAAGCTTGTAGATCAGATCATTTTGTAACATTTTTGAATAGTTCTTGAGTGGTTATGATTGATTCTATGGGGCTAGGCGGTAGAATAAACAGTCTTTATGGTCTTTTTTTTCTTCGAAAGCTGGACGGGACAGTGCACTCACTGCTCTAACTGGTGGTAACAACCAGACACATCTGAAAGGGAGTCACTCCCAGAGGAGGACCTGTTTTAGCAGACTAACAAGACCCACCGCACGCACACACACACACACACACACACACACACACACACACACACACACACACACACACACACACACACTAACATGCACTGCGCTGCTCACATCACTCCACAGATGTACTGTAGGTATATAGCTGCTGGTTGATTTCTGCAGTAATTGGGATCTTGCCTCTGCCTGGCACCTGTGTGTGTGTGTGTGTGTGTGTGTGTGTGTGTGTGTGTGTGTGTGTGTGTGTGTGTGTGTGTGCGAGCGCGCACATGCCGTGCATGCGTGTGTAGGTTTAGGGCAGGTTTCAAATGGGAAATGGCCGGCTATAATGAACAGCCGAGGGCAGTGTGTGTGTGTGTGTGTGTGTGTGTGTGTGTGTGTGTGTGTGTGTGTGTGTGTGTGTGTGTGTGTGCACTTGTGTGTGCGTGCGTGCGTGCGTGCGTGCGTGCGTGCGTGCGTGCGTGCGTATGTGCACGTGGGGAGGGGTCATTCACTACCCATACACTGGCACACACTGGACCGTTCATCAATCACAGGTGTGATTCCCAGTGGTCAAAGAACACAAACAATCCAGTAAATAGGTTAAGGGGTCCTTATAAGTCATAGCTCTCTCTCTCTCACCTACCCACACATGCACGCGCGCGCACACACACACACACACACACACACACACACACACACACACACACACACACACACACACACACACACACACACACACACACACACACACACACACACACACACTCACACACACACACACACACACACACACACACACCCAAGTGCAACAAGAATACAGTAGGAGTGGGCACATACATCTAAACATTGCGGCCATTTCATAATATTTTTTTCTTTTTCCAAAATGTAAAGAGTACAGTATTTATGCTCTGGAAAATGGTCTGAAATAATGTAAAATATACATGATTTGAACATGATGGAAGGTATTATTAATATTATTATTATTATTATTGTTATTGTATAGAATTGTAATATTACTAGAAGCTGACGTCTAACGCCACGCGTCCATATTGTTGTTGTTTCTCCGTGAATATTGTGTGTTCGAGTGAGACACACACACAAAGTGTACATTTTGAACGAAGGCAGACAGCGATGTGTCTTTGGCCACACATAACCGTGTTTTTTCCGTGCTCACCGCAATCGTGGTTGAAAATGCAGAGGTACAACAACGTCAGTGACGTATCACGGCCACAAAGCACAGGCGCAAACAGCACTTCCATCACCAAACTTCCTTCGATTTGGGAAGCCCTGTCTGAAATATTTAATAGCGTTTAGTGTTTATACAACTGCATGTGTTCTGCTCCTCAAAGTAAAAATAATAACAAAAGAAAGCATGCTAAATGTATGCTTTCTTTTATTTTTAACCCCTGAAAGTGTAGAAATGGACCCTGAGAATTAGATTTGATTCCTACCCCTGACCATGTCAGCTTGTAGCTCGAACCTGTTCTTCTCCCTTCTCTATTCTGCCCATACAGCCCTCAAGAGCAATCTTTAAGAACTAATGCATGGTCTACTAGAAGGTTTTCATTAAATGGTACCATTGTTGACATCAGGGGCGGCCGTGGAGAAGGTCAGTCTGACATCCCGCTTTGTTTTCTCTGCCGGCCTTCTAATCATTACGAAGTAAGAACGTCCAGGGAAACCATGGCAACCACTCTGTAGAACTAGCAGATGTAGTGGAACTAAGACATGATCATTTGAACCCTATATAGCATACGTCTTCAACAGGGGGACCAGGACCATAGGGGGTCCTTAGAGTTACTACAGGGGGTGGGGAGGGGAGGGGGGATACTTTTTTACTTCTTTTTTACACTAGACCTGTGCCCGTCGGCCACCGGCCTACTTGGGATCGATGCAAGAACCTAGTATGTAATACCTGTTGTCATAGCATTGTTTAACCATCTGTCTTTGTCCCTTTTGTGCCCATATATGGAGATATCGTTATCTGGCTGTCTGCCTGTGTCTGAAGAGTGCAAAGGCAACCTGACTGTGAAAAGTGGACTGATTAAGTAGGCTAATGAAATTGCAGGTGTGGGGTTGCCATGCCAATCAATTGGCTGAGTAATTCTACAGGTGAGGGGACTTAGGCTCATTAGGTCTACTGGCAGAGCCTGCTTTTGTGGCAGTTCTGGACAACAGTGTATCCGACCGACTCAAGGCTGGGCACTGCACTCCTGGGCCATGTGGTGGTGTGACAGTGGAACGTGTGTGTCAAATTTGAAATCGGTGGGGCAAATGGTTCTCAAAGGTATTTTATTGTTTATAAAGTGAGACCCCTGTTATCCAACAAATAGCCTACTATATAGCAAAGATTTATATCAGGATCTATCTGTCTGTCTGTCTGTCTGTCTGTCTGTCTGTCTGTTAATCAATCCTTAATAGGCACTAAACATAAATATAAATAAAATAAAAAACCTGTCAGTGTTTTTAATGGTCTTTTTAAACCTGTGACCATGCCTGAGAGCTGAATAAACTAAACAAATTATTTGTATTCAAGAGAATCGCCTGTCAGCAGTGTAGCTGTAGCATCTTTATAAGTCTGCTGTAGTTGAGTTTGAGGTTTATTTATTTTTTATTTGGCTTCTAGTGCCCTCTTGTGGGCTTTCTCATGTGCTGAATGTCTGCACATCACTGGGTAGACTATACTGTAACTATAGCCTAAAGAACCAAGAGATCTGGGGCTCCATTTTCGTCACTGAATAGTTAAAATGGCCAGTCTACAAGCTCACAACGTGTCAATCTAGATTGGCTAGTTGAACTATTAAAAAAGTTTTTCAAAATAGTAAAAAAGGCAAAGAACTAAGAAGTTTAGGGATAAGGGGTTTAGCGGTGACAAAAATGGAGCCCCTGGTTCTCTAAGATCCCTTTTCTACCTGTTGGGAACCGGTTCAGTTCAGAACCAGTTTTTAGTCCATGACCTCCAAAATTGGAACATTAATTATGAATTGATTGGGCAAAACCATACCTATATTAAATTGTCAATAAAGTAAATTGATATAACCCTTACACAGTAGTAGCTTTGTCATATTTTCGAATTTTTGTAATCAACTGGGGAAGTTTCATGGTGATAACTGTTAATTAAGATTTTACCTATTCACGTACAGTATAGGCCTACTGTATGTGAAAATTACAAAATGTGATAAATATGAAAAATCTACTCTTGTGGAAGGGTTATCATGTATTCATTTACTTTTATTGAACCTATAAACAATTTAATATGGTTTTGCCCACTCAACTCATAATTAACGTTCCAATTTTGGAGGTCTGGCTGACTAAAAACTGGTTCTGAACTGAACCGGTTCCCAACCGGTGGAAAAGGGGCCTCAGTGAAGACTCTGAAGAACTTTTCTAGTTTAAAAATGTGTTAGCAGAGGATGGTTTCGATCCATCGACCTCTGGGTTATGGGCCCAGCACGCTTCCGCTGCGCCACTCTGCTATAAACCACCCCAGATGGGACTCGAACCCATAATCCCTGGCTTAGGAGGCCAGTGCCTTATCCATTAGGCCACCGGGGCTGTGAGAGAGGCTGTTCAATCCTACAATGAAACCATTCAGTCATATGAGGACAAACCGCTATAGCAGAGGTGTCTGGTGTCAGAGAGAAAGAGGCAGTGGTGGAAAGTCACTAAGTACAAGTACCATTTGAGTAAAAATAATTGGACATTCTGCATAATTAATATTTTTACTCAACTGTACACCATTGGTGTGCAATGGACAAATATGACCACTAGGTGTCACTAGAAGACTAAGAACAGACGATGTCTCTCAAACTTGTTGATGAGCTCAGGGCCAATATTAGGCCTATGTGAAACATTATCCAAAATGTAAATGAAACAACAACATCAACAACAAATAATGGAAAATTGAGGTCCTGGGAGATACAGCATACTTAGTAGGCTATGTGAACAATGCATACTGTATATTGATGCTGTTTTTGTCCACACCTCAATATTTCTACACTGAACAGACTTTAACTACATTTTTTATTATTTAGGCCTACCATGTATGTGCAAAACTGTCTTTTTATATTAAAATAATTCCACTATTGTTTCTACAATAAATGTGATGCCTTGTATGCTTTTAGATCTGTAAATGTTTCTATTTTTGCTCATTTTGTCTGAATCATTTTGTATGTATATGTGTATTGTTTCTTTGCACACCTGTGGTTATATTGAAATGTTTCTATACACTTGATTTGATTGTTTAGAAAAACAATTATAAAAATAGCAATTTGAGGATTACACAAGAAAGTCCAAAGATTTCCGTTGAGGTCCTCTCACATTAAACAGATCAATAAGTTAAAAAAAATTACAATAAACTTTACACACTATCAACATACATCAAATACACTCTGATTGGTTGATTGATTGATTTGAGGGGGTTCCAGGTGGTCCCCAGTTAAACTTAAATAATTGGGAGTTGGTAACCAAATGGACCCTTAGATCTTTAACTCTTGAGAGCTTAAAATGAAACCAAATGGACCCGTAAATTCCATTTAGTTTCATTTTACGCTCTCATGATTTCAATTATTGTTAAACATCTGCATTACTTAATTTACAAGAAGTCTACACAATTAGAGAATGTAGAAGAATTGTTATTTTGATCAACGTTGTCTGTTATCAATACATCAATACGGAATTGTGGACAACATATTAGCCTATTCCACGACAAACAAAATATTCTAAGACAAGTTTTTGGTCTGAGAATATGTCATCAAATGGTGGTCCGTGGTTTAAATGCAGAATAGCCTACATATAATGGACCTTGACGGGTTGAAAACTACTGCCCTAGAAAGTAGGCCTAGACACTCCAGTGAATTGGTAGACAGACACTGAGCAGGCTTCAAGTGCGCTCTTTAAAATCCTCCAGTAGCCACGCCCCCTCCACACACGCCACTGCTGCTGTGCAGTGCAAATGCAGACAGATCTTTATGTTTAGTAGTAAACAAATAATGTAACTTTAGACTTACCGAACAGAACAACCTGAATAGGTCATGTTCCCCCGCCGGTAGTTAAGGACGTGAAAACGGCTCAGTGCCTCAGTCACATGTGTTTGAAAGAGAAGTTAATTAATCTTCATAACAAACTGCTTGGTCGATTTGTTTTTATTCTGCAGGTGAGTTAGCTGCTAAGCATTAACGTGCGTGTGTGTGTTTTTTGTGAGAGGGATGGTGAAATGAATAACCATGAAGTGTTGCATGGGTCATATAAAATAAATATATAGACGCAATGTTTTGTTTGGCGTGTCACAGCACAGGATCCCAAATCCTTGGCTTGTAGCCTATGAAACTTAATTCTTAACTGTTTACCAATGATGGTTTAATTGAAAGTGACATTGAAGACAACCTGAATTGCACATAAAGATTTCTTTCAAGAAATTTATTTCAAGGCAAACCCTATAGCCGCAATTTGCAACACTAGATTTTTTTTTTAAATAATGGGATGAATCTAGAGTTGCAATACCCTCCATTGACTCCCCATTCATCCAATTTGCGTTTGCGATCTGCTTGTATATTAAAACAACACACCAACATTGCAGCTGTAGGGCAAGCTCAATTGAATTATCCTCTTTGTCTATTTGTACGTCTCTAAATGTTTTGATGATTTGAACATGACCCTCTTGTAAACAAGTGTAATGCTTTATTGGGTCGTCCACTCACAGTTAACAGTCTTTGTATTTAGTTGTGCTTGAAATGTACTGTAATTCTGCAAACTGTTAATAAATATTCCAATCAATCAATCAATTTAAATCTGCCGAGCTTTTGTGTCATAAAAATCCACCGTAGACATGTTATGAGCTACTTTCTGTCAAGACATCCTCTGCAGGTGATTCTCTTTCTAAGTGTTGGAGTTTGGAAGCACTCGTTTTATTGGGTCGTGCTGCTGCCTCCTGCATTATGTGAGTACAGCATTGAGGGACTGCAACAAACCATGTGCAACCCAGATTCGGCACAAACAAGGGACTAAATTATTTTCGCTCCTATGCCACCAAAATGTGGAACGCCCTACCTACAGTCATTAAGACATGCAAATCCCTTGACTCCTTCAAAACCGCTCTCAAAGGGCACCTACGGACGGCTGCAATTCGAAACTGGCCCCCGTAAAATCTGAATCCCCCCACCCACCCACACCTTTTTCCCCTCACTGTATAATATATGTTTCTTTTCCCTTTTTACGAGCTCCTTTATGATGAATTCCTGTTCTGTTCTTTGCGCTATATAGAAGTGTATATTTGTACTTCTCTCTAAATGTTTTGATGATAATGCTGTATTGTGTCGTCCACTCACAGTTAACAGTCTTTGTATTGAGTTGTGCTTGAATTGTACTGTAATTCTGCAAACAAATACATATTTCAATCAATCAATCAATCAAACGCAGGGCCGTTCATGTGACATTACGACGAGCGCTTCCAAACTCCAACACTTAGAAAAAGAATCACAAGAATTTCTTGACAGAAAGTAGCTCATAGATAATGTCTATGGTGGATTTTTATGACACAAAAGCTTGGCAGATTAAAAGAGGATAATTCAAGCTTGGCCAGAGCTGCAATGTTGGTGAGTTTAATGTTGTTTAATACAAGCAGATCGCAAACACAAATTGGATGAGTGGGGAGTCAATGGAGGGTATTGCAACTCTAGATTCATCCCATTATGAATTGCAAATTGCGGCTAGTCCAGGCATATCCAAAGTGACAAGTCCCCACATCTTCCTTCCTAAAATGTATTATTTATCAGATATACCTACACATATACTAAGCTCTGTTGTGAGAGTATATAATAGGCTATATATGTATTGTATACTACTATGCTGTATGTTGCAACCGGAAGGATGCAGTATGTATTCAGGCTGTACAATATATGTTCGTCTGCTGTTGCTGGTGAGTTGTGATGGTACAGTGTACTTACTGTACAGTATGTGGCACTTGGTCAGCTCACTTTCTTTCTACCTTACTTTCTTACTTACAGTGTACTTATGGTGTCTCTCTCAACCTGCTCCACACGAGCCAGGTTGATGACCCCAGACCCCAAAGCTCAGCTTCTTCTCAGCCCAGAGTCCATTCTCCCGTGACATGCTGTGAATGCTGGACCCGCTAGAGCTTGCCCTAAATCCCTGACCACTGCACTTCACCAGAATGCAATGTGCAGTACAGTACTAAACATCCAAGGCTGAGTGAGAAGATGGCAGCCTGAAGAATGAGGCTGGTCGGTGCCATTGATACTGGGAGGAAAGTAGTGACCAGCTAGCCAGATGTATGGAGGATGGAAATTAATTGAGACGCCACTGGAGGGCTCATCGTGAACTAGAGAGAGAGCTGGAGGCTCTCTATCCATGGGCCACAATTTGCAACACTAGATTTTTTTAAATAATGGGATGAATCTAGAGTTGAAATACCCTCCATTGATTGCCCATTGATCAAATAAAAAATTCTGATCTGCTTGTATTAAACAACGTTAAACTCACCAACATTGCAGCTGTAGGGCAAGCTTGAATTTTCCTCTTTCAATCTGCAAAGCATTTGTTTCGTAGAAATCCACCGTAGACATGTTATGAGCTACTTTCTGTCAAGAAATGTGTTGAAATGATTTTGGAAGCGCTACATGGGTTCACGGCTACATGGGTTCTGAAGTTTGACTCTGGCATCACTTACACAACTGATAAAGTCGGTACAAGACGATAAAGTTGATACAAGACGGCTCAAGGTAGGAACTTTGTTTTTTTTGCTTCTTTGCTGCTGCTTGTGTTGTATGCTAGTGTGATTCAAGCTGGTGTACTATTGCTGTTGTTTTGGGACCCAATGACTTGGTGACAATGAAACATGTTCAGTAACGGTTTCTGTCTCTGGAATTGAATGCTGATGTGAATCTACAGTTTGTAGATGTGTTGTGTTGTATCTGGCGTTGAAGGTTCGAGCTAGAGGTTTTGGGCTTTGACATAACCATCAATTCCAAATGTTCATTTTCAATTGAAGACTGATAAACAGTAGGTTATTTGTGTTGTGGTGTGTGTTGCGGTTGCTGACGTTGTGAGTAGTTGTGACAGGGTGGCTGTATTGGTTCATGGCTGGCATGGTGACAATGTCTTTATTTAGGCCTATTCTTTAATTTTCTTTCTTTCTTTCTTTCTTTCTTTCTTTCTGTGGCTGTACTTACCTTGCAGTGGTACGCTATATGCATTGCATGCATTGCGTAGCTCAGCTTTTTCTTGTTGCGCGCCTGATCCTAAACCATTAAGTGGAAAAATAGGCTGAGACACACAGATCTATAAACCTGAATATGCTGGGTGGTGCCGGGTCAAATACGGTGACAGTTCAAGAATAAGACAAATCTGCACACCATTTTCTGCTCCCAGAAATATCTTTACTTCATCAATGGTGTACCATTTATCTCACAGCAGTACGGGTCTTCTCGGATTCACTCGGGTATTACACATGATAGACATACCCGTCACCCGAGTTCCGCGGGATATACGGCCCGATTCCTATCCGTCTCCGGTGATTCTGATAAAACATGGATCTGACCCGTACGGATCTCGGATCCTGTCGGGTATTTTCGGAATCAGGGGCCCCGGGAAGAGCTCTAGTACTAAGTCACCACCATCACTGGCTGGCTGGTATAAGGTCATATTTAATGATAGATGGTCATCTGTCGTGAACTCAATATCAGCTCGAATCACATGTTGAGGGGCCTCTAGACTAGAGAGCGGCTCCGAAACCGCTTTCACTTCTGCCCATATAGCACACCACAAATGCGGTTGCACCCTCTGTCATTATACTGTACAAACCCTACCGACACAACCTTGGGTAGGCAACACGGCCTGGCGGAGATATAGATTCTAAATGTTTTACGTTGTCCTGCCACACAATTTACAATTACACAATTTACAATTACAATTGACAATTTAGGCATTTAGCAGACATTTAATCCAGGGCAATTTACAGTAGCAAGAACACATGGTAATACATCACATACTGTACATAGAAATAGTCATCAATGATCATAAACAAGCTACCTAACATCCATAGAATATCTGTACAATGTAACTATATGACACACCAACACATTGCTTCACATACCTTTACCTTCATGTGACAAATACAAAACTTTTGAGTATAAAGGTCTTGATGTTAAAGTTAGTGTTTGTGTCTGTGGTGCATTTATCAGACACTCTTATCTAATGCAAGATCGGAATGAGAAGAGTAAGCATGAGCTCTAACTACGGTAAATCAGTTGTCAAAGTGTGGTCCGTGGACCCCAAAAGGTGTCCTGGGCGAGGTTCCAGGGGGTCCCCAGCAAAATGGATTAATACCATCGAAATCAGTTTAACACTTTGAACGCATAACCCACGTTCCACGACATTTATTCCACTGTCTTTCCATGCATAATACACTAAACCCGCTATTTGTTTAATGTGTTTAATTCGCCATTGTTAGATGGTTAGTATGAAAATCCGCTTTTGTCGCGTACATTGTGACGAGGCGGACGTGTTATGATGACGTAACCGGAAATCAACCAACCGCCGGCTTGCAAGGGCTTCTGGGAAACTGAGTCCAATGCAAAGTGAATGAGGGGGTCGGGACAATCTTGGCTCGCTTTGCTCTTTGTCTGTGACCTGAATCAATCAGCTCCAAAGGTAGTCACGGTATCTCGTCAATTATACCATAATTGAATGTGTTAACCACTTTAACCCTATAGCCAATCTACAAGCTCATCTGCTATTTTCAACAAATCAACCAAAATAAATCTCAAAATGTTGAATTATTTTTTTGAAACATTTTAGCAACACAAATCTTGTATGAGGGGTCCTTGGAATTTGGCACAAATTATTTTCAGATGGTGGGCCACGCACGGCCTAATTTGAGGGGTCCTTGACAACACAAGTCTGAGAACCACTGTTGTAAATAATAGCCGGAGGAAGCTAGGATACCAGGTAAACAATGAACGTAGCGTCCTTCCCAAACAGCACATTATCTAAAAAAAAATCACATTCTTAACATTCGCGGTCATGCACGTTACGGAATCATTTCCAGCGGACGCAATCAGAGTAGGCAGTATAGACATTGCAAAAATGGGTGTCAATCACATGCAGCCGGGGCAGGAGTCCCGCGGAATAAAGATTAATCCTTTGTGTTTCGCTAATCTCACTGACACGGAGCGAAGCTGCAGGGTCTTTATGTGGGCGCGTCCCAGCTCCCAGCCCCGCTGGGCATTACTCATGCCGTCTAATTGTGATGGGAAAGGAACTGGACACGTTAGCGCTGTATTCACCTCCCTCTACTGTCACCATCCATCACCTAGCATGAGTCATGTCTAGGTCTCGGAAACCCTTTGGCTTTCCCACTCGGGCCCCTGGATCACACTGACCCCAAACAACATCAGGGCCCGTTTGGCAAAGTGGTGGAAGAAGTGTACTCACTTTTGTCTTGTACTTTTACTTTGTTTTGTAGTGAAAGTATCAATGCTGTAATGTTGAAAAACTGTTGGAAGTAAAAGTCTGGTTGTGAGCGATGCGTTGTAAGCTTGACACGTTGATGGTAGATCTGCTATTTTCAAATTGACACACACACACACACACGAGAACAGGCAGGAAACAGGCTTGTTTGGCAGTTGGTAGAAATAAACCGATTACACTGACGCCAGGGCTCCACCGGACGCGTTGCGTCTCCGTCGCGTGCGTCAAAAAACGCACCGGTTCAATTTTAATGTATGCGTCACGCGTCACGCAACGCAACGCGGGCAGTGGAGCCACCCTTCATTGATTAAAAAGGGAACATTCCCTGACGGTGACGGAGACGCGACGCTGACGCGCCCGGTGGAGCCCTGGTGTTACTCAAGTATGCTACTTCAGTACAGTTTTAATGTATACTAAATGTACATTATTCTTAAATAGGCTACGTTAAACTTCTACTCCACTACATCTCAGAGGCAAATATTGTATACATATATATTTTTTAAAACTCTACAATTATTTGATGCTGCAGTTATAAGTAATAATAATCTGGCAATAGTGATAGTACTGACTGCATCAGAAATGTGGACCTCTATGGTGTATATTTAGATTATTACTACAAAACATACTGTATATATATGAAACACTTCAGCCTTACAGTATTTGATATGTTGGTGATTAAAAAATAGCAGATCTACAAGCTTGCAACGCCGAGCGAAACGAAAACATTTGAAACCAAGACCATTGTATTTCTATTCCCCCCCCACCCCCTGCCCCCATGCTGTGTTTGGTGCATTCGTTTCCAAAGTCTGAATCAGTCGGGTATCCGAAAGAGATAAACATCTTGATGTCATGTCATGTCACCGACCATTTTGGATCATGTGACGCCATGTCTGCTCACTTTCAGCTGCTCAGAGGAACATTGAATAGGAGCATTTCTATGCCAATCTATTTCACATTAATCATCGCGGGGCGACTGGAATAAACCCGCTCAACATCCTGAATGATGAGGCACAAGCCTTAGCAGTAGGAAGTGGTTGACAAAGATCTTTAGAATGAAGTAATCGGCAAGATATTATGCTGCTGTGTTTGGATGGAGTCCCTCAGAGGAGTACACGTGTCGTTTCCAAACGATGGGCTCTATGCACACAGTACAGACGCCATTTTGGAAAGAACTTGGGCCCCTTCCCTACTTCCTTCACAGGTGTTACCGCTAATACTAATGAAGGCTCTGTTCCATTCTGGTCAGGGTGCTGCTAAAATATTGTGCGTGTTGGGTCACTGGAAACACTCTGGAAGAGTTATTCTGTGTGCATATAGCCGATTATGTAGGTGTTCTGACCTTTGTCCAGGGCCAAATATGTGTATATGTATATGTGACCTGATGAAGAGTCAACTCACAGACCAGTGTTGACTTCATCGACTAAAACTATGAGAAAAATGTTCGTCAACTACCTTTTTTCACTGACGAAAACTAAATAACTAAGCTACAGTATGATGACTAAAACTAAGACTAAATATATTGAATTTCGTCAACAAATAAAAAACTAGACTAAAATGTTAGTGAGGGACTAGTGGAGAAGAGATCCAGTAGAAGTCATTTTATGCTTGATTGCATGCTGAAAATCAGATCTACTATTTTCTGCAATTTCTTTGCATGCAACCAAGTATACAATCAGGCATTACGACCCGACTAGCCTGGAAGAGATCTGTTCTCTGAGTGAAGTGAGCACACTTTTATAGTTTAAAACCGTGTTAGCAGAGGATGGTTTCAGAAACTTTCAATCCATCGACCTTTGGTTTGCATGCTTCCGCTGTGCCACTCTGCTATCAGCCACCCCATTAGGTCACGGGGGCTCCATTAAGGGCTACCACAGCCTGCACATTCCTGCAATGAGACTGTTCAGTCATATGTGGACAAACAGAGGTGTCGGTGAAACAGAGAGAGAAAGGCCTCATTTACACTGCCAGCCAAATCCAGCCTGAATCAGATCTGAGCCACATCCAGATTGGAATCTGATTTGTTTAAATGAGTCATGTGACCATTTAAACCAATGAGATTTCAATCCTGATGTGGCACAGATCTGATTCAGGCTAGATTTGTCTGGCAGTGTAAATGAGGCCAAAGTGGCAGTGGTGGAAAGTGCATTTACTCAGGTAAAGAAAGTGAATTGGCGAGGCGAGAACAGATGAATATACTTACTTACAGTGAAAATTAAAGGCAGATATCCAGCTAAAATAGCAGATCGCATGCTTACAACCCGTCACAATATAACGGGTTGTGAGCTTGTATTGTAGATCTGCTATTTCTTGACATGCAAAGAATTATACAGAGATGAAGTGAAAAAAAATCAATAGAGAAGGTGATGGCTAACTTTAGTAAAATACACTGAAGGAATATGTCTGGAATTGGGGCTGGGGTGGACTGTGGGATATTTCTGTGCATCTCTGTTATATTGTTTTGTTTTGTTTTGTTTTGTTTTGTTTTGTTATGTGCTTGTTTTTTTATGCATTTCTTTGGTTGTGTTTTGTCTATGTCTATGTCAATGTTTCATATACAAAAGAAAATTAATAAAGTACAAATCATAAAAAAAATGAAGATGAGAAGGTGATGGCTAATGGCCTTCCATGCCACTAGATGGCGCCTATTGCAAATCATTTTTTACTATCCTCTCACACCCAGTGATCTATGAGTGATACAAGGGCCACATTCAGCTATTGAATATGTTATTAATTTGGTAAAATAAATGAATAAAATAAATACAATATAAGCCCTTTTTGCTAGGTACAAATTACTGCCAAGTTGATGTTGAAACACACAAATGTGCCTCATACTTACAGACTAAAAGGTATGGCAACAGTTTAAGATTATGTAGGTACTACTGAATATCTAGAAAACGGTATCAGTTGCTTTTGACAAATATTTATATTACAATGACTAAAAATTTAAAAAGTTGTCCATATCTGAGGAAAAATAAGTTGTCTGTCGGTATGTAGATTGGTGACATTAGGTGGTAGTTGTACATTTTGTAGACAGTTTACTGTATTGACAGTGCTTGGTACAATATTTACATTTGGATTGTAAATGTCGAGCAAAACCAGCTTTATTTGCAATGCTCTGGAATTCTCTGGAAGCCTTTTAAAAATTAAATTAAAAGTAGTGCTGTGGTGACACATTAGACTAGAGTACAGTATGTTCACATATGACATATACAGTATACTGCATATAATCGAAAAACACCTGGGAATCGCAGCATGCAAATTGTAAATTCATGAATAAATGTGTACATATAACAATAGAAATAACTAGAACGTGGGCGCTGGTGGCGGGTTCCCTCCTCCGCGTCATCAGTGCCCTAGCCTCGGAAACCCAGGCGTTGGCGAAAGGGCCTTTCTGTGTGGAGTTTGCATGTTCTCCCCGTGTCCCCTAGGGTGGGTACCCTCACAAAAAACATGCAGTAATCCTGGTCTCTAAACTACCTCCCCCTGGCCAGCCGGGGCGCCTGATGGAGGGGAAAGGAACTGGTCGGAATAACGTGTTCCTTCCACGCGCTACCTCCGGCCAAGGAAATTCCCCCCTTTCAGGAAAAGAAGCAGCTTGGACTCCTCATTCATAGAAGTAAGCATGAGGTCAGTCCACTGCCCCCACAGGTTGGCAGAGGAAGTGTAGCGCTAGCGCCCAGGATTACATTAGATAATTGACACTGGGTGAAAACATGGGTTGCAAAATTGTGGGATAAAAAATATTAAAAATAAATAAATACATAACTAGAATGATGCATCAATGATGCGGAATTGCGAGTGTGGTTGCTTTATAGCAATATTGTTCAATTTGAAGAGTTGAGTTGGGTATGGCACAGTGGGGGTATGTCCCCCCACTGTCCATTCAGATGAGGGCATAGCGCACAAATGCCTTGGGAAGTGTTCCGAATGGCTGGCCAATCGGATGGGGGTTATTGCACGATTAATTTATTTTGTTGCGATTAAACGCTGGAGTGCATAACAATCTAGTTTGCTTTGCCTGGGTCTAGGCAACCACACTAATAAAACATATTAGATCAGGCCAGGTGTCTACCAGTACACAGTGGTTCTCAAAGTGGGTGCCGTGACGCAGGTCCAGGGGTCTCCAGAATACTTTGATAATTCATCAGCAATATCACTTCAGTTGAACCACTTAAACCCTCTATACTTAGTAAGACGGACCGCCAAACGGAACCTCCTTGCTCACAGCGTTGTGAGCTTGTAGATCTGCTGTTTTTGGTGAATGTTCCCCCCAGAATAGGGATGTTGGGGTTCAAGTGGCTAAATGTCAAATAGTTATTTTCAATCTGTCGTAAATGGAAACTATTCTCTCAAGTTTTCCTCGTGACACACATACTGTATATTAGGGGGAAAGATTTACATATTTCCGTCCTGTAAATATGACATAAATGTAAGCTATGCTACAATCCTGTTTTTACCAGACTGACTAGGTGATGTTTAACGATGCCGCTGGGAATAATATCAACGAATTCTCAGACTCAGTCACTGGTTTAATCAGCACGTGTATAGACGACATTGACATAGTTCCAAAAAAGACAGTTCGGATCTATTCAAATCACCAGAATGGGCAGCCTCAACACTGGAGCACCCCAGGGATGTGTGCTGAGCCCTCTCCTCCACTCCCTGTACACGTATGACTGCACATGACTCCAACACCATCATGAAGTGCGCAGACGACACAATACTTTTTCACTTTCTTCAATAAAGTAACAATGTAATTCAGGGTTGCCGTGGAGGAAAAGGTTATTTACAGGGGTGACCTGAAGTTTGAGAACCTCGGGTCTAGAGTACTGGTCTGCAACCTTTTTGAAATGAAATGCCACGTTTTTATTTTCTAGATAGTGTGCCATGTCAACATTACGTTTAACACCACATATATAAAAATATATTTTGATTGTCATAATATTAACCTTTTTCCTTCCTTTGAAATATTTTCTTTCACATCAGGACATTGTAATAGGCCTAGGGATGTGCCGAGACGTTTTGGCCGATATCGATATCCAATATAATGAATTGCTGTTATAGCCGATAACTGATATTACCGATTTTTGTCCATTCTGAAAACAATACATATAACAGGGTGTCTGCACTGCAGGCTTAGGCAAGTCAGATTTAACTTTAATACCTTTTATATTTAATATTGTGAGCTTGTAGATCTGTTCAAGCTGTTACTTTGGGCTTGTTTATCTGTAAAGACAGACCGATTAATCGGACCGATTAATTAATCGGTCTGATTGATTAATCGAACCGATGCCGATTAATCTAAAAACAACTAGAATCGGCCGACATGGATGTGTTTGCCGATTAATCTCTCCCATCACTACTAATGATCATTAGACTCTGAGCAATAACCCATACTGTAGGTATCTCCCAGATGCCCTCCCCAGTCAGAGTTCAGCGTTTGATTGACTGGAGAACTATAGTGCATGATTTTGGACTTAATTTAATTGGCTTCATTGGAAAAAAAATATTTTATTTTAAACTTAAAAAAAATCCTCTCTCTCACACTTATGCCAGTGTGCCAGTGATTACTCTTCCATGTGCCAATGTTGGCACCCATGCTTAACGTTGCCTACCCCCTCTAGAGCAGGGGTTCTCAACCCGTGGGTCGCGACCCCTCGTGGGGTCGCCAAATTATTTTGGGGGGTCCCCAAATAATTTTCAAAAAAAAAAACATTTATTATTTTTATTTTTTGCAACTGAATGGCTGGAAAATGGAAATGAAGAGTTTACATATAGTACACATAGTACATGCATACACCTTCCATAATGGTTATATCTGGTTTCAGTATTTATTTATGGTGTATTGTCTCTATTTTTAAGGTTATTGTAGCAGTCCATTTATAATGGGGGTCGGGAGGGGGCGGGGCGTGGGTCCTGAGACGTTGCCAAAGCATTTTCGGGGGTCCCCGGCCAAAAACGTTGAGAACCCCTGCTCTAGAGCAGTGGTTCTCAAACTTTTTCATGTCAATGACCCCCAAATTGACACTCATTAGCCTGCGGACCCCCATTAGAAAATATATTAGTTTTACGGCTCTAGCAGTGATTCTCAACCATTTTCATTTCAAGGACCCCAGGTTTGACCTAAATTAGGCTACAGTCCCCCATTTAATGGCATTTCTATCTCTGGGACCCCAATGTATATTGTAAAATCAATTTAACTCTGAGTTACAGACCCATAAGGGTACTGGGTACATTTGGTTCCTTATTATCATTTAGCTGGTGACCCCCTGGAACTCTCAAGGACCACCGCACTTGAACGACCACTCTAGAGTACTGATCAGCGGTCATGCGTTCCAGGTACAGGCTATTATAAATATGATGTAAGACTAACTCCACTATAGGTGGAAGAAGTACTCAGAAGTATAGGGATATTGGCCTGGGCCATGGCTCAGTGGTCCAGGCACCTTGGCTGGCAATCCAGTCTGGCAGTGTGCCGCGGGCTCGACTCCCGATCCCGACGGCCTTTACTGCATGTCTTCCCCCCATCTCTCTCCCCATTTACTGTCTGTCCCTCCATAAAAAATAAATAAAATAAAGGCGAAAGCCACAAAAAAAAACATAAAAAAAAAAAGTATGGGATATTTCACTTTCAAACATGTTTGTGGTCATTTTAACATCAATTTAGGCTTTTGTGAACACCCCAGACAGTTTTTAAGTTGCTTGATTCACTATTTAGATATTTTATATTGATTTTAACAGACTCGCCCCCTTCCTATACTAACCCATTGTAACTTCAAACTCAATTTTAACCAGGTTAGATTAATTGAAAACACCCGTCGTTGGTTCTGGTGACTGATATTGGCCTTATATATTATATATTGGGACATGCATTATTTATTGTTTTTATTGTACTTTATTCAGATTTTCAATTTCTCTTACATAACTAGCACTGTACATGCACAGTGTGCACATTATAGGCAACAGTTACACAAATAAATAGATACAAATAAAAAATAGTAAAATACCCGGTCTAAAAGCTTGCAACGCGTTGCAACAATTACGGCTTAATGGGAATTCACTTATCCATTATTCGGTCAATAAGTATTAAAATTATTAGAATAATCACTAAAGGAGAACCATGCCTTCTGAATCGTTCCTATCATCGGAACGGTGGGCATAGCAAAGTGTTAAACAGCAGTACGGGAATGTGGTCGAAAGGGGGGAGATGTTTTCAGTTATACACGCAAAAGCATGGCTGGGCCTCCTCCCTTTCCCTTTCTTCTCTGGAAGTGGTTTGGAGTTGCCCTGCGTATGTAACACGCACCTGGGAATGAGATGGGAGCCAGCCAGTGGAGGGACTGGGCTTCTCAGACAGGAAACACAGTCCTTCTCCCCTCCGAGAGAGAGAGAGAGAGAGAGAGAGAGAGGGAGAGAGAGAGAGCGGGGGGGGGGGGGGGGGGGGGGGGGGGGTAAGAGAGAGAGAGAGAGAGAGAGAAAGAAGAAAAAATAAACCTTTTACACTTTGATGGCTTTTAATGATGGATCCAGGCATGCAAAGTGGATCCTGTGACCAAAAATGAAAAACAAAAAAAGTAAATGTAAATGTACTCAAGTGTTTATTTTAAGGTACTTTTGTTTTACTTGAGTACGACTATTTTTCAATAAATACTTTACACTACACTCTGAGAAGCTAATGTACTTTTTTACCAAGACCAGAATCGTAAATCATCAATCTGTCCAAATTAACATGTTATTGACACGTTAGTCTCGCGTAGCCAGACAACTATTCCACAATCTCCGAATGCTATAGAGTCTGGAACTATACCTCCTGAATGCTATAGAGTCTGGAACTACACCTCCTGAATGCTATAGAGTCTGGAACTACACCTCCTGAATGCTATAGAGTCTGGAACTACACCTCCTGAATGCTATAGAGTCTGGAACTACACCTCCTGAATGCTATAGAGTCTGGAACTACACCTCCTGAATGCTATAGAGTCTGGAACTACACCTCCTGAATGCTATAGAGTCTGAAACTACACCTCCTGAATGCTATAGAGTCTGGAACTACACCTCCTGAATGCTATAGAGTCTGGAACTACACCTCCTGAATGCTATAGAGTCTGGAACTACACCTCCTGAATGCTATAGAGTCTGGAACTACACCTCCTGAATGCTATAGAGTCTGGAACTACACCTCCTGAATGCTATAGAGTCTGGAACTACACCTCCTGAATGCTATAGAGTCTGAAACTACACCTCCTGAATGCTATAGAGTCTGGAACTACACCTCCTGAATGCTATAGAGTCTGGAACTACACCTCCTGAATGCTATAGAGTCTGGAACTACACCTCCTGAATGCTATAGAGTCTGGAACTACACCTCCTGAATGCTATAGAGTCTGGAACTACACCTCCTGAAATCCGAGTAAGGAAGCTGCCATTTCCGTTTACGAAAATATCTTTTAAAATATCTTTACATTTTTTATTTTTTTTTCCTTTTCTGCTAAGCAACAAGCTATATATATGCTTAGATGATTTCTATTTATTTTAGGATACATTTGCGCGACTGTAAAGATGAAACGGAAATGGGGAGCTTTATATTTTACTCATGACAGCTCTTCCGTTGCTCCAGACTGTATGATAAAAGCATTTGGATTGCGAGAGGCAACAGTCTGGTGACCCGAGACTATTGACACGTTAATGCATCGCTGAATTAACAGTTATTTTTTTTTGTGCCTTACGCAAAATCACTTTTTTAAACCTTCCGTAGGGTCTCCCTCTGCGCATCTAAACCAATCACAGCAATTGAGGGGTGGGATGTTAAGGACAATCTTGTTTGGGATTCCCTTACAGTATATTATATGGAAAAATTGGCCATGGCAACCAATCACAGCGACTTCATTTAAAACCTGACTAGTGTCGACGCAGAAGTGCGCTCTCTGAAAAGCACCGGCTGAAGAATTACACAGGCTTGTCTAAATGAATTAAACCGTTGTTTCACAGCAGGATAATTTTACCACCTGGAGTTTATTACAGACATCTGTAGGACACGTTGCTACGATGTTCTGCGATAAGTTAACCTTTCATGAACGCAACTAAAGTTTGGGGTGCTCTGAAACATCATATCACTACATCCGTGCTGTGCAAAGAGATTGACAGACGTTTATAGAATTGTGCCTGATGCAGCCTGTCAGCTGCCTTGTCAGAAATAAATGTTCTTTTTAGCCAGGTGCAACCTGGCTATACTGTCGATGTTGAGACTAGTGAGGACGTAGTGGACATCTTTCATGATATCCTGCCTCTAGCGCCTCTAAGCCAATATATATAATATAATAGTCTGAACGCTGCACCTGGCAGTTATGACGTGAGTCATTCTTGTTAGCTAAATATCATGACATGCATATAATATTGATACAAGGATGTCCCGATCACGTTTTTTTGCTCCCGATCCGATACCGATCATCATTTGAAAATTTCCGATCACATCGTGATCGGATCGGGGCAACCCTAAATTGGATGCATCCTGCTCCGTATACAACACACACAATGCACTGCTTTTCAGTTTATCATTCAAGTTTGAGCCAATAAAAATGATGTGATTAATCACATGATTAACTAGAAATGCACTCTGTCGAGATGCCAACTTGCGCCATGTATGGCCTACTTGTGCGCAAACAGAGCGTGCCATGAGGTGTGCTCACCACTGCTGGTACGACTGCTGCTCGGAGTCCTAAAGCTCTCTGCTGCTGTCTGGGTACGACTGCTGCTCTGAGTCCTAGAGCTCTCTGCTGTCTGTCTGGGTACGACTGCTGCTCTGAGTCCTAGAGCTCTCTGCTGCTGTCTGGGTACGACTGCTGCTCTGAGTCCTAAAGCTCTCTGCTGCTGTCTGGGTACGACTGCTGCTCTGAGTCCTAGAGCTCTCTGCTGCTGTCTGGGTACGACTGCTGCTCTGAGTCCTAGAGCTCTCTGCTTCTGTCTGGGTACGACTGCTGCTCTGAGTCCTAGAGCTCTCTGCTTCTGTCTGGGTACGACTGCTGCTCTGAGTCCTAGAGCTCTCTGCTTCTGTCTGGTTACGACTGCTGCTCTGAGTCCTAGAGCTCTCTGCTGTCTGTCTGGGTACGACTGCTGCTCTCTCTGCTATTATAAATCCTTTAGACACATACATACATACGTACATACATATATACACGTATATATGTATGTACGTATATATGTATGTATGTACGTATGTATACGACTATACGTACATACATACATATATACATACGTACATACGTACATACGTACGTACATACATCTACATCGACTTGTTGTGAGCTTTCAGATTGGCTTTTTGAACTATTAAAATGTTTTTCAAAATAGTAAAGAAATGGCAAAGAAGTTAAAGGTATATTCAGTGATTTCACTTCATTCAAATATCACTTATTTTCTAATTTTTTTTTATAATCCTCCCTACCATAGAGTGTGCTGACCATATAAGGAGTTCCTCCCTGTCCCCAGTGAGCCCCTGGGGTCAAAAAACCCTAGTTTCAGTTTTGGTGGCGGGTGGCAAAGCCTTCATCCAATCAGGATGAGAGGGGCCTTCCTCCAATCATGATCGAGTGGGGGCACATGCTGTTGGCCTGTTGCACTTCCCCCCACTGTAGAGCGTGTGCATGTGCACATTTTGTTACCGGGGCGGACCGGGTGGTTGTCCAAATCACCCAAATCACTGAATGCTCCTTTAAGGGATATGGGGTAAGGCGGCGCACAAGATAGGGCCCCTAGTCTTAGTTTTAGTCATCATATTTTTTTCCTTCGTTTCTTCCTTTTATTTAGTGAAAAAAGGTAGTCGCCGAACATTTTTCGTCATAGTTTTAGGTTTTTTTCTACAAAATGAACACTGGGCTGATGTGATGGATGCCTTCGGTCGTGCGTTGAGTCGCGTCCATAGCAGCTAATATAAGAGATCCCATTTCCTGGAAGGAATGTTTGTCCTTTGAGAGGAGAAGTACATATTGATTAAGGGGCTCCTTCAGTTTCCCGTCTGTCTTTGATGGAAATGGTATTGGCAGACCCGCTCCAGCCAAGCCTGATTTACAGTCACACACGGAGAATGGGCGATCTGCAAAATAGGCTGCAGATTAGTTATTTTGTGTGCGACACACATGTAACTAGGGCGGGATCCTGTAGGATTTTAACAATGCCGGTTCCTTAACGATTATCTCTTAAAGGGGAATTTCTCCCTAAACCTTTTTTTACAAAAGTAAGTTGATAATTATGTATATTGACAAAAATAAATATTAAAAAAATAAATAAAGATATAGGGGAGCTGAAGCTGCAGCTGGAGATGAAGCTGGGGCTGGAGGGGTCTAACGCTAGAACTCCTATTCAATCGCGCAATTGTTTTTAGTTTTTTGTTCACATCTGTTCTAGATGATGTGACAGCAACACTCCATGCATTGTTGACACTGCACTTTTCCTGGTCTACGTGAGCTGGTGTTAGACCCCCCCAGCAGCAGCCCCAGCTCCAGCCCCAGCTCCAGCTCCCCTATATCTTTATTTTTTTTTAAATTATTATTTTTTGTCAATATACATAATTATCAACTTACTTTTTGTAAAAAAAAAGGTTTAGGGAGAAATTCCCCTTTAAAGGTTCCCTTTAACGATCCCTATAATTGTTTTTTAATCTATATAATTTTGGCCTTCATTCACATAAACACAAATTCAATCATACTGTACATACAGTATTGTTTATTTTTGTGGTTCTCAAAGTGAGGTCCAGGGACCCTCTTGTTTCTTGGGGGGATTCCAAATGGAGTTCTGTAACTCAGAGAGTGTACAAATGAAACCAAATGGACCCGTTCCCTCAGTTATAGTGGGCCTTGAAATTAAAATGTATGGTACCGGTTCCAGTTCTTCGATGTTGTATCTTGTTCCTATGGTTGCTTTTTTTGGTAATGTATGTTTCGAGTGACTTTGCTATTTATTTAACATGGGCGTTTTTCACTTCCGTTTCACGGACCTGCAGTATTTTTATCCCCTTGAATAAGATACGGCTGAAATCCAACGGGATGCATGCTGTCAGTTCAGTGTGGCTACGTTTAGGGATGGGTTTGGTGTGGTTAATTCATTTTAGTTAATAACCCCTTTCAAGCAATGGGACATTCTGGTAGATCTCCATATATGGGCATACTAGACACAGGTACTCTGATCACAGACACACCCCACTTCAAACTCCACTTTAACCAGGTTAGACTCACTGAAAACACACATCCCTGCTTCTGGACTGATATTGTCCTTCTAATGCCTGAGAGTCAGAGGGGACCGTCATTTGTCGATTATTTATTTTATTTTATTTTATGCAGTCATTTACTTGACTTTATTTCAGTCAGATAACTCACAAATAGATTTAACCAATATTATAGAATGAGAATACAAATGTGCATATAATATTTTATCTTGGCGTTCGGCTCTGCTACATTTTTCTCCCTGCTCGGCACAATTAAACACAGTCATTAAACATTAAGAGCAGGGAGATAGATATACAATAACAACCCCCCCATGGCTAACAGAAATAGCAGAGCCCACCGGTGGTGCTGGGGTGGCGGTGGGAGCAAACATCACATAACAACCAGGAACCATATGCAGAAGGAAGGCTGGAAGAAAGCATGCACATCAGCGTATGACATGAGTCTTGCAAACACTGTGCAAACACTGTACAAACAGTACACTGTACACCACATGCAGCATATTAACCCCTCGAGTATATGTATGCACCCTTGAGCATAGCGTGAACTTGAAGCCGCTCGAGTATATCTGACTAAACTAACTCAAGCTACGTATCATTTGTATGAATGGTACATAACAATGTAATGCAAATACACCAGACTTAGCAATGATAAAAAAAACAAGCAACAATAGAGTAGCCTACATTACATTACAAGAGGAAAACAGCACAGGGATACAACAACGGTGGCACAATTCAAGGTGGGAAATAATTCCTCTCACACATTAGTTATCTAAATATTGAATGTACTTGTAGAAGAACTTTCTACACCTGTTGGCTGTTTACAGTGGATGACAGGGGAATGCGTGGTGTCGGGAGAGCTGTCTCCAGTGCTAACAGCACGATGTGACATTCCTGTGATGGAGGGGTTGAGCCCCTACACTTGCCCCGATCACTTCTCATGTCAGCCACGGCTGTGCAGGGCACCAACATTTGGAACTTCATCCGGAAAATAACGTCACCGTATGTCCATCATTGTACGTCCAAAACCGTTACTTTAAATGGAAAAAAGAGCATATTATGTTCCGATGGATCTATTCTAAACAGCTATAGTGTAGATTCTGTCTTAACACAAACATGAAATGCCATTGACAATGAATGGAGAATTATTTTTTGTATCTTTTCCATACTCGTGTACTGAGGTATGTTTTCCTCCTTTTCCTTTTCCTTGTATTACTCTGTGACAGGTTAACATGCGCTAGGTTGCCAGCCTAGCCGCGTACCCCGACAATGCCTGGGTTTGTAAGACAGAGAAATACATAACGATCAGTTCAATTCACAGATATCACATAGAATGGGATTGTGAATAATAGTGGTTAATCTCACGCACCGCCCAACGGTGCTCGATACTGCCTGCTGCCTGCTGGAGAGACGTCTAGCTGTGAGACAGCATTGGCTTTTATACTGCTGGCTCTCATCAGGTGATTCCATACAGTTGCTGCGAATTCCAGTTGATCAAGCAGGTAGGTTGGAACATACTTTCCGTCAATCACCTGACCCAGGCTGTGTCTTCTTGCCCTCTGTCTCATTCGCTCTCCAGTGGACACCTTACCTGTTGGGCACCGCTTGGCGAGCGAGATACCACTATATATATATTACAAATGTTCACATACAAACTTCTCTTCAACTGGGATTTCAGATAATGGTCCATAGATTGTGTGTAGAACACTTCACGCAAATTGCTCAAAAATTCGTGGCAGAAAATCCGTTTTTCAAACTGCTCAAAATGACGGAAGATGTGAGGGCGGAGCTTACTGGTCAAAGTGACAGATGTGTTCCGCATGAGTCACTGTGGTCCACCCCTTTCTCCGGTACCCCAGTACCCCAAACACTGGCCACAAATAACCCATCAGAGACTCAGATTGACGCCTGCTAGACGCCATGGGCTCAAAGCATAGATTATCTATAGCCTACCAGTGAAAGTGGGGTCCGGGGTCCTTGAGGGAGTTTCAGGGGATCCCCAGCTAAATGATTGTAAGTTATGAGCCAAATGGACCCTTATACCAGTCTATAGCAGTCTATAGTTATGGGGGTCCATTCACTGCCTAATGCATACATACCAAAATAGGTTTTCCTTTAAATTAAACAGTTTGAGAACCACTGCTCCCCCCCCACCCTCCACCGTTCTACATTATAATGGTGTTGTGTCATTCCCTGGTTTCCCATGATGGCAGATGTGGAGTATTTCATCCCCCAGCAAAGTATTTATGCATCCAGGAACAGTGTCAGCTCTGCTGCAGGGCTCTAGATTCTTTATCACTCACAACAACCCAACGTTTCCCCCCCGCTTGCTTTTGGCTCCGCTTCATCCACACAGCAGGATGCTGCTGCAGTCGCCCGGAAACCTTGTATCTATACATTTTATTAATGGCCCTGTATACATCGTTGTTACAAGAGTGTTGTGCAAAAGGAACAAAAGATGTACATGTTCATGCTCACAGTGAGTCAGGACGCGTTGTGAGCTAGATTATGATATTTTTGAATATTTTTGAAAGCCAAGTGAAAGTGGTTGTGTCAGTTTTTTTTAAATGAATATTGAATATTGCACCAAACCTTAGTATTATAACCAAGTATCAACTAACTAAGAGTCTAAATAATAACTACATTGGATCCTTTGGAACACTGGTTCTCTTTTCTATTTCCTGAAAAGCTTTGGACTTTCGAGGTTTCCTGTGAGGTTTCTTGTTCCAAGCAGGGCATGTTTGGTGTGTGTGTGTGTGTGTGTGTGTGTGTGTGTGTGTGTGTGTGTGTGTGTGTGTGTGTGTGTGTGTGTGTGTGTGTGTGTGTGTGTGTGTGTGTGTGTGTGTGTGTGTGTGTGTGTGTGTGTGTGTGTGTGTGTGTGTGTGTGTGTGTGTGTGTGTGTGTGTGTGTGTGGGGGGGGGGTTACGTCATCCAGTGAGAGCTTGTGTTAAGCTCCTTACATTCATGCCTTTGCTCCAAGCAGTGCTAAACTGAGTTGCTGTAACGGCATCACATCCTCTGCCCTGGGTCACAAATTAGTCCGCTCGCGCTTCACAATCACTGCACAACATTTCAGTCTCACTGGGCCTGTGCTCCAAACCCAGAGAGAGAGAAAGAGGAGGAGTAGTAGTAGTAGTAGTAGCAGTAGCAGTAGTAGCAGCAGTAGTAGTAGCAGCAGCGAGCCCGAACTCACCCAAACACGGTGAGTTATGTACATACACTACTAGAAAACCCCCAAATTCGTACATATTACACTACTACTGTTTTGATGGCGATGGGGGTGTGGCTTTTCCCCCATTATCTCAGTTGGGGCAAATGCGCTCGCCACAACATTATTTACGATTCTGTGCCACTCGGACGGCTGAGTCGGCTAAATCGAATTTCGCAACGTTCGCCACGGCAACTTGCTCGCTTTAGCTTGCTCGGTGGTGGCTCTCGTTGCTCAAGTTCGTTTGAGGCGGCGCCCCTCCGTCGCGGCATATGGGGAGAATTTCAGTGTAATATGTACGGTTTTGGGTTTGTACAGAATTGCCAATCCGTGTTATTTTACCTTTTTTGGGTGAGATTGGGTTGCAGTAGCAGTAGCATTAGTAGTGGTACGCAGAGCATGGACTGCTGGCATATTATATTACACCTCTACACTGTATTTTATCTTAACATTCTTACACCACTATATATTATCTGACATCATTGTTATACCATATTATACTATCCTACACTATTACATGTATTATTATTGCTATTGCTATACTACTTGTATTTGCCTGTATCTCCTCTCTGTCTCTCCTTCTCTCTCTATTTTTCTCTCTATTTCTCTCCCCCGACACGGTCTAGTCGGGGGCGACGTTTCTTCCTAAGAGGGAGTTTTTCGTTACCACTGTCGCAAGTAGTAACATGTATTGAGACAACTTGTTGTGATTTGACACTTTAATCAAATTTAATTGAATTTAATTGAGTGGTGCAAGAAAGTATTTAAATGTGTGAGTAATAGTAGCATGCCACAATATAGAAATACTTTACAACTAAAAGTCCTGTATTCGAAATGTGTAGTGAACGTACAAGTATTGGCATCAGAGTTTACTTGTGTTGCACCAACACTCTTTGCCAAACAATAGTCTGGCAAAGTCTATAGTCTAAAATAGCTTGTAGATCATATTCTGGGGCCCCAGAATATGGATGCAAAAAGAAAGTAATATTCAAGTGTAAAAATTACACTTGAATAAGGCTATATCAACCTTGTACATACAGAATTGGAGTAAATGTACTCAGTGGTGTAAAGTAACTAAATACATTTACTCAAGTACTGTACTTAATTACAATTCTGGCACTTACTTCTACTATACTACATGTAAGAGGCAAATATTGTAGCCTACTTTTTTACAGTTACAGTTAAATAGTTATTTGAAATCTTTTACTAGTTTCTTTGTAGATTCTGATTATTATTGCAATAACATAAATTAACCACTTACAAAGCGGCACGTTGTAAGCTTGTAGATTTTACCTTTGAAAACTTGGTACATTCTGCGTAATGAGTTCTTTTACGTTGGGTACTTTACGTATACTTTAACGCGGCGCCAATACTTTTGTACTTTTACATAAGTAAATTTTTAACACCAATCTCTATCAACTGACTAATTCCTACATTACATTATTGATACTTTTACTCAAACAAAACAACGTGAGTATTTATTCCACCACTGCATGTAGTTAGAAACTTCCTAGCGCTGGCAGTGGGTGTGTGAACGAGTGCTGATGTCATTGAGTTGGACAGGATGCGTTGCAGCAGTGAGAGAATCAATTATACCATTAATTACTCCCTGCCCCCGTAAATGTCCTGTACAACTGCGATGGAGTAACACACCATGGCCTCTTACTCACATAACAATACATGACATCAGCTCCACAGCCTCCACTGCTTCAGCTTTCATTTCAAGGACCCCCATCACTCTAAGAGTGTACACATGGAACCAACTGGACACGTAAGGCCAGGGTTTCTCAAAGTGGGTGCTGTGACACAAGTCCAATTGGGATTGATCAACATCACTACTTTAATCACTTATACCCTACTGAGCTGCACTGTACAAGAGTTAGTTTTCCATAGAGCAATCAACTCTTCTTCACCAAAAACAACAAATCTACAAGCACATGTTGTGACGCATTGTGAGCTTGTAGATCGTCTATTTTTGGTGAACGTTCCCCCTAGAATAGGGATACTGAGGTTTACCGTCAAGTATGAAGTTATTTTCAGTCTGTCCTATAATGGAAACTAATATTCTGTTGTGGGTTTTTGTATGTGACACAGTGTATCTTTGCGGGAAGATTTGCACATTTACGTACCATAATTTGACGTAACATTTAAATAAAATCACACCCGTGTGAACTGAGTGGTGTAAGGTCTTATATAGACTGATCAGCTGTGGTCTGACGTAATGTCTGACGTAATGAATTCAGCATCAACCAATCAGCATCAACCATGCTCATTTTTTTGTACGAACAGACGGACAGACACGTAAACTAACAAAGCCAGTTGTAGGAGTGGTTTACACCACTCAAAAATGAACAGTGCCTTGAATGAAAAAGTGAATGAGTCAAAAAACATTTGAGAATCACTGCCGTATAAGGGATCGACACAGGGCCAATACAGACCTGTTAAGGTCCTTTTGGAAACACCTCAAGGAAAATCCCTTGAGGTCCCTGGACCCCACTTTAAATTATACATACATAAAAATAAAAAACACACACACACGCACACGCACACACACACATTAAAATAAATAAAGTTACCTACTGTGAACCAAAACTTTTTTCTCCTGGGGTTAAGTGGTTAAAGGTGTCTCAAATAACCATTAAGTTCTCTAGTCCCACATGAGGAACATGAAGAATAAATCTCTATACAGTATCATGGGTCTTCTTCTTTTTTCTTTGTTTTAACCACTTGAACCCTAGCATCCCTATTCTGGGAGAACATTACAAATATAAATGTATTTTATGTGTATGGGGGGCTCCTGCTTCATCTCTTTCTCCGCTAAGACAGGGGTTCTCAACGTTTTTGGCCGGGGACCCCCGGAAATGCTTTGGCAATGTCTCGGGACCCCCGCCCCGCCCCCTCCCGACCCCCAATATAAATTGACTGCTACAATAACCTTAAACCATTTTGGGCGGGAACCCCTTTTGGTGTTTTAAGCATTGTTATAATTTAGCTATTGAAAAATAGCAGATCTACAAGTTCATAGCTACGAGCTTGTAGGTCTGCTATTTTTTGAAAAATCGTGAAAATAAAATTTAAAAAAAAAATCTTTTTTTTGAAAATAATTTGGGGACCCCCCAAAATAATTTGGCGACCCCCCGAGGGGTCGCGACCCACGGGTTGAGAACCCCTGTGCTAAGAGGTCCTTTGGCCTGAAAAACATTGAAGTGCCACTGCTCTAAATAAAATGGTAGGTGACGGACGGTTCTGCCTCATACAGAACCATTTAAGACGGTTCTGCCTCATACAGAACCATTTAAGACGCATTATTATTTTTCAGTGTGTCTCGTTGTACCCCAACTACTTGGACTGAACTCAACACATAATATAACTATGTGCCACCTAATCGCTGGTGTGAATTGGCCTGGGACGTGGAAAGCCAGTCCTCTGCAGGCCTCCAGGCTCTGACTGCATGGGGAAAATACTGATTCATGGAAAATGATAAAGTCGGGAATGAGTGCGCTCATTATATACATTCATAGTTTGTGTAAGAGACCTGATTAAGGTAATGTCGTTAAATTTGAGCGTGTGTGTGTGTGTGTGTGTGTGTGTGTGTGTGTGTGTGTGTGTGTGTGTGTGTGTGTGTGTGTGTGTGTGTGTGTGTGTGTGTGTGTGTGTGTGTGTGTGTGTGTGTGTGTGTGTGTGTGTGTGTGGGGGGGGGTTGGTTGACACTACATATTGTTGAAATGCTCCCACATTTTAACCACTATACTTCATTGCATGATGAATAGCGAAAATAGCCAATCTACATGCTCATAGCGTATTCCGTTGCGATGTATTGTGTGCTTGTAGATCAGCTGTTTCTTGGGAAACAAATAAACAGAAAATCATAAAAACTAAGAATTAAGAAGAACAAGAACATTCTTGAACTTTTGCCTACCCGTGACCAAAATAGGGAGAGCCGGTTGAAAGTGGATAATTGCATCAATACACACTGATAGCTCATTGGCCATTCATTGCTTCAATGCGTCATCACGGCCGCCATATTTTGTAGGTAGAGCCATCTCTTGATTATCGATTGAAGCAGGAGGTCTCTCCGCTATTAAAATAATCATAACTCATAACGCACGTGTAGTGATTCGCGGTGAGCTGGGATCAGATGGACTCACAACCAGCCCGATTGGCAGGGCTGTTGTGGCTCTTGGCTGGGGGCAACAATCACCGCCCCAGTCTTTGGAGCGCGTCCTCGTACTTCACACTAGAAGCGCTAGTTCACTAAATTCCATTTAGTTTTATCATAAGATTTTAGTCGGCTAAATCTACAGTTGATTTTGCCGACACAAATGTATTTTGGCAGGCCTTGATGGCGTCGTAATGCATCATTTATACTTAGCTGTGTGCCGAAAATAGCAGATCTACAAGCTCACAACACGTCGCAGCACAATCTGCTATTTTCAGAGCACCGGAGCACAACACGCAAGCAAACATAAAATGACTTGTCTTTTAGTTCTACTGGATCTCCTTCTCCATAACATTTTAGTGTAATTTTTATTTGTTGACGAAATGTCAATATATTTCTTGTATATAGTCTTGTAGTTTTAGTCATAATAGCTTTAATAGTTTTTTTTAATTCAGTGAAAAAGGTAGTTGACGAAATTCTTGTCATAGTTTTCGTGGACAGAATCAACACGGCCACAGTATGTCCCGGACAGTTAAACTGCTGACAGGACTTGAAGGAATCCCACGTCAGACCGTTTTTATTCCACCACCAGACCAAAACACAATGGCTTATTTTGTCGGGGACGGAAAAAAAAATAACCTCTGCTATCTTCAGGCCACTTGTTCCTGCAGTGCCGAACGTACATGAAAGCCATACAATGGCAGACTGTGATAGAGCTACTCAAATAAACCACGATCTGCGGCCTAAAAAAAGGAACCGGGGGGAAATGTGTGACGTACAAAGAGCATGTGCCACACACGCTAAGTCAACACGCCGTGTTTCTCTTCAGCCTCAAGTACTAACAGAGGTGGAATAATTACTTAAGTAAAAGTAGCATACCATAGTTTGCCTTTATACAATCTAAAAGTATTGGCTTCAAATTCCAAAAGTATTTATTATACATTGGCCCATTTCACTTTTTCTTTTATATTCTTTCTTTCTTTCTTTTCAGAATCTTTCAAAAGTAGCCAACCAAAAGCTCACTTGTGAAATATTGTGAGCTTGTAGATTAGCTTGTAGCTATTTTCAAACTGACATAAAATACAGCTTAAAGGTTAATGTATTATGTAATAGTCTAAAACAAAAAATGAACTAATGCTTTTATAGTTGCAGTGAAGTAACGTATACAATAGATGCAATATTTGCATCTGAGATGTAGTATAGAGTGTAGTGCATTGTCGAGTAGAAGTATAAAGTATTGAAAAATGGACATAGTAAAGGTCAAGTATAGGCTGAATTACCTCAACATGGTACAGCACTTGAGTAAATGTACTTAGTTACTTCCCACCACAGGACACAGAGCCATGTGGAAGATATTTGTCTAAGGATCTTCACATCTTTGTGTCCTGTTCTGTCGGCGTCGTGGTGTGTGTCCCTGTCCATCGCTCGGCCCGTGGAGTCACAACAAACGGTGATTCCGTCATTGGGGCGAAAACGTCTGGGTTGTCTGGGTGGATGTGTTAGTCAGTATGTGATTAACGCAAGAGATGGCTGGTTTGTTTGGATATTGAAGGTCGTCCAAATATTCACACTGGACCAATGTGCGCATAATGTGCACGGCCAGTCCAGCGCACACGTTCTCCTCAGATAACACGAAAGACCTAATATAGTGTTGGAGCTGCATTCACTTAACCACTTGAACCTATAGGGGTCTCTATTTTGGGGGGAACTTGTGCAAAAATAGATGTATCTACCAGCTCACTGTGGCATTGTGAGCTTGTGGCGTTGTGGCCCCGAACAACTAACGGTGCTATAAGTGATTTTCTTTTGTTGAAATAGCTCTATATTGTGATAGTTATAGTAATCATTGTTCAGTAACAGGACTCTCTCCGTCTCTCCAGCTCTTTAGTCAAATATTTCTTTCAGGTCGGGATACCAATAATTGGTATCCCGACCTGAAAGAAATATTTTGACAGGCAGAAAATCTAAAATAAACTTGATTTTCTTTTTTTTGTGATTTTCGTTTTTTTTTCATATTAACACAGCTTGAATGTTGAAGAAGGTTTTCATTCCAACAGATTATTGATTTGGGCAAATTAAATGTATACATTTATAAGTCAAAGTAGGCTAGCCAGCTCTAGGTGTTGAAATGTTGTGAACATTCAAAGCGGATTTTCTCAGCTTTGGGTAAAACGGCACAATCATTTTAAAATGGTCATATCTCCTTCAAATATTTTCCAATTTCATTGAATGATACATCATATGAAAGCTTACATTCTGTACTTTAATAATCTGTAAAAAACTGAAAAATTACTCTGGTCGAGATGAGGGCCTATTTGCCAGACCCGGTCACAATTATGGGAGAGAACTCATACAGGATAAACATTAACCACAATTTAGCATTTTTTGCAAAACACATATCGCTACTATATTTCTACCAATCCTACATACAACACTCTCGCAAATCGGTACACATTAGCTACAGTATGTAGTCATGTGAACAAAACATATTTTGCATATTCCATTCTATTTGACAAATGTTTTTCCAACTTTTGTGAGAGCTGGGCCGTTTTGCACGACACGCCACATATCGCCACGCCACTATTTCTTAGCTTTCTTATGTACTGATGGCTGTACCTCACAACCAACACAGCCATGGGTATTAGGCGCAGAGATATACGCTATAAGAAGTGCGTTTCCTGTGGGGGGGATTGTGTTAATAAAAATTATATTACGGAACCTGGTCCACTAAATTATGGTTATTGAGCTGCTATTCAACCAGCTCTTTATGAAGGGCTTAGAGCTACAGTAATGTACTTAAAGTGATACTCTCCTCCACTCTGAGCCACCTGAGGGTAATACAACTGCTAGTGATTCTTTGATGGAGTTTTAGGATCAACCTACCTGGTCTGCAGCTGAGGGGCGCTAGCCCCTCCAAATGCATGGCATTCTAAAATTACGTCATAGGCCAGCCAAGTCTATGGATTTGTAATGTTTGTTTAGAGCCTATAATTATAAATTCCCCCGTCCCCAGCCAAGTCTATGGATTTTATTGTTTGTTTAGGGTAAATTATGGTTAGGTTATATTTGTATTCATTATTTGTATACATACAGTATATATATAGCTGAGTGGTTAGTGAGCCCGTCTGGGGGAGCTAGAGCCCTGGTTGTCCCAGGTATGATTCCAGGCCAGGCCAGACATTTGTCAATGTGTGTGTCTCTGAGCAAGACTCTTAAGCCCTAATTGCTCCGCCAACGCCGGCTCCCAGATTGATTGATTGATTGAAATATTTATTAACAGTTTGCAGAATTACAGTACATTTCGAGCACAAACTCAATACAAAGGCTGTTAACTGTGAGTGGACGACCCAATTAAGCATTACACTTGTTTCCAACAGGGTCCACCATGTTCAATTCATCAAAACATTTAGAGACGTACAAATAGACACTTCTATATAGACGAAGAACAGAACAGGAATTCATCATAATGGAGGTAAAAAGGGAAAATAAACATATACAGTGAGGGAAAAGGGGGGGGGGGGGGGCAGAGCAAATGACTGCTCAGTGCACACTGCTCCTAGTTGTTATAGGATGGGTAGAGATGCAGAGGATGAATTTCACATAATGTATAGTGTATACACTGCAGTGACATAAAACACGCCAAGGAGTGGGGACTATTCTATTATTATATTATACACGAAACCCATAACCATTGGCCAAAGGGTGGCGCTATAGCACTCAATTGAAAAATGCAAACGTTGCACAAAATATGACCGTATTAATTAATCCATGTGCACTTTTTAAAGACTAGACATGTGCCCGTCGGCCACCGGCGTACTTGGGAACGATGCAAGTTAGGAACCTTGTATGCAAGCCAATACCCGTTGTCATAGAGTGCCGAAGTCCTGAAGTCACTCGCTCATCCCCTGGTTTGCGGAAGTTTTTCTTTGAGAATAACATTTGGTCATCTTAAAAATCGTCTCATATAAGAATTGTGGTCCAAAAATAAACAAACTGTCTCAGCGATATTGCTGGGGAGGTGTCTCTGTATCGTTTACGACAGTCAGTCACTCATATTTGTGACCAGATTTGACTGAGAGCCTGCCATCGCGCAACCTCCAGCTTTTCACTATATATTTTTGTTTTAATCCAAAATGAGTTAATAGCACAGGCAGACTCGTCACATACTAGAGCATGTCTGAAATAAGTGTCAGAGCTGAAATCGACATGTAAATATGAAATAAATGCTTAAACATGTAGCTAGGTGTAATGTTAGAGACCTTTCAAGCCTGTTTTCTCAACTCGCTGTTTTCTGCAAGACATTACTCTATAAGACATATCTCCAAAACTAGTGGGTCAAACTGAACAACCAATATGTCAATTTGAAGCTATGATGAAAACTAAAATAAAATAAAAAATCCAATGGCAGTCCCTCAGTCAAATTTGGCCACATTTGATAAAGTCTGTTTCTATCGAAAATGTAACTTAATCGGCAGCAGCCAGTAACATTAACGATTTCTCGCAGTCAGTTGATTCTTCATATCCATATCGGTGAAACCGCCCGGATGATTTGTTTATTGGAGAATGGAGATGGGTGGAGGTGGGTGATTAGGTGAAGCACATTGTCACCTTTTATACCCCGGGGCTGTTAAAACTCATCCATCGCCAAGGACTTATTTAACTTCTTTTTCATGATGTCCTGGAGCGCCAAGGACGTGTTTTTCGTGTTTTATAACATGGTAAAAAAATAATATATATATATATAAAATAAAATAAAATATATATGGTGGCGGTCTGGGCCTTTTGGCGCCCCCTGGTGGTGATGGATGAGTTAAGGCATGCCGGTAGATTAAGGGTCCATTTGTTAATTGCATGGTCGTCTGTTTCTATGGCGTATTTTTGCATATTGCATATAGTTTTTTCTTATTGTTGCATTCCTAGGCCCATGTTATCGCTTTATCGCAGCTTGCAGCTATAATTATAATTATAATTATTATTATTATAAAAAGCAACAACAATAAAATACCCCTTTGAGGGCCCCCTCCCCCACGCACTCCCCAGCAAGTTATGTCTCAACTCCTGTGAGAAGTGGCCCCAGGTGACCCCTCCACTCCATCCCATGAAGTCACAGGCCTGCATTTTTACAATGTTGTTACACAGTTTCACATTTCCATTTCTTTTAAAATGCTTCATAAATGGAATATTCTGGAGCGGAATGAACACCCCTAATGACGTTGAGGAGCTCTTTTTAATGTGCTCCCGGCGGGACGGAGCCCAGGTCTGTGTCTAGCTTAGCAGCAAGCGGAGGTGAACGCAAGTTTAGTGGAATGAATGTCTGCAAAGCTGCAATTTGGACAAACAATGTGGGAGCGTGTTATTATTTTGTTCCGAAAAGCATTAATTTTATGATGCTGAATCCCCCTGACCCTCACTCCTTTTTATTTTTATTGAATTTAGTCTAGCGTGAGTTTGTATACTGCAAACTGACAAATAGGTCCTTTTACTCTGACTTTTGCCTTTTGACAGGCCTGTACGTTGACTCTCGCCTTTTGACAGGCCTGTACGTTGACTCTCGCCTTTTGACAGGCCTGTACGTTGACTCTCGCCTTTTGACAGGCCTGTACGTTGACTCTCGCCTTTTGACAGGCCTGTACGTTGACTCTCGCCTTTTGACAGGCCTGTACGTATACTCTCCTATCAAGATTCAAGGAAAATAGCCGATCTACAAGGTCCAGTTTTACTATAACTTTTGAGCTGATTGCCATGCAGACTTGTGTTCTTCATCACCCTGGGCAAGACCTACGCTGAAAAGACTATCATCGGAAGTTGCGGGATTTTAGCGGAAGTATCTCCCAAGGAAATTACGTTGATGCTTTACAAATCAGTTTACATTCTCCGCGAATGAAACAAGTGTTGTGATTGGTCGGGAAAATATCGTATCCGGGGGAAATACATCTGATGGATGTTCCGGAGGATACGTCCGCCGATAGCTTCTTTGCCTTACGTTGTGACCAGGCTCTTCTTTTCGCAGAAAAGTAAGCCTGGGACCGAGGCTAGTTCTTCATTGGTATACTTAGCCTGCCCGCTCTTCTGATTGCTCGATATTTGATAGTTACTATTTCTCCTATAACCTTTGAGTGGTTTGTCGTACAGTCTTGAGTCGCGTCACTGGATTTGGTTGAGAGTCCTTGTCCTTTATCTGAGTTTTACTTAGCGCCATCCCTATTCTGATTGGTCAATTTCTATATTTAGCTATTACTTTTGAACAGTTTGTCGTACAGAGTCATCTTTTTGGAAACCGGGTTCAAATCTGGGGTAGAAGAGGAAAGTAGCATAACAGCTTTAATGTTCTACTTCTATTATCAACAAAATGTTAGTGTTTTGCAAAATATTTTTTTTTCTTCACAGTTTTGTTTATTCCAGATTTCAGGGTATACAGTAAATCAAATAATATGACAATATATGTGACACACCCATACGGAACATACCAAAAAGATAACATGTCATAACCACCATATGCAAAATATTGTGGTAGCATAAAAGAAAAATAAATTGTATAGTCCTATGCTAACAGTGACACTGACAGTTACAAACCACATAACCTGAAACAAAAACAAGACAAACGTATGACAAGACAGGCAAGGCAAGGCAAGGCAAGGCAAGGCAAGGCAAGGCAAGACAAGACACAACATGGCATGGTCATTGGTCACCCCTCCAAAACATAATGGACGTGGCAGTGCACCCACACATGGTTCCTAATAATAAATATACTGAACAACCCAGCTGCGTCGGAGATCATGTCTAGCATGCTCAGATTCAGGTTTAAACTCATTCAATCTGGAATAGCTTGGAACTGCAAGTCATTTACCAGTGCGAGGAAGGGGCCCCATGTGTCTTCAAATTTGGATACCGAGCCTCTCAGGGTACATCTAATTTTTTCTAATTTAATAAAGTGGAGTACATCTCTAATCCAGTGAAGATGGGTTGGGGGAGCAGAGGACTTCCATTTCATCAGAATTAGACGCCTAGCTAAGAGAGTGGTAAAGGCCACCAAATGAGCTTTGTATTTTGGCAGTAATAGAGTAGGGGGAGAAATTCCGAAAATAGCCGTCATTACATTCGGTTCAAATGGTATCCCAACACTCCTTAACATAGTGTCAAAGATCTCAGTCCAATGTCTACATAAAGGAGGGCATGACCAAAACATACTGTATGTATATACGTGGCAGGGGCCGAACGACACCTATCACGCAGGGGATCAATATCACCATATATTTTGGATAACCTAACTTTAGTGAAATGTACACGATGGATAATTTTGCATTGGATTAGCCCATGCCTTGCACAAATGGAAGAAGAGTGGACAAGACGTAAAATGGCTGGGTTTCTCGAACACATGTGGTGTAAGACTTGTAGTGCCGCACTTGCTCAGATGCCCTCTAGGCCACATACAGAAGCCTGTGAACATAGACATTCTGTGCATAGATGTGCCACGCAATGGTAGGCCTGAGGCCTGGTATGGTAGGCCTCAGGCCTATAGAATAGAAATATAATACATATAATAAATATATTTATTATATTTATGTATATATATATTTATGTATATATATATATATATATATATATATATATATATATATATATATATTATATATATATATATTTTTTTCTTCTTTTTTTTAAGAGTAAAGAGAGCCTACTGTCAGCTGTCCAGCAGTCCAAATATTATTAAATTAAATTTCAGAATGGTAGACCTGAGGCCTACTGAGGCTTGAGGCCTACCATACCAGGCCTGAGGCCTGAGGCCTACCATTGCGTGGCACATCTATGCACAAAATGTCTATGTTCAGTGTTCACAGGCTTCTGTGTGCGGCCTATGAGGGCATCTGAGCATGTGCGGCACTACAAGTCTTACACCACATGCGTTCGAGAAACCCAGCCAATATCTTCCCAATCATCATCTGAGATTTCTTCTCCCAAATCCTCTTCCCATTTGTTCTTAATATTTTCTATTGAAGTAGGCCGCAAAGAGAAAATACAATTGTACATAATAGATATTAAGCCCTTCGTGCTCGACAATGGAGTTAAAAAGGAATCAACCTCAGTGGCCTCTGGAAGGTTTGGAAATACAGGGTTAAGGCTGCGCACAAAACTGCGAATCTGAAGATATCGAAAGAAGTGTTGATTTGAAAGGGAATATTTCTCAGACAGCTGTTGAAAGGAGGCAAATACATTGCCAATATACAGATCCCTGATATTCGTAATACCAAGTGATGACCATAAAGAGAAGGCATTATCACTCAAAGATGGATGGAATAAAGGGTTTGCTGCTATTGGGGCGAAGATGGACTGAGCTTGTAGACCAAAGTGGCGCCTGAATTGATTCCAAATTTTTAGTGTGGATTTGACAATAATATTCTTAGAATAGGGGGTAGTGTTTTGCAAAATATTTGTGGATCAACTATATTGTCACGGAGTCGGACCACCAGTTGTCTCCGTCTTACAGATTGGAATCACTAGAGACAAATCTAGAAGTCCAGATCAAGTAAAAATAGCAAATTAGGGTTATGATGTCACTAAAGTGGTGTGTTTCGATTGGGCCTTTTGACTCAAAGGCTTTCAGCTTTCAGGAAGAAACCAAAAATACACAGGGAAGACATATTTGAATATAACCTATTAACCACACCTGGGGGTCTAGTAATGTACCAATGTTAACTCCATAGACACATACAAAACAGAGTACAAAAATCACGGCACCACAGCGACTGTGGCTCAGGAGGTAGAGCAGGTCGTCCAATGATCCATGGGTCAGCGGTTTGAATCCCGGCTCCTCCTGTCTACATGTCGAAGTGTCCTTGGGCAAGACACTGAACCCCAAATTGCTCCCGATGTGCTGGTTGGTACCTTGCATGGCTTCCGCCGCAATCGGTGTATGAATGTGTGTGTGAATGGGTGAATGTAATGCACAATCTATGTAAAGCGCCTTGGATAAAGGCGCTATATAAATGCACCATTTACCATTTACTCCATCTTTAAACCTCCCTGCTCACAGTTCATTCTGCTTTGTGCTATGAAGTTTCTTGTACTCCACCACCACTCCAGCGTCCACCCGTGGGCTCTGTTTCTATGATTGTCTTATGGGGGTCTATTTCATTCCATTCTGGGGCGGCGGTGGTTCACGGTTAGAGTGGCTGGATGGGAACTGCAAGGTTCCAGTTTGAACCCTGGTTCCCCCAGAGCCAGTGTTGAAGTGTCCTGTCTGAACCCATAGTTGCTCCCGATGTGCAGGTTGGTGCGTCACTGCCTTGCATGGTTTCCTTTGCAGGGTATGAACAGGTGAATGTAATGCACATTCCCAGGCATTTACAGTACATGCCCATTTACCATTCATAGTTGGCAAATCATTATAATTCCTGCTTACAGGGAATGAATGAAATGAGACAGAGCTGTGATGCCAAATATGCTTAAATATTTATGCTATATTTTTATGCTCAATAATATATTTATTCAATCCAAGAGTTGTCTCTTGGAGACCAACATGCACAACATAAACCACATGCAGTACAGTATATCGCAATTTGATTTTCAACATGTCAGTCCAATGCACATAATAATATGGAGATGCACGTAATGTGATTGGTCGGATGACACACCTCCAAGTTGACCAAAAATTGGCACTCTACAAGCTCGCACGCACGCACGCACGCACGCACGCACGCACGCACGCACGCACGCACGCACGCACGCACGCACGCACGCACGCACGCACGCACGCACGCACGCACGCACACACACACACACACACACACACACACACACACACACACACACACACCATTATAATGACAAAGCATAAATGAAGCTTATAATACAGTGCAGGAGGCAGTGAGAGGAATGTGTGTGGCTGTTCCAGTGCAGTCCAGGGTTTGGATCTTGGGCCACGTTATGCACAGGTAAGTTACCCCCCACCCCCACCTTCCGTACCCCTAGCAGTACCTCCCCCCTCCCCCCTGCCCCCTCAACCCTATATGGACTCCGGGTCCTATTAACCTGTCCCTGAGAGTTTGTTTTACATGCCTGTGTGTGTGTGTGTGTGTGTGTGTGTGTGTGTGTGTGTGTGTGTGTGTGTGTGTGTGTGTGTGTGTGTGTGTGTGTGTGTGTGTGTGTGTGTGTGTGTGTGTGTGTGTGTGTGTGTGTGTGTGTGTGTGTGTGTGTGTGTGTGTGTGTGTGTGTGTGTGTGTGTGTGTGTGTGTGTGTGTGTGTGTGTGTGTGTGTGTGTGTCCACCCAGCTTTCTCTCTCTCGCTCTCTTTTTTTAAAGGGCCAAAGGAATGCTGGCCAAATGAATTGCACCATCACCAGTGTGCGTGTGTGTGTGTGCGTGTGTGCGTGCGTGCGTGCGTGTGTGCGTGCGTGCCCCCCCCCACGGGGGCTTGTCTTCTCACTACAACCAGGCAAAACACACAGCACCATTAGGAGGCAGGGTCCAAGTATGTGCGCTCGCTAAGCGTCCGATGGTTTCAAAACACTTACCCCCCGACCCCCCCCCCCCTCCTACACACACTACCACCACCACTATTAACCACTTTCACCCTAGCGCTCCTAGTTTGGACACAGTTTTATAAGCGGAAACATTCAAAAGTTGCGAAAATAGCCAAACTACAACCTCACAGTGCACGTGTATAGCTTGTAGACTACAACCTCACAGTGCACGTGTATAGCTTGTAGACTACAACCTCACAGTGCACGTGTATAGCTTGTAGAGCTGCTATTTTTGCCGTGTGACACCATTGTACGATGAAGTATATAATATTGGTTAATTCTAAATAGAAAGGAACCCTTAACCTCTTGAGCCCCATTGTATTGCCCCCGTGGGCGGGGGCAGCGGCTGTCCACCTCTGAACAGCGCTCAGCGGGTCAATGGAGACCCAATTGGTCTCCGGTTCCAACTCCGATGTTGCGGATTTTCCCCCTGGACCCCCCTGGGGTTTAAGAGGTTTTAAACAGCAGTCTGATCCAAAACAGACCACTTGTTTTACATTGTGCATCAACTTTAAAAACAGAAACAAATTAACAGAACAAAAAATGAGGCCATTTTTTGCGTTGTGTGTCGATCTGCTTTTTTCCGTGGTGGAAAGTTATACATAAGTGCTGAACTGAAGTACAACTTTGAGTTATATACTTTTGTTACTTGAGTACTGTATTATGCCAGTACTTTATAATTATTTGATAACGTGGTTACTTTGCAGATATTATTATTCATGCAACCCCCCCAACATTAAGCTATTCGGGGAGAAATATATATATATTTCAAGATATTTATAAATATCGTAAAATATGAGTACTTCTACTAGATCAGCTATTTTCCTACTTCTTAATTATATATATATATATATATACATTTTTTTTTAATTTATGGAATTTCTTAGGATTTTTTTTTAATATTTACTCGAGTCGTGACCCATAGGCCTAAAAATGTGTCTGTGACCGTTAAGTGGTTAACATGGCTCATTGTGTCTCTCCTCCCCGGCCAGACTGTTACTGTTTGCTGGCATTCCACTCACCACGGGGGTGGGACTCCGAAAATGAGAAGTGATATATGGGGGGACGGGGGACGCAACGCAGGGTGGGTGTGCATGGGGGGGTCACTGTTGCACAGGGATTTGGCTCCGGCTAGTCCTAGAGTCTAGACCACTGGTTCCCAAACACTGGGTCGGGACCCATTTGTAGGTCGCGGACTGATCTTTGTTTGGGTGCCTTTATTTTTGTTTTGTTTCCCACATTTTTCTAATTGTTATTTCAAAGCATTTTCAAAAAACATTCCCAAAAAAGCAAACATTTTCATGGAACATAGTTCAATGATTATTTTTCAGTAGCCTAATTTCATGAAGAAATCAAAGAAAATGTAAGAAATTCCATGAATTTGAGGTGGCCTATGTTTAAGAAGCAGTGCACAAGCTCACTATGCGGCGCGAAGTGATGAGTTTGGAGATCTGCTATTTTCACTATGGGTCGCGGGCAAATGTCTAATTTCTCTTTTCGGTATTGAGCTAAAAAGTTTGGGAACCACACTGGTCTAGACCGTGGCGTTTTACGGGGCCAACATAAACCAGCTCTTAAGACGCTCACACCACAGGCGATGGAGTCCCCCCCCCCCCCCCCCCCCCCCCCGCACACACACACCCTGACAAGGAGATGAGCAGCCATGCCAAGAGCAACACGCTCCCAACATGGATGACAACACTTTGTAAAGGAGTAGAGTTTCATACACAAACGCATGCACACACACACGCACGCTCATGCAGACCCGCATGCAAACACATTATGTGGTACTATACTTGTGAGAACATCAACATTTTAGGACAGTGGTTTTATTTTTGGGGCCATTTTTTTACCTATAATAACCATAAAGACAAAGATAGCAGATCTATAAGCTGTAGATCGGCTACTTTCAGTGCACGACAACAACGCACAACTACAGTATTCAGGTATAACTCGAAATCCAACCCCTTAACCTATAAACTCTCTGCCTAAAGTGACATATAATGGCCTACAAGTACACACACATGCACACACTCACACAATGTAAAATAAAATTATAATGGAGCGGCGGAACACTTTTGATGACGCACCAACCGGAAATGACGTCGAAGGTTGCACAACAGGCGCTCCTAGACTGTAGTGTATCGCTCGCTGATATCAAACAATTAATTCTCCGTCTTTGGGAAGGTTCTAATTCGTCGAATGTCATAGAGTGTAAACCATATAAGGAGGCATGACCTGACTGACGGACGCCTCGTGCATGTTTTCATAGTAAACTGCGACCTATGGTCGCAATAAAAACTGGTCAAACATTGGCCAAATTGTCAAAAATATAAGGAGGGCCTGGGCCGGCCGAGTGGTCCAGGCACCTAGGCTCGTAATCCCGACGTAAGTCCGACGACCTTGCTGTGTCTTCCCCCCCATCTCTCTCCCCCTTTCCTGTCAAACTACTGTAAATCTATCAATAAAGGAAAAAAGCCCCCGAAAATATCTTAAAAAAGAAAATATATATAATTATAAGGAGGCCAAAATTGTGTAGATAGCCAATCTACAAACTCATAACGCCTAGTGTTGCCAAGTGTTGTGTGCTTGTAGATCGGCCATTTTCACAATGTTTATCTGTTTAAATGTAATGCCTCAACTCCTAAATTCCAAGTGCTTCTCAGGATAGGGGGGGGGGGGTCCCCTGGTCAACAGTATACATGTTGACCAGGGGGGGGTCCCCTGGTCAACAGTATACCTGTTGGCATCCTGTGCAGTAAAATGTACAGATTGCAGCTGTAAGAAGGTTTATGTTTTCAATTTCTTCAGTGCAGAAGGTTTTCCCGTCATCGTCACACGCAGGCCAATGAGTCACTCCTCAGTAACAAAGAAAGAAAGCCTGCAAAAGAAAACTATTTGAATTTACGACACTGTCTCCATTCAAGGACACATGATTTCATACACAAATTAAATTGATTTTATTTTATGAAGCCGTCTAAAGACCCTGTTTCACTCCTTGTGAAATCATATCGATTCACTCTGAACACAGTATTTTGTGGTGTATAACCACTTGTGAAGAGTTCTTCTCTGACTTCCTGTAATCCTTCATCCTAATACCCTAGTAACTTTTCATCTCTGCCAGGCAAACAAAACAAAAACTATATAACATGAACGCAACATCCAATCATCCCCTAATTAAAATCACATGTTGAAGGGACTCTATAGAAGGGTGTTGTGAGCTTGTCGATCTGCTATTTCCACTAGCTTGGGTCCGGGGCAAACTTCTAATTTATCTTTTGGTTCTCCGTAACTTCCCACTACTGGAAAAAACCCTGTTAAGCAACCTCAGCCTTAGTAGTAACCTTTGCAGTGTCTAAAAACACTGAAATGCATATTTTCCCTCTAAATCATGGGGTCTTCAAGGTCTTCTTTCAGTCCAAGGACCCCTTAGCTGAGAGCGAGATGAAGTAGAGACCCCCACTATTGGCTCGGACGAGCGAGTCGCCGTGCCAAATGCGGTGACTTCCGCTTCAGCCGACTCGGCGCCATTTGAGTTATGTCTCGACAGGGACAGAATTGTAAATCATCATCCAAGTGGTTATTCAATTCATCAACAGAGCATAGAATATTTTTTGTAGACAAAGGAAAAAACGGTGGCAGAAGTGATATCTATCTCCACAGTTCTGACAGATACTTTTTCAGGACAGTTTTGAAATAAACCAGTGATTCTCATCCTTTAATGGATGATGTCAGGGCATTCCACACTACGGTGGTGGTGGCAGAGTAGTGGATTGAGAATTTCCCCATGTTTGTGACCAGAAGAGATGATAGCGCCGTCACGGAGAACATCCGTGAGTAAATGTCGCGGTCTGTGGCATCCCAACAGAGCGTCTAGGCCCTGCAGCGTGTGTCGGCAGGTGAGCTGGAGGTGTTGTGGCAACAGGGAGTCGCTGTTTGCTTATGGAAGCCGTTGCACCAGCTTCTAGAGCAGCAAAGCGAGACCAAACAAAGCCCATGTTTCACATGCAACGCTACCTGACACCATGTTGTTTCCTTATATACAGTAGCTTTTCACTCCGAGGGATAGAGGAGGTGCAACATGCAAGTTGCGACCTGGCGCCCCTATTTTGGGCATGTCTTTATATAGCAAAAATAGCATATACTGTAGTGAAAGTAGCCGACAAACAACGTTTCATGAGGGCTCAATTAAGTTGTTAACCGATTCAGGACGGGAACCCCCTTTTGCCATCTACAATATATCGTGCTGCAAGTGTCTTTGTTGGAAAGGTTCAAAGCTCTACATTCCAATAGCAGGCCTGATCATTTCTATAGAGCAGTGGTTTTCATATCGAGGGCCATTATTTATTCGGTATTTGACTACCGAACCACCATTTGATGACATTTAGGGCCGATTCATACTCCTATTTTACCACTGTAGTGCCGAAATTATTTCGGCTCGACTTTAGGACGGTACCCGACGACTGCTACAGAGTGTTTGTTCAACAGTTCAATAGGGGTCTTTTCAGGCCGGGGTACCAATTACATCCAAACAGGAGAGAGAACCCACAAAGATAATTTATTCAATCAGCTTCAATGTAATAGTCTTCCAGTTGTTTCATCACTTCTAATTTAACTTGTTTATCCTATATCAGTTCTTAACCTTTTCTGGATCAAGGCCCACCCATCTGACCACTGGCTTGGATCAATGGAACTGAATGACCGTTTTATCGGTATCGTAATGAAAACTTCAAGGTTTTAAAGAAAGACACGCACGCACGCACGCACGCACGCACGCACGCACGCACGCACGCACGCACGCACGCACGCACGCACGCACGCACGCACACACACACACACACACACACACACACACCAATTGTGAGTGTGTGCTTATTTATTTATTTATACTGTATACAGTATATGTACACACACACACACACACACACACACACACACACACACACACACACACGCACACGCAGCAGTATACCAGCAGTGTGCAGTGAGATCAGGCCCACCACGTTAGAGTCAAGCCAGACTTTATCGCGCAGTGACACGCCGCCAGCGTAGCGTTTCCAGCAAACCTTTTAGTGGCGAGCCCACTTCCTCTCTACCATTATGCCATGTTTGTCCCTGAGCGCAGTTCCCAACATGCTGGACGGACTGTTTAGTGACGTGCATGCGTCCATGACTGTTTGAACACGCTACATCCCTCTCCCCTGACCTCTCCAGTTACGACCCAGGAGTCGAGTATTTGTTGACATTTCTCAGGCACTGACTGCTTAGCTACTGTGTGTGTGTGTGTGTGTGTGTGTGTGTGTGTGTGTGTGTGTGTGTGTGTGTGTGTGTGTGTGCGTGTGCGTGTGCGTGTGTGTGTGTGTGTGTGTGTGTGTGTGTGTGTGTGCGTGCGTGCGTGCGTGCGCGCGCGCGAAAAGAAATGCAGCTGTGTTGTTCACACTGGCAGCTACAAAGATACAGGCTACCGTTCTCTTTCAATGTAAGCCAACGACATGAAGGTACAAAGCTATACATCCGACATTTGTAGCTGCTACAAAGGTACAAAGCTACAAATAAGTTGACCTGGTTTCAACTTCAGCTACAAAGCTACAAATATCTTGTGTGTTGTGCAGTTTTTAGGTTTTCAATTATGAAACAATACTGTTGTTAGGGTTAAGATAAGATTACACACAGAGGTTTATATAGGTTTAGGGTTTGGGGTTTGAGTTAAACCTGATTTATACTCGCACACCAGTGTTGACGAACATCAAAAATAGCAGATCTACAAGCTCACAAGACATTGTAAGCTTGTAGAGCTTGTAGATCTGCTATATTAGGATTAGGCTTTCTCATAATGGCAACAGAAGGCATTTGTATGTGCATGTGTACATTGTATCCCCGCACGCACAATGGAATGACACCTCACCCAGTTGAGAATGTGTGTTGTGGGGGGTTTGTTTTGTATTCAAAGGTTGCAGCGGGTTTTCTCGGACACCTGACTGCTCCGTTCTTTTGTCTACAGGACAGTTCCCTGTTTACTCAGTGCAAAGCACGCACGCACGCACGCACGCACGCACGCACGCACAAATATACGCATTCAAAGTGACGTGAAAAGTGATGTACTTTTACTCAAGTACTGTACTGTATACAATTTACTTTGTAGATTAATATTATTATTTCAAAACATTAACCGCTTAAGAACTATTTTATACTTACTTTTCGAAAATAGTATATTTAAGTATATTTTGATGCCAATAGCTTTGCACTTTTACTGCCATAAACATGCAGGACTTTTACTTGTTTTTGTTAGTTTTTATTTAGTTTTCGAACGTTTTAGTCGACAAAATCAACGCTGAATTTTCTACATTATGGAATTGCTACTTTCACTTGAGTAACAGATCTTCAACCACTGTGTGGTTTAGTGTTGTCACGATACTGGATTTCTAACTTCGATATCGATATTTTGAAAAATATCAATATTCGATACGATACGATACAATTCAATACAATTCAATACAAAAAGAATTGTACGATACAATTCGATACGATACGATATTCGATACGATATTCGATACCACGCAACCACAGGAATTCAGAGTGCAAAATGTTTTCTTTTTATTTAAAACTGAAAACTTTGAATAGAATGTCCACACACTGGTTGAATACTTAGTAATACTAAGTAATGCTGATGTTTAACAATAATTCAACTCTTGAGAGTGGAAAATGGAACCAAATGGACCCATAAGGGTCCACTTGGTTTCATTTTACACTCAAGAGTTAAAGATCTACTAGGGGTTCATTTAAACCAACTCTCCATTATTTAGCTGGGGACCACCTGGAACCCCCTCAAGGACCACTGGTGGTCCCCAGACCACTGGTTGAGAACCACTGAATGAAAGGAATGATAGACAGTATGTAGAGCACAGGCTGGGGCTGACAGAGTCCACTGGTATTAGCAGAGGGGGGTGAGATAACTCCCTCAAGGACCACCTGGGTCACTGGTTCAGAACCACTGACTTTTTAAGTTTGTAATACGCCGTACAGGCGCGCGCGCGCGCGCGCACGCACACACACACACACCACCCCCCCCCCCCTCACTCTCTCCCGCACGCACGTCAGTATGTTGTTAGCGTTAGCAGTCAACATTAGCATGAGTGTAGCTTCAAGTTTTCACAACTAACTGCTATCTAATTTGTCAATTAAAACGGGCAGCGAAGGTCCTGCATCTGCACATGCCATTTTAAGAATAGAAAAGCGACTCGTACACCATTAACTTTATACTCGCACCAGAGCAGCTCAGCAACAGTAGCACACTCACATGGCTAGAGAGACAGAGTGGAGAGGGGAGGGGAGGGGCTGCAGCCTGCATGCATTGCGTTCCAGTCAGGCTGCGCCGTGTGTGTGTGCTACTGGCCCCGGCTGTTGCGCAAGTGTTTTCTTCACCAACGGCAGAGGTACAAACGGAGTATCGTTATAACAAACGGAGTATCGATAGATCGATACCACGGGGAATTCATATTGAACCGTTTTTATTTTATAATTATCGATATTTATCGATATATCGATATTTTTGACAACACTAGTGTGGTTACAGTATGTCTTCCCCAGATATAACGTCGGAGGGAAGCTGAAAGCTATTTACCAGTCCATTATTAAAAAAAAATGGGGGTCGATGGCTTACTGGATACTGGAAAAGGCACATTTTCGCGGGGCCTTTGCCTGAAGTCTGCGCTTGACATGTCAAGTGCCATTTGTCACCAGGGCGACCGCTTTCATCCGCACTTCAAGGGCTTTTTTCCCCGCTGTGCCGTGTCTTTTCATAGCGTGCCCACATGCTTTTCGAGACATTCGGCGGCTGGAAATTATTTTTCCTGCTTTTCAGAGAGGTGGGGGGGTTGTCGGGCCAACGCCAAGGCCCTTAGCTTTCTGTGCCATGTCAAAAAGCGGAGGCCACTTAGTTTCAGTGTCGCTTCCTATGAGGCCCATATCTTTTTGATGCAACACAGGTGCACTGCGCCACACCGCTGTGCTGTGAGAGCTCTCTGCGTGCGCTGTGACACGCTTCAGACCCGCTTGGTGGAAGAAGTGGTTTTGACTTAACTACTTAACCCATTAAGACCTGAGGCCGATTCTACAAATGTCTTTTAAATCCTAAAAGTTTTCTGAAGAACCTATGTTGCGAAGCTCACATGCCTCGCGCTGTGAGGCGCTATTTTCTGCAAAGAGGTTTGGTGTAGAGGGGAAAAAAGTGGTTAAATGTCTGAAAGTTCACATTAATTACAGTATAATAACATAAAGACAAATAACAATGAAAATGGAGGTGATATGTACAGTAAGTCTGGTTTGCTTTAAGCCATCTCTTGAGTTTGAATTTGAAAGTCAAATAATTGGTGCTCTCTCTTAAACTGGTATAGGTTTGTTCAGTAACAGGGGTCTCCTTGTCTCTCCAGCTCTTTGATAAACAGAAAATGTCAGGTACAGTGCATAGGTGACAACATTATCAATTTTTTTTAATTTATCCAGTTCCAATTGTGTCTTTCATTCACTTGATTAATCTGTATCATGTCTGAGGTCTCTATCCTGGTTGGATAAAATCTTTATCCCGAAAATGCATTTTCTGTTTAATAAAGAACTGGAGAGACATGGAGACTCATGTTACTCATGCTGAGATATCATGTTCATGAGATGGAAGGAAGTAGGCCTATATGCACATGCGTACGGACGGACTGACCGACGGATGGATGGACAGACTAACCGATATGCCTCCATCCAGGCGCTCTCACTCGCAGAGGCATTGACCTGAGGTTGATTCTAAAAATGTCTTCTAAAACAGTTTTCTGAAAAACCTAATTGCTATATCTGTCTTACACAAACATTTTCATGTCAAGGACCCCCAAAATGAGAACTCTTAATCTCCCCGAGCGCACGAGCCTCCTGCCCCGGGAGTCGCGACCCCTACCAACGCAACCAACGACCTCAGATCAGACGAAGAAGAGAAGACCCGCTGAATATACTAAGCGGAGGAAATAGAAACTAACAACGATTCCAAAAATAATGTGTTTATTTTTAGCCCATGACTTAAAATGAGAACTCTTAATCTCCCCGAGCGCACGAGCCTCCTGCCCCGGGAGTCGCGACCCCTACCAACTCAACTAACGACCTCAGATCAGACGAAGAAGAGAAGACCCGCTGAATATACTAAGCGGAGGGAATAGAAACTAACAACGATTCCAAAAATAATGTGTTTATTTTTATCCCATGACTTTGTAAGCCATTTCTCACCCGGTGCTAAAAATAAACACAAAATAATGTGTTTATTTTTATCCCATGACTTTGTAAGCCATTTCTCACCCGGTGCCAATTGCCTATACGATGTAATCACTGTCACTGTCATCAGGTCAAAGGGAGAGAAGGTGATTGCCCCACCTCTTTACCCCCCCCCCCCCCCCCCCTCCCCTTTTTTATGTATTTCTATTCCAACCTGTACATGTAGATTTAATGTGTTTGAGAAATCTTAATTGTTTGTTGTCATTGTGAATGAATGCATGGGACCCGAATGGAAACAAGACCGCAAGGTCTTTCTTCGGTGCTGTCCTTTTGGACCAATGCTGTGCTTGACTGTACCCTGTACTGTTTGCATCTTATTGTCTAATAAAGTTATCACTCAATCAATCAATCCTGGGCACTACTCTCCCTCTGCCAACCTGGGGAGTGCCCAGAATTGAGCTCATGCTTCCTTCAATGCATGAGGAGTGAGCAGGCTCACCTAACAGGGGGGAGTTTCCCTGGTAGGTTGTAGCGTGTGGAAGGAACACGTTATTCCAACCAGTTCCTTTCCCCTCCATTATGTGCCCCGGCTGGCCAGAGGTGAGGGTACCTACGCTAGCCAGACACGGGGAGAACATGCAAACTCCACACAGAAAGGCCCTTTCGCCTACCCCACCTACTGTAGGGTATGGGTGCTGAGGAGAGAACACGCCCCCAGCGTAACACGTCATCGGATCAAATCAAGCTTATGATCCTATGATCACCCCCATGCTCTCTCTCTCTCTCTCTCTCTCTCTCTCTCTCTCTCTCTCTCTCTCTCTCTGTCAAACAAACAACACACACAACGACTCTGAAATTGTCCTCTTCCTCACGCAGTGCGGAGCTAGGCCTCATTCCCAAAACATTTACAAGCAAAACAAACAAAGCCAAGATGTTTTTCTTTTTTTTCGCTCTGCTGCTAATGGTCAGTGTATGTCTGTCCTCCATGGGGGGGGGCAGAAGAGAGAGATGAAGATGAGGAGTGGACCTGATAAGATGATGACAGTGAGTGCGTGCGTGCGTGCGTGCGTGCGTGCGTGCGTGCGTGCGTGCGTGCGTGCGTGCGTGCGTGCGTGCGTGCGTGCGTGCGTGCGTGCGTGTGTGCGTGCGTGCGTTGTGGGGGTATGTTGAAGGATGGGAAGCATGCAGGTACCATCAGGGTTAGTGGGGGTCCCAGTGGACCTGAAGCATGCGTGTGGGGAGGAGGTACAGGCGCACAGACTGTTGCTTCATGTTTTTGTTCTCATTTCAAACTCATTCTTATTTTTCTATTTCTGAAATCCTTCATAACTTCAGTTTAAAGTTGTGAATTGTATTTAAATGCTCTTTTTATTGTGTATCTTATAGGCTACTGTAATGCTCTTAAGGCGTTGTGTAAGCACTTCATCATGCACGGTTTACTAATAAATGGGTCTTGGCTTTGTCCAAATTTTCGTTTGGTTACATTTGTACACACTTGAGTTATGAATGGACCAATGAATACTGATTTGTATTGTGCTGTACAGACAATACATGCAGTAGTAAAATATGGTACATTTAAACTCTTTACATTACAACTGTATAGCTTTTTATTAACAAACGCAAAATATATTTTTTTAGCACTTGTGGCTACAAATCTAGGGGTTTAATTATAACTGTTTACAGTAGATGATGCCTGTCAACTTGTGATTCAAATTTGATTCTTGTCATTGTTTGTCAAATTGACTCCTCCTGCAAACGCTAAAAGGCATTTATAGCCAATCCAAATGGAATATGACAAATCAGAATGATCGGACAACTCCAGAGAGATTGTGTTTTTGGACAAAATATGTAGGAGAGGTGACAATAGTGTGTTTTGAAGAAAATGCAAAATGGTGGACACAGTCTCTCTCTCTCCCTCTCTCTCTCTCACACACACACACACACACACACACACACACACACACACACACACACACACACACACACACACACACACACGCACACAACATTAGCTAATATGTATCAACATCAGTATAACCACTTTTACTCTATTTTATACTTGGGCTATTCGAAAATAAACGCTCTGCAAGCTCACAAATTTAAAAAAGTAACCATTTTGTACATACAGGGTTTCCACCCGACAGCTAACGATATACAACCTCTCATCATCTCGTACAAAGTGCTCGTTATAGATAATGCTTCCAGTTGCCCTATTAAAACATTGTGTTCTTCTTCACGGATTCCTTTCCAGTTTGTGTGGAGGGAGCGGGAGAACAATTGGGCCTGCGTTTTATGACGCAATTAGGCTTTCTAGTGAATCAGTGGGAAAGCTTCTGGGAAAAGAATGTTTCGTTTACAGTCTTATCAATGGGGTCAGATCTTTACGGGGGGGGGGTCTTTAGAGAAGGAACAGACACACACGTCCATCACAGACGCTCTCGGTTAATCATTTCAAGTTGCAAAGATGATGGAGAACTCAGAGTAACCTTTCCTTCCTTCTCCCCTGGCCAGCGTATGTCGTCGTTGTCGTGTGGAAAACCTGCTATGTCAGGGGGGTCTTCAACATTTTTCAGGCCATGGACCCCTTCGCTGTGAGAGAGATGAAGCAGGGACCCCTCACTACAGATAGCTTCATAGACTTGTTTGACAGCACCATCATCAGTGTTGGATTCATGTGTATATTCAGACAGTCAACCACTTAAACCCTCAATACTTAGAAAACTTGTACTTGATCTGCTCTTTTATCCTCTACACCAAACCTGTTTGCCAGAAATAGCAGATCTACAAGCTCACAACGCCTTGCAGCACACGGCTAATGTTCCCCTTAGTAAAGGAATTCTAGGGTTCACAAGTAGTTAATGTAAAATAGCGTTCCTGTCACACAAACATTGGTGGCCCCCCTGTAGTAACTCTGAGGACCATCTAGGGGTCACAGGCCCCTAGAGGGTTGAAGACCCATGTTGTAAGTTAAAAAATGTTTTTCAGGAAATGGCAAAATAAAAATCCCACTTGTGTGAAGTATGGGGCACCCAGATGTTTGGGGGCATGTTGATGTTCTCATGTCCGTGAAAAAATAAATCAATGTATTACAAGATGAATATATCAGCTAGATGACGTCTAAAGGTCCTTTCAAATGAGCAGCCTAGTATTTCATTTTCAATGAGACTGGATCTTTTTTGGGACACGTGTTCGTGTCGTGCACACGCCTGCGACTAACTGGACCTGGATGGTGCTGAGCTTCTTTTTTGTTACACTTGCGTTGCCGCGCCCCTCATGAGCAGACCTGTCGTTGATCCAGGCGACAATGTCTACGTTAATCGATGCCTGTCTGATAGTACCTTTATGTTGCTATTTACTGCCCTAAACAGACATTAAATTCCATAGACTTGCGGCTGGCAAAACATTACATCATAAATACTCTAAACAAACATTAAAGTCCATAGACTTGGCTGGCTACGGGAAATTTATAATTAAGCTCTAAACAAACATTAAAAGTCTGTCCATAGACTTGGCTGCCACATGACGTATTTTCGGAAAGCCGTTAACTCCCTCCCTAATTAAGCCCTACTTGATTAACATTCGCGTCCCGTTTCGCTCTTATAGATCTTTTTGCTACTTTTTAATTTGAATCCTGTTTGGGACATTATGGGCTATATCTTGCGCCACCCCTTAACCCTTATCCCTAAACTAATTTGCCATTTTTTAAATATTTTAAAAAAACTTTTAAAATAGTTCAAATAGCCGATCTACAAGCTCACAATGGCTCGATGTAGATCGGCTAGTTGAACTATTTTAAAATGTTTTTACCTGTGGATGTATGCAAGCATCCCAGAACACAAACCTCTATTAAAGCCTGCACCAAACCAACAGCCATTGATTGTTATGCTCTCTCTCTCTCTCTCTCGCGCTTGCACGCACGCACGCACGCACGCACGCACACACACACACACACAACCCAAGAAGAAAAGCACAGACTTGGTTTACTTTATTTCCCTGGTAACCTCTGGACAAACACGTTAGGCTGATAGCATGGCTTTCCTTGCAGCTTCTAGCACCTGTAGCCGTTCCATCGCCTTAATGCCATAAATCACAGACGTATAGCCTATACTATAATTAGCTACTTAGTTACTTTGTAGATTTAGATTATCATTACGAAACATACATTAACCAATTCATTTGGGCCATTTGAAAGTAGGCAATCTATGTGAGCTTGTAGATCTGCTATTTTCAAATGGTTTTGGAGCGGTGCCTCCGCTCCATTACGCAGCTATGTGTGTCCCTGGCTGTGTCTGTCTGTCCGTCCGAGCAAATACCTCAGGAATACCACTGGATGGCACTGTTGCGCAGCGTGTCTCACACACACACACACACACACACACACACACACACACACACACACACACACACACACACACACACACAGGCCAGGAAGGAGGGCTTGTACAGTACAGTACGAGAAGTACAGTTTAGTGTAGTACAGTACAGTATACTGTTGCACAACTTGCACCGCTCAGTTCACACAGGTCTGATTTGTTTTGTGCATATGAAAACTTAAACGGGACATTCTGCATAATGAGTAATTTTACTGTTGGTACTTTAAGTACACTTTGATGCCAATACTTTTGTACTTTTACTCAAGTACATTTTGAATTCCGTATTTTCACTATTGATACTTTTACTATAAATTGTATATTGTTGTATAAATTGTGAGTACTTTGTCCACCACTGGTGGTGACCCCCCCATGACCCCCCCCCATGCTCACTGAGCCCTGATGCTGTGCGTCTGGCAGGAACGTGCACACATAGACATCAAAGGGTGCTTCAGCCCCTGCCCTTTTACCCATCTGTAAAACAACTGCCCTTTCCAGACCACGAATGCAGCATTTACTATGGTGAAAGAAATGCAAATGCCTCTCCTTTCCATGCCATATACCGGAAGGCAGCATTCAGGAGAATTGCTTTTTTCCCGAAGTCTCCTGAACATGTAACGCAGCATTCAGGAGAAGTCTCCTGAACATGGAACAGTCTCCTGAACATGGAACAGTCTCCTGAACATGGAACGCAGCATTTTGCGTTGAATAAATTTCTTTCGGAATCCATGTCATACACACCGCATCTCCAGTAGATAAAGAGTGCTGGGTTGCGCCCCGGAAATAGCGTCGCAGCGTGACGCGTTGAGAGCTTGTAGATCTGCTATTTTTGTCCAAAAGTGCCCTCTTACGGGATTTCAGCCCCTGCCTCTCTAACACTGTACATGTCCCTGGCGTCGGGTGGTTGTGGGGAGAACTGTACATGTCCCTGGCGTCTGGTGGTTGTGGGGAGAACTGTACATGTCCCTGGCGTCTGGTGGTTGTGGGGAGAACTGTACATGTCCCTGGCGTCTGGTGGTTGTGGGGAGAACTGTACATGTCCCTGGCGTCTGGTGGTTGTGGGGAGAACTGTACATGTCCCTGGCGTCTGGTGGTTGTGGGGAGAACTGTACATGTCCCTGGCGTCTGGTAGTTGTGGGGAGAACTGTACATGTCCCTGGCGTCTGGTGGTTGTGGGGAGAACTGTACATGTCCCTAGCGTCTGGTGGTTGTGGGGAGACCTGTACATGTCCCTAGCGTCTGGTGGTTGTGGGGAGACCTAACACTGTACATGTCCCTGGCGTCTGGTGGTTGTGGGGAGAACTGTACATGTCCCTGGCGTCTGGTGGTTGTGGGGAGAACTGTACATGTCCCTGGCGTCTGGTGGTTGTGGGGAGAACTGTACATGTCCCTGGCGTCTGGTGGTTGTGGGGAGAACTGTACATGTCCCTGGCGTCTGGTAGTTGTGGGGAGAACTGTACATGTCCCTGGCGTCTGGTGGTTGTGGGGAGAACTGTACATGTCCCTGGCGTCTGGTGGTTGTGGGGAGACCTGTACATGTCCCTAGCGTCTGGTGGTTGTGGGGAGACCTAACACTGTACATGTCCCTGGCGTCTGGTGGTTGTGGGGAGAACTGTACATGTCCCTGGCGTCTGGTGGTTGTGGGGAGAACTGTACATGTCCCTGGCGTCTGGTGGTTGTGGGGAGAACTGTACATGTCCCTAGCGTCTGGTGGTTGTGGGGAGACGGCTCTGCAGCGTCATTCAGCCCCTTCCTCTCTAACACTGTACATGTCCCTGGCGTCTGGTGGTTGTGGGGAGACGGCTCTGCAGACCCTGCCTCCCTAACACTGTACATGTCCCTGGCATCTGGTGGTTGTGGGGAGACCTAACACTGTACATGTCCCTGGCGTCGGGTGGTTGTGGACAGTAACACTGTACATGTCCCTGGCGTCTGGTGGTTGTGGGGAGACGGCTCTGCAGCGTCAGCCGCATAGGAAACTGGACCCTTTGTTTGTGTACGTTTCCTGCCGTGGTAGCTAATGAGGCGAGCTCACCAAAACCCCCACCTCGTTGTTTTGGAATCCGTAGAGTAGAGTGTTTTATTTTGGAATCCGTAGAGTAGAGTATTTTATTTTGGAATCCGTAGAGTAGAGTATTTTATTTTGGAATCCGTAGAGTATTTTAATGCAATATAACAATTGGGGTGGTTGTATTTTGTCTCCCTGCTCTTCTATTGAGACAGGTCAAAGGTCAAAGCTCATGTCTCACCTCTACTGTATGTATGATCTGGCACAAATTTCGACCTGATGGCCAAGATTCAATATATCCCCTGAGCAAGCAGGCTCTATTAGCATCAATATTATATTAGCATCAATTATCAATGGTAAAAATGTCAGCAAACCGGGTTCAAATCCGGGGTAGAAGAGGAAAGTTGCATAGTGTGAGGCTTCAAGTGTGTCTGAGGGTTTTAACAGTATTGAACCAATGAAAAGTGGCGTAGGAAATGGACCTTTTGTTTGTGTACGTTTCCTGCCATGGTAGCTAATGAGGCGTGCCCCCAACCCCCCCCCCCCCCCCACACACACACACCCGACCCCCCCGGCTTCCTAGCTTGAGTGTCCGCCCGGCCAGCAGGCTGTGCGTAACAAAAAGGCCTCTTCAGATACTTGTGGCAGGAAGGCTGGCACACTTCGAGACAGCAGCGCTAGCAGATGTGCACTGGAAGACTGCAGCGCACCGCACCATTGGTAAATGGTGACTTTATATAGCGCCTTCATCCAAGGCACTTTATACACAGATTGTGCGTTACATTCATCCATGCAAGGAAACTATGCAAGGCACCAACCTGCTCATAGGGAGCAATTAGGGGTTCAGCGTCTTGCTCATAAGGACACTCCGACACTAACTCTGGGGAGCCCGGGATCGAACTGGGAACCTTCCGGTTCCCAAGCGGCCGCTCTACCCCACTGCCGCCCATTTGGAAACACATGACGATCAAACATGGGTTACCAAAGTGCAGCAACGTATACATACGGCTACATGTGTACCCAGGGTTTGGACATACGGCTACATGTGTACCCAGGGTTTGGGGGGTGACAATCTCTCTTGTGTGTTCTGCATTGTTCTGGTTTGTCGGCGAGTGCCAATACATTTTGCCATAATTGGAGCAAATATCTTGCAGTGTGTAGTAGCCCTAACATAAAAATGACGGACCCCTCCCCTAATTCAACCCTGCATGATTTCAGCTCCATGCTGCTTGGGAATTGGAAAGGGACACCCCTATTCCTAAATGGTGAGATAAATGGTTAAATATCTCTCTCTCTCTCTCTCTCTCTCTCTCTCTCTCTCTCTCTCTCTCTTTCTCTCTCTCGGGGTGCATATACGTTGGTTAATGGTTAGACATACTAACAGTCCGACAGGCATTATTCCGACAACACCGTCGCTCCCGACATGCGTGTCCGGTTACAACTAACCCATGGCAGGTTAAAACTAATCTGTGGCTCCTGACATGCGTGGCAGGTTAAAATTAACCCGTGGCAGATTAAAACTAACCCATGGCTTAATGTGAGGTTAGGTTTAGGGTTTGGGTTTTGGGTAGTTTGTCGGACTAATGGCTGTTGGACTGACTGTACGAAACACATGCACCTCTCTCTCTCTCTCTCTCTCTCTCTCTCGCTCTCTCTCTATGTCACTACTCAGTGACGGTCTCAGTACTGGAGTCAAACTGGAGTAAAAAAAAAGACTAGCCAATACATTTTTAAACAATTCAAAATAGTGAAAGCTGACAACACATCATATTGCGTGAGCTATTTGAAATTATGTTTTTGAATGTCATAAGCTTAAAAAAATGCTCAAGTTCAGAAACTGAAGTAAATATTCCACTTTACAGTGCGGTGCACTGTACGCAACCTTCTTGAAGGGCCTGCGCACTAGTCCTTTACTACTCACCCCGTGTTGATGTAAACATAGATTGTTTCTAGCCAATCATTGCGGATACAAATTTCTCCCACGTGGAGGTAATCAGGACAATAAAGAGCTACGGTCTGGGGGCCATTTTTAAAACGTAAAGCGCCCGCATCTGGAACGGATCTGGAATGCAGCCGGCTGCAGTCAGTTATTTATTCCACAGAGAGAAGTTTAGTCCACCCGCACGAGTCGCGTCAATGTACGCATCAAACCAGACTGGGCTGTTTACTTTGCAGGTTGAAGATCTGTTATAGAGGATACGGAAACGGCCTTTGACCGTGCTTAAGGTATGCATGCAAATTACTGGATAGAGTCGGCGAGCTCCACGACAAATTAAATTCCACCGTTGAACGTTCAAAACATGTTTCTGGTTGGCTGACACATCATCACAATTGTTAGTTCTGATTGGTTCCAATCACACGCCTTTTCTGGAAAGAAAAAGAAAATAAATGCGAGGGGAAACTTTTGTTGAATGAAGAATGCAATTAAAAAATAAATGAAGCACAATGTCAATGCAACGAACAATTACTCAAATGTTCAAGAGAAAAGAGAGAATTGAAGAACATGATAATGTGGTTAAAGAACAACAGAACAACGCCCAGGGATGAAGATCCAGAGCAGGTTGAGACAGAAGGGGAGGAAGAAGAAATGACACAGCAGGACCACCATTTCCTTGCGATTATGGAATGGCACGGATCGGCAATTCCGTACATACACTACTAGAAAACGGACAAATCCGTACACAACAATTCCTCCCATTATCCACCCTATTTTACACCGTGATGGAGGGACGCCGTCTCTACCGGAGTGACCACCAGTGTTGTGGAGCTATGCTGGGCATCATGGCTAATTTGCATTGATATTCTCCTCATTTCACCAATACATACAAAAATATTGGAAAATTTGAATACTTCCACAAGGATACTAAACAACAACCTCTGTCTCCTCTCAATCGCTAAGGCGTTAATTTACTCTGTTACCCAAAAAGGCATTCCGAGTACAATAACAGTGTTAACCACAACACTGGTGAGGACCAATAATAGAGAGAACAGAGTAACAGAGCGAAGAACAAAGATCAGATTACATAATGTGACACTGAATGCTACCGATAAGATAAGCTTCATGGCATCATGATTAACGCTGTTGCCTGGAAACCAGCACTCAGCTGGTCAAACACTGAGGACTATTATTTAGTGTTTCTATCTTGGTCATTCTGTGTAAGTGTAACTGTACAACACTGCAGCATCACAGGCTGACAATAATTATATAGACAGGTGTCTGTCAGACAGACAGACAGACAGACAGACAAGTATTGACTGTTAAACATATGTACCTTTAGTTTAGGTTGTACTTTTGTGGTGATATTTACAAGAAAAACATTAATTCCTTTCAAATACGCTGTTACTGCATTGCCTAGAACCCTATTAAACAGTATCCAGTGGTTGTATGGAGATATCTAGTAGCCTACAGTTTAATTTCAAATCAGAGATTTCTTCAGAAATAACCATCCCCTGAAAAACACAAATGAAGTCATTCTGAATGGGTGGGAAAAGTCCAGGTGGCTGTACTGTACCACATCAGAATAAACAATCAAAACACAGCAATGTCTTTTTTTCCCACTACTGAGTCGTCCATTCATTAAAACATTAATTGTTTTAATGAATGTAGTGGTTAAATCAAAGGATGAAGTTGTGCAGAATGAGATCTTTCTGGACGGTCTGATCCTGCTCAAACTTGTGTATGTGAGTAATCAGGTGGGGTGGCAAGTGCACCATATATAATGAAAGGTTTGTTGATCATTTCACTTAATTTAATTTCACTTCACTTTCACTTCAAAATAATAATCAAATATTATTTCTTTTTTTGGTTGGCCTTTCCTTCTGCAGTGTTAGGTGCATGCGCACTGCCGTTCACTTCCTTGTTTAGGGCTCCATTAGAACTTAAGTAACTCAAAATCTAGGGAGCTCTCCATGGTTTTGAGCTTTTGACCAAAGAAATGTTCCGTCTTAATTTCTGACTTCAGCATACATGCATCTCGTTTGGAATATAAACGCTTCTATAGAGAGACTTTAGATGAATCAGCATGAGGTAAGAACGTAAGATTATGTCTTCCGGTTTTGGGGGGGAACGGAAGGCGGGGCTTTTCAGAGTCAAATCTGCCATATCTGCTGGCACTCTAGCGCCTTTATTTTGAAGTGTTAAAGGGACACTTCACCCCTTTTGCAACCAGATCTTATTTGAATGATGTTTTGGAGACAAGAAACACTTTCCTGTGGTTTTTATGTGGGTAATATATGTGTTTTTAGATAATTTTAGTATTTCATAGTGTCTTTGTGTCCCCCTATCCACAAGGAGGAGCAGTGCACCAAAGCATTATGGGAATTGTAGTCCAGGAAGGAAGTCTAAAGGTCTACTCTAAAGAATAGCCCCCAAAATACAAATTTTGCCCCAAAATAAAAAATTCGCAACAATCCATTTAATTAAGGAGACCCTAAAGATAAGAAAAAACATGATTGCGTTTAGTTCTAACTCGGGTACGGGTATCAAAATCTGAGGGCCTCTGCTGCTAGACTAATGCTACATGCATTCAAGAGGAGGCTCCCAGGATGTTGCATACCCTGAGGGCCACCCCTTCCTAATGGGCATTGTTCCCAACTGGCGACTGTGGCTCAAGAGGTAGAGCAGGTCGTCCAATGATCCATGGGTCGGCGGTTCGAATCCTGGCTCCTCCTGTCTACATGTCGAAGTGTCCTTGGGCAAGACACTGAACCCCAAATTTCTCCCGATGTGCTGGTTGGTACCTTGCATGGCTTCGCTGCAATCGGTGTATGAATGTGTGTGTGAATGGGTGAATGTAATGCACAATCTATGTAAAGCACCTTGGATAAAGGCGCTATATAAATGCACCATTTACCATTTACCATTTACCAACTGGCTTTTGGACTATAGTTACTAATGCAGTGGTTCTCAACCTGTGGGTCGGCCTGGGGGTCCCCAGATGACAGTGAAGAGACAATTTAAGGATTTTTAACACCCTTAGTTTTAATACCTCATGCATTTTGATGCATTCCTGCATCAAAAGTAATCAACAAAATATAGTTTAAACATTGGTAAAACATTAGAATTGTCAAATAATATAAGAAAGACAAAAAATGGTGAGGCTCACAGCACCTCGGCGTTGTGAGCTGCTATTTTCAAAATATTTATCTGTGGAACCAAAAGTTGAATGCCTCAACTGAGCTCCTTCTTGAGAACCACTGTACTAATACATGATTTCCTTGAAACCTTGAATGTTGAAAATAGCTGAACATTCAGCAAACACTCTGTAAACACAGACCGATCTACACGTTGCGAGCTTGACATAACAATGAAGGATATAGGGCTGTATGTGATTAAACCAAAAACAGCAGGGCAGCGTGTTGAAAGAGAATGTGATTAGGTGTGTGTGTGTGTGTGTGTGTGTGTGTGTGTGTGTGTGTGTGTGTGTGTGTGTGTGTGTGTGTGTGTGTGTGTGTGTGTGTGTGTGTGTGTGTGTGTGTGTGTGTGTGTGTGTGTGTGTGTGTGTGTGGGGTGAGGTGCAGTACATAACTTTACTTTGTGAGCAGATGGGTTTTTTACCGTAAATCCTCACACAGGACTGCAACGCGCCTCCACACACAGTGCTAACGAGAAGCTATATTGATATACGGCGTCCGTTATTGCGTTTGATTGCCGCCTCTCGAAGCACACTTACGAGAAAAGAGCGCCGGGGGCAAACAAAAGGACTGACCTTAATGTTCCCCTCTGTGTGCACGGCTGTGATTGCCATGCAGGTTGTCAAAGGAACCAACCAGTCAAGAGGACACTTTAGTAGCTGTTAACACATCCCTGTTGTTGGGCAGAAACCTTGTATCTCCATATTCATGGAGATACAAGGCACTATGTAACTTTTTTCATGAATAAAATGTATGGTAGAGTATGTTAATACAATAACATATACATTTGGGGAGGTTGCATTTTGTCTCCCTGCTCTTCTGTTGAGATTTTTTTTTTTTTTAAAGACACCTTTTATTGGTTTTTGAAGGGACAGACAGTAGGCTGACAGGAAACGGGAGAGAGATGGGGGAAGACATGCAGTAAAGGCCGTGTCGGGCTCGGGAGTCGAACCCGCGGCACACTGCGACTGGATTACCAGTCGGGTGCCCAGACGGTTACGCCACCGCCTGGGCCCTGTTGAGAGAATTTGAGACATTTCGATCATGTAAAGGTCATGTTTCACCTAGACATGCACATGGGATCTGACATGAATTTTGACCTGATGACCAAGATTCAATTTATCCCCTGATCAAGCAGGCAGGCTCTATAAGCTCAATGGTAATGTCAGCACGTATGCAGGAAAACTAGTTCAAATCCGTAGTAGAAGAGGAAAGTTACATAGTGCAGCTTTAATGCCCTACTTTGTCATAGTACAGTGTCACACAAAAGTAGCAAGATCTATCGAGCTTGTATCGGCTTCGGCTTTTATAAATACCAAACCAATAAAATATGTCAACAACAGCTTGTTACTAAATAATAACTATTAACTACATTGGATCCATTGGAACACAGATCATTTTTAGGTTTTTTTTTGCTGCTGAAAAGTAACTGTTTTGGACATACAAGATTTCCACGTGACAGCGACAACAACATAATTCTCCATCTCCTTGGCAACACTGCGTTGGTGTGGAGGCAGCTGCATGCACTGTGGTTGTGACCCTGTGTGATTACATATGCTCTTAAATTGGTGCAACTATATAAATAAGAAATGATGCAACTGAAATAGAATCGGAGCGAATGCCTCCGGCTGCTGTTTTACAAAATAATGTGTTCACATACCTGTACGCTTTGTGAGCTTGTAGATTTGCTATTTTCAGCATGCAACCAAGCATAAAATGACTTGTCTTTTAGTTCTACTGGATCTCTTCTCCACTAGTCTCTCCCTAACATTTTAGTCTAGTTTTTATTTGTTGCTGAAATTGTCAACTTATTTTGTCAATAGTCTTAGTTTTAGTCATCATAGCTTAGTTTTTATTTAGATTTTATTTAGTTCTCACCAGCGCATGGAAAAAAGGTAGTCGATGAACATTTTTCGTCAGTATCAACACTGGTATAGGTCATTGATTTACGATAAAATCTAAATAAACAAAAACTTGAAATATGGAGTTACACGTTTCTGCCTGTCATGAACGACATGAGCTCAGCTTCCCACAGCAGCTCCACCAAAGCATTATACTTCCATGAGTTATCGCCCCTACGTTTACGCTCACCATGGTAATGATGGGGTTGTACCGAGTAACGTTTCCCTGTACCAACATGATTTATGGTCCTGCTCATCAAGGCAACGCAGGGCTGTTCCCTCCTCAGTGGCATTTTAATGACGCTATGAGCAAACACTGGAAAGCTATTGTCCTGTCAAAACGGTCACATAGACCACTATGTATCCCCTCCGTTAGCTCACAGGGGAGAGGGCCTGAGGATGTCTGCGTGCTATTCCAACGTCGCGTGAACTGTTTGCTCATCGCGAGACGTCAACGTCATTAAGTAACCTTTCAGGTCAGAAGTGGTGGAAAGTAACAAAGTGCAATTACTCAAGTACTGTATACTTAAGTGCAATGGTGAGGTATTGGGCATTTGAGAATGTCCATATTTCAATACTTTGAGTGCACTGCATCTGAGAGGCCAATGTTGCGCTTTTTTTATTCCACTGCAATCATTTGAAAAGCTTTAGGTACATGTTTGTAAAGGTTATTAAAAGAAAATACCCTAATAATGTTAAAAAATCAAAGTACAGATACTCAAAATCAAAATCAGTGGTGAAAACAAAATCTACTCTAGTGCTGTGCTGGAGCATGTCCACATTTCAACTCAATACTTTTACTTCTACTACACTACTATCTCAGAGGCAAATATTGTGAAATGGCATAATGAGTACTTTCTACTTTTGGTAAAGTATATTTTGATGCCAATACTTTTGTACTTTTACTCAAGTACATTTTGGATTCCAGACTTTACCTGAAAAATGTCCGTACCTTTTCCACCACTGACCATTAAGGTAAAGTACTGTATGCTGTCCAGTGTCCACCACTGTCAACATGGCTGCCTTTACAAGCACGCAGTAAGTCATCTTTTATAGATGCTGAAACATTAGCAATTGCAGCACTTTAGTGGGCTCTGAGGCTGTGTAAATAACACTGGCAGATTGAAAAGAATTCTGTTTCACCACCTCCTCCATAAATGCTATATACCTTTTTCTTGGAAATACTCTGGGAGAACGAAAGAGCAAATATGCATGTTTGTGCGTGCGAGCAAATGTGCGAGCAAATGTGCGTGCGTGCGTGCGTGTGTATGTGTGTGTGCGCACGCATGTGTGTGTACTGGTCATTTCTATGCTTGCGAGGACGAAAATGACCCCTCAAGGGGGGGGGGGCATAAATTCAGTCTGTGAGGGGTCCCGCATGTTGCTGGCGGGACATATTCCCTGCGTGGGGCAGTCTAAGGAGAAATTAAACTGTGTTAGGATACATTCCTAGCACCTGCACATCCACTGCATGCTGTCAACCTTGTTTCTCCACAGCCTACTTCAAATTCCTCATATGGCCCTGTAGCATTAGAGTATAAATCATAATTATGCCCTTGCAGAATTAGAGTAGAAAATATATACCACTGAAGAATTAAAGTAGAATATGCCACTGCAGAATTAAGTTTGGGGGAGAGAAAAAAACTTGAATTGCTAATGTTGTACAGTATGAACATTATTTAATTGACAATATGGATGAATGAATTGTGCTACAGTCATAAGAGCATCTCTAATCTGGTTCTCGATAACTCATCTGAGAAGTGAACTGCGGGATGCTTGCAGAGTTGCTAGTGTGATCATGGAGGCGAAACACATTTCCACACGGAAAGCGAGAGGATGCGCTGCTGACAGATTGATGAATGAAAGATTGCATGAGAAGGAAAAGGCGAGGATGGCCGGGCATCAAAGACGGAACCGCCAGCTTCTTGCTCTTAAGCCCTGTTTTCACAGCACAACTTCCTCTCGCCGATCAATAACGCCTCAGTTATAATCAGACGCGCTTGTGCAGGGCCCCGGAAACAGCTGATCTACAAGCTCACAAAATGTGACGCCGCAACGCACTGTGAGCTTGTAGATCTTGCTATTTCTGGTGCGCAACACCGGCACGCAACTAAGTGCAAATCAGTGCTAAAACGACAGCGGAGCCTCACACACTCTGTGCCGGCGGACATTAGTGTTTGTGTTTACCGCCACTCCAATCAGGAAGCAATCGCTGATAAGGTGGCGTAGTGGTGGCCGTTTCCTCCCTCTCACCCCCCCCGCCGTTGAGACGTTAAGTGCAGGGAAATGAGCGGCCAGCGCTTCAATGTGTTGACGTCCATTCAGACAACATCTGGGAACACTTTTTAGTCCTCGATTAACACCGTAAACATTTCCCTCTCCCTCTGATTTTTGACAAGTTTGTGGAGCCCGTTGGTGACAAGCCTGTCTTTTTCACAGTTCTTAGTCAAACACTGGGACTCCCTGTGTCATTATGTAAGCTCTGACCTCTGATGCCATTCCTTCCACCAGGGAAAAGAATGAAGCGTGTTTCCACTACTTTTGACTGGGTCTTTTGGCATGGCAATACAGGAGACTGGCATATAAGAGTGTGTGTGTGTGTGTGTGTGTGTGTGTGTGTGTGTGTGTGTGTGTGTGTGTGTGTGTGTGTGTGTGTGTGTGTGTGTGTGTGTGTGTGTGTGTGTGTGTGTGTGTGTGTGTGTGTGTGTGTGTGTGTGTGTGTGTGTGTGCCACTTGTAAACTCCTACAGTATATGTTGTGGGTTGATATAACTTAGAGTAGTCAGAGCCTCAGAGGTAGCAGCTAACATCAATTTCAAGAGGCTTTCATTTAAGGCAGTGTTTTACCTTGGAGCGAGCCCCCTTATTTCTTTTTTGTCACGCACGCACGCACGCACGCACGCACGCACGCATGCATGCACACGCACGCACGCACAGCGTATACAAGCCCTGCTACAGTACATACTTTGTTACCACAGTTACCTCTGTAAAGTGTCACCTCTGTTAGCTGCAAACCGGTCTCACACAAACACTAAAATAACACGGATTGGCAATTCCATACATACACTACTAGAAAATCCCAAATATGTACATATTACACTGAAATCCTCCCCATAGACCGTGACGGAGGGGCGCCGTCGCTACCGAACTTGCGCCACGAGAGACACCACCAAGTGCGATAAAGCACGCAAGTTGCCGTGTCAAACGTTGCGATGTTCGGTAGAGCCGACCCAGCCCCGTTAACCAAATAGCACAGGACCGTAAATAATGTCAAACACGGTCTCACCCAAACACGGTGAAATAGCACGGATTGGCAATTCCATACAAACACTAGTGAAAGCCACGCCTCCGTCGCGGTCAGAACAGTAGTGTAATATGTACGGATTTTGGGGTTTTCTAATAGTGTATGTACAGAATTGCCAATCTGTGTTATTTCACTGTCTTTGGGTTATCTGTTACCCCATGCTACCTGTTAACCCAGTCATCCCTGGTATCCCTACTAGGTTACTGTTTACCCCAGTCACCCATGTTACCTGTTACCCCTGATAACTATTACCTGTCACCCCCAGGCCATGGCTGTTATTGCCCCTCAGTTTGGCCTTGTGCCCCCCCCAAAAAATTGCATGCCCTGAGGCCACAGTGGCCTTAATGCCCCAGTTTACTGTACCGTTTTGTTTTCTGTCTCTTTCTTGTCATGTAGACACCAGTGTATATTTATTGTAATGTAGACACCAGTATCTTGTTGAGAATTATTTCATAACTAAAATCTTGTTTTATTTGATGGATTTCCTGCCCTGGCATTTGGTCTTGATTTATCTTCTGCGGGGAGGAACATGTGTGTCTCATTGGGAGATAAAGAATGATCCTTCAGTGCGCTGACTTTTTTTTTCATGGCTTTTCAACTTTTATTGGTATTAATGATTAGACACATAATGCATGGTACATCAAGACACATTCATCTCCAATCTAATCAGTTTTTTCCCTCGCTGTGTTATGGCATTGATCATCAGAATATGGAGGGGGAGAAAACCCTGTTTACAACATCCAAAAGTTATTGCATCCGTATTTATACAGTCGTTACAACACAAAATGTAAACTTAGTGACCTGAAGAAGAATTAATACTGCACAGTAAAATCTTCAATGTTAAACCCTTATGGGTCTGTAACTCTGAGAGGATACAAAATGGAACCAAATGGAACCTGTATGGGTTGGTAAATCTGAGAGTGTACAAATGCAACCAAAGGGACCCTTTACAGGTCTGTAATTCTCTTTAAAAGAACACTGAGGATTTTACTGTGTGGTGGCATTGCAAATGGGGGTGGGGGTGGATATATGATGCTAACTGGTAGCTGATTCTTTCAAAGCTTCAGTCAATTCAGACAAACCATATGGACTAAATAAAATTAAAAAGAAAACTGTCAATGATTTGTCTCACATTTAGCAAGTCTGAACCATTTGCCGTGTGTTAGCAGACTTCACAAATACAACGTGACTCACGTGGAGTGTCGCGCCAGGAAAGCAGCATTATCCCCACTTGATTAGATTGGAAAGAAACATTTCCTCTGTCGATTAAAAGGAGAATTCAGGGCCAGCAGGGGATAGACCATTGCTGCATAACAAGCGGCTGATTAATTTATGTTGTCCAGATGGAAGCCAAAAGCACAAATGATAACTGTTCAGTTACAGTGTATGGCGTAAGGACACCATATACCAGCTGCATCTGGTTGGTCATAAAATAGCATGGAGGGAAAAAAAGACATTGCTGTTACCACAAAACAAGGTGCTAATGATATTGACCTAGATTATAGTTGGTATATTTGGACTATATACCAACTTCTCGTTTACTTTCCAGTGACCCAGCACTCCAAAAAATCACTGGGAATGCAAGGCAGACGATCCAGAACAAACGACCAGACATATTATGTTCTCGTATTTCAATAAATGTAAACATCCTTATTTGTGGTGAATGGACTGAATACTTTGCACTGTTTGCTAGGGATGGAGCTTGTTATTTTTGAGGGCCGCTGCTAGCATTGTCATATTAAATGACACTCTTAACGATTAAATAGGGAACAAAAGACAAGACAAAAATGTGGACTGGGCCGGCAGACAGACCGTGAGTGACGGTGACCAGCATCTCAAAGAATTATGAGCCAAATCATGAGGCGGCTTGCAATCACCATCTGACCGATTTGAAAGATTTGGGGGTGGATTTTCTTCCTGCATGCACACCAATGTGCATGCACACCAATGTGCATGCACAGTTTGACACAATTTCCTGCACACAGAGACTCACAGACAGACTCACAAGGGCAAAAACATAATCCCCGCTCCCGGCTGTTCAGGCCCTAACGGAGGTAATTATCTCAGATGGTGTCAGTTTTCTTGCATTTAGCTGTAGGGAAATTCCGAAATAACAATGGTTTGAGAATCTGGTGACGCTGACTTGTAACATGAGAACAGAAGTGGAATTTGTGAATGACCCTCACAACTTGACTCTGCAACACAAGACACATCATAGTCCAAGGTTGTCTGAAGCCTGAGTTATAGATGCGTGGCAGTGTCGTGCACTAGAAAAAAGAAAACAAGTTGACAATCTCACAACGCTTCGCACTGCAATGCACTGTGAGCTTGTAGATCTGCTATTTCTGGTAACCACGCACAACTAAGTAAAACTCAGGCTTAAGTAGCCTATTTGCCCAGAGTCCCAGACCACAATAGTCTCTGGACTGGGAAGTGGCTGGACATGTTTTTTCTTTTTTTTAACACTCCGTATATGCGAGTTCTGCTGAGTTCTATGTTTAATAGCTAATGCGAGTCCATTTGTACAATTTGCGGTCAGTCGCTGATCGCGGGGGCACGCACGCATTCCCATTCAAGACCTTCCTTTGCCATAATTGCGGGCCGGTCATTTCAGCATCTGCAATCAACGGACGTGTTTATTTCTCTGCATGGACTTCCCTTTCAGCTCGGACCGTCTGATAACTTGGCACTTGGTGGAATCCATGGCATCACTCTTCCAGTGGGTGTTACGACACATCAGTTGCATGCCATACAAGTGTTCGCTGATGACATATTTTCTTAGTGCAACCCAAGAGCTGTGAATTACAGTTCTGGCGGCGAAACCGGTGTTTTGCGGATAGAATTCCACATTCCGGGGGTTGCCTCGAATTCAAGCACATGTACGTTAGTGTCGAGACGGGTTGACCCCCAGACTGCTTTGTTCCGTGGGCTCTGTAAGAGGCAGAGCCATGCCAGACCACACAGGAGCTAGCCTGATCCCTTCAAGATGTGCCTCTCTTCTCCGTATCACATTCTTAAAATGTTCGCTTTGTTTTAAGCACTTCTCCGAGCGCCAGTGGCTTGAGATTTTTTAAGTTCCATCTTACGCTTTGATGGAACTTCTACTCTCTCACTTGTACAGTGGTGGACAAAGTACTCAATCAACCCCAGTGCTTGAGTCAAAGTATACAGTAGATACTCCTGGTCGAATATTACTCAACTACAAGTGAAAGATGATAAGTTTGACAGCTGCTGGCATAAGGTATTTCCAAATAGCAAGTCCGGGATTACTTGCTTTCGAGTATCAAGTATTCAAAAAAGTAGAAATTGCAACGTTAATTTTCCTTTTCATATCAATACATTGTGGTGTTGAAAATTTCCACCGAAAAGAAAGTTGTAATCGAATGGCAGCCAAGTCTATGGACTTGTAATGTCACTAAACGTGACGTCATGTGGCGGCCAACAGTTAAACAAACATTGACGCAGTGAGACGCCATGTTGCCAATACATCTTCTGACTGGTTATGTTTTTGAGAGGCGTTGTAGAGAGATGGTAGAGAGATGTCAGACATGTGCAATTCTTGAGAGATACAATACTATTACTGGCTTTCAGGAAGAAGCCAGTAATACATCAGGAAGACATATTGCTGCATATTATAATATGTTATTATACTTATTTGCATATAGGGCAGAATAATGAAGACGGAGAAGTGAGGACACAAATTCTGATTGGCCAGAATGAGATGATGTATGATGATGTATGATGATAAGATCCCTCACTCCACACAGGTGTGATTTTTGAGGGGCGCTAGCCCCTCAGCTTTTTTTGTCCTGAACTCTTGCCCCAATTTCCATATACAATGAAAGGAGAATTTACGTAAAAATTGGCTTTTTGTGGAAACACAAACATTAAATGCCATTGACAATGAATGGAGAATTTACGTCATATGTCAATTTACGTCATATATATATATATATATATGTACGACGACAAGAGTCGTCGTACATACATTTTATTTTATTTAACCTTTATTTAACCAGTAAAAACCACATTGTGACTGAAGTCTCTTTTACAAGTGTGAACTGGCCAAGACTGGCAGTGCATCTGCAATCGTGTGGCAGCCACAGTGGGCGCCCCTCACTTCACACAAGTGTGATTTCTTCCTTCTGTATCTACGTAATGCTTAACCCCCGCAGTAACGCGAGGAATGCCACGGTTTGAGCCGTTAAATCGCTGACCTTTCTCATGTGTCGACCGTATACTGAAGCTCACCATAAAGCTCACCATAAAGTGTAACAACACTGGGCAGAGCCACACTCAGGCTTAACGGCCCCAGGTGCAGTGGTGGGCAAAGTATACGCAAGTAAATACACATGCTATTCACGTGTACAAATTCCAAAGCAGTGCTGATATCAATGCAATGCAATGCACAAGCTCAACACGCATCAACGTGTAATGAGCTTGTAGATTGTTAGTTATTTCCAGTTTCCACTATAGGCACTTTGAAGTTGTTGTCTCAAGTGGTTAATTCATAATATATTTTTTGTAAGTTTGGTACCTTCCTAGAGCACTACAATATTTCTGTTAAAAATGTTGCGGAGTGAAAAATAAAATAGAATACTCAAAAATCCTACAGTACTCAAGTAAATGTACTTAGTTACTGCATCACCGTCTGCACTCATTTCCAATTCTCCATCATTCTTCAACGAGACACTGAACTATGATTTTGAAGCCACAACAGACCACTACTTTTACTCCACTATGCAGAGTCTATATATATATATATATATATATATATATATATATATATATGTGTGACCAGATTTGACTGAGAGCCTGCCATCGTGCAAATTCCAGCTCTTCACCAGAGGAGAAAAGCTTTTTCTTTTTTTTAAAAAAATGGGTTAATAGCACAGGCACCTAGCTACATATTCACATACTAGAGCATGTCTGCAATAAGTGTCATAGCTGAAATCGACATGTAAATATGAAATAAATGCGTAAACATGTAGCTAGGTGTAATGTTAGAGTCCACAGAAGTGAACCTTTCAAGCCTGTTTTCTCAACTCGCTGTTTTCTGCAAGACATTACTCTACACTACAGTATAAGCCATATCTCCAAAACTGGGGGGTCAAACTGAACAACCAATATGTCAATTTGAAGCTATGATTCCCTGCTTTCACATGACATGAAAAAACGAAAATTAAAAAAGAATCCAATGGTAGTCCCTCCGTCAAATTTGGTCACATATATAGTATTTTATGTATTTTTATTTTTACTCAACAAAAAATATTCGAAAACCTCAGTCACACACACACACACACACACACACACACACACACACACACACACACACACACACACACACACACACACACACACACACACACACACACACACACACACACACGTGTGGGAAGCCTGCGGGGCTAGGTGTGCCAGTTACAGACTGGGACTAATCTTTAGCGAGACAGCGGCTAGAATTACCGATACGGGAGCATGTGGGTGTCTGCAAGCGCACTGCGCTCACTCCCCGAATTCCGAGATCCCACTCGATATGAGGGGATTTGACTTTTGCGTGCATACCATGATGAAAAAGCAGGAAACATCTGGCGCACACATCTGGGGTGGAAACTCCGTCCACAGGGGCGGACCAGACAGGTTCTCTCTCTCCTTGGAAAATGCACCTGCTCCACTTCCAGTTCCAGACACACAAGTTCCTCTTTCTGGAGACCAGTAGGTGCTCAATCTGTGGGTCGGAACCCTGAAGTGAGGTCACGGGAAGGTGATTGTGGGGTCGCACATTGACAACTGAAAAAAAGGAAAATTGCCTAGATGCTTCCTGTTTAGGTGTGTGTGTGTGTGTGTGTGTGTGTGTGTGTGTGTGTGTGTGTGTGTGTGTGTGTGTGTGTGTGTGTGTGTGTGTGTGTGTGTGTGTGTGTGTGTGTGTGTGTGTGTGTGTGTACAACTGTACAAATACAACTGAGCATATTTGAACACCTTGGTACTAGCTATTCCCCTATGCCCCCTGTATATTACTGATGAATTGAGTACAATGGACCACAATGGAAACAAGCCCCCTGGGGATTGTTGTGTTATCCTTTTAGCATAACCATTGACTTGTTAATGAAGCATTCAGTGATTTGGGTGATTTGGAGAAAAAAAACGGTCCACACGGTAACAAGATGTGCACATGCACACTCTCTACAGTGGGGGAAGTACAACAGACCAACAGCACGTGCACCAAGGCCCGCCCCACTCGATCATGATTGGAGGAAGGCCCCTCTCATCCTGATTGGATGAAGGCTTTGCCACCCAAAGCCCAAACCGAAACTAGGGTTTTTTGACCCCAGGGGTTAACTGGGGACAGGGAGGAACTCCTTATATGGTCAGCGCACTTTATAGTAGGGAGGATTATCCAAAAAATAAGAAAAAATAAGTGATATTTGAATTAAGTGAAATCACTGAATATACCTTTAAAGGAGAATTCCATACTAAAAGGCTTTCTTACCTTTCTTTGTAGTTGTTACGTCCCCACCAAAGAGGTACAGGTGTTATTTTGTGCAAAAGCTCCTTATTGGCTATTTCCCCTACCATAAGCCATACATGAATTGCATTGAATTGAATGGGAATTGAATGGGGCTATGGGGTGTTGTGCTAATTCGCTTATTTCCATCGCTCAAAATTATAATGTTTTTGTATATATCCTCTCTTCATAATGTAAATAATATCCCAAGCGGCACACTTTACTACTTATTTCGATGGAAATAAGCGAATTAGCACAACACCCCATAGACCCATTAAATTCCCATTCAATGCAATTCATTGAGGGCTTATGGTAGGGGAAATAGCCAATAAGGAGCTTTTGCAGAAAAAAACACCTGGACCTCTTTGGTGGGGATGTAACGACTACAAAGAAAGGTAAGAAAGACTTCTAGCATGGAATTCTCCTTTAAGAGTAGTATTCAATCAATCAATCAGTCTAACACACTACTTATTATTTTTCATTAATAAGTTAAAGGACGACTTTACCACATTTCAACCTATCTTCATATAATTGGTCGTCACTAATGTTCATGATAAAATAGCACCAATTGTTTATACTCGGTCTGTGTCTCATACTATAGCTATACTAGCTAAACTGGAGATGACGTCAGTTTTTTTGGTTACACTGATTGGCTGAAGGGGTTGTCTGTCAATGCTGTCAATGCTATGTAGTCCTGTATAGTCAGACTCCATTTGCATGTATGGAAATGCAATTTCTGTGACGTGGACAAAAAAAGGCTGAAAAGTGGATCAAGCAAATCATAACAGTTTACTCATCGGGAGATCTAAAGGTCTTTTGACGAATGAGTGTGAGCTTCAGTTCCTGAGGGATCCTCACGGCCCTCTAACATATTGCCAAATTTCATGAAAAAGGAAAACTGCTAAAATTTTCACGGAAACAAAGAAACAAACTTTGGGCTTGACCCCTAATTAAAAATGTATTTCCAAGCAGCTATAAGACGGGGTCAATATACGCAATATAGACAATGAGCTACTGTTGACTTAAATTATTACTGGTATGTATGTATTATTAATTATTAATAATAAATAAAAAAATCACACTTGTGTGAAGTGAGGGGCGCTCTTATCATTATACTGTACATCATCACATTACGTGCTCAGCCAATCAAATCATCACAGATGAAAAATGAACAACAAATCTATTATTCCATAAATAAAAAATATATATATAATAATTGAAAATAGCTGATCTACAAGCTCGCAGCGACGCATTGTGTGCTTTAGATTAGCTATTTTGGCTAGTTTAGGTCCTGGGCAAACGTCTAATCTCTCTTTTGGGAACCACTAATGGGTCCATGCAGAGGGCTGGCATTTCTATTACAGGTCTGTTCACTTTGAAGTGATGTGAATTTGCCAGGAATATTCGATCGCCATTCACATTCTTACATTTTACAGGATGCTTTTTTTATATAGAGAGTTGGCTGTCCATCACAGAGCTGAGGGTGCATGGATACAGCAGAGAGAGAGAGAGAGAGAGAGAGAGAAGAGAGAGAGAGAGAGAGAGAGATAGATGAATATAGCTGTGATCCGACCAATTACACACTATCCCAAACCCTAAGCTTAACCCTAACTTCAGTCTTAACCGGCCACGTAGGTTGCTGCTAACCCTAACTTCAGTCTTAACCGGCCACGTAGGTCGCTCGTTAACCCTAACCTCAGTCAGTTTTAACCAGCCATGTAGGGGACTAAAGGGATTAACACAGCTGAGAGAGGGACAGACATTAAGACAACTAGGAAAGGGACAGACGTTAAGACAACTAAGGGACAGACATTAAGAGAGCTCAGCTAAGAGAGAGAGACAGACATTAAAGGACTACTTCACAAAGACAGGGTCACACAGTCCACCGCTCCAGAACTACTCTGCCGGGACTGGGAGGTCTGGCGCGTGGAAGGACTAGGCTCTTTGGGTTGACTCCTGTCCGGGCCCCTCCTACGTCTCACCATGGGTCCACTCCTGCTCTCACCAGGTGCAGTGCAGGACCTGTGAGTTGCACCAGACTCCCAGCACCAGACACTTAATTCAGGACTGTGGCGGATTATTGAGCCGCAATGGTTCCACAGACTCCACCGACAGGGAAACGGTGGTGCTGCAGGCTCCGCTTGCGGCTTGAATGGCCCTCCTAAAGGCCTTACCGTGGGCTGTTGGGCTTCCTCCTCACGGAAGACACAGTCTGGGGCGCCAACCCATACTGCTCCCGGGTGCCGTCTACATTCCGGCTGCCAACCATCTCTCGAGAGGAAACATTATTATTTAAAGATAAAGTTGAAAATGGCTGCATTTACAGTATGTCTTATGCATCGATAAGACAGCCGCACAAGCGAGAGAGAGGCATTAAGACATTTGAGAGAAAGAGCTCCTGTGCTGCGTTGCACTGTCACTTATGATTACACTTGTCATGTTTGATAGCTGCTGCTCAGTAATACGTCGCCTGCACAAGAGAGTGTGATGCCAATATATTCTCAAGCCATACTGTAGTGACGGCAGGGGACAACATCTGACCAAATGACAACAAAATCCCTTAATAAAGACCACACCACTTCACGTCTGGGTCTAATAACCCTGTTTATTTATTTCTCAACAATAACCTCATTATTCCTTGCATATAGGCAGAAGCACCATTCTCCAATACGTAGAATTAAGAGTGTGACGGCTCCACTTTACAATGATCGTGCATTACATTCACCCATTCATACACCGATGGCAGAGGAAACCATGCAAGGCAGGTTGGAAGATTTGACTTGTATAGTGTGTCCTCAGAGTGGTGTCCCAGAGATTAAAAATATGATCAAATGGGGGTCCATGACCGAATGCTTATCGAACTGGGTTTTCTCGAAGAGGAGTTGAGAGGGTTCCAAATGTCAGGTCACGGTGCATGCTTGGTGGTTACCGTATTCAACATAGCAGACATGTAAACAAATAAGGCACCACCCTGATATTTTTATTTTATTTTATTTTTTACAGCTAAACAGTTCACTAAAGTATTATTTGGAAAACATTTGAGGTCCTGTGCAACACAGGACGCACGTGGCCCCACTTCACGATGATAAAGACCCCTCTGCTTTGCAGGGAAATGACACTGTTGCATAACAATGCCGATTTGTGCTGTCAGTACTGTGATGTCAGCCATGTCCATATATCAACATACTTCTTTGATTCTTGATTCTTCTTGATTCACGGAATTCAACCCTTGTCTGACAACGGTGACTTGTGCTGACATCAGGGCTCTCCCAGTGTCATTTAAGGCCCTTTCCACGCACCCCATCGTATAACAGGAGTGCTTCAGAATTATTGTCATAGTACGGCTTATTTAACTTCAAGGCGAACCAGTATTCCCGAAGTAGATAACCTGTGGTTAGCTTGGACATCGCCCACGAGAATATAACCCCGAGGACATTGCTTGGTGTGGAGCCTCAACTGTCCTAAAGCATAAAGCATGGGGCTGGAGGATGTCATGAATACAGCCCAGGACGCGGCTGACACGTTTCTGCGAGCAACCAAGCGTTACCTGCCTCACCTGGCGCGGCTTGCCCTCATCAGCACCTTCTTGGAAGATGGCATCCGAATGTGGTTGCAGTGGGACGATCAGATAATCAACATGGACGTCACCTGGAATTGTGGCTACTTCCTAGCCACTTGCTTTGTGCTCCTCAACCTCGTCGGGCAGCTGGGAGCTTGCGTCCTCATCCTCACCAGATGCTCCGTACGGCGCGCCTGCTTCACGTTGATCGGGATCGTGGCCATACAGACCGTTTCGTATCCCATGTCGTGGGACGTGAAGTTTTTGATGAGGAACCTTGCCCTCTGTGGCAGCGTGCTCCTGCTGCTAGCCGAGTCTTATTCCGAAGGAAAGAGCATATTTGCCGGAGTCCCCTCTGTGGCAGCGAGTTCCCCAAAGCAGTACATTCAGCTGGGAGGCCGCGTGCTGCTGGTGCTCATGTCCATGACCCTGTTGGACGTGAGCGTCCGCGCCAGCGTCTTCGTTCTCCTGCAGAACATGGTGTGCTCCATCCTCATCCTGCTGGTGTTCGTCGGCTACAAAACCCAGTTGGCGGCGCTGTCCCTGGTGCTGTGGCATCTGGCCTGCAACGTCTACTTCAACGCCTTCTGGACCATCCCGGTGCACAAGCCCATGCACGACTTCCTCAAGTACGACTTCTTCCAGACCACCTCGGTCATTGGCGGCCTGCTGCTGGTGGTGGCGTTGGGTCCTGGAGGGGTGTCCATGGACGAGAAGAAGAAGGAGTGGTAGGAACTGTATGTATGCATGCATGCATAAAATATTGGAGGTACGAGGTTTCTGCCCGACAGTGACAATATCCTATATTAAAGGGGGAGGGACGTCATCACAAGCGTAAATTTGTTGACACTTTCAGGCCACATAATGACCAGAGGTAATCTGCTGCCGTGATCACGAGCGCTCCCTGCATTCTTATGACAGTGACTGCAGGTGTCGTTTTGAGGACAACTGTTGGGCGAGAGAGATCACAATAGAAATCCTAATCATTCTTCCTCCACACTGGGAGAAAAACAGCATGGTTTGTGGTTCATTTTTTTTACACACGTGCAGTTAGAACCTTTCCATTGCATCTTATGAGAGGTGTGGTTCATGTGGTGCCGGCCTGCGCGCGCATGCTGGTGCTTATCCGTGTGATGTTGTCTGTTAAGGCATCTATAGATGTAATGACTAAATTGGGAGAAAAAAAAATGTCTTACTTGAAATAAAAAATCACACCCGTGTGAACTGAGTGGTGCAACTACACATTTATGTCAGTGACGTCACATACTAACCATAGCAACCATGCTCACCCGTACAGGCACAAACACACACACGGGTACTAACAAAGCCAGTTGTTGGAGTGGTTTGCACCACTCAAAAATGATCATAATAAAAATCACACAGTTCTCTCACGCTGCACCCTGTGCGCAGCTTGTCGCATGGCGGTGTTAAGGTGCGTTCAGACTTGGATGGTTAGAGCGGCGCGATTACATACAAAGTCAATGCAAAGACGACATAATGCGAGCGGGTGCGGCACGACCTGGCACGGTACAGACGGGACGAACCGAGGCGAATATATATATGCAGGTCTGAACGCAGCTTTACAGTATAGTATATAGCCTGCCTATAATATAAGTCCCATCATCGCAATATAAAAAAAACAGAAATATACTGCATAAACTGCAGGACTCTTAGTAGTAGCCTGCTATTTGCCGCAGGACTAATGGCATTTCATGTTTTGTTGTGGGAGGTAGTGGCAGACAGAAGTTAACTGCGGGCGGTCAGAAATGAAATTGTGGGGGCGGACCGGAATGGTCAGAATTCCAGTGGGAGCAGACAGGAGCAGGATTAAGAAAACACTCCTGCGCAAGGCTCTAGCGCGGGGGTCCCCGTGTGTGGTGCGCACATGAACATTTCTAGGTCATTTTTTGTTTGTTACACAATGAAAATGTCTGTCTTTTTCACACAACGGCGTGACAATGACAATACGGAACATGTTGCTCTGTGCGCGTAGCAACATGTTCCATTTATATTGCTGCACATACGCATATATCAAAATAGACATGACGTGATTTTTGAGTGGTGCAACCACTTCAAGGAACAGCAATGTCCCTATGGGACTATGGGACTATGTCCCGATGTTTAGAGTACCAGTAGGGGCAAAAGTGGCGCTGTTGTGCCAGAAACAGAGAGAGAGAGATAGTGTTACACTGTTGCCTGCTAATTACAGAGAGAGAGAGAGAGAGAGAGAGAGAGAGAGAGAGAGAGAGAGGCAGGGGGAGAGGGGAGTTGCACCACTCAGTTCACACGTGTGTGATTTTTTTAAATTGTGATCAGTGGGGGAAAAAAGACCGGGTAATTATTACTGTATGCTGCCGTGAGTAGTTCAATCATAACTAGAAAAAGTGCCCTTCTGGGCACAGGTCTCCACCAGGAGGATAGGACTGTGAGATGTTTGGCAAAATGTTTAGGATTAATATAAACATGTTTTTGAGGCATTTTGTTCCAAAAATGTGTTTTGCAAAAATCAACCTGTTGGTGGCGCTATAACAGGCCAATGTGAAAAGGGTGGGATATATTCCTCAGCCTAGTAAGAAAATGTGTGAAAGATTTCACGTAAATTGCATGCTGCGTTCATGAGGCTTTTGTTCAAAACAGGGTAATCTTGCAAACTGTGAAAGCCAATTATAGCCATTAGGATGGAATATGAAATATCGGACAGATCCAACTTGAGCACATGACCATAGAGATACTGTGTAACGATTTGTGAGATTTTTGGACAGAATCTGGAGGAGTAATATCAAAAAATGTGTTTTACAAAAGTCGGCCTCCTGGTGGCGCTATAAAAGGCAGATGCGGAAAATGCAGGTCAACGGTTTGTCCTTGGCCTCTAGGGAGTGTGCATGCAACATTTCACGCAGATCGGTGCAGTTTTAGGTACAAAATGTGAAAAGCTGCCTCATGGTGGCGCTATAACAGGCTATTCTGGAAAATGTGGGGCAGAGGTTCATCGTTGGCATCCAGGGAGTGTGTGTGCAAAGTTTGGCATCGACCGGGTTAACGGTGCCGGAGATTAGCTGGTAACGGACGGACGGACACACACACACACACACACACACACACACACACGGACGGAGTGCAAAACATACTCTCTCCCCATGCCTTCGGCCTGGTGGAGACAATAAACCAAGTGATACCACATTGCGACCTTAATTAACTTATGAACACCCCCAATATAAAAAATATATGCTGCAGGCAAGTCTTAACCCATTTAGGCCTGACGTCGAAGTAAAAAAACCATGTCTTCAAAATCCTAAAGGTTTCCTGAAAAATCGATGTTTCTATATCAGTGGTGCTCAAAGTTTTTAATGGACCCCTAAAAGTATATGTAATTGGCCGCCGACCCCCATCTGAAAATGTGTTGTTCCAGGGAGCCCCCAGAAGCAAAGATTTGAGTTAAAAACGTTCACTCTGAAAGAATATATATTCCAAAATTGTGCCACATTAACACATTTTCAAGATTTTTCTAAAATAACAGATCTACAAGCTCGTAGCTATGAGCTTGTAGATCTGCTATTTTTCAATAGCTAAAGTATAACATAATAGAGCACCGAAGTCTGACATCAATATCGTAGAGGGCGCAAATCCACGGGTTCATGTACTTTTTATTCGCATTGTAATCCGGGGATGACAATAAACATGTCATTCTGGCTCGTATGGATATGAAGAATCAACTGATTGAGAAAACGCTATTGTTACTGCTGCTGAATTAGTTACATTTTTGCTAGAAACAGACTGTATCATAAGAGTGACCGACTGTCGCAAACGATACAGAGACACCTCCCTGACAATAACGCTGAGACATCTTGTTTATTTTTGGACCACAATGCTTATATGAAACGATTTTAAGATGACCCCAACTCCATGTTATTCTCCATAGAGAAATTACTTCTGTGAACCAGGGGATGACCGAGTGACGTCAGGTCTTCAGCGCTCTATGCTTAAAACAGGGGTTTCTGTCCTGAATGGGTTCATTCTTGCCCGCGACTTGCATAATATATGGATTGCGATGGATGGTAAGAACCACGTGCGTGTGCATGTGTTGGTTGAAGAGTTGATTGAGTCCTTATACTTTAGTCCTTTATCATATCATTACACCGGCTGGGTGTTACGTCGAGCTCATTGCGCCACATCAAACGTGGAGAACGCACAGTGATTCTTTTAATACATGCCCCCATTACTTCTGTCAGTTATGTTTTGTCAGTTTATTCCGGTGAGGGAGGCCGCGCCCGGGTCGGGGCTGGGTCCCTTTGAGCTGCAGATATTCAAAAATCACACCCGTCACTTTGTGAAGTGAGGGGCGCTCTTATCATCATACATCATACTGTCCCAGAATGAGACAGTAATCACAGTTTGCGTCCTCACTTTTCCGTCTTCACTTTTATCTTCAATGTTTGTTGAGGGGCGCTAGCCCCTCCTCTCCTATATTCAGCTATTAGTGTAGATTTTCATCTTACACAAACATTAAATTCCCATTGACAATGAATGGAGAATTTACGTCATAATATGTGGATGACTACACAAAGTGCAAATCGACATGTTACGTCATGATGATGTACAATGATAAGAGCGCCCCTCACTTCACACGGGTGTGACCCGGACAGCTGGGTATAGGAGGGGCTGGCGGCCCTCAAACATAGAGATGCACGTCGTGTATACATCTGCTACTTTTTGAATATGTTTGAAAAATCTCAGGAAAACGTTGACACAAATCGTCTCTTCTGTGGGTCCCCGACACAAAATATTGTCAGATGGGGGTCCGTGGCCAAATACATTTGGGGGTCAATCATGTCAAGGACTGTAATAGGCCATGTGACCAGTCAAGGGACATAACAAAAAAATACATCATTCCTCAAAAACTCTGTGTGCCTCTGTGTGTATGCGACTATGCGTGCTCCGTGCATGTGTGAGTGCCTGTGTGTGCGTGTGTGTGTGTGACGTGACGTGACGTGATGCACCAGGGATGGCACGCAACGAGGAGCTCTGAATGTGTTATTGTAAGAAACGGTGACTGCTCCCAGACTTTCCCACTACAGCAGTGTACTGGATTAAAACCATATTGACTTCCTCTGAGCATCACACACGCACACAAAGCACATGCTCATATACATGCACACGCACACACAGATCATTTGATGACTACAATGTTCAACACATTGCAAATATGCGCTGTTGGGCAGAAACCTTGTATCTCCTTTATTTCAATTTTTGAATGTTTTTTTTGTAAACTAATGCCATACGTTGTTGACCAAGCGTGTCCCTTAAAAGTAGATACCTCTGACTTGTTCCTTCTTATTGCTGGGAAATATCCAGGATTTCAATGAATGTATCTTGTAATATGAAAAATGCAGCTTTGTCTTTTGTTTTTGTCTTCCTCTTTTTGTTCTTTTTTTGTCGTATTGTCTTTTTGTTTTGTTTTGTTTCATCAATAAAAATTAAGTGAAAAAAAAGTATAATACTTTCACGAGGAGTTGTGAGTTTGTATATCTATATTTCATAGTGAAAGTGGTTAGGTGTGTCTGTGGGTGTTAAATATTTAAATAAAGGGGCCCGGTGGCGGTGGCACAGTCGGTAGTGCTGTCGCCTCACAGCTAGAAGGTCCCGGGTTTGATTGCTGCCGGGGGCGCTGGAGGCGCGATATCAGCGCCCATACCCTAGGTGGGGTTGGAGAAAGGGCCTTTCTGTGTGGAGTTTCCATCCCCGTGTCCCCTATAGGGTAGGTACCCTCACAAAAAACATGCAGTTATCCTGGTCTCAATACTGCCTCCCCCTGGTCAGCCGGGGTGCCTGATGGAGTGGAAAGGACTGGTTCCTTCCACGCTACATCCTACCGGGGAAACTCCCCTTAAAGGAAGCATGAGCTCTGATTGGAAGAGCTTATTATACATTGGAACACAGGTTACTTTTTTTCTCCTCCATGTCCTGAAGAGTAACGGTTTTGGACATACAAGATTTACACCTAGCAGCGACAAAATGTCAACTGGTGCTGAACCTGGACAGGTTTGACATCTCTAAACAGTGAACTGACACCTGTTTTGAACAGAACTGAGAACTGTTCTGAATGGAACTGAGACCTCACAGAGGGGTGACCTGGGCGCCGATATACGTAGTGGTACTGTGGTGTACCATTAAGTGCAGCTTTACACCGCAGCACTACACCTGGCCTCAGCTCAGTGGCCTTGTGGTTAGAGTGTCCGACCTGAGACTGGGAGGTCGGGGTTCGATCCCTGGCCGGGTCATACCAAAGACTCTAAAAATGGGACCCAGTGCCTCCCTGCTTGACACTCGGCATCAAGGGTTGGATTGGGGGTAAGTCCCTGCGACATACTAGCGTCATGTCCAGGGGGTGTACTTGTACATCAAGCTGCCTCACGCTACAGAAACAGGAGATAGGCTCCTGCCTGATGGGCCTCATGGCTCGGCAAGGCTACTTACTACACCTGTACTGCGCTATGGATTCTAATAATAATTAAAACAAATCCCCGAGTTTGACTACTGCCACAGTGTCGACTGCAGTCAACTATTCGTCTATAGTCCCCTGAATGGAAGTGACACCTGTTCTGAATGGAACTCCTCCTGCCAACAGAAACATTTTCTGTTCCAGAACTGTTGTTTGACATTCTACACTCAATAATGACATGCCCAAAATAGGGGTTGCGAGGTTGAAAGTAGTTTTTATTTTGTTTTATTTTGTCTGTATGCAGGAGAGGTCTCTCTTTATCATTATGCCACATAACAATGAATACCAGCTGATTGAAGGCTCAGACTGGCGTTTGCACACATTTGCGTGTGAGCGGTTTCGAGCCTTAGTGCGAGCGAGTGTCTTTAGGGCACATCTGTCCAGAGACAAAAGGCTGTGAGCATCTCGAAGGCGGCTTCTTTTCTTCTTCTTCTTTTGACAGGGAGGGAATGAGTAATTGAAGTGAACTAATCCAAAAGAATATAAAGTAAAGCATGTAAAGTCACACAAAGTGAAACACGATGAAGGTCTGGGTGCCACACGGCACATGGAAAACTGCAAGTTTGACAGCGGGCAGAAGCTGACGGGGCAGGACAAAACCGGCAGCGCAAAGCAGCTGTGTGAACATTATTTAGTGAAGCATTTGATTTAGGCAGTGGTGGATAGTAACAAAGAACATTTACTTGCAACATAGTGTACATTGTTTGAGTATCTGTACTTTACTATATGTAGTCTAGGGTTGGGGAAGCAACATAAAATGCAAAAGGACAATTAGAATTTAAAGTACTATAGAGCGGTGCCCGTTGGGCACTGCATGGTCTACTTGGAGATATGGGGTGATCAGGTCCAGAGCCCGAGCAGAGGCTTTTGTGCTGGTTCTGCACAACCGGTTATCCGACGGACTCGACACCGTGCACTGCACTCCCTGTGGTGGTGTGGAACGCGTGTGTTGAATTTGAAGTCGGTGGGGCGAATGGTTCTCGTCTCGAGTTGCGTGGATTACAAACGTGTGTGTGTGTGTGTGTGTGTGTGTGTGTGTGTGTGTGTGTGTGTGTGTGTGTGTGTGTGTGTGTGTGTGTGTGTGTGTGTGTGTGTGTGTGTGTGTGTGTGTGTGTGTGTGTGTGTGTGTGTGTGTGTGTGTGTGTGTGTGTGTGTGTGTGTGTGTGTGTGTGTGTGTGTGTGTGTCAGTCATCAGGGTCTCAGGTCTCGCAACATCATACCCATCACTCAGGTGACCCAGCCCCGGGGTGTCAAGTCCCGACTTACGTCCCAGTAGCTTCCCTCGATCATGCAGTCCCATTAGGGAAAGACCAAGGCCACACAATCCTTTTCTCTAATCTGCCGGGACTGGGAGGTAAATGGTGCATTTGGAGGTAGATCAATCTGGTGCGTGGAAGGTGGGTCGACTCCTGTCTGGGCCCCTCCTACGTCTCACCAGGTCCACTCCTATATAAATGTTTTTTTGGGTACTTACTTCCATTCCACTACAGTAACATTCCTAGAAAAAAGCATGTGATATTCGAGCTCACTTCAGCTTGTAGCTCGCAATTTCTTTAAGATTTCAAAATTCAGGGCGCTCGGGTATAGCGCAGTGGTAAAGTCCCTGCTCCCCACCACGGAGGTGGCTCTGTACTGCTACAGGCTGGGGCCGCACCAGTCAGCAGGGAGTGTTGGGCGGGACGAGTGTGACGAAGGTCCTCCTACGTCATCCTGGTGGGGGCTCCTCAGGTGAGTCAGTAAGATAGCAGTGACAACACAGAGATGTACTACTGTATGTGGGAAGGAATTAATTGGTATAACGACTAAATTGAGGAGAAATAGGTGTTTTTTTTATAAATGGCGTGTGTGTGAAATGAGCTGAACAGTTTCACGGGATTGTGCATCGAGCATGAATAGTTTCCCAGGAGTGTGCCTACTTGGCACCCCGCCTGTCAGATTGCCCACGCTTCCCAATCTGCCCGCTCGCCTCTCCTTGAAAATGATACTACTAAGGCAGTTCCCCATTAAGCCCTTAAATGGGCATGAAATCTCTAGGCTGATTTTGTTGATTGTTTTCCACTTCAGGTCAAAAACTACAGCAGTGTAAAAAGCATGGCAGGCTACATAACACTGACCTCATACAGTAGTACAGTGATGTAAGCAACACAGCTGCAGCATAATCAAATGAATAATGGGCGTGTTAGATTTTAGGTGTGTCAATGCCGTCAATCATGCTTGCACATTGGCATGTCCTTGGCTAGTAGTTTTTAACTGGAAAACAAACTACAAAATTAGCCTGTGGTTTCATGGCCATTTAAAGTAGCATAGTCTATAAATTCCAGTGTAACTAAAGGGTAGGATTTTAATTGCATTATCCACAATCAATAACCATAGTATTGATAGTTAGATGTGTGTATTAGGGCAATTTATTTTATTGATTACTAATTTCACAATGGGGAAAGAAAACCTAAATTTGATGAACGGAAGTACATAGGATAACTTAAGGCTGATTTAATAATAGAACATGTCAATTAAAATAGCACTATGATGTGGGAAAAGTAGCAATATTGTGATAATGAGAAATGTGGAATAATAGACCATAATTTATTTTCACAGATGAATGCTCTTGTGAACAAGCCACAGTAAACAGTAAAGTCCCCAGTGTTCATTTGTCCATTTGTATCTCTGAGTGCATTTGTGTCTCCAGTATACTCTCAGAGTTAAATGAACACTCCGGATTTGAGTGTGCAAAACATTACGCAGGCTGTCCTGCTCTGTTGACCAGAGTTGTACGTCACAGCACAGCCGGCTCACATTGTTTTGATTTGGCACGTGGTTAACAAACCATATGGGAGAAGACAAACACTGCACTGACTGCAGCCCTTCCTTTGTCACAGGACAGTCGGTGACATGATGAACTAAACGGATTTGCCCCGGCACAGACACCATGCATTGTAATTAAGGATGACTTGCCCTTTGATTGATGGCTGTTTGTTCGTCTTCTACCGAGCTCAAAGGCAGATCGTGACCATATGGATTATCTCCCCAGACTCCTCACACGAAGGAAGGATGTTTTTCGAAAAACAAGACGCTTTGGGGCATTGTTTTTGAAATCCCACAGTGTGGTCCACAGGCCAGCCGTTGGTTTACAACCATGGGGCTCATTTATATTTTATGTCACTCAGAAATATGATTGGTTTGTCTTTTAAAGATTTATAATCCCTATATAATTAGTTGACCAGAGTCTCCCAGGGCTCTGTACTTGAAATTACCACAGATCATGTCACTGGCGTTGACTGTCTGATATGTGTGATACTTACTAGCCCGGTGGCACTGGCCTACTCGGGGACACTGGCCTACTCGGGGACAATGATACTTACTAGCCCGGTGGCACTGGCCTACTCGGGGACAATGATACTTACTAGCCCGGTGGCACTGGCCTACTCAGGGACAATGATACTTACTAGCCCGGTGGCACTGGCCTACTCGGGGACAATGATACTTACTAGCCCGGTGGCACTGGCCTACTCGGGGACAATGATACTTACTAGCCCGGTGGCACTGGCCTACTGGTGGCACTGGCCTACTCGGGGACAATGATACTTACTAGCCCGGTGGCACTGGCCTACTCGGGGACAATGATACTTACTAGCCCGGTGGCACTGGCCTACTGGTGGCACTGGCCTACTCGGGGACAATGCAGGTCAGTAACAGGAACGATGTCAATTGGGAACAATGCAAGCTGGGAATGCAATACCTGTTGTGCTTGATGTCAGAGTAGGCATGCGCAATGTACCCAGTGGTGCGATACCCGTTACAAGGGGTGTAATGGTGGTTTTCTTTCACTGGCGGAATGCTATTTTAATGATATGTCACGTGTGCACTTCACACGCACATTGCAGTAGCAAAACTAAAGTTAGCTTTGAACTATAGTACCTGTCTCTTCGCTGATGGTGGCTTCTTGTTGCGTGCAGATAGGATTCTGGCAACAGCAGTACTGTAGCTAAAATGTTGTGTTGTGAGGAGTGAGGATACATGAATGATATGCAAAGCCGTCATTTGGGTACTTGACTCATGAACTGCGGGGAGCGCGTTCTAGCGTACACACGGGATCCTGCCCAAAATACTGGAGGAAAAAGTGAAGTGACCAGTTACACAGCCTGCCCTGCCCGTTACACAGCCTGCCCTGCCCGTTACACAGTACTATTAACATTAGATATTACTCTGGCTTCTTTATAAACGGGCACCGGCCGGCCTACTCTGGAAAGATGCAAATCGGGAATGATGCAAGTTGGGAATGCATGCCCCACCCAATTATGCAAAACCTGTTGTACTGCGGTACTTGCTTTTTAATGGAAAAAGTACAATAAAATAAATCTAAAACGTAATTTAAAAAGCATGGCCCCTCACACATTAAAGGACAATATCTGTCACCAGGACCAGTGATGTTTTGGCAGACCGGGCTGTTGGTCTCGTTTTTTTAAGTGGCACCAGAGGGTGTGTGTCAATTATAGGCATCACATTACTCATCCTCACTGGCAGTGACGTCATCTCTGTGGCGGCTGCAGTTGCTCGAGCCCCCATGAAGCATTTGTAACACCTCTTTTGTCCTGACTCCTAACTGTCCAGGGGTGGGGGGTGGGGGGGGGGTGGATGTTGCCTGTCCTCGTTTGCGTTCGCGCAGTTCAGGCATTCAAATGCTAATCTGGTGGCTTTTGTTTTAACCTGCCAGGTAGGGTATAAAAGATGCATAGAGTACTTTACCCTGCTCACTACCCTGTTCACAATGAAAACCACCACCAGCCAAGAAGAGGGGGGGCGGGGCGGGCCCCAGTGACAATTGTAAGAACTGTTCGTCTCTGCTCCCAGGGAAAGTCTACACCAAGGTTCTGGAAAGGAGGGCCCGGCCGATAGTCATATACCTCACATCCAAGAAGAACAATGTACATGTACAGAAAAATGCACATAGTTATACATCACTATCAAAAGGATAAATGCAAGAAAGCCAACAGCTTATTTCCATTGCAGTCCCTTAGTTGAAAATGAAACACAACAATGAATGTGTATGAGTGAGCGTGTGTTTTAGGAATGTGTTATATAATAATTATTATTTTATTATTATTATTTTATTTTTTGTGTGTTTTTCATGTGAGTGCGTATGTGTGCGTGTGCCTATATGTATGTGTACACAAGAGACATAACACACATCAGGGGGATATGCAATAGTAAAAGGATACAGCATTCAATGTACAATAATTTCAAGTAATATTAGAGATAAAACAAAAAGAAAAATACATTTACAAATTAGATGGACTGTGGCACCTGAAACCGAAGATAGGTTAGGATGTATCCTGCTTAGCCATGCACTGAAGTTTAGCTTAAGTTTAAGTTAGGTCCAGCTGTTAGTTAGCCATATTTTCAGGGAGGACTTAAAAGTGATAATGGAGCTGGTAGTTTTAAGCTTTTTGGGCATCTCATTCCACCATACAGCTGCTGAAGTTTACAGGTATAAGGTCTGTGGTACTACGTCTTGTGAAATGATTGTGAACGTTACTAACCTTAGAAAAATAGTTATGAAGGTATGTCGGGGTGTCCTTGCTTTGTATCCTGTGGACCATACACAGTTTTATTAATGAAACTCTTCCGTCAACCCTGAGCCAATTGGGGCTATCAAAATGAGTAGGGAGAAGATGTGTTCTGGGATGGAGTTTTAGGATAACACTGACTAATTTATTCTTGCAGGGGTCCTAGTGGGGAAGGCCTGGACGTGTGACTATCCAGTATACATGTGTTTTGTGGATTTGGAGAAGGCGTATATAGCCGGGTCCCCTGGGAGATACTGTGGGAGGTGCTGTGGGAGTAAGGCGTGATCATATTGAGGGCCATCCAGTCCTTGTCCTCCCAAAACGAGATCTGTGTCTGGGACCTCCCAAAGCGAGATCTGTGTCTGGGTCCTCAGCAGTAAGTCAGACTCGCTCTCTGTTGGGTTTGGCCTGTAGATTGTGACACATTATTCGCCACCATAATAAGGGATGCTAGGGTTTGTGTGGTTAACACATTTGTCTACTTATGACGGAATACTCCGCCATATAAAATCCTACTGCTCACATAAGCTTTATTATTGATATCAATTGGGATCGCTGTTTTATTTTTATTTTTATGCTTGGCCTTTCCTTCTTCAGTGATCCTAGACTGGCTGCCTGAAAAGGCTCATAAGTCTAAATCTACGGAGCTCTCCATGGTTTTGACAAAACGCAGATGTTCGGAGGTCTTTTCTTGTCTTTCTTTTTCTATTGTCCGGTGATCCCGATTGGAACGTATGGCGTTTTCTAGAGCAAGCTAGCATTGACGCTAATATTTAGCATCTAAAATGGACGCCAAAAACGGACATGCATTACACTAAAACCAAGGAAGCTTTGAGAAGGAAGAGAAGTGCACGTGACTGGGCTGCTCCATGACACTTTCATGGACGCTTTAATGGGAGCCAAACTACCCGGAAGTTTGGCAGAATGCATTGGAGTCAATGAGAGCTCAGTGACCAGCTCATGAACAAACATTATTTATGAATGACTGAGACCTTTTGTAAAGTAATCACTTCTGGAAAATAACAGAAGACATGTAACACATTATTGTCTGCTGTGTTGCTTTTCGATGTGTACACTGTCATTTTATAGAGGTATGGTATCTAAAGAGCACGTACCTTTCTGAACGTACCAAGTATCGCAAGACTTCCCACCATTTCCTGTCTGGCAGCCAAATCTTGTGATACTTCGGAACCAGAAACGATACCTGCTGCTGTTTAGATCCTCAGATAAAATGATATACTGTGCACTCTGTGCACATCAAAAAGTAAGTGATTAGAAAACAACCTGTGATATGTCTTCTTTTATATTCCTGAACCGATTATATGACAAAGGTCTCAATTGTTCATAAATAATGTTTGTCCAGCCGACTCCATTCACTGCCATGTATTCATTGCACTTCCGGTGTGAGTTTGGCTCCCATGAAAGTGTCCATGAAAGTGTCATGGCACAGCCCAGTCACGTGACCACTTCTCTTCCTTCTCAGAGCTTCCTTGACTAAAACCAAGTAGATCCGGGTCGGCAGCCAAGCACTGGCACTTTCGTCCACCAGGGGGCAGACAAGGTGTTAAGATCATGGAGAGCGAGTCATTTAATATATATTTTTTCAATCCCAATTAAACTTTTTTCAATCCAGCGTAGCGATAGTTCATTACGGGCACGGAAGGCAGGAGGCTTACATTCTTACTCTCTCTTCCCACCACCACCTTCACCACCATCATTCACAAACTAGTCCATTCCATGAATTATTTTGCTCCGTTGTGTTGTTTATTAGCACTTTAAGACATAAAAAATAGGGTCCATTGACTTCCATTGTAACAGGGAAACAGCTCTCAAAGTCACTCTTCTAGCACATAAACGAACGCAAAAAAAAAGCTGATCTCAGATTCTGTGTTATGTTTGCAATGTTATGTTTGCAATATCACATGAGCAGAACCACACCGCCAAACTGAATGCAATATCATTCCTATAAATGGTAAATGATTAATCCTGAGCTGAAGGGGGGGCACAGTTGGTAGTGCTGTCGCCTCACAGCTAGAAGGTCCTGGGTTCGATTCCCGCTCGGGGTGCTGTTTCCTCCTCCGCGTCATCAGTGCCCATACCCGAGGCGGGGTTGGCAAAAGGGCCCCTCTGTGTGGAGTTTGCATGTTCTCCCCGTGTCCCCTAGGGTAGGTACCCTCACAAAAAACATGCAGTAATCCTGGTCTCTAAACTGCCTCCCCCTGGCCAGCCGGGGTGCCTGATGGAGCGAAAGGAACTGGTTGGAATAACGTGTTCCTTCCACGCGCTACGTCCAACCAGGGAAACTCCCCCCTGTCAGGTGTAAAGGAGCAACTTGGACACTCAGGCATGAAGGAAGCATGAGTTCAAGTCCGTTGCTCTCCCCATGTCCCCCATATATGGGGACTAGGTTGGCGGAGGGTGTGTAGAGCCCAGGATCACATTAGATAATTGACACAGGGGTGAAAATGGGTTATAAAATCGTGGGATAAAAATTATAATAATAAAAAATATATATATATCCTGAGCTGAAGTGTCTTAATTGCAGCATGACATGTTGTAAGCTTGTAGTTCAGCAATTTTGGGGGGCTATTTTCGGTGAAGAGATTTGGTGAACTACAAGCGAGAAAAGGTAGGGGGCCTAGTACAGTACAGAGCCCTGAAGGTGAACACGTACTGTAGGGTTAGGCAGTCGGGTGGCACAATGGCAAGAGTAGGCCTACCAGCATTGTTAAGGTTTTATCGATCAGGCCTTGCTTAGCGTTTATATGAATACAATTGGCCGTGTTCCGGGGAGGGAAGCCAGGTGGGGAGGATGCCATTTGTCACGCTACGGTGGGGGGTCGCGGTGGAGGCTCGAGGTGGAGGTTCAGTGACAGGTGAGCCAGTGGCAGAAGTGACATCACACCGAAATGTGTTTTGGAGGGGAATTTTCAACTCACAAACTACTCTCCCACTAACAGCTAGACGTGCGAATGAGTTGCTGTAGCCACGTGTTGTACATTTACACTGTCCTAAAGGAGAGGCAGTGGGCGTCCATTAATAGCAGCGGACAGATATGGACGCTGTGTACTTATTGTGGTGAAGAATGTCCCTGGACCGCTGATTTATGGAGCGTGTTTACGCAGAAACGCTAAATATATGCACTCATCTGCATACCAAACCTGATCGAACGAGACGCCGCTGATAGTATGTGTGGAGGTGTCGTTACTCGGGCCATACCGCAAAATGATCACTTGTGTTTTACGCATTACGGGTCCAAAAACACTTTCAAAGAAGATTTAATGAGGGATGGAAAGAATGAGGTCGATGAAAATGCGAACAGAGAAAGAAGGATCGGAGGCCACAAAGTGCTGCGAGCGATCTGAAAATATATAAATCAATGTCCCATAAGTTATCATGATAATAATAAAAAGACATGAGAGGGACCAGAAGGCACAGTTTTGTGTTTGATTTGGAGTTGGCCAGTGTTGCTCTATTGTACTGTTCTGCTCTGCTGTGTAGATGTTATTAATTGGAGACAGTAAGGGGTCAAGATTATTCACATGAAACACTGAGACACTTTGGTGCAATCCTCATGCAGTTTTAATAAAAACCCGAGCCGCGTGGCGGTGGGAATGTGTCAGGTATAGAACCTTCCACAACTGGCTTTGAAAACCACAGAACTGGAATCTACAAAATACAGCCTGGCAATAAAACAGGGTGGATCAGACACATTCTTATGGCCTGAGTGCTTTTGTGGATTTATGTCCCATAACAGAGTTTTAAAGTCACACGTTATTTTCTTTAGATGTTTTTTAAGCGAAGTCCGTTTCCCCTCCGGGCTACACTCTTCAAGCTCTCCTCGATGAAAAGGGCTCGCCTCAGAGAGATCTGAGTCAAATGGAGTTTGACATCAGAGTAGCCGTACCCACGAGAGCGCTGATGGCATGACTAGCCGGAGACTCGGCAGTCCAGATCGGATTATGAAAGGAATATTTTAAGGGGTTCAAAAACAGAGCCTCAGACGGCACGGCTCGCACGACTTTCATCTCTCAATATGCACAGACAAATCGAATCACGGGGCGACTATAATGCTTGTGTCATGCGCGTCAGAACTCCCCGGTTCTGACACAATAAACAACTGCTGCTCGCGTGCAGGGCGGATGGAAACGCAGTGGACACAAGGACGAGTGGAAACGCAAGCCAAGCGTGCTGCAAATCAAGGACAGATCAGGGTAATGTTAGTCCATACAGGTGCAGCTGAAGGCCTTAAACCACTTAAACGCTATAGCCTACTTAGTTCACTAGAGTACCCCTGGGGTCTATAGTTTTTTTTATTTTGTATTCCCTCTACACTAAATAGCAGAACTGCAAGCTCACAACATGCCGCGTTGTAATGCATTCTGGGCTTGTAGATCTGCTATGTATTGTTCTCCCCAAAATTTGGGATAGGAATCATGTGGTCACGTAGTTGTGCGGCAAACCAGAAATAGCTGATCTCCACGATCACGCAGGTATTTATGTCATCGGCACACAACTAAGAGAGATCACCCATTTCTTTAACATCACTGAATCCCAGCAGGAAAATTAATTCTACTCATTCTAGTGCTAGGCCTACTATACAGATCACACCTTTACAGCAGGAGTACAAAACATGTAGAAACTAGAAAAGTGTGCTCCTTGGAGCACATATCTCTGCCAGGCCTGGTTGTCCTGCCAGGCCTGGTTTTCTTACCAGGGCGGGGACTGCCCATAAGTCCGACATCCCGTTAGTCCGACTGACGTGGCCGGTTAAGACTGAGGTTAAGTTAGCGACATACATGGCCGGTTAAGACTGAGGTTAAGTTAGCGACATACATGGCCGGTTAAGACTGAGGTTAGGGTTAGCGACTTACCTGGCCGGTTAAGACTGAGGTTAGGGTTAGAGTTTGGGTTTGGGATAGTGTTAGTAATTGGTCGGACTAACGGGAGGTCGGAACATTGGGTACGTTTACATGAGGTCTTTCAACCCCTCTTAATTCCGAATAGAAGTTAAATCCTATTAAACGTTGTCATGTAAACACCTACAAAAACGTAAATCCGAATGAAAATGCTCGATGCGATTTAAAAACCATTCCGATGTCACTGGCCGGATTATTCCGATGTTGAATGCGATTGGCCGAAAGTTGGACTCATGTATACACTGCTTCGGATGTAAATTCATTCTGGTCTTTCTGAGCATGCTCATTGCCAAGGCGCTCCAACTCCAAGGCGCTCATATCCAAGGCGCGCCGAGGAGTTTGCACATAGAGCGCGTTATTTCGTGCATTTTGCAGATCCGAAATAGCCTACACACAAAAAAAACGTGGAGCAGGCTGCAGCAGCAGTGGTGATGATGATCCCCCTGATCTGTGAGTGTTCAAAGATCCAACCGTCCCGAGTTGATGATCACTCTGATAATTTTCAAACATGTTTGATAGGCCTATAGGTTATATAGCCAGCCTATATGTATCTGGATGCTTCATGCTACTGTAGGCTAAGTGCATGGGGGACTCACAGAAAGACGGAGGAGAGAGAGGACGAAATGCCGTCAGTCCGCTGTTCAGTAATCTCTCTCACACACACACACACACACACACACAGTCCCAAGAATACGCTATTATGTCCATCCTATCCCTTTAAACTTTTATAGGCTATAACTTGCCTATTCCAAGTTGCAACCAAAACGTCATGAAACATAACGGCTTTGCAGTTTAATTGGGACACGTTGTCAGCCTGTAGATCAGCGCTTACTTACACAATGTACGTGCATTGTGCAAAGACGAATCACAAATAAACCCAATAGCCTTGTGAGGCGCACAGCGAAAACTTGATAAATGCGATGTGTGTGTGTGTGTGTGTGTGTTCAACAGTCTCTCTCTCTCTCTCTCTCTCTCTCTCTCTCTCTCCTCTCAAAAATAACGAGCGACCCTTGATACAATAATAATCAGTGTGCGTGCCCTGGCCGTGCTGTAGTGTAGATAATAAAGTACAAATAAAAACGAGATGATCACCTTCCCAGCGGAGAAGGGGAGCCGCAGCGGGTGGGGAATAAAAGACGGTAAACATATACGCCCGCCCCTATCCAACCAGCAGCCTCAAAGCTACTGCAGAATGAAATTATGGGATTTCAAAGTATCGTCTTTCACATAATGAATGAACTGCCTATATTGTATGTGTCCAACACGTGAATTAACATGTATCATGTCTTATATCACATCTCCTTGTAAACGCTCATTCGGAATGACCATTTCCCATGTAAACACGCAGCAAAAAACATTACTTCGGATGTATTTTATTCGGAAGTATTTATTCGGAATGATCAGCCTGCATGTAACCGCGGCCATTGACATGTTACTTCCAGGGCTGTATCAGTCGTGGGGTGCAGCTATCAGGACACAAGGAAGCTCCAGGGGGAAATTAATTTGTGCGACAGACTGTTTGACAGAAATGTGTGTGGCAGAAGGAAAAGTAGTTTTGAAGGTGTACATTAGAGGCCTCTCAACAATTTCAATTTGGGTATGATTAGATTTCTGCACGCAACTTGCATGATATATAGCCAGCTACTTATTATTTTTTGTGAGAATGTTAAACATATGAGAAATAATTGGTAGGTACTATATGGCCGGCAGTGTGCACAAGAAATAGTTTAGCTCCGGACAATATAGACACACAGACACACAGACACACAGACAGACACACGTCAGACACACAGACAGACAGACAGACAGACAGACAGACTCCTGCAGAGCCTCTCTGTAAAATAAATGAATTGTCTAACTTTCTTAACTGAGAAGATGATGAATTTTCAACCAATTAACCAATTTTAAAAGCTACATTGCAAACATGCCACCTGGCTCAGCCAGTTAGGATACTGACACTTGACTCAAGTTTGAATCGGACTCCTGTCATGACTATCATGTACGTCTGCCCTTGGTTTCCTCACTCTTCGCTAAAAAAAGGGAAAAAAAATATAATTTGATGCCAAATATATTGCTCCACTGTGTGGTTAATGACTCTACATCAAGCTAACAATAACATTGGAAAGTATGTTTGGATTCTTCCGCCCTGAAACATCTTCCAGCTGATCTGTGCAGATCTGCACACAGCCATGCGTTTCCTCAGGCAAAACAGCTTTTTACATCCCACTGGTGGACACGTACAGTGCAGTGCAGTGCAGTGCAGTGCAGTGCAGCGCAGCGCAGCGCAGCGCAGTGCAGTGCAGTGCAGTGGCCCTTCTTACATCTGACACAAGCTGATCCCCTGCTGATCCCCTGCACGTGCACATAACTTGTACACAGACACATGAATACATGCACACACAGAGACTTGTGTGTGACCAAAATAGCCCAATACACTTCTTATACGACGACTAGCAAAACAAAAGCAGATCCACAAGCTTCCAACGTGTCCAACTTGTAGATCTGCTGTTTTCGCTATTGTTTAAAAGTTTTTGTATTCGACAATACAATGGCCAAATGAAAGTTGTGATTTTGTGCAACATTATGGTCTGCCTCCAAACAGACAATAATTTCACAACCTCAGACCCCAGGTTGTGAAACGTTAGTTTATGGCCCTGCACAGCCTAAAAACTCCTCTCTCCAGACCTTAATACGTATAGTATTCTGGGTTGGCTCTCTATTATTTCCCCAACTACACCAAATCTCTGCCGAAAATAGCCAGTCCTACAAGCTCACAACGTGATCTTGTAGATCTGCTTTTTCTGCCCCCCCCCCCTCCACAATAGGGACGCTAGGGTTCAAGTGGCTAATGGCTCCACTTCCCTGCTTCCCTCCCCGTGGCCTTAGAGGGCTAATTCTTAAGACTACAAACACGTCTCGTGTGGCCTGTATTGTACAAAGCCTATCCAGTGACTAAGGCCCGACGCGGGGAGCACCTTCGAAGAATGGGAAAAGGAAACAGTGCTGAGAACCTCTGCGGTTTGACACGGCTCCAGAATCCACTCAAAGCCCCGCGAGCTATGCTTTAGTCGCGCGCGGGTGCCGCGCGGCCGAAAGCTGGGGCCCGACCTCCAAGCTCACAGTGCATCTCGGGAGCCACACATTGTGAGCTTGGAGGTCGGCAGCCCCGCTTTCGGTCTCCTGTCTCCCTGGCGCGCCGCCAAATTGAAGTACAACTGTTTCCTTTAGTGTCGGGCCGAGGGCCCAGCGCCTTTTTTACATTTTTATATTCAGCAGAGACGAGCCCCGGAGAGGGAGAATGTGTGTGCAAACCTAAGCGGTGTTAAGAAACGGCCTGACAATATAAACACTATCACAACTCTGTCATTTTGATTTATTTGCCCAACCTGGGGGGACTTTAAGGTAAACCATCGTAATACCTGCCGCATAGCCCTGAAAAATGACTCTGTGTAAATGTTTTTGGAAGACGTGTGTACATTTCATTACCTCCGTTAAGACCGTAATTCTATCGTTTCTTTTCTGCCGGGGTGGGGGGGATGCTAACAGACAGGGGGCTCCGAGACTCAACCTGCTCTCTTTTTTGTTTACTGTTCCTTGCCAGAAATAAATATTCCCGCGTCAACCCTCCTCCGCGTGTTACAGATTGTTTTATGAAACATGATGTTTACTCTGGGCCCAACCTCGTCTGAGTGAGTCCTCCTTGTAGGCCATGCACCGCCGTGCTCGATTTAAAGTCCTTTAAACAGGGGGAGGGGGGGCATTATCAATTAATTGGAAATGCAATGCTGTGTGGAAGGAAAATTAAACAGTCATCAGGGCAGCGGACTGGACTAATGAGTGAGGAAGTTTAAAGTGGAGCGTAGGAAGGAAGCCATTTCTCTCGGAGCGTCAGAGGAAGCCATCCGCTGGGTTCAGGTCGTTAACTCGAGGGTGACAATCCCGACTGATAAAGGACCGCTGACGTCATCAGAGTTCAGAATAATCAAGGTCAAATGGTTCATGTCCAAAAACCTACCGCGTGGACTCTCTGGAAGAATATATTAGGGAAATGGACAAAATGCCCCTGTGTGTGTTTGTTGAGGCTAACGCTGATTGGCTCCATCTATGATGTTTGGAACATTGATGCCAATCAGACCCCAGGCCATCACTTGAAACATGCCGCCTGGATGCCCCAATGTTTATCCCACATCACATGCAATTGCATAATATCAACAAAGAATTCTTCCATTTGCTTTGCTCCTCTCGGCGAAGTGCAACGAGAGAGTGGGAGAGCGTGCAAGCAGTTTGTGCTGAATTAATTGACAAAATTGCGGAATCAGAATTAGGATCAGAATTGTTTTTGTGCAAGCCTCATCATTCTAAATGTAAGCTTTCAGGAGGGGGCAGAGAGAGGAAGAGCAAGGAGAGAGATCAAAGATAACTAGAAAAAGTGCCCCTCGGGCACCAGGGCAGGTCAGGTTGTGGCCTCCTTGGTGGCGGTATAATAAGCCAATGTGAAAAGGGTGCCATTTCTTCTTACGCCTTGGATGGCAGCCTAGTAGGAACGTCTGTGAAAGATTTCACGTAAATTGCACGCTGCGTTCATAATTTGAGGCTTTTTGTTAAAAACGGGCCAATCCTGTAAACTTTGAAAGCTAATGTTAGCCAATCAGGATGAAATATGAAATATCGGACAGATCTGTCTTGAGCACATGACTATAGAGATACTGTGTAACGATTTGTAGGATTTTTGGACAAAATATGGAGGAGTAATATAAAAAAATGTGTTTCTCCTGTGGTTTCTCCTGAGGTTCATCGTTGGCATCTAGGGAGTGTGTGCAAAGTTTGGCATCGACCGGGTTAACGTGCCAGAGATTGCAACACTGCACCACTCAGTTCACACGGGTGTGATTTTTTTTAAATGTATTGACATTAATCCAGCTGGCCTTCAACATAATTAACACACATTTGTTAATTCTGATGAGGGCCAGCATCACAAAATTTAAAAACAGCTTCATTATGGAGCCAGAGTGTGCAGTACTTTTTCGTTCTTTTTAAAGTTTGTACACTGTTTCACGGTGTAGAATGGTGGCTGGCTGCCTAATACCGGCTGAAGATTCTCAACGAGACGTTTAAAAAAACCGTTTTAAGCCCTATTTTTACTTTATTATTTCCGTGCCATGAATAGCCGAATTATACAGCTACAAAAGGTCACAATGCATGTGATGCATTGGGAGTTTGTAGAATAGCTATTTTTGGCACGCTATACACCGTTGTGAAAAGAAGCATAAATGTAAGCATTAATACCCTTTAACACTACTCCCACGTAACTGCTTTTATTACACAGCTTGGTTGAATGCTGTTATTTCTGAATAATGACCGATCAGCTCTATAACAGACACTGCCTAATCAAAGGCTCCGAGCACCTGGCTGCACTGCTTGGATCCAACATGACAGCTAAACAAACACACGCTGCTCTCAAGTGCTTTATTTGAAGCGAGAAATAGACGATGCAGGAACCGAAAATTCAACATATCCGACCGGATTAAGGTTAGCGAACGGTTATGGTTATGTAGCCGTTGCACTGGGCGGACGGATGGAAATTGGAAATACTCAAGTAAAGTACAAATACCTCAAAATTGTACTTAAGTAAATGTACTAGCTACTTTCCACCACTGCAATTTCACTGGATTACGTCCGCCTGTCGCTATGCTCTACCTGAACGCTCGCCTATCAGACGTGTCAGGCACTTCCATTGTGAAAAGTCCATTAGCACATCGCAGCAGCCTTTACGTCTTGTTACTTAAGCTGTGTGATGATATCCATAATTAATATAAGCAATAATCTCTCTAATGGTCAATGGAAGGAAATTTAAAAAAGTGCAAATTGAGTACCCTGAAAAGTTAAGCAAGTGAATTGAATCATATGGCGTAATGGCGTCTACTGCAGTTTCCAGGCTGATTGAATGATATGGCGTCTACTGCAGTTTCCAGGCTCATGATGCATATAAGCTCTCCGAAACCTGTAGGTAACGTTTTTCTTTTTTTCCCAAATTCCCATATGAACGAAAGGACTAAATGGAATTAGGAACATCACACAGGGCTTTAGTGGAAAGCAGGCGTTATAGTCTCCGGTCATTACCTGAAGCCAAGGGCAATCTGCATTCCTGCTGGGTCCAATGATCTCACATTACTGAAGTTCGAAGGGAATCTGAACTAATCACTTCTGACCATCGGCCAAAAACGTTTCCAATGCCTTCAACCAGATAGAGAGCTATGCTTTTGAACATTGACTGAATGGCATCCTGAACACGCAATCGAAAAGTGTCTCTATCTGCCATGTGGCCAACAATGAAAGGAAACAAATAGCTAATCACGTTATCTAATTGAAACAAAGAGAGCCTGAAAATGCACAAAGACCTGGAGGCAGCTGCAGAACAGGTAGGAACATACTGGGGGCACATTCCTGGGACGACTGGAACCAGAATGACTACAGGCTGCAAATACACTTTATAAGATCTACAGTAAGTCAGTGCTTCTCTAACTTTTATTGTCAAGGACCCCATAACTCTGAGAGTGTAGATATTGGTTGAAGTTCAATTTGAACAATCTCAGAGTTACAGACCTGTGAGGGTCCACTTGGAAACCCCCCAAGGAACCCAGAGGGTCCCTGGTCCCCACTTTGAGAACCACTGATCTTTTTAGATGATGTATTAACCACTTAAAGACAGTGTGTTAAATAGTGATATAGTCCCACATTAATCATTGCATACATTGTTGCGACTGAAGGTCAACTATGGAATCGCGCATTTCCCGCCAGTGTGTCGGGCACCATCAGTGTGTTGGTGCCCAGGTCTCGTGACATCATCAGGGATGGAGATGTAGAGACCCTGATGTCATAGTAAATGCGACCTGCTGTCGCAGTTAAGCCCATATATGGAGATCCTGATGTCATCAATATTGGCCAGCAACTCTACATCTGACCTCAAACCCTTAGATCTCCATATATGGATTGGATATATGTCAGAACCTGTTCTGACATTCCATTTGTTGATCCTTCCCCATCCATCCTTCCTCTTCGATGTCTTCCTTTTGACTTATACCTGAAAGTTATTAGTGCAGCCGCGCCCGGCAGCTGGCGAAAACTAGAGTTCTCAACAGGCCCACCTGTCCATTCAAACTCTAGACGGACCTTCCCCAAAGTTATTAGTGCAATTTCTTGACAACAGAGCGGAAAACAGTCAGGTATCTTGACCATTGCTGTTTACATGCAGGCTGTCATGAAACAGCAGTAAATCAAGCAGGGCACAGCAGGTGCTCCGAGGGTTTGATTAGGCATCGGTCTGTTATAGAGAGGAGTGGTCTGTTATCAAGAAATAACACATTACACACCGCTGAATTCTGCGATTGACCAATCAGAATCAAGCATTCAACCAAGCCATGTAATAAATTGTATGAACATCCTCTTATTCCTCTACCATACAGATGTACTAGCTTTATTGTATTAACATCCTCTACCATACAGATGTACTAGTTATATTTACATCCTCTACCATACAGATGTACTAGTTATATTAACATCCTCTACCATACTGATGTACTAGTTATATTAACATCCTCTACCATACAGATGTACTAGTTATATTAACATCCTCTACCATACAGATGTACTAGTTATATTAACATCCTCTACTATACAGATGTACTAGTTATATTAACATCCTCTACCATACAGATGTACTAGTTATATTAACATCCTCTACCATACAGATGTACTAGTTATATTAACATCCTCTACTATACAGATGTACTAGTTATATTAACATCCTCTACCATACAGATGTACTAGTTATATTAACATCCTCTACCATACAGATGTACTAGTTATATTAACATCCTCTACCATACAGATGTACTAGTTATATTAACATCCTCTACTATACAGATGTACTAGTTATATTAACATCCTCTACCATACAGATGTACTAGTTATATTAACATCCTCTACTATACAGATGTACTAGTTATATTAACATCCTCTACCATACAGATGTACTAGTTATATTAACATCCTCTACCATACAGATGTACTAGTTATATTAACATCCTCTACCATACAGATGTACTAGTTATATTTACATCCTCTACCATACAGATAATACAAGTTATATTCTATTAACATACTCTACCGTACAGATGGGTTAAAATAACCTTTCATTCATTGCCATAGGTTCCGGATCGCAGCTTTACTGCCAGGTGTAAAGAAAAAAATGGATGAATGGATATGGTCCAACCACACAGAGTTTATTTGTTCACGTAAAGATTAGGTGAACACTAAGCAGTTACAAGGATATCTCTGTTTGGACTGAGTGGCACTGTATGTGTACATAGCTATTATTTCATTACTCCGCTAAGATAGCGATTTAAGATCCTCAGATGATTGAAATTCCTGACCCATGCTAATCAGAGAGGCGCTTGCAGTTTGAAAAAATGTTATTGAAAGGAATGTGACTTAACTTAAAAATGTGTATTATGGGGGTAGTGATGAATACGAGTGCCTTCTATTGACTTTCCAGTGTGTGATTAGTCTGTTTTAGGTCCCCGGAGAGGTCATTCTCCACTGTCCAAATATCAAACTATATTTCCTCACATACCAAATGGTGGTATGTTATTCAGTGTTTTAATAAAATTCCAAGCCATTGGAGAGCTTCTGGAATTTCAACATGTGGACTTGGGGAGGTCAGTGCCGAGCTGGAATACAATCATAATAAATGGACAAAAGAATGTGCCCCCCCCCCCCCCCCCAGTAGAATTCAAGTATGTTATATGTAACCCCAATAGCTCACAACAAACGGCTTCGTGCCGCAAAACATAAAGGTGATAACGAAACCTTGCAGAGAATTCTGGAGAGGAGTTGGAAGTTTAAGTACAAAGGAGCATCGGGAAAGGGTTAATGTGATATCGCGAAGCTATCTGGTGCCATTCTACCTTGGCGAGTGGATCAAGCAAAGGGACCGAATGAGCTTCATACTGAGAAATTGCAGATGTCGGGCAAGAATCTGCTAGTTTCACTATTTCTGAAACTTTTTGTTCCGTTCCGTAGCAAAACTATTTCACGTCAAGGACCCCAAATTGACACTAATTTGCCCATGGACCCCCATTTGAAAACACATGCCAAGGCTCTGGCAGTGATTCTCAACCCGTTCATTTCAAGGACGCCTAGTTTGACATGCATTCGTCTACGGACCCCCATTTAATGGCATTTCAAATGGATTCAAATGGTTCCATTTGTACATAAGGGTCCATTTGGTTCCAAACTATCATTTAGCTGGGGACCCCCTGGAACTCCCTCAAGGACCCCTGGGGGTCCCGGGACCGGCGGACCCCACTTTGGGAACCACTGAAAAATTGCTTCAAACGGATTCCATGCACGAATGATCAGTGGGGCATTCTACAACACAAAGTCCCTTAAATGATCAGTGGGGCATTCTACAACACAAAGTCCCTTAAATGATCAGTGGGGCATTCTACAACACAAAGTCCCTTAAATGATCAGTGGGGCATTCTACAACACAAAGTCCCTTAAATGATCAGTGGGGCATTCTACAACACAAAGTCCCTTAAATGATCAGTGGGGCATTCTACAACACAAAGTCCCTTAAATGATCAGTGGGGCATTCTACAACACAAAGTCCCTTAAATGATCAGTGGGGCATTCTACAACACAAAGTCCCTTAAATGATCAGTGGGTCATTCTACAACACAAAGTCCCTTAAAAATGGCAGAATTAGCCGATCTACAAGCTCAAAACATGTCACAATGTGACACGTTATGAGCATAGCGTTGTTTCGGAATGGAGGGGTGTACCCAGATCTGCTATTTTCTGAATAATTTTGAAAGTGAAAGACGTGGTTACGCATGTCTGTGGGTTTCATCGGTACTGAAATATTGTCAAGCAAGTTTAATACTTATAAGACTGAGGCCTTATTTATGCCAGCAGCTACCTGTACCGCTGCAAACATTCACACACAATTGTGTTCATATATAGACACCCAGCAAAGCCAGATTTGAACCCACAACCTCTGTGGTGGTGGTGGTGGGCACACTGGGCAGGCACTTTACCACTGCACCAGCCGAACGCTATTCACACACTCTCTTGACCCCTTTGCTTCGGTGGAACAGAGGTTAAGTATCACCATAGGCAGTGGCGGATTTAACAAACTGGGGGCTCCCAGCAAAGCTGAAGCAGGGGACTTCTCTTGTGCGTGCAAAGCGGTCTGCGTAGTGCAATAAACTGTCCCTGACCATAGGGGTTTGAATGCACCACATTGTAGCCGGTTTGGCTGAACACAATTGGTCACGTTCAGCTGGGGAGGGTACTTTTGCTTTACTAGTATTTACTCTATCTTTGCTACTTTTTACTTTCACTACATCTCAGAGATGTTTTGCTCCATTAGGATTAATTGAACATTTTAGTTACAACTTTTAGATGTTGATTATTATTATTAACAAACGGGGACGGGGGAGAGACGGGGGAGACATGCAGCAAAGGTCGTCATGAACGGGACTCGAACATGCAACAGGCCAGAGCCTATATGTGGCTGGTTTATGTACAGAACTCCTGTACTACTCGTACTGTACTGTACTCTGTACTGTACTGTACTCATACCGTACTGTACTGTACCCTGTACTGTACAGTACTGTAGGAGTATCATACAGTACAGTACAGTACAGTACAGGACTGTACTGTACTGTACTGTACTGTACTGTACTGTACTGTACTGTACTGTACTGTACTGTACTGTACTGTACTGTACTGTACTGTACTGTACTGTACTGTACTGATGATCTTGGCAGTGACCTCTGCGAATCTGACCCTGTCTGTCCAATCTCTTATCGCCTTCTCAACAGTGCCAATCAGATCAAGGTGTTGCAGCAGCCCGTACTGAAACGGATATACACATTACACAGGGCCATACAACACGCACGCACGCACGCACGCACGCACGCACGCACGCACGCACGCACGCACGCACGCACGCACACACGCACGCACGCACGCACGCATGCACATACAGTACACACATACTTTAACCACTTGAACTTGAACTCTAGCATCACCTAGGTCCTAGGACCCTGGGTGGTCCCTGTCCTTCACCACAGAGGTTGTGGGTTTGAATCCACCGTGGTGCATCCGGCTTTATGGATGTATATACGAGCACAATTTGCCCATGCACGTGGGAGGTTAGAGTGCTAAAAAGACCAGACGAAGTACAGAGCCAAAGGTCAAGTTCACAAAGTATTAAGCGCTTAGGTTGTTAAATGTCTGAAAACACACGTTTAACATGAATCCAATATTGGGGGAGGGGTCCCTGTTTCATCTCTCTCTCAGCTACGGGGTCGTTGAGACCCCTGGTCAGAGGGTTTAAGTTGTTAAGTAAACAAAACAAAAAAAGAAGGAGAAAAAAGCGGAGTACTACTTCCATCACCGGAGGCAGAACTTGGCTAAAACCTGATGTAGGCTATTTTCGGCGCACGACACCGCCATACGTAGGTCTAACAAAGACGCCTGACATGTTGAGCCTGAAGTTTTGTAGTCCTTTGATTAAAAAGAATGTGAGGAATTTCTTTTCCACCGGGCTGTACCGCTGCCAGATGTGAAGATCTGGACTGCCTGCAACTTTTCCATGTTTTAGAAAATACCCAGCTGTCCTTTGGCTGGACTGCTCCATATCAACATATTAACAATTTTACATTGTGACATATTACCCCATGCATTATGTCAAGGACCCCCAGATTAATATGTATGAGATAATAGAGACTTCTGCTTGCTCAGGGGATATTTATTTTATTTATTTTTTTACCTTCAGGCAGTACCTCTCAATAGAAGAGCAGGGAGACCAACCACCCCAATTATTTAAGTTATATTGTAGTAACATACTCTTCCATACAGATTGGTCAAAATAACATTTTATTGCAGAAAGGTACAGTACGTGAGACGTAAAGACTGACGGAGAGGCGTATAGGGACACCACAAACATAAACAGTTGCAGTTGCAGTCTGTCATACAAACTCTTTAATTCCCCCCGCAGCTTCCTCTTGTCCTGACACAACTGACAACGCCCTGGCTATAGGAAACCAGGCCTAAAGAGCTTGTTTCCATTGTGGTCCTTGTGTTGACTTTAGAGGTGTACCAATATATTGATATCGCGATATATTGCAATACTTCCTCCCGCAATGTATATATTGTATCGTCCTCCCAATATCGTGATAGTACTAGTAGTACTAGACGGCACCCGGGAGCAGTATGGGTTGGCGCCCCAGCCTGTGTCTTCCGTGAGGAGGAAGCCCAACAAACCCACAGTGAGGCCTTTAGGAGGGCCATTCAAGCCGCAAGCGGAGCCTGCACCACCACCATTGCCCAGGTGGAGCCTGCAGAACCATTGCAGCTCAAGAATCCACCACTCCTCCTGAGTGAAGTGTCTGGTGCTGGAAGTCTGGTGCAACACACAGGTCCTGGACCTGGTGAGAGCAGGACCTGGTGAGACGTAGGAGGGGCCCGGACAGGAATCAACCCACAGGGCCTAGTCCTTCCATGCGCCAGATTGATCTACCTCCCAGTCCCGGCAGAGTAGTTCCAGAGCAACGGATTGTGTGGCCCTGATCTTTCCTTAATGGGACTGATCGAGGGTAGCTACTGGGACGTAAGTCAGGACTTGATCACCCCGACTGGGTCACCTGAGTGAGGGGTATGATGTTGCAAGACCCAAAACCCCGATGACTTTGGGATACATCACTGAGGAAGGATATACGTCCCAGGTGCATCCATGCAATGTTTTTTTTTCTTCGTTATAGTTATTCTATTTAAAGTGACTCATAGGAATAGACTATACGTGACAACCAGGAATAGTCTGGCGACCACCAGAGAGACGGGTGACAGCCGGAATGTAGATGGCACCCGGGAGCAGTATGGATTGGCGCACCAGCCTGTGTCTTCCGTGAGGAGGAAGCCCAACAAACCCACGGTGAGGCCTTTAGGAGGGCCATTCAAGCCGCAAGCGGAGGCTGCAGCACCACCACCATTGCCCAGGTGAAGCCTGCAGAACCATTGCGGCTAAAGAATCCACCACTCCTGAGTGAAGTGTCTGGTGCTGGGAGTCTGGTGCAACACACAGGTCCTGGACCTGGTGAGAGCAGGAGTGGACCTGGTGAGACGTAGGAGGGGCCAGGACAGGAGTCAATCCACAGAGCTTAGTCCTTCCACGCACCAGACCTCCCAGTCCCGGCAGAGTAGTTCCAGAGCAATGGATTGTATGGCGTTGGTCTTTCCCTAATGGGACTGATCGAGGGTAGCTGTGGCTCAGGCGGTGGCTCAGGGGTAGAGTGGCTGGATGGTAACCGTGAGGTTGCCAGTTCGAACCTGGGCCCCCCCCAGAGTTACTGTCGAAGTGTCCTTGAGCAAGACACTGAACCCCTAATTGCTCCCGATGTGCTAGTTGGTGCCTTGCATGGTTTCCGCTGCCATCGGTGTATGAATGTGTGTGTGTGTGAATGGGTGAATGCAATGCACAATCTCTGTAAAGCGCCTTGGATAAAGGCGCTATATAAATGCACCATTTACCATTAACCATTTAGCTACTGGGACGTAAGTCGGGACTTGATCAACCCGGCTGAGTGAGGGGTATGATGTTGCAAGTTACATATATCGTGATATAGCCTATCGTTGATGAAATCTCCTCGGCCTAATATCACCACAGATATCGTATCGTGACCCGTGAGGTACCCATATCGTCCCACCCCTTGTTGACTTGGGGAGCTGTCAGGAGAACAGGTTGGACTTTTTCTATCTCATAATACTGAGGTCAAACACCATATTGACGGCCCAGGCGGTGGCATAACCGTCTGGGCACCCGACTGGCAATCCAGTCGCAGTGTGCCGCGGGTTCGACTCCCGAGCCCGACACGGCCTTTACTGCATGTCTTCCCCCATCTCTCTCCCGTTTCCTGTCAGCCTACTGTCTGTCCCATCAAAAACCAATAAAAGGCGTAAGCCGCAAAAAAATATCTTAAAAAAAACAAAAAAAAACACCATATTGACCTATGAAAATAGCTTTACGATACAGTATGTCTTTGCTACATAGAACCTCCTGAAGCGATATAAACATTTTAACTCTTAAATGCATTTTATGCTTCAGCTATTCCAAAATGACCGACCTACAAACTCACAACGTGTCGCCTGAGAGCGAGGCCATTTCATCACCTATCTGGGAAGCATGTCCCTGACCTGCACATATGAATCAGAATCAATCAACTTTATTGTCACATCACATGTTTCTTTCTTTTTTCTTGACTGGACTGGGATCCCAAGTCCTATCTCTTTGTGGGCGTTTCGCAAGACCTTTCTGGTGACTTTTTGATAATTGGTTCAAATGGTTGAATGACTATAACTTTCTTTTCCCATCATCCGCTATCGCTTCCCATGATTTACTAATTCCTTGTATGATTGACGGTGTCCCACGACCCCCACCCCCTCCCCCCCGGCCCATAACACACTATAGAGGTAGATATGATAATTATAATAAGTAATATAATGATAATAAGCCAAGAAGCCACTGGAAGTAAATTATGCCATTGTGTACTTTGACAGTCAAACTAAATGGACCATTTCTTAATTGCTTTGTGTGGATGAATGGTTGAATTCCAAGCAGTCAGTAATACTCTTCAAGTGTTGTTGTGTCAGTGAGACATCCACTTCAATCTGCCTGAGTGCTTCCAGTCTGACTCCAACTGGACACTGTCCATGCACTCTACTCTACACCGCTGGTTCCCAAACTCTGGGTCGGGACCCATTTGTGGGTTGCGGACACATTTTTATGGGCCCTTTTCTTTTTTGTTTCCACATTTTGTTTTTACTTTTAATTATTATTATTTCCAAACATTTTCCAAAAACATTCCCAAAAAAGCAACCTTTTGCATGAATTAAAAACAAAATTCAATGTTTGGTTTTTTTCAGTAATGACTAATTTCATATGAAGAATGCGATTCTCCAAGCAGGCTCTTTCACCCGCCAGCTATGACAGAGTGTAGTGTAAAATCTGCCATTACAACGTCATCAAGACTAAATCAACTGTAGATTAATCTACTAAAATCACACGATATCTAGTCGACTAAAACTAAAACATTTCAGGTTGACTACAACATGTCTAAAACTAAACGGAATTTTATTCAAAAGACTAAGCCAAAAAAGCAATCTAAATTTGCCATCAAAATCAACACCGCCATGAAGCGATAACTATCAGTGTCTTCAAAGACCCTCGATAATGAGCTCATCCGTCACGATACCCCCCACATGTGTTGTCTCTCCTCCGCTCCTCACTCCGTGTCAGTTCATCTTCCCGTTTATCTTTGGAGCCATATCTCTCCAATCTGTTTATCAGAGGGGCTGGCCTTAATGAGTGCCCTGGGATGTGAGCAGATAAGGAACAAGTCAACAGTGGTGGTGGTGTTGTTGTAGCGGAGTGTGATATGAACCCACCAGGGGGTTCACCGTGTTCCACTGCAGTGCTTCCCAAACTGGGGGGTCCCCAAATGTTTTATTTTTTATGGGGGAGCCCATTAGCTTAATGTGCAACATTGTTTTCTCACTCAACAGTAAACAAACCAACATACAATATAAGTAAGTGTACACATGGTATCTGCACATTTATAAAGTGGCAATTTAAGAACTTTTAAGACCTTTTTAGTAGGCCTACCTCTAAGATTAAAATAATGAACTAATAATGAGACCATTTCTACGTCAAAAGTAACCAACAAACTACTATAAAACATTGGCCAAATTGTCAAATATTACCTACGAAAGAGGCACACATTTAGTTTTCTTGTAATTGTCTCCACCAGGCCGAAGGCATGGGGAGAGAGTATGTTTTGCACTCCGTCCGTGTGTGTGTCCGTCCGTGTGTCCGTGTGTGTGTGTGTCCTTCCGTCCGTCCGTTACCAGCTAATCTCCGGCACCGTTAACCCGGTCGATGCCACACTTTGCACACACACTCCCTGGATGCCAACGATGAACCTCTGCCCCACATTTTCCAGAACGGCCTGTTATAGCGCCACCATGAGGCAGCTTTTCACATGTTTTACCTAAAACTGCACCGATCTGCGTGAAACGTTGCATGCACACTCCCTAGAGGCCAAGGACAAACCGTTGACCTGCATTTTCCGCATCTGCCTTTTATAGCGCCACCAGGAGGCCGACTTTTGTAAAACACATTTTTTGATATTACTCCTCCAGATTCTGTCCAAAAATCTCACAAATCGTTACACACTATCTCTATGGTCATGTGCTCAAGTCGGATCTGTCCGATATTTCATATTCCATCCTAATTGGCTATAATTAGCTTTCACAGTTTGCAAGATTGCCCCGTTTTGAACAAAAGCCTCAAATCATGAACGCAGCATGCAATTTACGTGAAATCTTTCACACATTTTCTTACTAGGCTGAGGAATATATCCCACCCTTTTCACATTGGCCTGTTATAGCGCCACCAACAGGTTGATTTTTGCAAAACACATTTTTGGAACAAAATGCCTCAAAAACATGTTTATATTAATCCTAAACATTTTGCCAAACATCTCACACAGTCCTATCCTCCTGGTGGAGACCTGTGCCCAGAAGGGCACTTTTTCTAGTTCAAGCTATTTTCACAACATTTATCTGCGGAAGCGAGTCCAACTAAATGTTATTTTGGGGGTGACGGCCTTAAAAATGTGGGAACCCTTGTTCTACATGAGAGCACTCGTTTTCTTCAATGAGGACACCTCCTATAGTAGACTTAATCATCTGCGACACGTTGTGATCTTGAATATCAGCTTTTTTTTCAGCACTGTTGTGAATTTCATCATCATCATAATTTTTCGACCGCGGTCGAGATCATGGATTTCACAATGCCACGCCAGACTTCCCGGTCCTTCATTGCCACCCCCAGTTCCTGCATGCATGTGTCCCTATAGCGATGACATCAGGGAACGACAGTTTTCTACCTCTGGTCTGCTTTGAGGCAGGACTCCAGAGAAGAAGGGGAGATATAACCTCATTGTCAGCTCTGTAGCAGTGGCTGGCAAACTGTGTTCTTCTGGATTGGACTACTGATGAAACACGGGGAAGTTTGCTGTATATTAGATTAGTCGATGGGTGGCTCTTCCAAGACAGATTTTGCGCTCTCATTAGAAGGCGGGTGTAAGTGCCATCCAACCGTTTCTCTAGTTTCTCTAGTTTCTCTAGTTTCTGTTGTGAATTTAGTTGACCCTCAATGTGGTCCCTATAGACTCAGTCTCCTCCTAAATAAGGTGGTGAGTGATGGTTTATACTAGAGCAGGGGTCTTCATCGTTTTTCAGACCAAGGACCGCTTAGTGGAGAGAGAGATGAAGTCAGCGAACTCCCCTACATATTGAATATAATTGTGTTGCAGATGAAATGTTTTTCATAATTTCATAGATAGCTTTATCAAAATCAATGCAGCAAAAACTAAGGTAATGCGGATCAACAATAAGAACAACTCTACAATAACCATGGACCAAAACCAGCTAGAGGAGGTACGGTAGCCAGTTTCACTTAGGAAGCATAATTGCTGTGGACGGGGGAACGGAGGAGGATGTCAGTGCCAGAATTGGGAAAGCAAGGACCACATTCAACATCTTAAATAAAATCTGGAAAGCAAAAGATATATCACGCAAAACCAAACTGCAAATCTTCAACTCAAATGTCAAATCCACCCTACTCTACAGTTCAGAAACCTGGAAAATAACTACTAAAATACAAACATTCCTCAACCGCTGTCTCCGACGTCTACTAGGAATCTACTGGCCCAACACCATATCCAATGCCAACCTGTGGGACCTCACTAGACAAGACACCATAGAAACACAGATCAGGAGGAGGACATGGATAGGACACACACTGCGAAGACATAACAAATCAATAACAAAACATTCACTAACATGGAACCTGCAAGGCAAGAGGAAGACCTAAAACCACCTGGAGAAGAACTACAGAATAGGAGATGAAAGGGCTGTCATGGCAACAACTGGAGCGGAGGGCACAAGACCGAAGGGGATGGAGGAGCCTCATCAATGGCCTATTATTATATATGTTCCTCAGGGAATTTAAAGGCCTAAGTAAGTAAGTATAGATAGCTTTATAGACTTATTTGACATACATTACCGTTTCTATCATGTCGGATTCACGTTAAAGTGTATTTTCAGTAAACCTTTCAAACCCATGGCTTCAAGTGTATCAGTATGCACTTACACAAGCGTACACAACACCGTCATACACTGATTGATTGATTGATTGATTCATTCATTCATTCATTCATTCATTCATTGAATACTTTATTACCAGTCGGAAATGCAAAGGTGCAGTCGGTACCTTTACATTTAGGGCTAAAAGGAAAACACAAACAAGTCCTGTGGACTTGTTTCCATTGTGGTCCTATGTACTATTTCAATTCATCAACATAGCATGAAGAATTAACCCAATACATACAATAATATACCCAATACAATAATATTTGGCAGTATAGGAAGTATAAGTCAGCCTTTACCCTGCATTTCAAAATCCATTATGTCATTATAAAATACTTTATTATGATTATTGATCTAAACAAAGCATTGTGACTGCTTATAGTGTTATAAGCAGATTAATGTATTACGAGTTCTAATACATTATAGACATAGGTTTCATAGAAAGAGTTGCCCAAATGTTAATATAGTTGATAAATTCATGGCGGAAGATGATTCAATTGACCCATGAAGTTGAACCCCTTTGTCTGATTCAACCATTAGACATTTTGGACGTTTCCGATCTTGTGTGAACGATGGTGACGGTTTAGTTTAAAAATAGCATACAGTGAGGTTCAGCAACAGTGCATTGCAGAGCATCAGTGATGCTATCCCCAGGTGGCAGCAGTTAGCTGATGGAGTTGCTGTGGAAAAAGATTGCCAAAACACTAATTACCGTACATATATGTCCCAAAAAGGGGACAGTGCTGCCTCACAACCAATGACGGAAGACATACTCACATGTTTTAGGTTTACTTAAGTAAACATATTAATACTGCAATGTAGAAATACTATGTTACAAGTAAAATTACAGTATTCAAAATGTACTTGAGAGTAAAAGTAAAAAAGTATTGGCAATTTGGCATCAAAATATACTTAATGTACCAAAAGTAAAAGTACTCATTGTGCAGAATGTCCCATTTCACAAGTTCAAAATGTATTCAAAAATCATTTGAAAATACCAGATCTATAAGCTCATAGTGTGCCGCATGGCATCGGTGGCCATCTCTGATATTGGAGGACTTCCGCATTTGGGACGCTAACACCAGGGCTCCACCGGGCGCGTCAGCGTCGCGTCAGCGTCGCGTCTCCGTCGTCGTCAGGGAATGTTCCCTTTTTAATCAATGAAGGGTGGCTCCACTGCCCGCGTTGTGTTGCGTTGACGGAGACGCGACGTGTGCATTAAAATTGAACCGGTGCGTTTTTTGACGCACGCGACGGAAACGCAACGCGTCCGGTGGAGCCCTGGCGTAATGCGGCAAATCGAGTGGCAAAGTCAGTTTAATGTCGTTTAATGCAATCCGATAGGAGTTTTCTCTTTGGATGTATGAGATGTCAAGGCCATAAAGTAGTTTCTTTGCCAACAAAGCAGGCGTTCCCGCATAACTTCCGGGTATGATGATGATGTCACGCGCATATCCTCTATCCAGGAAGTAGAGGTACTTTGCGGGTGCTTCATGCGCTTGTGTGCAACTTTAATTTAAACGAATAGGTGGAGGCGGCGGGGCAGTGATCCGATAGGTGCCTGATCAGGTAGGACGGTGATAGGTGCCTGATCAGGTAGGACGGTGATAGGTGCCTGATCAGGTAGGATGGTGATAGGTGCCTGATCAGGTAGGACGGTGGAGTCCAACATGTGATGTGTTATTGTCATGCAGCAGTGAGGTTCAGTGTCATGTTCCTCTGTAGCTCACATGTCCATGAGGAATGTCACACTCCCACACACACACACTGACACGGCCTGTGCTTCTTCACTGGCTCTACTGTACACTATATACCACCACTGTTGGGTTTTCTTCTACAAAGAAAAGAAAGGAAGAAGCTGTTTTTCAACAATTAAATAAAATAAAGCAGAGCTATTACACAGTTTAGGAAAAGGTTTAAAAATAGATAGGCCTACACAGAAGACGAACGGGGGGGGGCTGAGTGTAAATGGTATGTGACTACAGTACAGTATGGTGGTTCTGTTTTCAGTTCAGTTTTGTTTGTAATACAATCTTGATAGAGACCTGATTTCATTTTGAAATTGTAAAAAAGGGAAAAAAGAGCAGGATAAGCTTATGCTTTATTCCTACAACTCTTCCAAACAATTTGTGACCAGGTCTAGCAAAATGGTCCTCATCTCGCCTATAATGAAAAGGCAGAAAATCTAAAATAAACTTTTTTTTTTGTTGTGATTTTCATTTTTTTTCATATTAACACAGTTTGAATGTTGAAGGTTTTCATTCGAACAGATTATTGATTTGGGCAAATTAAATGTGTACATTTATAAGTCAAAGTAGGCTATCCAGCTCAAGGTGTTGAAATGTTGTGAACATTCAAAGGGAATTTTCTCAGCTTTGGGTAAAACGGCACAATCATTTTAAAATGGTCATATCTCCTTCAAATATTTTCCAATTTCATTGAATGATACATCATATGAAAGCTTACATTCTGTACTTTAATAATCTGTAAAAAAATGAAAAATTACTCTGGTCGAGATGAGGGCCTATTTTCCAGACCCGGTCACATTTGTCTTTTTATTGTGTGTGCTTTGTTGTTTTTATTATAATGTTTGAAATATCAATCCATCCATCCATCCATCCATCCATAATTGAATGTTATTTAAACATACAAGATTAGTTCTTCTTCTTCTGTTGCCTATTGAATTGTGTGTGTGTGTGTGTGTGTGTGTGTGTGTGTGTGTGTGTGTGTGTGTGTGTGTGTGTGTGTGTGTGTGTGTGTGTGTGTGTGTGTGTGTGTGTGTGTGTGTGTGTGTGTGTGTGTGTAAATGATGAAAAGGTACTGCTTGTGCAATAGCTTGCAGAGAGCTGATGTGGGCATGTTTACAGTAGGAATGGACATTTTAGTTAACATCTATCAGAATTAATAATCTCTGTGTTTTCAAATGATTCTGGATGGAATCAATGGGGGGCTAATAGGGTTAGGGCTATAGGCTTAGTTAGAATGTGCACCGTCGAACCAACGGTACTTCAGAACAGTGAACCGTTCAAATAGATCTTCTTATATTAACATTTGCTTCGGGAGGACCAGGCGGACCACGTTATGGCGGACCTCATGTCACCATGACTCAGACTCAGCCATGACTCAGCCATTACCCATAATAAATTCCTAATGCAGCTACGGCCAAATGAGTGTGTTATCTAACCTCAACGTATAGTGTTGTCATGGCATCAGGCGCAATGACCTGATGCCCATATATGGCCATACTGATGACATCAGCGATGTCCATATATGAGCATAAAGGGACTGAAAAATACAGAGGTCTCGGTCGGATCTGCATGCAAGGCAGGTGTGAGGGCTGAGTAGCGGCCCGAATCTATTGTTATAGAATGTTATATGTTATGTCCGGCTTGAGGGTCTGTGTAAACACAAACATTGAAGACAAAAGTGAGGACGCAAATTGTGATTGGCCAGAATGAGATGATGTATGATGACGCATGATGATAAGAGCGCCCCTCACTTCACACAGGTGTGGTTTTTTTATTTATTGTTTTGTCCAATCTGTATACTATGGTAAAAGTATGTTAATAAGTAACGTATACAATTGGGGTGGTTTTATTTAGTCTCCGGCCTGCTCTTCTATGGAGACATTTAGATCGTGTCAAAGGTCATGTCTCACCTAGACACATGGGATCTGACACGAATTATGACCTAAACATGAAAATCCAAATGCTCCGCAGAGCAAGCAGGTAGGGCTCTATTAGCTCAATGGTAAAAATGTCAGCACTTGTGCAGGAAACTGCAGGTTCAAATCCAGGGTAGAAGAGGAAAGTTAAATAGTGCAGCTTTAATGTGTATATACTATATATAGGCGGCGGCCTATAGAAGTATGTATATATACAGTTTTGGTCGGAGATGCATGTATTAGCCATGCTGCATTGCATAAGCTGTCTCTCAGACTGACCACTTAAACAAACCCTATATACTTAGTTGACCAGGGTCCCCCAGGACTCAAATGTTTACCCTCTACACCAAATATTTTGGCTGAAAATAGCTGATCTGCTGTGCACCTCCACCAAATATTGTCCCCAGAATAGTGTGGCTATAGGGTTCAAGTGGTTAAGTGTTTTCTATCTGCATGGCGATAATCTGGCACCGTGGCCACATGAATACCAATAAACCAAGTCAACATTATTTACTTTATGCAAATGAGATGCGGTGGCTGCCCCCAGCGCGTCTCATCCAGCCAAGTTTCCTCACTGGCACACATATGTGCACTATAGGTGTATAAATCACAACCATTTGAATCAGCGTTTTTCAATGTCCAGTAACACAGACTGGTTTCTCTTCAAAGGCTATATGCTTGTCTTGCACCATTGTAAACCCCTATTCTTCTGACCACACATACGTCATGTCCTAGTATGACCGAATAGGGGAAGGGGATCAACGTCACGCGATTCCCTTGCTTGACTCCGCAATGTGTCTCAAACGATCATTATTGGCAGAATCGCAGAAAGTTTAGCATAATCCAACTATAATTCACTCAAAGTCTGAATGAATGTCTATCTGAATGTCAGAAACACTGCCGCTGCTCCTCACTGCCTGCACCAATCGCTCCCTTTTCACACAGGTCTTAACAAAGCCCTTTTTCCCATTTTTGCAAGAGCGGGTTTGTTGGAATTACCTGCACTACAATAGGCTACTTCACCTATGTTGCACTACGACAAAGATGTTTTTTTAATATAATGTGTACATCCCTTTTTTTGCATAGTAACCTACTGCATATTTGTATGTTATTAAATGTTCTGATGAATTGAAAAAGAGGACCTCAATGTAAACCATTCTTAGTGATTTTCTGGGTTTATCCTCTAAGCAAACCTTGTATTGAACTTAATAACTTAATTTGCTTTCCTCAAACTTTGCTTATTCTACAAACTGTTAATAAAAATGTCAATCAATCAGCTGTATTGTTTTCACCCCGCGAAGGAATGGCGGAATCGGCCACGGCCATACCTATGGCCGTGTATCTGAAAGAATTCTAAGAGAAACGGAATTGAGATACAACTGTACTTGGATCGCAATTTTTAGATTTAGAACAATGATTCTCAACCCTTTAATTTGAAGGATCCTCAATTTATTATGCATTATAGGCTACGGATCCACATTTGATTAGATGTACGGTATTTATTCTTTAACACACTTTACCTGTTTTATCAACAAACACTTGCATCTACCTTTAGCTAGTTAATAAACTTCGCTAGTAGTATCCTTCTTTCATTCAAAACATACCTGCTATAGTGCTATTAAACCGTTAATAATCAGATTATTATTATTATTGACAACCCTAGTTGTAACCACAAATATCAACAGTAGCTAACCAAATGGACCAATTTGTTTACATTTGTACATTCATAGTTAAATCTTTTTCTACTAATTATTTTCTACCCGATAACTTTTCTACTAGCACATCTCAAGCAACAGATGAATGTTATTCATTCAAAAGATGACATAGCACTGAAAATAGTTCAATAGACGTCTTTACCACACACTTTGAAATTCACAAAAATAGGAATAAGGACATAAGCTTTGAACTGCATAATGTACAAGTGAGCACAGTGTGGGGAATACTGTAATACTATATTTTAAAATATGCAAAACATGATTTGTTAGGAGGCCAAAATGCAACAAAGAGACAATACAGAGTACAGTATTTCATAATAAATTCTAACATTTGAAGTGTCCTTAATTAAATATGTACAAAATAAGTGACTCTCAGTTCACGTTTCCATTGTTGTACTAAAATACATAAATATAACTCTAATTTACACTTAGTTTTTAAGGCTATTATACTGTTAAAACTGGTATCATGTAACTCAGCATACTTCTGGTTTATTTTGACTAGGCTTTCTACATGAAAAACAAACAAAAACAAATTTGTGCAATACCGAAGTGTGACTTTGCATATTGCATATTATTTTTTATCAACTTTCTTTATAAAAGTAAACTAGTGGAATTCTTCACACTTTATTCAAGCTAAGAACATGATTCCAGCAAAGACTGTTTAAAGGGTCTGTAAGTGATATTTTTTTGTATTAATTAAAATACATGTTAAATAACTATTTGTGTTTGTTCAGTAACAGGAGTCTCCGCATCTTTCCAGCTCTTTTTAGTAAACAGAAAATACATTTTCAAGTTGGGATACTAATGTTACCGGATACAGGATAAACAAGTGAAATTGGAAATGATGACACAATCAATTAAGCAGACAAATTTGGAATTGTGATAAATGATAAATGATCTCTCCTGATTGGATACAATTGGTATCCCAACTGAAAAATGTATTCTCTGTTCACTAAACAGCTGGAGAGATGGGGGTTACTGAACAAACACTCTATAGCAATGATTACTATCACAATATACAGCTTTAACAAAACAAACAAACAAAAATGTTTTACACAAAAAGCAATCACTTACACCCCCTTTAATCATCCTTGAATTGAATTTGTAATAGATACATGCAGTGGTATCATGCATGTATCTATGCCATTTCAAACATCTTAAATCATTAAGCAGTTAGGATCCCTATGAAATGTTTCATTAAACAACATCAAGGAGTGCAAATACATATAAGGGGAATGTCCTTTTATAATGTATTAATTTCTGTCAGGGCTTATGACAGCAGGAAACAGACCTTTTTGCTGGCATAGGGTTAGGGTTTCCTAAGGACAATGAAGAGCGCACGCACATTCTGAAAGATTCATACTTTGGAGCAGTGAACATAGCTGACCAACAAGCATGTGCTGCATCTGCAGTTGAAATGGGGCCTTATCTTCTACCCAGCGCAAGACCAATTTAGCGCCGAGAACTATAGTAATCGTCCCCGCGAGTCGTGACTCTATTTTCCACACAGACTTTGCGCTTCAAGTTAAGACCAGCTTGGAGCTGCTCACGTTCAACAATTGAGGTGGCATTTCAAGCACTTGATTCTTCATTAATCCTATGAAAAGCATGCAACATAAACCCTATATTCTTAGTTTTTTGTGAGCTTGTAGATCGGCAGTTTCTGCGGAACTTCGCCACAGAATAGTGACGGTGTGAGCCTTGATACGTGTCCTATCGGTAAGCCTTTAGCCTGATTTATTGTGTCAAAAATAGCAGGTCTACAAGTTTGCAAACTGTTGCATTGCGAACTTGTAGATCTGCTATTTTCCATAGTATGATGGTACTATACACACAGCGAAATCCTGAGATTTTACTGTGCATGACAGCGATTAATATTTAAACGACCAAATCACACATGAATATTGTTATTACACTTGTTGGGGAATTAGCTAACGGCTCTCCACCATTGGCAGTAATATTTACAATAAGTTCTGCAAACCCCCAAAACAGCTGGAAATCAAGAATGAATGGAGCACTTCACTCATTTTCAAATTGGTCCTCACCAATGGTCATTATAAGATGGCACTTTTCTGTCTACTCACTCTGGCCCCTTTTCCACCAAAACAACTTTGGTTCTAGTAGAAATGGTCCGTTCTACAGAACCAGTGGCCAGGTGTTGGTTCCAGTTCCGAACCGACATTTAGGGTTCTGAAACAATACATTTCCAGTGGAAAAGGGGCCTCTGTGTCTCATTTGTGGGCTATGGATGCAGTTCACAAACCGATGACTACCAATGACATCATTGGTAGTCAAAAAATAACTAAATCTTCCTACCGATAACTGGTAGGCAGGTTTCTGAACTATCCACAGCCCTCCAATGAGACACAAAGAGAGGAGACAGAAATGGTCCCATCTTATAAACGTAGTGTAGTGAGGGAGGACCAATTATATGAAGATAAGATTGAAAGTGCTCCTTTAACATACAATCTTATTTTTGTCCAAATGATTCGGTAGAGCAGGTCACACTACTACATACATTATGGTAATTTCTGTACAGAGGAAATGCAAGTGAGTGGTCCTTGTGACTGTGACAAAACGTTCCTGAGTTTATGAAAGTAAAAAAAAAAAGACATTTAAAAGAATATAAAACACAAACTAGCTTTTCATTTAAATAGAATGACTCCTTTAAAACAGCCTTTTTGCAAAGTCTTTGGTTGGTCACATTTCAATTCATGCTTCCCTAAAAACGGGAATGTTTCACGGGCGACTCCTACGATAAGGGGGCGGGCTCTACGCTGCCGAGAAGTTCGATCTGATGGAGTCCTCTCGGAGCTGACGGTGCTTCCCGATGTCACACTCTTCCCGTTGCGTGCGGCGCTCGATGGTTATTCTGTAATTCTTCCTGCAGGAAGGATTGAGAAGACATTAATAAACTGTGTCAAGACCACTGTTGGACCACTGCGGTCTCGCAGACAATATTTATGGATCGCAAGTAAATACCCCTTTATTTTTTTTGTTTCCAACATTGTGTTTTCAATTATTATTACAAAATATGTTCAAAAACAATATATATATATACCCCACAAGAAAGTACTTTCATAAAATAAAAACTAATTCAAAAGTTTTCTTAACAATTCCATAAAATAGAAATAAAGAAATCCATTAATTAGAGTGATTCTTTTTTAAATCAATCAATCAATCAATCAAATAGATTTTATGTATTATTATGCAAATGTACAGTATTATTCAGTCTGACCAGAATCACGGATTATTTAAAACATATCCCCACTGGACATAACAATGGAAAGGGGGGAAACCAAAGGGGGGGATATCAAAAGCAGTTTTAAGAAAAGATGTATGTTTTACCTGAAGAAGTAAAACGCCATAAGCAGCGCCGTCCCCAGCAGGGCTCCAACTATGATGCCAGTCACAGCTGATACCCCGAGTCCACCTGCTTGGAAAATGAGGGGCGTTTATTAATAAACCTCTTATAATATAATATAATTAGTGCTGTCCAACGATTAAATCGTGATTAATCACATGATTTGTGTAGTTAATCGTGCGATTAATCACATAATAATCTTTTTTTTTTATTGGGTCAACGATAAACTGAAAAGCAGTGCATTGTGGAGCAGGATGATTCCAAATGTATACTATAGTTTTATACAGTATATCCAATGCATTAAAAAGCACACACACACACACACACACACACACACACACACACACACACACACACACACACACACACACACACACACACAACAACAAAGAAAAGAGAATGTATCTTTCTGACATGGCAGCTGACAGGCTGCATGCAGGCCTTCTATAAACATCTGTCAGTCTCTTAGAGCGCGAAAACTTCAGTTGCGTTCTAGCTCTGGTTGAGTTGAGTTCATGTAACGTTATCGCCCAACGGTGTGTCGCTAGTTAGGTCAAGCGTTGTTAACGCGCCAATAGCGCATTAATTTGGACAGCACTAAATATAATATAATATATAATATAATACTTTTTTTTCGTAAATGAATGCCCTACTTTGTCAATATAGTACAGCATAATAGGTAGTATCAAAAATAATAGCTGATCTTAAAGCTCACACAACGCATCGCAATGCCATTTCTGAATGGTTAAGTGTGTCTTACTCTTGAACCAATGCAAAAGTATTAACAAGAGCTTGTGACTAAATAATAACTATGTTGGTTCCATTGGAACACAGGTTATATTATTATTATTTTTCGTCCATTTCCTTAATGTAACAGTTTTGGACATACAAGGTTCTAGCCAACAGTGGACATGGTGGACCTGGTATGTCGCAGTGAAAAGCAAGGCAGGGGGGCAAAGGTTTAATTTACATGATTTGTCGGGGATCTCCGTATGAGTTTTGTGTTTTCCCCTCAGAGTGAAACAGTCCGTGTTGAAGCCCAGCACCTGGAAGCTTCCGTTGACGCCGAAATAATTGGCCACCACCTAAAACAAAAACAATCGGGTGTAAAACTACTATGATAGCGTTGGCCCAACAACTCATTCTCCCAACATCTTTTTAATCCACGAGGGCTGTGGAACAACCTTATAACAACTATAGCATAAATATGTCCCACAAAATTGTTTAAGCAATAACAATCATCCTCCCATAAATGTATAGACTCAGTGAGGTCCCTGCTGGGGGCTTGACTGTATTACTATAGGGGTAGTCTCTCGATACAGACTGTTGCTGTCTCGAGAGGGAGCTGTTTTTCCTTTATTTTTTGATGATGGGGAGACAATGAGTTTCATCCTGGCATTTGCCAGTCAAAGCGAAGTCTGGCCAATCACAGGACAAAAACAGAAATTGAAAACGAAAAGTCACAAAAATAAATATATATATATTGAAAAACACAGAACTATTATAACCAGGGTGTGGTGGATTGTGGTATCATTCTGAACATTGGAGTCATTTCTTCGGCTAAATTGACGGCAGTTGGTTCTGACCTCATATGTGCCCGCTTCAGGATTGGTCATCGCCATCACCGAGAAATCTCCCTCTCTGTCCCCGTTGAGGTCCATGGATACGGGACCCGCTATCCCTGAAAGAGAGAGAGAGAGAGAGAGAGAGGCTTCAGCCAATCAAAAGGGAAATCTCATCCACATTTGGGCTTTTGTTGGCTCGGGGCCCAAGAACTGTAATTACATCCCCCAGTATCTATGTTCCAAAAATTCCTGACATTTTTAAAATATTATTTCTTTTTACAAGAAAACACAAGCCTGTTCTTGACAATTCCTGCGGAATGGAACATTGTTATTTCATGTAGAGAGCTGGCAGCATGGAGCCTGTGCTCCCCGTGCCCCATATGCGTCAGCACCAGCCCCCCACCCTGGACCGACATGTTTCATATCTGTGACCTGCTGTGCTTTGCTAAATATCATTTAGCTAAGGGTTCTTTATTTCAGGCAGAGGACCCCCTAGCTGAGAGAGAGATGAAGCAGGGACCCCCACTACATATTGTAAAGTTCATATTATAAGTACATATTATAAAGTTGTTTTGCAGATTAAACCTTTTCAAAGATTTCATAGATAGCTTCTTAGACTTCATCACTATCATGAGTGCTGTGTAAATTAATGTTTAACCAATTGAACCGTAAATTACTTATTAAACTTGACCTTTGTTACCTTTAACTATATATATAGTTAAAGGTAACCGTTTAGGAATCGGAACCTTAAAGCCCCGACTGCACCAAAGCAACTCTTTGCAACAAAACAGTTTTAAAGGACCACTTCACCACTTTTCAAATTATCTTCATATAATTGGTCCTCACTAATGTTCATGATAAAATACCACTATTTTTTTCTACTCAGTCTGTGTCTCATAGGAGGGCTGTGGGCAGTTCAAACAAGATTTAAAAAAATATATATATATAGATTTTTATTATCGCAACTTTTCAGGAATAGAAAGCCTGTGGTTTCTATTAGCTTGGATTCCCCATCGATGATGTTACTTGTGGACGTGTTTCTGAACTGCCCACAGCCCTCCCATGAGACACAGACCGAGTAGAACAAAAAAATTGGTATTTTATCATGAACATTACATTAGTGAGGACCAGTTATATGAAGATTGGTTGAAAAGGGGTGAAGTGGTCCTTTAAGGTCAACGCACCAATGCAACTCCTTGCAACTGCCATTGGGGATGATGGTTGCAAGTAGTTGCATGGTGAATCATTGGTGCTGTTTGGGCTGTAAGAGGGAATCGTTAAGAAACTGGAGTCGTCCAAAAGGAAACAGCGAAGGCATACTGTCCAGTGAGTTTTACCCTCAAACGTTCTGTTCCACATGCGTGAGGTGATCTCGGCTCCGTCCTTCTTGCTGTATCCGTTCTTCATGGCTTCGTGCAGAGCGATGGCGTACAGTAGCAGAGCGTCATGGAAACCCTCCACAAACATGTTGATCTGAAACACGAGACACATCTTCAATTGGACGAGAGCAAAGAGTAAAGAGACACTGGGGGGGATTCGTAAACCAGAGGATCCAACATTGAGCAACCAGGAATCGGTTCCATGATCACATTTGGATTTATCACACTGTCAGAGCTGGTATGTGGGCTTAATGGCCGCTATACAATTACAATACCAGTGGTTCTCAAACTTTTTAATTTCAAGGACCACCATAACTCTGAGAGTTACACAGACCTGCAAGGGTCCATTTGGAACCTAGGTACCAGAATCGTTAAAATCCTAATAGGATCCAATGATACTGATGAAAGCTCTGTTCCATTCTAGTCAAACAGAGTCAGTGTGCTGGTGTTGTACACGTTGGCTCACTGGAAACACTCGGCTACACCAGTGGGTCTCAAAGTGGGGTCCGGGGACCCCTCAGGGTTCCTTGAGGGGGTTCGAAATGTCCCCTTACGGGGGTGTAAAGTGTAGCTACAAATGGCCTCATTCCATTTGTACACTCAGCGTTCCTGACATTAAAAACGTTTGAGAAATACTGAGCTACACTAAATGGAACAGAGCCTTAATCGGTATAAATGGTAAGACCTGTGGCGGAAGGAAGGTAAAGGTCCAATTTCTTTCCAACATGGCTGCTGTGCCTGTTGCATTGAAATGGGAATGGGAGAGACACCCTTGCTCCTGGCCGATACCGACAAGAAGCCCCTCCAACATACTTACATCTTATCGATTGGTCTACAAATTCTACAAAGAATGTGTATGGTTGAGGACAGGCCGAGAATAGCACATGGCTGACACGGAGATAAGTCTGGGAAGGAGATATGCTGATACTGCAAACTGCCTGTGGTTTCACATGTTAAAAATGTTTGCTTTCACTGTCCTGGCAACACATTCTGTGAATAGACATTCCACTGCTCCAAACAAATGCTTAAATCGTTTAAATAAAGTGATTACAGTGTTCCAAAAATATCCACACGCAGGACAAATATTATAATGGAGTATTTTTTACAGAATGCACTGCGCTGACCATCCTTTTTGGTGACATGTTTCACATTTTTGTGTTTTATAGGCAGTGGTGGACAGTAACAAAGTACATTTACTTAAGTACTGTACTTATTACTGTAAGTAAACTTTCTGAGTATGTGTGCTATTACTACTTATTAATTTGTTGGAAGATTATTGCTTTTACGCCAATATCTTTGAAAGAGAAATATTGTGCTATTTACTCCACTCCATTACCAATTTGACAGAGTAACTTTGTAGTTCAGTAATATTTGACCAGCAGTATCTATACTTTGACTCAAGTACTTTGACCACCACTGTTAATAGGAAACATGCTATGATATAATACAATATCTGGAAATATGTTACTGCTTGCACACACTCACCCCCACCCCACCCCACCCCACTTACAACCGTAACCCGGATTTATGACGGATACTTTTCTTCTTTCTTTTTTACAGCGAGGCGCCGAAGAGGTCGGTCAGACCCCCGGGGACCCCAACACGGTAACTCATTTCTGGACCGGTTCAGACGCGGGGCGGCTCGCCGTTGTTGATGATGACGTAACTAAGGTACGTTTCAAGGTTGGTATAAGGTCAATAACGGGTCTAAGGGATTTAGAACAGCAGTTTCTTTTTTTTTTTACTTATAATTTTTATCCCACGATTTTGTAACCCATTTTTCACCCGTGTCAAAAGAACAGCAGTTGTAATAGACATTAGTTAGTAGGAGTACATGCACGCTCTGCTTGCACACAAGTAGGCCAAGTATGGCCTATTGTGTGCAAGGCGCAAGTTGGCACCTCGACAGAATGCATTTCTAGTTCTGAATCAGCTGCATATAGGTATACTGATATGCCTTTGATTCTTGTCATGTATGTCAACTCAGCTCAAATGTAACAATATGTGAAACAAACTAAATGCCAAGCGGTGTGATATAATAGATCATTGACAGACAATGAGATCATTTTCCCTCAGCTTCTTGAGGTTTGACAACATTAAACAAGCGTATCTTCTTCAACTACTTTCACATTTCAATGTACGACACGTCATGTGAAAGCTTTACAATGTGCACATTCATAATATGTAAAAAAAAAAAAAAAAAAAAAAAATGAGTGAGCCGTACTGGTGGCACATTCTATCAGCCACTATCACTGCGCGTACCACTACGTCATGGTCAGTGTGTTTCGACCTGCCACTGGTCACTGTGGTTACTGGCTAACACAAAGTGGACAGCTTGAATGCTTCTCTGCTGGGAGTTATGCGCTGCCCGCCTCTCACTGCGGGACCACCGGACAAAAGAGAGGATTTTCTGCGCACGCACGCACACACACACGCACACGCACACACACCCTCCTCCACGCTGTGGCCACAAGTTTTCAAGTCTGGCCATTAAAATGTCCTGTCTGAAAAGGGAACGCTCTATAAGCGCTTTGTCCCCCCCACGGGTGGAAATAAATGAGGCTGCGATGTACTGTATGTGTGCAATTATGCGAGATCTGTGCTGATATCTCTTCGTCTGTCACCGGGTGGACGAGCGTCCCAACCCACTGAGATTCTGTGTGGCCTGGCCTTGTCCCCCACCCCACACCCCCAGCAGCGTGGTGGATAACGGGACAGCTCTGTAGCCACAAGATGTCCCGTTCACATAGAACAGTGGATTTGGGTTGTACCATAGGAGGTGCAGTTTGAATGTTGCGTGTTGTATGCCAAAACATGGCGCATTCAGTCAACTTCAATTTCAAAGTTCTTTCTTTTTCCATTCGGAAACTTCTTTTGTGCAGTGGTTAAAAGACAAAAACAAAAAAGAAAAAAATCACAATACGTAGATACAGAGTCAGGACAATTTTTACACAAAAGATGGCCTGCTATCCTGGTGCTATTTTCTCCCAGAACTGTTTACGCAAGTCAGAAGGCTCCCAGGTGTGGTTCATGTACCATACACAACCCGACAAGAATCATAATGTTTCGCTTAACAAGCCTAATTACAGCCAATTAATTTTGTCTCCGGAGGCTATTTTTCTTTCAAGCCACAACTCGACTCGCTTGTTGATGCCACACGCCAGAGGCTGTGGGATGGGGAGGGTGCTTTTCAAAGCTTCTAGTGTTTGACTACAACATCACATTAACTCCGGCGTCCCTATTCTGGGCTGAACATTTGCCGAGAACAGCAGATCTACAAGTTAATGACAAGTATACAGGGGACCTACTGTAAGTGAGTGGGTACATTGTGTAACATCGACATGGGCTAAAGGAGACCTTTTCACTCAAAATCTCTTTTTATGAGGAGCTTTTCCACCCCCACCCCTCCTTTTTCACTGTAAATCCCTCCGTTTTCACTGTAAATATACCTTATGATTCAACTTTTAGTTTTATTCCAATATGGTTTGCATTGTATTGTATTACTGATGAATTGAGTACAATGGACCCTGTTGGGTAGTTATCCTTTTAGCATAACCTTTGACTGTACTACCTGTACAGTAGTCCTCTGTTAACAAGCATGTTTAAATCAATGGTTAGCAAGGAGCTAGAGTCTGGGCATGCCATAATAGGCAAACATTCCGCGAAAATAGGCAAACATTCGGCAGAAATGGCAGATCTACAAGTTGCGTCGCAATGCATTGTGAGCTTGTGAGATTTTGTGTAGAGGGAAAAGAGGGGACCAAGTACAGAGCCCTGGGGGAGCCTGGTCAACTAAGTATAAAGGGTGTACTATAAAAGTTGGTGCTGGGAAAACCAAAGCACCTGGCTTTGTTTATGGAATATCGATTGTGTCACATAATAAATAATAAGCTGTAAATTATAATACAATGCTAATTGTAAATCTAATTGCAAAAGTTGTATCTATTCATGGCTTTATTATGCTATCGTTCCAGGGGAGCAATCATTTCAACAACACACTTATAATTCAAAACTGGCATGTTTGTAGATGATTTATGACGCATGTTCTGTACTGTCCTGCTGCACTGTCATGTGCTCTGCGTGCATCTACAGTAATAACAGTGCTGTAACCCAACACACCCATCTACTGGTTGGGACTGCATGTTAATATTTAACCACTTAGTAACTCAGTGGACTAAGGAAGCTAAACCCAAATTCCTGTTTCCAAGTTCCCAAAAACGGGGGGTGTCCTGCTAGAGGCAAAAACAAGCGAATGGGTTGCTTATAGTAGCCACTTAACTCGAGTTAGCTCTGTACCGTTTTCCCCCGTCTACACCAAATCACTTCAGCAAAACATTGGCGATCTACATTTAGCTATTTTTAAAGGGCGTTAGCCTCTCCAATGCATGGCTTTCTTAAATGAAGTCATGTGGCAGCCATGAAGTCTATGGACTTTTAATGTTTGTTTAGAGCCTAATTATAAATTCCCTGTTGCCAGCCAAGTCCATGGACTTTAATGTTTGTTTAGAGTAGTTATGATGTAATGTTTTGCCAGCCAAGTCTATGGCCTTTAATGTTTGTTTAGGGTAGTAAATAACAATGTATCATCGGGCTGATATAAATACTGCCCTCGCTGTGCCCCTCACTTCATCAGGGGTGTGATTTTTAGCTAAAGTTCACCCCAGAATATATATACTGGGGTGCAAGTGGTAAAATGTACAGATGTACAAAGATAAGTAAGCTGCTTTTTTAATGCTTGTTTTTAAAGCCCTCAATGATCAGCCTCCTGCTGCTATATCTGTGATCTTTTAACTTCCAATGAGCCTGCCCGCTGCCTGAGATCCTCCAGCAGGGTGCTACTGATGGTTCCAGAAATCTGGGCCTCTCACAAATGGTGACATGGCTTTTTTTGCCCTGGGGGTCTTTAGCAATGCGGGCCCCTCTGCCATGCGAGCAGCTCACCTGTCTCAGGGTCCTCGTTTGAATCTCTAAAACGCACTCCTGTCATACACTCTTTCTAAATTGAAGGGCTTGTTTTACACTTTTACATTATTTAGTTGTGGGCTTGAGTAGTGACCCCACTATGTTATTTCCATGTCTTTATTCCGCCATCCCCTGTGAATTTCCCCACTGAAATTTCTCATTGAAATTACATCATGTGGGTCAAAACATCAACATCGAGTAGCAAGCTACTCAAGCCCACAAAAAATGGGTTAAGCGCACTTTGTAAGGTACTAGACTGACACACAAAGCGTACATTTTGAACGAAGGCAGACAGCGATGTGTCTTTGGCCACTGAAGGTGTTTTGTCCGTGCTGGGTACCTTAAGTTTCCCTTGTTCGATGCGATACAGAAAAAGAGATCTTTCACACTTTCACTTTCAACATGGAGCGACAGACTGCTGCTTGTAGGAAAGGCCCGCTGTGATTGGCCAGTAGTCGCAGTCTGGGTTGAAGATGGAGAGGTAACGTCAGTACAGACGTAAGCCGCATATACGTCACGGTCCATGACTTGGCCACATGAACTGGCACACAAAGTTGTGCACTCACATGGGCACAAATATGTGGTAGTGGAATCCCCCAAAATGTAATATTAGATTTTTCAAGTTTTGAAATTGAAAATGTGCCCATGACTTTCATAAATATTGAAACTTGTGACTAAATAATAACTACATTGGATCTATTGGAATACAAGTTTTTATTCCCCAATTTCCTGAAAAGTAACACGTTTTCCACCCGACAGCAATGACTACTATGTGATGAGCAGGTGGGAATTAAGCATCCCAGCACCGACCAAGCATGAGAGAATAAAACAGGTCCCCTGTGCCCATGGGAGCATTCCTTACCGCCAGTCAAACCCAGGAGTGAGAGAGAGAGAGAGAGAGAGAGAGAGAGAGAAAGAGAGCAAATGTATCACCTTCGGTAAAGGGACAAAAGCCACCATTCTCCTCCCTCGAAGGTCACCAATGCAGTTGGTATCAACAGCAGCACAATATAGGTGTGTGTGTTTTATCTGGAGACAAGCCAGTATTGAATCAGCAAACTGTATACCAGGGGCACGGTGGTGCAGTCGGTAGCGCTGTCGCCTCACAGGTAGAAGGTACCAGATTCGATTCCTGCTGGGGACGCAGTGGGCATGTTCTCTCCTCTGCATCATCAGTGCCCATACCCTATAGGTGGGGTTGGCGAAAGGGTCTTTCTGTGTGGAGTTTGCATGTACCCCTTGGGTACCCTCACAAAAAAAGCAATAATCCTGGTTTCTATACTGCCTCCCCCTGGTCAGTCGAGGCACATGGAGGGGAAAGGAACTGGTTGGAATACCTAACGGGGAAACTCTCCCCTGTCAGGTGAGAAGAAGCGGTCTTCTCACTCCTCATGCATTAAAGGAAGCATGAGCTCACTTCAGGGCTCTCCCCAGGTTGGCAGAGGGAGAGTAGGGCCCAGGATTACAGTGTAAAGAGATAACGTGTTAAAAAAAAAGCAAATGCACATCTATTTTTGAATAGCCAACATTACCACAAAACTGAGCTGCTCAACTGCGCCAGCTTCCCCGCTGGGGCCCTATTAACCTTGCACGGTCCAATCGTCATCCACTGTGTGTGGTGGAAAGCACAAACTACAAGGAACTTTTACTTTACTTTGAGTATGTCCATTTTTTTATACTTCATACTTTTACTCCACTACATTATATATAGTGGAGTATATATTATTTGTCTACGCCGATCTACGAGCTCAGAGCGTGTCGCGGACCGGGTGTGAAAGAAATGGGACATTCTGCATAATGATGCGTGCCTTTATGTTGGTACTTTGAGTACCGGTAGGCAGTATATGGTCTCTGTCAGGTGGAAACCGTATATGTAAAAAACGACATGCTACAGGCTCAAAATGGGTTGCTTCGCGCCACCGTCCGAGCTTGTGGACCTACTTTTGATGCTTTTGTTTGATGCTGTAGTAGTATGTATGATCAAGTAGGGCATTGATTGAGGTTTCTGTCTGACATCAAAGATATCTTGATGCCGTAATACTTTTCAAATTTTATTCACGTGAAATTTTAAATTACACGTACACTTCTAATTTTCTACATTGTGGTACTGCTACGGTACTTTCAGTTGAGTAAAATCTGTGTACAAACTGTGCCTGTCAGCGTCCCCACTGGGCTCCATTAACCTTACAGGGTGGAATCGTCATCCACTGTTTGTCCCAACGTGACAGCTCCTGCTGCTCAGGGGTACAAAAGGCTTAATGGCCGCCCAGCGCTGGCTGGCAGGCAAAGCATTTCGACAAAGCCAAAAGCCATACATCCACCTCTCAGGTCCCCCATTCACACTTTACCCATCCATTTCACACTGTCCCACGTACCAGCTAGATTGGTGTTTCCCAAACTTTTTAGCTCAAGATCCCCCACAAAATAAATTAGACGTTTCCAGGGACGCAAACTAAAAATAACAGATCTATGAGCTCACAACGCGTCGCTTTGCGCCGACCCATGTGTTGAGAACCACTGAGCTAGAGGATTGTTGTCCCTTGGCTTGAGGACCAAACGAGGCGTGTCTGGGACAAATCAATTAGCCTGATGGCATGATGACACAAGCAGCCTGTGACGTTTCCCACTAAACATGTTGACAGCGTTTGCATGCATGAACACAACATGCTGTGCTCTGATTGACACTCTGCTTGCTGCTTGTTTTGTGTGTCTGACACATACTTCCCACAGATTACACACCCCCAAAGTGAGTTTGAAACTATACACAACCTGGGAGAAATACAACAATGTGCAAACACAGCAGCAAGATTTGTGAACTGTTGCGATAAAAGGTTAGCCAATGGAATACAACCACCCTAAGGACTATTCTCTGTACCAAGTAGACCGCATATAAACAGAGCTGCTACCTTTAACCATATCTTAATTCTGAGGCTTTCTTTTGTATATAGTCTTGAGAAAAAATGATGCTATTTTGTCCCAAATTGACTGCAAAAGATTGCTGCTTTGTTTCAAAAAAGCTTTATACTCTGTATAACATGTACATAACGACAATGTGACATAGTTCTGTTTACACAATGTTGACACCTGCTTTGGCAATGTAAAATGTTTTCTCATGCCAATAAAGCTCCCCCCGAGCAGTTCCTCATGATCTGAGGAGCCATCACCTGGGTGAAGCTGAAAACTGAATACCCCACGTGGGAATACTAAAAAGATATGATGAAGAATTAATTGACGATGAAGATCTGGTGATCGAAACATTGCAAGCGTAATAAAACAGTGGTGTGCAGACTTTTCTTTTAACTGTCGTTTGCCATGCACCTGGGTATTGAAGTAGATGTTGAGTGCACTTTCTATAACAAAGGTCTCCCTTTCCCTTCCCTAGAACGGTTATTTACACTACTCACCTTAAGTAAACAGGACTTGTATGTGCAGGAAGTGTTTTGTTTTTTAATGCTTGGCAGCACAGACGTCACAAACAAAAAAAACGTAAGACATGATCGCTTTGCGAGGATGCATTCTAGAAGTGGAAGTTCTTGTACAAACACACTCCCCAGGTGTTTCCTGCTGGGTTGCATCGTACACGTATCCCAAACTTACGTACACTTCCACAGTCGTTGCAGTCGTGGAGTCCCGCTCTTTCGACGGACTTCTGCACTTCGGCCGAGAAGTTCAGAAACTCGGGCTTGACCGTCCGGAGCAGCGTGAGCGTGTTGAGAGCGGCGTATGCCTGTCTGGCATCGTTGTCGTACTTGTCGCCTCGCTTCCACGAACCGTTGCCTACGAACCAACAGGAGAACTTAATGTTGTCACCAGCATGATATTTTTGACCAATCAAGAGATAACGTGCATGTTACAACCATGACGCGTTACAACCGTGGCAGCTCTCCCCTACTATGAGAACATCATTTTAGGTTGGAACGATTTAACCATGCAAAAACGAAGTGGATGAATAAATAAATAAAACAGTTGTTATGGAGTGGAATATCTTTACCATAAGAGGAGGAATTGAAGAGTTCGATGTTGAAGAACACATAGGAGCCGTTGGTGAGTCGCCGGCGGTGCGCTGCCAGCATGATCTCTCGTATGATGTCCGTTTCTGCACACATGATCACCACTGGAAGGAAACCACACAGAGAGGTGGTTACAGTAACGTTGCAGAATGTTATTAAGACATAACGGTGATTGTCAACCTTTTTTTTTAAATGTCAAGGACATTTGATATGCATTAGACCACATACACCCCCAGAAACCATGCAGCAAAACATACTCTCTCCCCATGCCTTCGGCCTGGTGGAGACAAAGAGAGGAAAAACCTGAAAATGGAGTTAGCTGGTTTCTGCTGGACAGCGAAGACATAGGAAAAAATTGTGATGTTGATGAGACTTTGTTGGCCTATGTGGCAATGTGCATAGCAAGTTTGGTGCTGATCGGTCCAGTGATTAGCTCTGGAAACCTGTGGGCACACACGCACGCACGCACACACCCACCCTCTCATGGACGGCTATTCTCATCCAGAGCCACCCTGTCGTAAAATCTATAACAATTTTAACAGTTAAAGCCTAGCCAGTCACTAGCCAACTATTGTTGTCTGTGGTAGTGGATCTCAAAAGTGGGGTCCTGGGAGCCTCAGGGGCTCAGGAACCCCTTAAAAGGGGTTCCAAATAGAGGTCTGTACAGTTGGGTGCCACCGATATTGTCCCTTATTATTTGACCCATTTAGGCCTGACCTCAAAATTAAAAAAAATCCTTCTAAATCCTCCAGTTTTCTGAAATAAATATTTTCACGATTTTTCAAAAATAGCAGACCTACAAGCTCGTAGCGCGCCACTCGGTGGCGCGCTATGAGATTGTAGATCTGCTATTTTTCAATAGCTAAATTATAACATAATGTTTAAAACACCAAAAGGGGTTCCCGCCCAAAATGGGTTAACTGTCCTTTTGCGCAGATCACGTAAACCTCAGCAAAAAGAAAAGGACAATATCGATGGCCTCCAACTGTAACTCTGAGAGTTATGCAGGTCCTTGAAATTCAAACTTTTTGAGAACCACTGGTCTGACACGGCCAGAATAAGGAGGCTTGGACTAATATATGCCAGAGGATGCTTCTAATACCAGAGAGGCAGGGTAAGCATGGTCACACTCTTAAACAATGTTTACAAGGTTGAGTGATGATGAAATCCACGTGCTTGTTAAAACCTTCAATCACGGAAGGCTCTTCTTTTCACCGCCTCCTGAACGTTTTCACCGACTTAAGACTATTCAACATAAAATAAAACTATGGCCGATCTACAATCTCACACACTCATCGGTGTCGAACATTTTGATTGGAAATTCTCATCTATAATGACATGCCCAAAATGGGTAAGAGGTTAACCATAAATAATCCATATACCAGAGCTCCTGTGACACAAAATGAAATCTATGAATGAATGAATTCATTAATTGATTTATGAATGAATAAATAAATTCAGTAAATACATAAAGATAAATAATAATACATTGAAATAAATGAATGAATAAATACAAAATCATCGTGGCCAGCCTGAGACATCTGTAATCTGTGACGTCGTTAAAAAAAAGAAAAGTACACAAAAAGATCCTCCACAGACCAGATTTGTGGAGGTTCTTTTTGTGGCCCAATGTGGCGCAATAAACCTGCCACTGACTGGTCCAGCGGTTTGCACAATTCGCTCTGGAGAGCCAAGCAGACACGCAGGCAGGCAGACACACACATACAACCCTCTTACAGACGGCTATAGCCTCCTGCGGAGCCATGCCGTAAAAGAACAACAGCCCCCAAACGTTATAACATTCCCAGGTTGTAAAGTCATGACGTAAAATCTCTGACTTGCAACACTTGAAGTCTGGCAAGTCCTGGAGGATCCTGTTAAAGAGGCGTGGTGGTTGCAGCTGTTTGAAACCACATCATGTAATACCTGACACCGCAACAATGCACTGGACCTTTGCTTTACACACACACACAGAGAGAGAGAGAGAGCCCCCAAACGTATGTGAGGCTGATGAAATGAGACGATTCTGACTCATAAAATGACTTTTTTTTAAAATTCTACTGGATTTCTTCTCCACTAGTCCCTCTTTAACATTTCAGTCTAGTTTTGTGAGTGGTGTAAACCACTCCTACAACTGGCTTTGTTTGTCTGTCTGTCTGTCTGTCTGTCTGTCTGTCTGTCTGTGCACAAAAAATGAGCATGGTTGCTACGGTCACCCAGTTCACCCGGGTGTGATTTCATTACGTCAGACATTACGTCAGACCACAGCTGATCAGTCTATATAAGACCTTACACCACTCAGTTCACACGGGTGTGATTTTTTATTTGTTGATGAAATTGTCAGTATATTTAATCTTAGTTATCATAACTTACGTTTTATTTAGTTTGTCAGTGGAGAAAAAAAGGTAGTTGTGTATCATCGTTATAGTCGACATAGTTATAGTTGACAAAATCAACACCGCACTGCAGTCAGTCACAGTTTTCCAGAAGGTAGTACTAGTAAGTAGACCCATTTCTGGTTCCACTTGTTTCCAATTCTTTTGTTCGATTGACTTGGTCAGCCGATGGGTCGAAGGCTCGAAGCACATATGAAGGTCACGTCATATTACGAGTGTCCGGTTCACATCATCTACATCTGCCTCACCAATCAAACCAAGCTATGAGAAAATGAACCAGAATAGTATGCCACCTTCAGTAATCTGACAGCTATGCACAGATCTGATCCCATTAGCAAGTATACAGACTGCATCAATGCAACTAGTCGCGACTCCTTGCAACAAAACAGTTTTAATGCCAGTCCACACCAATGCAACTCCTTACAACTGCCATCGGGGATAATGGGTGCAAGTAGTTGCAAGGAGTGGCATTGGTGTGGACTGGCCTTTAGGGAAATAAACCAGGGCTGTGGTGGTTTTGTGGATTTGCGGAGGGGTGGGATATCATTTGAATTCTCTCTGGATAACGTATTCAATCTTGGCTATCTGCCTCAATAAGACTCCAGTGCGTGGCTGATTTATACCGGGTTGCTACTGAAGATAACCGAACTACAAGCTTATAACGCTTCACATCGCAATACGTTGTGAGCTTGTAGATCTACTATTTTCGATAGATGTGACTGGCGAGCAACTAAGTATGAATCACCCTTAGAGGTTGAGGTTGTATATGGGATACAATAATAACTATAGTAAACTAAACTAATGGTAATACAACACGGCTAAAAGAATGGTGCCGTCTTTTCCCAATGAGATCTGTAAGCAAAGAAATGAACCTCATACATGTGTCCCTGCCTCCTCCTCCCTCCCGTATATAAGCTTTCTAAAAAAGAATCTGCATCGAAATGGCCCGATATACATTTTTCCCCCTCCTCTCTGGCGTACCAGCGGTTAAAAATAAAGTGAACCAACAATCAACAAGTCGTCCGGGATAAATAAGAGAGACGATTGATTGAGAAGTCACCCAAGAGGTGTCCCTGTTTCAAGAAGGAAGATTCAGAGTCTCTCTGGAACATTCCCCACAGCTCTGTCACTTTAACACACCTCCTGAAATATCCCCTTGAGTCCGCTACGGGACAAACTTGACCTCAGTGCTGCCAGCACTATAGCACCCTTTAATTACACTCGGCTCCGCGCACACACTACTGGCCTCTGTGTGCGCCTACCCCCTGCCCCTTCCATGGGGTAAGCTGCTTGCAGCCAGCAATATTTCAAAAATCCTGGATTTTCCCCTCTCTCGCTAAGGCACCCAACGCTAGTTACAAATGAACGCAGGAATGCTTATACGGAGGGCAGCTAGCGCGCACACACGGCCGCACTTATTGAGGACTCACAGTGCATTTTATGTTGCCCTGGGCTCGCCATAAAATCCGTAGAGTGAGTGCATATGCAAAGCAGGGCTGCGGCCCATGCCAACTTGTCATACCGTCGTTCCTTTAACAAGGATTTATGGACGGAGCCCCGTGTGAAAGGCCTGGCGGACTGGCGCATGAAGCAGAAATGGATAGAAGTCTGCCTTTGTCTTTTATATTTGGGATGACTCTCTCTCAAATTTAACTGATCGATTGGTTGATGAATAACTGAGATTGTAATTGATTGGACACTCGTTGCTTGACAGAAAAATATGCATGAGAGTAGGGGGCACAACAGTTTATTGGTCCAATCGATTTAATCTATTATGAAAAATAATCTATTATTAATAATAAATCTCCTATTTTTGATTGTCATTTATAGGCAAACATCTTATCAATATAAAGAAAAGCTAAAGGCAGATTGTAGTTTGTAGATTTGAGCTTGCAGATTTTCACTATTATCGCACAACACCGTTATGCGACTAATTAAAAAAGAGGGCTTAAGCTTTAAATAGATTTTTTTTCCGATTAATCAAAAAAGGTAATCGATAGAATGATAACTAAGAAAATAATGGCTAGTTGCAGCCCCTACATGGGAAAACACTAATTGTGAATTGGGGGGTTTATAAAAGCAGGTCATTGAGCCATCGCTCTAAGGAGCAGGGAGGCATGTGTGCATGTGTGTGTGTGACTGTGCGTGTGCGTACCCGTGCGTATGTGTGTGTGTGCGTGCGTGCGTGTGTGTGTGCGTGTGTGTGTGAACACAAGGACTTTATAGATGGGCTGGGAGACGTCTTGGAGTGCGTGTCTCTGGGGGGATTCACGTCAGAGACGCAGCGCCACGGAGCTCCCTTCTACCCCTCAAACAGACTGCCTGCTTGGAAACGGTATAACGTTATGTAATGTCTAATATCGTGTGTGTGCACAATCCTGTGCAATATTGTGCAACTGATGCGGAAAAAGAGTGGTGGCGAGTGGACTTTGGAACGATCAGAGCATCAGATTAGGGATCAGATATGGGATGCTGTACGCGGTAATGTTGTCCTTACATCCATCGGTGGAAAAAGTATTCAAATGTTTTACTTAAGTAAAAGTATCAATACTGTAATATAGAAATACCAGTAAAGTAAAAGTCCGGAATTCAAAACATACTTGAGTAAAAGTACAAAGGTATTGGCATCAAAATGGACTTAAAGTACCAAAAGTACTCACTACTCATTGTGCAGAATGTCTCATATCACATTTTCAAATGTCTACAAATATTTTGAAAATAGCAGATCTACAAGCTCACACTGTGTCGCGGCGCATGGCCAAAATGTATATAACTCATTTATTGCGGCTAGCTGTTAGCATAAATCCCAGTTCCAGGTTCCACCATACGCGTTCACTTTAAAAGTCAGAGTTTTCCCACCCCCCACACACACTCGCTACACACACTCGAGTATCATTGGAACAAGCACACACTGTTTACCTTTCGTCAGAAGCTTTTACATGGCGGGAGTGTCGCAGTACAAAGGCACAAATTAAATCCGAAATTTGGATGGCAGAAGATTTACCAAGGACAGCTCTCCTGGAGTCCGACTTATGGACATTTGAAAATCCTCCTTTCAACTGCTACACGGTGATTATATTTTCAATCCCATAGCTGGAGCGGTGGGGCGTTGCCATAGGGACCGGACCAATGTTAAAAGCTGCAGTGGGACTCAACCATTATAGACGGAGTATATATTGGGGTCCGTATATATACAGACCTGGGATATGACGTCCCCTAGCGTCGGGTCTGTATATATACGGACATGGGAAAGAAATAATTAATGTATGTTTTGTAGATTTTGATTATTATTGTAATAATAATCCAAATCTAAGTTTTCAAATAAATGTATTGAGTAAAAGTACAATATTTGCCTCTGAGATGTAGTGGAGTAGAAGTAAAAGTAATGGGAATTGGAAATACTCAAGTAAAGTACAAATAGCCTAACTCTAAAATGTACTTACCGGTAAGTACAGTACTTAAGCAAATGTACTTACTTACTATAGGGTTAGGGTTAGAGTAAAAAATACAGTCCTCCTGAGGGACTCTTACAGGTTTTAAGTGGTTAAGCTGCGCCCCAGTGTCGCAAACCAAAAGATGGTTCTATGTGAGCTTGCAGATCTGTTATTTTCAGACACAGAGTGCAACCAAGTATAAATCTGAGTAGTTCACCCCCCAAAAATACTTATTTTCTATCAATTGCACACCCCATGAAGCCTTGAATTCATGCAGCATTCCTGAGCGAAAAATGTGATGACCGGAGTCTCTGGTCTCCTACTGACGGAATGCGGAGAAGAAGAAAAAAATCCAGGAATTAAAGGCTTCATGGGGTCTGTAATTGATAGAATATAAATTCATTGCTAGAAAACAAGTACTTTTTTGGGGTGAACTACTACTTTAAAACACCTGAATGCTAGTGTTACTATTCTGTGGCGAACATTCTGCAAACAAATCAGCTCTAAAAAGGTGTCATGTGTAGAGGGAAATACTGGTGCACTTAGCATAGAGCCCTGGTGGACACCACCAGGTCCACTAAGTATATATAGGATTTAAAATTAGCTACTCGCTAAATCCGTAGACGGTTATACTGCAGCTTTTCCAGCGCTTGTGAAACCTACGCCAGCGGCGGCGCTCTCATATTTGTGTTTTGGATTCCATAAAGTCGCTGTGCGCTCCGTGGTGTGCAACATGTTCAAGATGAAAAGACAAAAAAAACCCAACAACAACACAGACACTGCCGAGCCGAGTAGGAATCAAAAAGACGTCAGTCGTTTTGGAAAATGTCCCAATGACGTCTTCCACCTGGATGAGTGGATCCTTAACGAAGCTCACCTGAGGCTATGAAGAACTGCTTGGCAACACACTGCTCCACACTGTTGGCCTCCCATGGAAGAACCGTGTTAACCTGACGTGTAATGGATTCCATTCATAGGAAGTTTGCACATGATGTGAAAGAAGGAATAAGGATTTGGTTTTCCAAAACAAATTATAAGATATCATTTTTCCTTCAAATGCAACACACCTACATGGGTTCTTGTTGTTTTTTGTTATACCGTCTATACGTGCATGTGCTCTTGTATCTTAACCACCAAAGCATGGTGAAACCAGCTGATAGCTCATAGCGCATTGCCGCATTGTGAGCTTGTAAACATTTTTTAACATTGTTGCCTATCATCATGCCCTGTCCTACAGTTTGTAGGAAGGCCTGTTGAATTGACTTCAATGCATGTATCTATGCAAAGGGAAATACCTGTAAATACTATTATGCAGGGGCTCATCTTGAACTCTGAAAAATACTACACAAAACGATGTACAGCATAAAGTATACTGAAGAGAATTATGGTATTACACATAAAAGGTTGCATCACGGATCTGGGAACTGTTAACGACATCATCCATCTCTGTGTGTGTGTGTGTGTGCGTGTGCGTGTGTGTGCGTGTGCGTGTGCGTGTGCGTGTGCGCGTGCGTGCGTGCGCGACATGCCTGCTAAATGCCTAAATTGTGTGTGCATGTAACTAACATCCAGCAACACTTGATCTATCACCTTACTGCCATGAAAGAAGAGCAATGAGAATAGTAACGCAAGGCTGTTATGAAATGCGTGCTTCAAGGATCATTTCTTTACCACGAAGATACACACAGATTTCTGCTAATACTGGGTTAAGCAAGGTAAGCTATCTGAAAGACGATTGTTCACTTGGACTTAAATGACACTTTTCTTTATTGCCGGGGCCCAATCAAATATATGCTGAACCATGCAAACATTTACTTGGCCGCTCCTGCCCCCAAGGACCGTCAGTCAACCTTCCCTAGAACCCTTCAAAAGCTTCACAATGAAGTACCTGGCATGCCTGGAATACTAATTTCCACGCCATGCACTTTGTGGCGCTGCACTATTTAGCATGTATAATATCGGTCGATGTTGCGTGGAAACCTTGTATGTCCAAAAGCGTTACTTTGAAGTAAGCTCTTGCTACACGATGCGCTGTGAGCTCGTCTATCACAGCACAACGTTGTTTTTGAATTATTTGACTGATTTATAAAACAGTTGAAATATGGAGATGGAGTATGGAGTTTCCGTCCCGACAGCGGCGGTTTAAACACGATTCACATGCTAATTTATACAAGGACCATTTCTATAATATATGTTAATATAAACAGGAAGTGTTATGGGCGCCGTGTGTAGCAGCTCAACGAGCATAGGTTTCCTCCTCTGTCGGGCGGAAGCCTCATTCTGTCCAAAACTGTTACTTTTCAGGATTCAAATAAAAAAAGCAAAATATACGGGATTTTTGGTGAATTTCGAGCTTGTATATCTTCTATTTCTGATGCTTTCGTGTGACGCTGTATCATTACGAAAAATCACAAACTTAAAATATGGTGGAGTTAAGATGTTTCTGCCCGACAGTAACGATAGGTATCAGCAGTGGTGGATATAGTTTTTAATTAAGTAAAAGACTGTATATAAATACTGCATAAATATAACTACTGTTACAAGTAAAAGTCCGGAATTCAAAATGTTCTTGGGTAAAAGTACAAAGGTATTGGCATCAAAATGTACTTAAAGTAGACTACCAAATGTAAAAGTACAAAGATTTGAGAAAATAGCAGATCAGCCCTATACATTTTAGCCATTTGAAAATAACTGAAGTGGTTACTGTATGTTTTGTAATAATAATAATCAAAATTTACAAAGTAATTAGTAACAAAGGTTTCCAAAAAAAATGTAGTGGCGACTGCATAAAAGTACAATATTTTCCGCTGAGATGTAGGCCTAGTGGAGTAAAAGTACTGGAAATTGGAAATACTCAAGTAAAGTACAAAAACCTCAAAATTGTACTTAAGTACAGTACTTAGTTACTTTCCACCAGTGGGTATCAGTGCTGATGAGCTGCTGCTGCGTACAGCGGTACAGCCTCGACATGCAAACACTATCCCTTCTACAATGAGGTGTACTTTCCCTGCCTGGGGTCACAAACAGCTCCGTGCCATCAAGTCAAGAGGGCTGGATTGCAAAAGTGCAAAGCCAGCTATAGCGCTGCAGCAAGCAAGCCCCTCCTGTATGTATAAACCAGATTGGAAGTGGTGGAAAAAGTACTCACATTTGTTACTTAAGTAAAAGTTGCAATACTGCAATGTAGAACTACTCCGTTACAAGTAAAAGTCTGGTATAATCCAAATTTACTTCAGTAAAAGTAAAACGTATTGGTATCAAAGTTGAAAGTTGAAAGTACTCATTATGCAGAATGTCCCATTTCACATTGCATTACATTGTGACACAGATCAGCTATATATATATATATATATATATATAGGGCTGAAGTATGTTTTGTAATAATAATCAAAATATTCTAAGTAACTAGCAACTAAGGTTTTCACATAAATGTAGTGGAGTAAAAGTACAATATTTGGATCTGAGATGTAGTGGATGGAAATTGGAAATACACAACTAAAGTACAAATACCTTACAATTGTACTTAATTAAATGTACTGAGTTACTTTACGCCAATGACTGCGAATGCTGAACCATTAGGGTGAATTGCTCAAGTTCGCCTTTTGCACAGACAACCACTATAAAAATGGGCATGGCTGGTTTCCCTGCCTGCGCTGCACGGATGCATGCCAAGGAAGTGAAATGATGTGCAGCTTTGGGATCCACACTCCACAGTGGGGTCTATGCAGGGGTCCTTGAGGGGGTTCCAGGGGGTCCCCAGTAAAATCTGTTACTGCAGCGTCACAAATTCACAATAATTTTCTTTTAACCCCTTTATCCATATTTTATATGTTGTCTATTAAAAAATTGTACAAGCTTGTTGATTTTTAAAGATCTGTGTTGAAAGTGGATGAAAGTGGATCATTTTCACTCCCACCCACAGGGAGCAATATAGATACTGTCTACAAATGTCAAAAATGTCAAACATTTGTTGCATAAATGTCACACACGCACACGTGCATTGTACAAGCTTGTTGATTTTTAAAGATCTGTGTTGAAAGTGTATGAAAGTGGATAATTTTCACTCCCACCCACAGGGAGCAATATAGATACTGTCTACAAATGTCAAAAATGTCAAACATTTGTTGCATAAATGTCACACGCGCACACGCACACGCACACGCGCACACACACACACACACACACACACACACACACACACACACACACACACACACACACACACACACACACACACACACAAATGTGGCATCAAACAATAGAGAGTATGCGCATGCTTAAAGTGAATGGCACCATTGAGTGGCAAATCGAGTGGCAAAGCAACATGCAAAGTGAGTTTAACATTGTTTAACGTTGTTTAATGCAATCAGATAGGACTTTTCTGTGTGGATGTATGGGCTGTCAAGGCCAGAAAATAGTTTTTTGCCACTCAGTAGGCCTTCCTGCATAACTTCCTGGTTTGATGATGATGTCACGCGCATACCCTCTATACAAGGTCAGTTACCAAGAGTGCAATTAGAACAAGTATGCTTCAAAGTGACTAGAATGAACAAGTCAGCAACAAAAACATCGTAGACAAGAGTCATTAGAGCTATCTTATGCAACACAGTGCACAGAACAATCTGCTGTGTTACACTTTCTTGTGCGCCAGTGTCGTGCACCACAAATAACCACTTGTACGACAAAGCATGAATTAAGCATTATTTTAACTGCCATTTTAACCACTTAAACCATATACACTTCATTGACCGGAGGGGTCTTTCAAAGAAATGCCAGCCAGAACAGGCTTGGGTCAGTATGAACAGCGAGGCTCTCTCTCTCTCTTTCTCTCTCTGTCTCTCCCTCTGTCTCTGTGTCTCTCTCTGTCTCCCTCCCCAAGTCCTTGGAATTCATGCCAGACATTTCAGTAGGAGGCTGCATCCAATACAAAAGCACTCAATCCAAAATATGAAGTGAATTCCCAGAAAATCATTACGACCTGGCATGCGGCTGATGTCTGTTTCATGTAAGGTCTAATGCTGGTTAAGGGCTTCAAAAAATATGAGTCACTTTCAAGAATGATCAGTCATGTTGGAATAAAACTCTTCACCTATCTCCAAACAAGCATAACAAGGTCACTTACAGCATTTAAATGTATCTAGCATCCATACATCCATGCTGTAATCATACATTATGTCACAGTCTGAGTGGGAGTGTGGGTGTGTCTGAACCACCTGCATTCTATCCCCTGCAATCATGCCCACAGTATTTAAGTCTCAGTCGCTCTGCAATCCTTGCCAGATTGTTTTGTGACCTTCCAAGCACCCAAGCCCTATTCAAGCCTTGCCTTTGCCTTACTGATATCTGTTTTGCTTTTTCTAGACCACGATTTTTGCCAAGCCCTTGCCGGTACTTCTGCCCTCGCTGACTGCCTTTGGATTTTGACCTTTAGCATTCTACTGTTTTGATTTTTTTGCCTGCCCCTTGCCTGTTTTGAAGTTTGTGGATTAAAACCCGTTTTCAGTGACTTTTGTGTCTGCATCCTGAGTCCTTTCCACGTGTGCCTGACACATTATGGTTATACACACAGGATGTCTTGTTACTCTGATTGGGAAATTCTGGGCCAATACCGATGTTTCAAATAACAATTTGTCTGATAGCTAATGCCGATGGCAGTGCATTTAGTTTAGTGTTCACTAAACTTATCATTACAAAAATTACAGATTTAGTGCTTTTCAGCCCTTCACCTTTTAATGAGCACAAAGTAAATCATAGATGTATGAAAGGACAGATAAAAACAGCCACTGGCATCATTGGTGAATGTCATCTTATTTGTTGATATAACTGATGGCAGTCAACAAGGCCAGTAATCTCAGCAAGGCAAATGGCTTCTTGGTTAGAGTGGGTGACAATGTTATCACACGTAAAGATGAAATTACCTACCTAGGTTCCATCCTTGTAAACAAGTGTAATGCTTAATTGGGTTGTCCACTCACAGTTAACAGTCTTTGTATTGAGTTTGTGCTTGAAATGTACTGTAATTCTAAACTGTTAAATTTCAATCAATCAATCAATCAGTATCGGTCGATAATATACCAATGTACTGCATGCGTGGCAATAGACAATATTTACCGGAACGTCCACTATAGTGGTCTCTCGCTCTCACACAGTTCTGGGCCTGGCCAATGCAACATATGGAGCCAATGGAGGGGTGTACACCTCTCTCTCTCTCTCTCTCTCTCTCTATCTGTTGGCTGTCCTGCATTTCCAAGACCTTATAGTCAATGCCAAGGAACAACCCACTTGGGTTTCTATCCACAGCCTGTTGCCATCTACAGATCAGTTCCGAAGTGCTGTACAGTATGCTTGAGCCGCCCACATCCACTTATCCTGTACGGTGTATGCCCTTGTGAATGAATGAATGAATGAATGAATGCCCACAAGAACAGATCTACCAACAATGCGTCACGATTAGAAATTAACCACTTACCATGTACCCTAGCATGCATAGCTGGGATTGACTATAGCGTGAAAGCTTGTTATCAATATTTATTGACGGAAAAGGGATGGGAGCAATAATTCTCACTCCTTTTTCGAACAGCTTTTCTTTTTCTTTTTTTTGCATTATTAATTGAATTTGCTAGCCTATATTACTTTCTAAATTGCTTTATTTGAAATAAACATTTCAAATCTAATCAAAAAACCCTAGCATCCCTATTCTGGGGGGGGGGGGGGGGGATCTGCCATAGCTGATTGCAACGATGATATTTGGTGTAGACTGCAGTGGGGGGGAAAGAGCGCAGCAAGTAAGCAACTAAGTATTATATATATTTTTTACAAAGTAAAGAGGGTTTCAGCAGTTTAGCTTAAAGGACCACTCCACCACTTTTCAACTTCTCTTCCTATAATTGGTCATCACTAATGATCATGATAAAATATCGCAATTTTTTTCTACTCAATCTGTGTCTCATAGGAGGGCTGTGGGCAGTTCAGAAACCCGTCCACCAGTGACATCATCGATGGGGATTCCAAGCCAATAGAAACTACAGGCTTTCTTTTCCTGAAAAGTTGCAATGCAAAAATGGAAGCCATCGTTCTCACGATAATAAAAATCTAAATATATTTTAAAACAAATCTTGTTTTAAAAAGAATCTGCCTAACGATGATGTCACTGGTGGACGGATGTCTGAACTGCCCACAGCCCTCCTATGATACACAGACTGAGTAGGAAAAAAATGGTGGTGTTTTATCATGAACATTAGTGAGGACCAATTATATGAAGAGATGTTGAAAAGTGGTGAAGTGGTCCTTTAAGCCATTAAGAGTAAGACCTGTGGCCAAATGCCTTCTACATCATTAGTTCTCAAACCTTTTTGTGCCAAGGACCCCCAAATTGATATGCATTTGAAAATGTATTGTAACAGGGAGCCCCAGAAGAGAACATTTGTGGTAAAACAATTCAAAACAAGAATTTTCCAAAAATGCTAAAAATGTTTTCTGAAAAACGTATGTTGCCATATATATATATATATATATATATATATATATTCCAGGTTTTAATGGGTTAAGTGACACCTATACGAGCGCTTTGTCAGGAGCTGACATAGATGTGAGTGGCCGTGGCGATACAAGAGCCAAACAGAGAGGGTATTGGATGGTGTGCGGAGGGACAGATGATCAGATCTGTTGACACGTGGCCACTGCCAAGACAAACAGTGGGACGCAGATGGAGCAGCCGGACCGGGCCCCTAAGATGAGGGTCCCACTCAGGGGCCAAGCATCGCAACGCTACATGAATAGCAATGGCCATCAGGAGAGCATGAGGTGGCTTTGGATGGAAGTCGATTGTGTGTGTGTGTGTGTGTGTGTGTGTGTGTGTGTGTGTGTGTGTGTGTGTGTGTGTGTGTGTGCCTGCGTGCGTGCGTGGTTACGCTTGGTATGGGATTTTAAGTAACTATGGCAACAGACAAGGCACCTACTCTGCATAAACCAACAACAAACTGATAGAACTCTGCCATCATTTCTATTCATTACATGCTGAAAACAGAGAATTAAGCCTAGCTTATTTACTCCAGCCTCATCTCTAGCAGATCTACAAGTGCCACGAGACGTTGTATAGATCAGCTCGTCGGCGAGCGAAACATCAGTAGCTATTGTATAAAGGCTTTACAACAATATAACACACTTGGATTCCTCACTGTTGAGGTCGTTTCCTCGACAATATTATGCCCACAACTACCATCCATCCATACAATGATTGATTTTTTTTTCACCCAGTGTCAATTATCTAATGTTATCCTGGACGCTACACTTCCTCTGCCGCTACACTTCCTCTGCCAACCTGGGTGGGCAGCGGACTGACCTCATGCTTCCTTCTATGCATGAGTAGTCCAAGCTGCTTCTTTTCACCTAACAGGGGAGAGTTTCCCTGGCCGGACGTAGCGCGTGGAAGGAACACGTTATTCCGACCAGTTCCTTTCCCCTCCATCAGGCAGTTAGTAGGTATAGTTTAGAGACCAGGATTACTGCATGTTTTTTTCTGAGGGTACCTACCCTAGGGGACACGGGGAGAACATGCAAACTCCACACAGAAAGGCCCTTTCGCCAACCCTGCCTCGGGTATGGGCACTGATGATGCGGAGGAGAGAACACGCCCCCAGCGTCTCCAGCGTGAATCTAACCCAGGACCTTCTAGCTGTGAGGCGACAGCACTACCGGCTGTGCCACCGTGCCCCCCGCATACAATGATTGATTGATTGATTGGATTAATTGACTGACTGACTGACTGATTGATTCAATCATTCACTCAGTTAATAATGTGTTTCTATTTTATCATTTATCAAAGTTCAATGGCAGTTTAGTGTTGATTATCCAAGAGTATTTTAACTGCTTGGGCACAGGCCGAAAAATGGCAGATCTACAAGCTAGCAACGCATTGTGAGTTTGTAGATCTGCTATTTTCGGTGAACGACAGCATTAACCACTTCATCCTCTAGCCTTAGTAAACTGGACCTGAATTGACTCTACTTGGACCGTTTTTCCCCCACCCAAGAATATATGGATGGATATATTTCAAGTGCTTAATAAACTGGCGCAAGCTTGCACATCTGCTATTTTTGAACATGTTTGACATGTTGAACATGTGAGAACTATAGAGGTTTACTGTAAAAGGCATTTGGCCTCATGCAGTCAGCCTGAGTCAGGTCTTACCATCGGTGTCAAAGACCTGCTGCAGGATATCCTCGGTGTCCAGCCGCTCCTCTCTGGAGTGGATGGGGTAGTTCTTGATGGCGTGGTCGCCCAGCAGCAGGTACACGCCCTCCACGGCGAAGTGGCAGTTCCTCTCCTCCTTGTCGTCCTCGTACACCAGCAGCGCGCTCCGCCACGCGAAGCGCGCGAACATCGCCGCGAAGGCGTCCGCCATCTTCAGGTAGGAGGGCGCGACGCGCGTCAGGTGAGAGTACTCACGCCGCTTGTCGCTGAAGCCGCTGGCGAGCGCGCCGGCGCTCACCACCGGCACATCCCAGTGCGACGCCATGCGCGCCACGGACGCCGCGGCGTACTCGCACACGGGACCGAGGATGAGGTCGGGCTTGTTGGCGCAGCGCGCCCGGTCCACCAGGGCGAAGAGCGCGTCGTTGCCGCAGTCGGAGTCCTCATAGTGCACGTTGAAGGTGAGCCCGCCGAACGGACCCGCTGCGTCCTGCTTCAGACGCTGGCGGGCGTAGTCGATGGCCGGCGCGACGCGCGGGTAGGAGAACATGTAGGAGTTGTTCTTGGGTAAGATCACCAGCACGTCAATGTCCTCCGTGATGCTGCCGCTGCTGACAGGCTGGCAGAGCAGCAGCGGTAAAAAGCACACGAACACACAACATGACAGCATGGTGACTGACAGAACGTGGCAGTTCTTCTTCCACTGAGCAGGAATAATGGATTTTACTGTCAGGTAGGTTTAAGATAGAGAGATGCAGCCCGTTCAATAGGCTGTTCAACTTGTTTCTTTGCTCCCAACAATTTGCCTTCACTCAGTGGCAGTGCACACACACGCACGCACACACACGCGCACACACACACACACACACGCGCGCACACACACACGCACACACACACACACACACACACACGCACGCACACACACACACACGCACGCAAACACACGCACACACACAGTCACACACACAGGTAAAAAATAATAATAGTAATAAAAAAAGCCCCAAACTTGAATTCCGACGTTAATGAATACAATGTTAAATAAATATATTTATCTTTGAATTAACGTTCAAACAGTTCAGTGTGTATTTGTTGGTAGTTTTATCCTCCTGGTCTCTCGTCAGTGCAGTAACAGGTTTGGGTGCTCTACCGTGGTAACTGTCCAGCCAGCCACCACACGATGTCTGCTCTGGCCTGGCCTTATAAAGCACACTGCTCATTAATATTCATCACGTCATACCGCTCCTGTCCCGCCTCCTTCTTAAAGAGACACACTGTTACGCACGCACGCACGCGCGCGCAAACGCACACACGCGCGCACACACACACGCGCACACACACACACACACACACACACACACACACACACACACACACACTCACACTCACTCTAAGTGATTCTCAATCTTTTTAGATTTCAAGGACCCCCAGTTTGAAGTTTCATTAGGCCACAGACCCCCGTTTGAGACTTTTTTTGTGAGCTTGTTATTCTCAGGTCACTCAGAATGTGTGCTTTTCATTTGCTCCGGCTCTCTATAGTGCCTTGCTCAAGGGAATGTTCTTGTCACCCACACACACAATAGGAACTCACCCCTAGAACACTAAACATGGGTGATTTTCACCCAGACGATTATATTTTTGCAATTTTCATAATGTTGCTGATGTCTGAGGTGGGTGGATCTTTCAGTACCTTCATGATGCTCAGTGACATCATAGAATTTCCCTGCCCACATCTCTGTTTTTTGAGTGGTGTAAACCACTCCTACAACTGGCTTTTTTGTGCAGAAAAAATGAGCATGGTTGCTATGTTCACCCTGTTGTAATGACGTAATGAAATCACACCCGGGTGAACAGGGTGAACATAGCAACCATGCTCATTTTTTCTGCACAAACAAAGCCAGGTAATGAAATCACACCCGGGTGTGATTTCATTACGTCAGACATGATTTCATTACGTCAGACAGACCTTACACCACTCAGTTCACACGGGTGTGATTTTATTTAATAGTGTGATAGAGAAAAATCCAATACACCCACAATGGACTTTTTTTTCCTTCTTTTTTTCACTGGGCCATTCTCACATGTCTTAGGAATGGGTGGACCAAAGGAGAAGTTCCCTGAATAATTTCTCTATTCCCTAAGTAATATTTAAAAAAAATAATATACATGTTTTTCACCGATTTTGCCCCCCCATGAAATCTATATATTTTTTTTTTGGTGAAAAGTCATGATGAAATATTAAAGAAGAGTAGCTGCCATGTTGCTGAACTGCAATATATTTTGATGAGAAATGTTTTTTATGGAATATTTTATATTGAGTAAAATATACCCGTGTTTAGTGATGGTGTAACAAAAATAGTTTAGTGTTCTAGGGTTAAGAGTCTTAAGACCTAACCAAAATCTTATATTGTCTGACAGTATGCCAGAGGTAATCCATCTAAACCTTTGTAACGTTTCAAATACCCCCTTCAGATCAGTGGCTCTCAAAGTGGGGACCCCCATGTGTCTTTGAGGGGGTTTCAGGGGGTCAACAGCAAAATGCACCCACATTTTAGGGGCGCTGCCCAGCTTTATGTGTTTGTGTGTACCCCATACCCCATGGCGTTTATTTGATCTAGCACTCCATAGCGATGATTTGATTGGCTGAGCAATGTATATGTATTGAGGATTAAAAAGTGAGGACAGAAAATTTAGGACGCCACAAGTGATGAGCTGGATTGGACTTGAGGATACAAAGTGAGGACTCTAATTCTGAGAGCGCCCCTCACTTCACACGGGTGTGATTTTTTTTTAATATACATTGGCTATTTTTAAAAACATAAAACAAACATTTTTGGAATATTTCTGAAAGATTTTAACAAAAAATATTTCAGATTTGGGACTGCGGCCAAATAGGCCTACATATTCATTTGAGAAGCACTTTCAGATGATATCATGTTGTTCACATTGGATTTTTCTTTGCCTCCATACAAGATAATTGTGCACTTTAGAGAGCACCAGTAGGGTATTTAGTGAGTGCCATCTAGTGGCAGGGACACACAACAATCAGTACTGCTTTTTACCAGTAAAACCTCTAGCTATTATACTTAGTTGACCGGAGTAAATGCATGAGTTTCAAGTGTAGTCCTAAACCTGACATGTTGAGGACCAACACAGGTGTTTCAATTTGTCTGATTGGCGTAGAACTAATTTGGTCCCCAACATGGCAGGTGTAGGACTACATTTGAAACTCATGAGTAAATGATTTCCCCCCTAAACTGTAGTAATTTTTTTTTTAAAGATTTATGAATATTTGTGTTGAAAGTGGTTCAAGGAGTCTATGCATATAAAGCAGCAGATATATAAAAGTCAAACCTAAGTAATGTGCAGTGCAACAACACAGTGAATATTCAAAACCAACAATTCAGACACTCATAATAACACATTAACTCCATGTTTATCATGTTTTTGAGTAAGTACCAATTTAGCCCCATTCAAACAAGTTGATATTTAGCATAATTTATGGGAAATAATAATAATTAGCTTTTTATTTATATCTGCACCATTGGGGGCCAACAACAAAGGCTAGAAAAAGGGCACATGGGTCTCCACAAGGGCAGGAATGTTTGTTGTGGGCGTGCATTGTTTGGTATTGGATGTGCATAGATGTAGCAGTTAATAGCCAATAGACAAACTTACAGTAGAAGGAACTTGTAGTGTGTTGTAGAGGTAGATGATTTATTCTGACATGATCACAAAGGAAAACAGTAAAAGGACATTGCGTTCATGATTTGAGGCATTTTGTTCAAAACGGGCCACTCCTGTAAACTTTAGATGGCAATATGAAAATTCAAACATTCTTCTTGATCACAGACTATAGACATGTGTACACATTTGTGTGGAATAATATGAAGGAGTAATATACAAATAGTGTGTTTTACATAAATTGGCCTCCTGGTGGCGCTATAAAAGGCAGTAGTGAAGGTTTTTTCTTAGCCTCTAGTGTGTGTTCATGATTTGAGGCATTTTGTTCAAAACGGGGCAGAACTCTCTTTTCGTCACAACAGTGCGGTACAGCGACTGCAATACCGACCCTGCCATGCCGAAAAATCATATAAACATATATATATATAGAGAGAGATACTGTGTACCGATTTGCGTGATGTTTGGACAAAATCTGTAGGTGTACTGTCAAAACTTTTTTTTGCAAAACTTGGCCTCCTGGTGGCACTATATCAGGCCCATTTGAAAAATGTGGGCTGAGGTTCAGCTGTGCCATCCATGACTGGGTGCACAGTTTGGCTGCGATCAAACCAGATTATCTCATTACAGACGGGAGGACACACCTGGACAGACAGGCTGTAAAACATACTCTCCCCCCCATGCCTTTGGCCTGGTGGAGACAAAAAAAACACACTATTATCACAATCAGGTGTGATTTGAAGCATGAGGTCATAGTGGTGGTTTAGCGGAGCCTAGATTAGGATTAGATTAGGATTAGGATTAGATTAGGATTCTTGTGAAATGTTAAGTGTGGCTGTTCGTAACAGAAGTGTATCCTCATTGATCCCTGTAGATTGGAGCATGAAAACATTCTCAACATCCTGTGAGCTTTGTGGAGACGAGGACACTAGGACATTTACTGAGCATCTAGTGGTGGGGACACACAACAAAGGGTTGTTTGAAAGGACCCCCAGGTTTGATGTGCATTTAGGCCTCAGACATCTATTTGATAACGTGTTATCTCTGGGCCCCCAATCTTCACAGCGAAATCCTCACAAATGGAATCAAATGGACCTTTATACAGTATACACTCTCAGAGGTACAGACCAATAAGTGTCCAAATTGGTTCCTAATTTGTCTACACACTACAGTATCATTTAACATTGGGGAATGGGGACCCACTGAAAAGCCCTCAAGGACCCCTATGAGCCCCCCAGACCTCGTGTTGAGAACCAGCACTATAGACCTGACATTTAAAGGTCAAACCTAAGCGACAGATTTGTATGTGGCACACTGTGAAGAAATGGAAACAACTCGATATATCTGCTGCACCGCAAAAACCTAAATATAGAAATAAGAATTTCTCATGGGCCATTAAGAGCTAACAAGTCCTCCAGACCAGTGCAGAGTAATTCACTGACACACAGGCCAACATTCTCCACAGTCCTCTATCACATTTAAAAACCCACTAGATAATTAACCGAGCATAAAAAATAGGCATTGACGTAATATTAGGCAGGACTCTGTGCTCTCGCTTTTTTTCTCGGGTTGTTCAAAATTACAGCAACGAGCAATTTGGAGATATTTTGCAATTAGGGTCATTTACCTTAATTACACACTTTGTTGTCTAATTTTATGGCATCCTTTATAGCCACGGGTGTACCTAGCCCTGTGCAGAGAGTCATTCACAAACTACCGCTGGGAAACGGCCAGTGGTGTTTTACTTGAGTAAAAGTAACATTACCACACTATTGAAATGCTCTGTTACAAGGCATTTCTGTTAAAAGGCCTGCATTCAAAACTATAGGTATAAAAGCAATGGCATCAACATTTAAAAATATACTGACAGTACAAAGGTAAAAGTACTCAACTGTTTTTGAAAATGTGTCAAACATCTTCCAATAAAAGCAGATCTATAAGTAGGCCTATAGGTAGTTTTATAGTGGCTATTTATTTTCAAATAGCCAATAAAACAGTGTAATAACAAGGCAAATCTGCAAACTAACAAGTTACTAAGGCTGTCAAGTATATATACAAGTATATAAGTATCAAAAACACAATACTTAAGTATAAGTACATTTGTACTTTGTTACTTTCCACCACTTGAAACGGCCATGAAAATGTATTGAGAAATGTGCCAAGGCTAAATGTATCAACACACATTTCCGAGGTCTTAGTCTATTGGAGAACACTTGACCACTGTTGCTTGTATGCATTTTATAATTCTCTGCCACAGCCAGTTGTTTTTTTGGTCATTTAATCTAATAAAGCTGCTGGGTTTATGAACATTGCTTGTTTCAATCTAGTAGAGTTGATGTAATTGTGGCCATCTGTCAGGCATGCTGAGATGGTGTGTTTTGCATTAATGTTTTGTGTACTCACGTAATGTGCCCACAGCTTGTTGCCTGCACCGTCATGGTTTGGAATAGCCTCTGTGCAGTACAGTAGAAAGCAATGGAGGACAAAGTACTCAATCCCTTTGAGTCAAAGTATACATACTCCAGGTCAAATATTATTCAACTACAACTGAAACTTGCCCTGTCAAATGTGTGCATGCTATATGCTCCCCCGAGGAGCATATAGCATAATACAATTTTTGACTAATTGAAGTTAACAGCAGGGGCGGCTTTTTAAGGACGGCTCAATAATATTGATATGTTCAAAACATATCAATAGTATTAAACAGTGCTTAAGTGATTAAAGCCAGGCACTTATCCAAGGACAAAATGTGGTTAGTCTCATTGTGTATAATTGTATATCTCTTGGGCAGAAACCTTGTATCTCCATATATCCAGGGACAAATCAGCCATTGGGCCAGTGGGGCCGTGGCCCAGGGGCCCTTGGCTCTCAGGGGCCCTTCAGGGAAATTGGACCGTGAGGTACTGGGTTTGACGCCCTGAAAAGGGCTCATGGGGCCCTTCATTGGCCATTGATTTTGTTAAATGTAGGTCAAAAAGGTGATAAAAACACTGAAAAACACGAAAATGTCGCCCGCACGCGCGCAATGGGGGCCCTGCAAAAATTGGGGGGTTAATCCGTCCCTGCATATATCAACTTTTCTTTTGTAATTAATATTACTACTTTTAGTGTCAGTTTCACACAAAAATAGCCTGTGTAAGATCCCAACACATTGCACCAGAATGCCCAGATAACGGAACCAACTAAAAGTATTCGCAATCAGCTTGTGACTAAATAACGACTTTCATTCCATTGGAACACAGGCCTTTTCTCCCAAACATTTTGGACATGCCAGGTTTCTGCCGGACAGTGGCAATATTATTGTCCCAGCCCTATGAGATGCAGATATCTGGATGAAACACACAAGAAAGAAAGAATTCACACACTCCAGTACTATACCAACTGGATTTATTCCACCTTAAAGCCTTGGCAGTGTGATTCATTCTCTTCATCCCAGTCCAACCCCTTACACCACATTAACACCCAATAGACATCCACATCCTAAGGCTTCATAGTATCCTCATCAACCCTATAGCATCTATATTCTGGGACTAATAGCCAATCTACAAGCTCACAACACGTTGCGTTATAACATGTTGTGAGCTTGTAGAGCATCCAGCACATATATTTGGTGTAGAGGGGTGAAATGAGGGGCTAGTGGAGACCTCAGTTAGTGGCCAATAGTGCATGTCCTTTTAATTGAAAATAACTTATTTGAAAAAGCCTACATTCATTGACACTGCAATGTTTTTTATAGGACACGTCAATGGCGAGTCTGGCGACTGAGCAGGTGATTCAAATGGGACTAATTTAATTTGGGTGTGAAACAGATTCATGCAAGATGACTTGCAGTCTCACGGCTGATAGAAACCTGGGGATGCTCTGCTTAGTGTCTGATCACATGAAGGCAAGCCTGTGTGGAGGGGGGTGGGGGTTGGGATCAAAGGTGCCAGCTCGTATTTAGTCATTTATTTCCACGACCTCAGCAGTAGTCAATTCTTCTAATAAGTCTAAATTAATAAAATAATACAATGTCCGACATGACAGCCAAGTTAATGTAATGATTTATCTGGAGTTTGTCCCTAAGAAATACTCATTAGGGGTTAAACATGAAAATTAGTAACAAAATTAGGCCAAGGTGTTATGTCCATTACTTGGACAACAATCCAACTGCACACCAACTATACACTGAGAACTACACTCTACAATACACTGAATACAGTATAACTTCACATGACATGTCAAACTAAATATTTCTCAACAACTAATAAGCTAGAGCCCTGTAGGCTTTTTTTTTATTGAAGATTTAAATTCAAAAGAACAGTCGACTGTATGGTTCAGTCATACCCAACAATGAAAATAACACTGCCCACACATTCACCCACGCAGTTACTAAGAATAGATCAAAAACACAAGTACACTGCACATGCACAGGAGACAAATTCAACACAATGATGGCCAATGAACCGACAAGTAGCTAGGTTATTATAAAAGTATAAGTATTTTTTTGTGTTATGTTTGTTTGTTTTTTTACAAAAAACCTTTATGCCAAACAAAACTTGGGGTGACAATACATTTCACAGGGAGGGCAGCAGAAGCTGCCTATAATCTCTTGAGGGCATCATCGATTTCAGAGATCTGTTCTTTAAGTTGGCTCCATTGCTCAGGATTCAGGGAGATACCTGGAAATCATTAAAGAAAGAAGACATCCTTTTATCCAAGCATCACACTACAGGAATCATCCCCTAAACTAGTTAACCACTGTCTTAATCCCTATATCGTTGCTGATGGGCAGAAACGTCTTCAAAAGTTCTGTTGGTTTCATATTGCATTGTGTTATTTTCCGGTGTTTCCAATATTGTTGTTATTTTCATGTGTAGTATCTTCTGGTCCCGTCGTGTGTCCAATACTGTATAATATTATCTGAACTTTGGAAATTGTGGCGCGATACTGCCGGGACGGGTGTCATCTTGTTGCACACCGACAACTGAACCATTTTATCAACATATTTAGAGGGAGACTCTTAGGCCGGAGCTCCACTGCAGCCATCGGGCGTCCGTCATCGTAGGCAATATTCCCTTATTTAATCAATGAAGGGTTCTCCACTGCCGACGTTGCCCTGCTCGTTGCGTTTGGACGGCGTCACCCATTCGCCCGGGTTAATTTACTGATGCAGTCCAAACGCGACAGTGGAGCCTCGGCATTAGGCCCCATTTACTCTGGCAGCCAAATCCAGATCTATGCCATTAGTCTCGCGTTGCCAGACAACTATTCCGCAATCTCCGAATGCTATAGAGTCTGGAACTACACCTCCTGAATGCTATAGAGTCTGGAACTACACCTCCTGAATGCTATAGAGTCTGGAACTACACCTCCTGAATGCTATAGAGTCTGGAACTACACCTCCTGAATGCTATAGTCTGGAACTACACCTCCTGAATGCTATAGAGTCTGGAACTACACCTCCTGAATGCTATAGAGTCTGGAACTACACCTCCTGAATGCTATAGAGTCTGGAACTATACCCGAAAATCAGAGTAATCCGTTAGCATTTTGATTTACGAGAGTGGCAAGGTGTGCAATGAAAATAAAACAAAAGTTCATCATGTGTGCTACGGTGTAGAGTGCGAGCTGAGATATCATTTTCCACTGTTATGATGAATTCATGCATTTGATTTTGTTGTCGTCACTTGTCTGTTTTGTCTGTCACATTTCCTGAACGTAATCAACTAGCGCCTAAGTCGTTACTAAGGTAACCAAAACGGATATGTCAACGCAGGGCGGCTTTGAGTTGACGTAGTTTAAACGGTCTGAACACACAGATCTTTGACAGATCTGATCACTTGCAAATGCAGTGTGAACAGTCGGGTCAAAAGATCGGATTTGAGAAATGAATCCGATTTGATTTGACTTGGCTGCAGTCTAAATGGGGCCTTAGGACACATTTTTGCAAACAACTCCCTCAGGCAATGGTCTCTATAAAAGTTAAAGGAAAACTTTGTCCATTTTAAACCTCAATCCACATCATTCATTAGGCATACATTCTGTAAATCTGATCATGTCATCGTTTCATTGTGTCCATATTGTGGAGAAATACACAGGCTATTTTACTGCCACACTTTACTGATCTCCTGCGTTCTGAGAAAGTGCTGAGTTTCAATGCATTGTCTATGGAGGAGTGAATGCTACTGACACAGGAGGTGGTCAATACAAGTTCAACTTTTTCCAACCTTTATTGCGACCACAGCCAGGTCGCATTTACTATGAAAACGTGCAATTCCCGTCAGTCAGTGTATCACTCAAAATCCACATACATAGGAAAGCCCCCATATATGGTGCCCAGGTCTCGTGACATCACTATGACATCTGATGTCATAGTAAATGTGATCTGCTGTCGCAATAAAGCCCATATATGGAGATCCCTGATGTCATCTTGTTGGCTTTAGAAATGGCTTGTTCAGCCATTTCTAAAAGTTTTTACCTTAATGACATGCCCAAAATAGGGATGATTGGTCATTTTATTACAAAAGATTCAACAATACCATGTTCAATCAATAACATAGTAAACATACTCAATGATATTGTTAGATGTTTTTAGGAATGATACTGGTTGAAGTTCAAGTGTTTAAAGTTGATCCAGTACATGTGTTTTAATTGGATAAAACATGTACCTTTCTTGCCCGGCTTCATCTCTCCATCTGAGTTCATCCAGTACTCTCTGATGTCAATCAGGGACTTGCCTTTGAAGTCCCTCACACTGACGAACCTCATCTTACCAATCTGAACAAAGAAGTACATCACAGTCAAACCAAACTCAATGTTCAATTCACTTTATTTTTGTTTTGTTTGCATTTATTTTTTTAAACAGGAAAACGGAAGACTGATACAAAATTACATTAAAACAAAGAGTGAATGAAGAAAAGGCAAGCCTATTAATGAAAACAATATAGAATTAAATCAATAACAGAATTGATAAAGAGCCATGATCAGGGTAAGTTGAGTCAAAGGGTAAAACCATGTTTAGGAAACAAGAAAATGGAGGTTGCACATCAACAATGGATTTTCTCAGTGGAGTGCTAGACCCAAAATGTATACACATTTCCACTTTTTTTTGGCAAACACCAATAAACAAACGCATATGTGTCTTTGATGTCCAAACAGCCAATCTACAAACTTACATGTCGCACCTTGACAATGACCTTTGTGAGCTTATAGATCTGCTCCCTTTTACTATTTTTGAAAATGTATCAACACACCTAGAATGGGGACACCAGGTTGAAAGTGGACGATGAGGAAATTATGAAAATGTGACACTTGTTAATTTCATCCAGCTGTCTTTATTCAGATGAATGGAAACAATTCAAACTAATATGCAAAATAATTGCAATAAGCTCATAATTGTGATCGGGCAATTCCATAATTAGTAGTTGTCATTAGAGCTGTACCTGAAACATGTTATCATCACCTCCACCGGAACTTTTGGCTGAGCCACTAGGCTTGGAGCTCTCTCCACTCTTCTGTTTTTTGTTGGCTGGTTTCTCTGGTGCACTTGACTTCTTTCTCTTAGCCTGAAAAATACATTTGGTTTGTCTCATTATGATCTCAGCCAGGCATGAAAAAAGGTATGGGGTAAAGCTGATGAGAACACTGCATTGAATGAGAAAACCTGCCATAACTTAGAATGTCTTTAATCATTTGTCCAAAAACAAATTCTAACAGCCATTATGGGGTGAAACAACCCTACACAACACAAACGAATCAAAAGTAATAAAGTGTGTATTTTATTTTGCACCAAAAAATAAAAACTGTGCATGTGTGTGGTGGGGTCACACCTCTACTGGTGGAATGTGTACACTGTACACATTTTATCCCAACATAGAGCTTGAATGTAGCATTTTTTTATTTAAACATGTTCCAGCTTTCCATAAGAGAAAATAACTGATATAATCTGCAGCCATCATCATCACAGGCTTTTCCAGCATGTCTTATTTTATTTTTCAACATATTATAAAATCTTCTAAAACCGATCAATTTAATACCGATATGGCATTTTAAGGCCAACATTAGCTAATACAGACCAACTAATTGCCCATCCCAACAATGCAGACATGTTAAAACAGTCAACACTACAGCTGCATGAACCCTACTGCACCAGATGTGATGTAGCCCCATGCTTGGAGGCCACAAGGCAAAAGCAAAGCAAGTGTCAGAAGCCAGTGTGTACATACCTTGGTCTCCACCTCACTGTCGGAGTCACTTCCAGATGTGGATGACAGGACTTCCTTTGATTTAGGCATTGTGCTGAAAAGGAAACAAATCATTTCATGTGAAGTGCAACAATGACACCATGTGGTCATTTGGGGGAACTAATACTATGGTCACTTATAGACTCCCTTACCCACCCCTAGCCTTTTATCTTGTGTCGTTTGTTTCATACTTTTTCCACATTTTAGTTATGCATTGATTGTCAATCCCTTCAGGCACAGGAGAAAAGGCCTCTTTGAGGCATTCAGTTCAGTCAAAATCAAAATATGTTTTGACCTTTCATCAAAAAACATCACTTACCCTAACTCTAATAAACCAAACTATGACCCTTGTGTTCTGAGATTTGTCTACTTTGCCATAAAACGGTGGGTGGCTCCCCACTCCCCAGTCAAGAAAAATGTAGCCTCGGTACCCAGGCTTTTAGAAAGATGCAGATCTTTAGTATAAATAACACCTGGACACAAGCTTTAATGTGCAATTGTGCATAATGGAGGTTATATAACGGCTGCTCGGTGTGATGATGCTAGCAGCCTGCCAACATGAACACTAGCTTCATCATGAAGCTAGTGTTCATGTTAATGTCCCGTGTGTCACTGACTGTGTCGTCTAATGGTCTGGAAGCTACATGAAGCCTTCATGTAGCTTCCAGACCATTAGACGACACACGGCACACACACAGGCAGGTTGCTGCTGCTGGAGGAGGTAGCATCAAACCGCTAGCTACTGCTGCCTACTGGCTGTTCGGCGGCCGACAGCACAACGACACCGCCACAAAACTGCATTTTAATTACACTAGTACAGCCCCCCGTTGCGACAAAATACACACTTTAGCTGAACGTTTTTTTTTTTTAAATATATCTTTTGCATGAAAGTAAAAAGACGCTGCTTACATGTATAATGGATGGATGCTGGACACTGATAGAAGCGGGAAGGAAAGGAAGTGGAGCGCAATTAATTCTGGGTAATAATCTGCTGCTTGCCTTGTGCACGCGAGGCGGACGTGCTGCTGGGAAACTGAGTTTCTGGACTGAGTTTGAATTTAGGCATGATTAATGAATGCCAATCGATGCCAATGCAACTTGCTATAATAATAATAATAATAATAATAATAAGACGCGCTGAGGATGAGAAGCGAGGTTGCGTGCAGTGTGCACGCATCCGCCTGGGTGGCGGCAGACTGCTGGGCGAGCGCTGGCGCTTTAGCATGGGGGGGTCAGATCAACATATGAAATGAATTATGTACTGGCCAAATATGGAGCTCGTCTTGAGTGTACAGGGATTGATGAGGTCAGATCAACATAATTATGGAATGTCAGAACAGGTCAGCTCCATATGGAGATCTAAGGGTGGCAGGCTGGCAGCGGGAGCAGTGTCTTGAGTGTACAGGGTTTGATGAGGTCTGGCCATATTGGAGCATGTCTTGTGTACAGGGTTTGATGAGGTCAGATCACCATATGGAATGTCAGAACAGGTCAGCTCCATATATGGAGATCTAAGGGTGGCAGTAGCGAGTACATGCAGGTTCCCCCTGTGTACTCTCTACTGCCCCATCTGGCAGAGTCAGGTTAGGCCCAGGTAGGGCCGGGCCTTAATTTTCGGGCCTGTTGATAACTCCAGTTTTAGCCAGCTGCCGGGCGCGGCTGCACAAATAACTTTGGGGCGGGCCCTATAGAGTTTGAATAGACGGGTATCAGTCAAAGGGGAGATATCGAAGAGGAGTGACGGGTGGGGATGGATCAACATATGGAATGCCAGAACAGGTCAGCTCCATATGGAGATCTAACAGTTTGAGGGCAGATGTAGAGTTGCTGGCCGGCTCCATATGTGGAGATCTAGGTGATGATCCAGTCTTCTCCATGCATGGCTATCCAGGATTTGATGAGTCAGTGTCGTGATCTTCATATATGGAGACAGCCATATATGGTGGTGTGACATCACAAGGCGTGACCATATATGGAGGCGTGATGTCACAAGGCATGACCACATATGGAGGCATGATGTCACGAGGCGTGACCATATATGGTGGCGTGACCGACCAACTGACGGGGAATGCAGGTTTCATAGTAAACTGCGACCTAAATACTATGAAAACCTGCAAAACCCATCCGTCCGTTAGTCATGCCTCCATATATGGTTGCCAATCCATCACGCATTGTGACATCGCGTGACATCATGGAGACCCTTATGTTGCATTCACACGGGGCAGAACTAGAAATGCACTCCGTTGAGCTGCCAACTTGTGCTTTGCACACAAGTTGGCCATGAATGGCCTACTTGTGCCACGAGCAGAGTGCACATCTTATCTCTGACTCTTGTTAACTTACATTCGGTTGGGCGCCCCGGCTCTCCACCGTCAACTACTGCGCTATAAGCAGACCCCAATCAAGTTACAGACATATATAGTTAATCCCACGATTTTGTAACCCATTTTTTCACCCAGTGTCAATTATCTAATGTAATCCTGGGTGCTACACTTCCTCTGCCAACCTGGGGGGGCAGCAGACTGACCTCATGCTTCCTTCTAATTCACCTGACAGGGGAGAGTTTCCCCAGCCGGACGTAGCATGTGGAAGGAAAACGTTATTCGAACCCATGACCTTCTAGCTGTGAGGGGACAGCACTACCGACTGTGCCACCGTGCCCTATATATATATATATATATATATATATATATATATATATATATATATACACACTATAAACTTAAATTGGTTACGTCATCCACATACGTCTTTTAAACATGGTTTAACATTAACCTATTTATAGTGACTCATAGGAATAGACTATGTGACAACCAGGTATAGTCTGGTGACCACCGGAGAGACGGATGACAGCCGGAATGTAGACGGCACCCGGGTGAGCAGTATGGGTTAGCGCCCCAGCCTGTGTCCTCCGTGAGGAGGAAGCCCAACAACCCTCGGTGAGGCCTTTGGGAGGGCCATGCAAGCAGCAAGCGGAACCACAGCACCATGTCCCTGCGGAACCATTGCCCACCACTCCTGAATGAACTGTCTGGTGCTGGGACTCTGGTGCAACGCACAGGTCCTGGGCCTGGTGAGAGCAGGAGTGGACCTGGTGAGACGTAGGAGGGGCCCGGACAGGGGACAACCCACATAGCCTAGTCCCTCCATGCGCCAGAAGTGTACCTCCCAGCCCTGGCAGAGTAGTTCTGGAGTAGTTCCAACGGATTGTGTGGCCCTGGTTTTGCCCTAGTGGGAAAGTACTCTTTCAGAAACTTGGTGATCTGAGATTTTCACTCAGTCACAACCATCTCAAAGAATGGTGCAAAAATACACAAACATATCCTGTGAGCAACAGTTCTATGAGCGGAAATGCCTTGTTCAGGTCAGAGGAGAATGGTCAGACTGGTTCGACCTGACTCGTTACAACCGAGCAGTGGTGGAAAGTAACTAAGTACAATTTAGAGGTATTTGCACTTTACTTGAGTATTTCCAATTTCCAATACTTTTACTTCTACTCCACTCAGAGGTAAATATTGTACTTTTACTCCACTACATGTACTGTATTTGAAATCTTCAGTTACTAGTTACTTAGATTTGTTTTATTGCAAAACATACATTACCGGTAACTACTTAGTCCGTATATACATTTTGGCCATTTGAAAATAGCCGACCTACGAGCTCACAGTGTGACGCATTGTGAGCTTAAAGCTTCTTCCATGTGGCGGAGTCAGGGGTCCGAAACGGTTGAGAAATGACAGAGTTACCGTGTGGGGGTCCCTCTACTGTACTGTACTGTCACTGTACTGGCACACCCGAAATCACCATATACAGTATACCGTTAATATGTGCGTGTGTTTGTGTGTGTTAGGTTGCGCACAGGTGGTGAAAAACAACCATGCTGTTTTCGTGCTCAAACGCACCCACCCACACACATAGTCACTTAAGGAAGTGGTTGCACCACTTAAAAAAAGTGAACAGGAAGATGTTGATATAAAATGGCTTATTAAAGAAAAGAAGGTTTGTGGCCACTGGCCATCCCTGCTAAAGTCAGCATATGTTACCAAACAGTACAGTAGACTCCATATGTCTATTTCAGGCAACGAAAACGTGTGCAAAACGTTTTAATGTCAAACACATTACAACATAATCAAACAATTAACCAGCCTTCACAGTATGTGATAAGCATATTTCACTTGTAAAAGTTTAACCCAGCAGTCCAGCGTCTACTCTAGACAGTACACTACCAGTGTAGCTATTTGGACCAGGTGGAGGATCTCGCAATGTTGACGTCAGTTTCCGCAGCTTCCTTCAGTGCGGCCATCACAAGCGCGTTCCTCTTCCTTGTCTCTTCCATTCTGGCCGGATTGTTTTCAGGCAGATTCTGGAGGGCAGAGTAGAAGGAGCTAGTCAGGGTTTGATTCTTAAAAAGTAGGAGGGGTGGGTATGTTCTTATCCATCTAAGCCCTATATACAGTACTTCTTAATGCAACATAAAGTGAAAATAGCTCACAATACTTCGATGTGACACTTGAGCATGTACATCTTCCATTTCCACTATAGAGGGTTTGCGCATGCAAAAAGTGAGTGGCAAAGTGAGTTTAACGTCGTTTAACACAATCAGATAGGACTTTTCTGTTTGGATGTATGGGCTGTCATGGCCAGAAAGTAGTTTTTTGCCACTCAATAGGTATTCCCGCATAACTTCCGGGTATGATGATGATGTCACACGCATACCCTGGTGCCTGAGGCGGCCGCCTATTTAGCCTACAGCAATGCACTGCCTGCATATAACATGTTTTTGTGTCCATAGATGTACACATGCAGCATGTTGATGTAACAGCCGGCACACACACATGTTAGACTCACAGTATAGTCATAGAGCATCACAGTCACGCCCCCTTCAAAACGACGAGGGCACCAGGAAATAATTCCCCATTCATTTTCCCCATAAACGTTAGCAAAAGTATTTATTTAAAGGCTCGGACAAAGCCAACAGCCGAGTTGACAAATCATGACAACAAAACACATTTGTGTGGGGAATTATTTCCTGGTGCCCTCGTCGTTCAGAAAGGCGCGGGACTGTGATGCTCTATTGGAATGTGTTGTTCTGAGGGCAGGATTGAATTGCATTGGTTCTCCTGCCCATCCAATCAGTGAGAGCAGTCACTTTGAGTGGCAGACTTTGTGCCTTATGAGACTTCTGCCATGTGTTTTAGAAAACTATGCCTAAACCTAACCTTAAAGCTGCTATAAGCAATAATATGTCAACATTTTAAAGACCAGCTATAGGTAGAACGCTCCCAAAAAAAATAGTCTCTGTGACACATCTAGGGGCCGCAATCTGCATTCAAAGATTTTCCTAGAAGCTTTGTCATTGGTTGATTTGCCTGTCTGCTTCCTGATTGGTTAGTCACTGCGACCGGGTTTTTCTTCGACCAATGACAAAGCTTCTAGGAACATCTTTGAATGGAGATTGCGGCCCCTAGATGTGTCACAGAGACTAAATTATTTTTGGGAGCGTTCTACCCATTGCTGGCTGTCTGAATACCAAAAAAATAAAAAGGTCATTCATATTTTGACATATTATTGCTTATAGCAGCTTTAACTCTGAGCCTAACCTCACAAAAACTATGCCTAAACCTAACCTTAGTCTTAACCGACCACATAGGTCGGACAAAAACTACAGTATGCCTAAAGGGGAAATAATTATGCCTAAAGTTGCTAAATTATGCCACAGACTCAAAGCTGTTAACCTGCTAACACTGCAAATGCTAATCACAGTGACATGACATCACTGATGAGTCCTTAGTAATGGTATTGGTATGTTTCTCGCTGCTTGGAAAATCTGCAAGGTTATGACCTGACACGAACATTACGGAAATATGAACGGGACTGGAGTGGCTATAATGGAATACCGACATTATCTCCAGTGACTGCAAAGAACTGGTAGGTAAGTGTAATGATGTTAGCTGTTAAGGCTAACTGATGCCAACGGCATTTCCTTCCGGTGTGGTTCGCCACTGAGGCGAAATGTGCCAAAGAAAGTAAATGTGGCACAAAGAGCCAAATGTATATTATATGTTATAATTGGAATACAGTGTTGCAATGCTTAGTTGCGTTTAGTTGGATAATTTGACATGTAATGTGCGAAAGCATAGCAATGGAATGTGGGGACCCCTATGAGGATGGCCCCAGGAAAGGGCGTATACCTTTGCCATATACAGTATAATATATAAGATGTGGTGCAAACCTGACAATGCACTGACTGACACTCTCTTTGCAGCTTATTTGACTATTGTCATGTAGATCCATATATGCTATGTTTATGCACTGTATGCTTTGTATCATGTAGGCCTACATACAGTACTAGCTTGATTATGCTGTGTATACATGTAGTTACCTCGATTTTTGCCTCTCCTGGACATGCACTTTTTTTCCTCATTGGCTGCCTCTAAGCCAAATGTGAGACTTAACCATAAACCCATACTCTGAACTAGAGCCCGACCGATGCCATATTTTTGGGTCCGATGCCGATACCGATTTTGGAGAGACCTACACCACCGATGCCGATGTTTTATATATTATATTCAAGTTAACAATAGAATACAATATATATATTTTTTTTTTTAAGATATTTTTTTGCGGCTTACGCCTTTTATTGGTTTTTGAAGGGACAGACAGTAGGCTGACAGGAAACGGGAGAGAGATGGGGGAAGACATGCAGTAAAGGCCGTGTCGTTTTCGTTTTCTGTCCGCAGCTTCTTTTCCGGGTTTTTAGACAGCTGGTGGATGGAAATTAAGCGCCACCCCCGCGGCTGACTGCCGCGGAGGAGAGCGTTTCCGGGAATCTGTCCGTCGCAGCAGTCAGCCGCGGAGGTGGAGCTTCTTTTCCATCCACCAGCTGTCTAAAAACTCGGAAATAACGTATAACACAGCTTCTTCTGTCCGTGGCTGTCGACCGTTTTCCGCTCAGGTGTGGAAACACTGTATAGCTGTAGCCACATCTACCAAGGAGCCGCGGACGTTTTCGGCTGTCTCCCAGCTTCTTTTCCGGGTTTTTAGACAGCTGGTGGATGGAAATTAAGCTCCAATTAAGGAGAGCGCTTCAGTGAAATTGTGCGGCTTGAGAAAGATTAGTTAATTTGTGTTGGATAAGGGCTTATTGGTGGGTTTTCCGCTAGATATTAAGGACAGGTTAGGGTGTGTTTTAGCGGGGGTGTCACCTGGAAGGCTCACTCACTCTTGAACGAAGTTGAACGTGAGAAAGTGACGTTCACACACGCCAGAAATGAACGCGCTCACAATTACGTTCATCAGGCAGAAATACAGTACGTTCAGTTCACGTTCAGGCAAAATATCAACGCGTTCGTGAACTATCGTTCTTTGAACGCGTTCGGGTACAACACTGGTGGGGGGGGGGGGGGTGGTGGTGGTTGTTGTCACGTCACTATGGAGCGGACAGCGGAGCATGCTGCCGCGCTGCATGTCTATGACTTGACTATAAACATCGGGACATCGGATTAAATAAACACTGATGTCCGATGTCGGGCATCGGCGCCCAAAATGACCGATACATCGGTGCGACCGACGTATCAGTCGGGCTCTACTCTGAACGCTGCAACATGAAGTCATATTGGCTGCATACTCTGAACTCTGCAGCATGAAGCTGTGAGCTGAGGCAGAGGCTGCGGCACACAAACTGATTATAGATGTTCATAAACGAGAGCTTGCTGCAGCTGGCAAATATGACTGAGTCATTCTTGTTTCTCTACGGTGTGATTTGTCCCCCCTCTTTTTCTCTTTATTAATTCTTATGGAATCCTTAATTTATGCACAGAGCTTATAGTGTTGACCACCACCTATACACTGACACCACGCTAGACAGGAACGCCCAAAAACGTCACATCCGGGGTAAATTTTCTATGGCTGCCAATGCAACTTGGTCCAATCCTTAATCACATACGGACAAACATCTATGCCGATGCTATCTAACTTGCGGAGGTAGCCTGCCTTGTCCACGGGCAACAGATCTTTCAACGTATGGCATTGCAAATACGTTTGATAATTGCTACTCTGCTCAATATTGTTTTGAAAATGCCGCAAATTGCATTGCAGTGAACGAGCGAAAATCACAACTTCCCCCGTTTGTGGGCGGAGTCACAGTTTGAGGCGCTGTTTACGCGCCGTGGTGTCAGTGTATACTTGCACATTGGCACACATACATCATACATTGTTTTTTGTTTCAGAAGCTTTGCAGACCAAAGAGGGGCGGACACATGTGTTTTTGTTTAGCATAAGGCCCTGGTTATTGACTGAGGGGAAGACACAATGTTTAATGTTGCGTCCACTTTCCAGAAACATGTGTGGCTATTTTGACCAACACGGTTAATGCACGCACCCCTTCCCCAGCCTACGTTATTTCCGAGTTTTTAGACAGCTGGTGGATGGAAAAGAAGTACAAGAAGTTCACGGTCTACAATTATGTGCATTGTGCAGCATGTTTCAGTAATGCTGACTTGAACTGACTTGCTTGGACCCTCTTTCAGCCCCAGAACCTAGCCCCCACTAGTTTAGCAGTAAAGTGTCATGCAGTGGACACTGTGACTGGACCTCACCTGCAGCCTAGGCTAGGTGTGGGTCAGTGTGTGTGTGTGTGTTTGCGTGTTGCAGCAGTCTATACTAATACTAGTTTACTAGGCTACACACTACACAGTGTTATGTAAATGAATGAAGTGCAAGTTACCCTTATTATTTCTTTCCTCCTTTCTTCTCCGGGAGCGATCAGTTCCCACATTCCGTAGCCGGCCAATACCATACCTATTATCCCGGAGGACGCCAGGATCGTGCGTAGAGACATGATAGGTGGATGAAAGCGCCACTGTCCGCTCTACAATGGCTGTTATGTTAGAACGCACGTCCAGTCATTGGAGTTTCACCACACGCTGCGGACCGAATGTAAAGGTCGAGTTTGTTGTTAAATAAATACCCGGAATAAATGGCGGTTGACATTGCGTGGTCGCCGTGGTGACGTCATTGCGCAGTGTAGAAAATAATCCCTGGTGTGCGTTCACACCCGTTCACACCCTGGCTGGCAGTGGCTGCAACGATGCAAAGACGCGTTGTGACCAGGGTTGTGACCATAGGTTGTGACTCTGGAGCAGCAGCAGCTACATCATGCATCATTGCGTCTTTGCAACGTCATGTCGCTGGCTTCCATTGACAATGAATGGTACACTGCGTCTTTTTACATCTGCCCGTGTGAACGCAAAACACGCAATGAGTACTCAAATTAACTGGCCAAGTGCGAACATTTTAGATTTGTGTTCATGATCACATATAACCTTAATCATTATTAGTAAGTGATTAGATAATATTTCTGATTGAATTTGAGGAGGTATTTTTCCTTAAATTGTGACATTCTAATCAAACAATACAAACTGTATGTAGGCCTACTTTAACGCGTGTCGGCTCGTGTGTTACTGCTGTCTTTTCGCAGAAAAGTAAGCCTGGGACCGAGGCTATGCTGCTGTAGGGAAGGGAAATACTGACTAAAACGGAGAACTACAATAACCACGCACCCATTACAGTGCGCATGCGCTATATCGGTGTTTCCGGGCACGGCGATCTTATAAATAAGAAGGTTTGCACGCTCAACATCGTCACAGAGCGAACAGAACCCCAATGATTCCCATATGTCCAGTAGTGTCCTTCACCTATGGTGAGTATAATATTCTTATTGCGAAGCACAACATGTCAACAAGGGATCCTTAGAAACACTCATAATTACGGAGCGTTAACGGCATGTTATGCATGCGTATTTGTTCATGTGTCCTTGGAGGGGTGAGTCCCCGCGATGAGTCCGTCTGCCTGGCTTCTCCGCGGCTGTTAGCCGCCGTGCTAATATTGGCTATAGCCTGCTGCTAGCGCTTAAATAGCAGACCTACAAGCTCACAACGACCCGCCGATACGACGTGCTGTGAGCCTGTAGCTCTGCTATTCCGCGGCGCTCGCGACAACACCGCCGAGTCGTTAATAGCCTAGCGTTATCACGTCCCACCCGAGTCTCCTCCAGTCCGTGATGCTAAATGTTAACTTTGGCTAGCCTGGCGTAGTTATAGCATAGCGTTAACCCCTCCGCCAGGGTCTCCATGGAGCTCAATGCTAACGTTGGCTAGCTTAGCGCAGCCTTAGCATGTAGCGCTCACCCTCCGTCTCTCTCTCCACAGTGCCCAGCCGGCTTGGTGAAGATGCCAAAATGGCTACCGGCAACTACTTTGGATTTACCCACGGTGGTGCTGCGCAGTACAGGTAAGAAGTGCAGGAGGTTAGAATGTTTTGCCCCCATCCCCCGTGTCGTAGTGGTTGCTTTCATCAGGGCTGCATCATTCATGTCGCACAGATTATTTGGTGACATTGGTGATGGTGATGCTCGCCATTGTTCCAGGTTGGGGGAGGGGGCCGCAGTCCGTCTGTGCTGCTGCGGCGGCAGGCTGCTCTCTATCCCCCACCACCACAGCTATAACTGCTGCATAATACTATAACCCTCCGTGCTCATTTAAAGCTGCCACCCGAATGTTTTATTTGAATAAAACGTTATTTCAACCCATCTGTATGGCAGAGTATGTTAAAAGTATTACTAATCCTAGTGGTTGGAGGTGAGCTCTCTTCTCAGTACTCATCCATTGAGACGCCTAGGCCCTGCTGTCAGCTAGGACACACTGGTTGACAAGTTGGTACTGCCTGAGGCACAGAGGGCACACATATCTCCCCTGGCCACTGTGGGGGAATCTCTCTTAGAGCCGCCACAATGGTGAAATTAGGTCAAATGTTTAGATAAAAAAATTCATTCATTAACAGACTAAATCTACCAGATTATACTCGTACCAGTATAAACGATATATACACATACACACAATTGTTACTGTAAACCAATGTTATATCATATTGTCAACTAAAATGTAATGGCAACCTCATGTGTTTTCCTTGGAATGGAACAATGGAAACAACAACAATGGAAAGCGGTAGCATTTAAAGATTTTTGTACGCATTATAGGAAACCTACTGGAGACTTAAATGATTAGGATTGAATCCATTCCGATTCAGTCACTTTTATGTTTACTCTGCATTTTGCATTTGGTTCATACTTGGAACAAAATGTTGATACCCAACCCTAAAGATTTGTTTGGTCTCCAGTCTCCACCCAGGTTGTTGTTTGGTTCTACCAAGATTTGATGCTATAAAAGAAAATGCATTCATTGATTTGACAAGGATTTTAACACTTGGATAGGCTTAACCCAACAAATGACTAATTGTGGATTTTTCAGTGCAGCCAAAATGTCTATCTTAAAATAGAAGTTCTTTGATGCACATAGGCCTGTATCTTGTTTAAATATGTGTCTGGTCTGACAAAACTACTGTAGGTCCCAGCAAGGTTTGACATCGACATTTAGGCTTGTCTGTTACCGACACTCGTGCCTATTGCAAGTCTAATCAAGCCTTGATAGTTAATCCATGCTGTAAAGTTAATGGTTTGACTCATGTTTTAAACAACCTAACCCATTTATTCCGAAAAACTATTATCTAGTTGTACTGCATCTTCAAGCATTTTATGGGCACATTCTTGGTGCTCAAATCAAAATGGATGGCTAGAACGTGTTGGCTGCAGCTGAAAGCTCTTTCATGCAAAGCCAACTCTATTATCTCTAGCATTATCAGCCAGGGTAATGCCTCTCTCTGTTAACTCAGCTCTTGGGCCCCTGGACAAATGCACCACTGTCTCACAGCACACACCTGACCGTGTACCACTTTGAAATGGGAGTGAGCAGATTTGTTGAAATTCATTGTTTTTAAGATGCATTGTAATGCGGATGTGGGCAATTCGGCATCGACATTACATAATCAATTCCAGTCTGTTAACGTTAATTTATTCCTGACTACTTCTGAAGGCAACGTCGCACTGAACAGTGATGTTACGCTTCATCCTCATGCTACTGACGTGTGACTGACTGTATCACTAATGTACAACAGCTAATCTACACGCTAGCATCACGTCGCAATGTGATGCATTCTTGGCTTATATGTTTGATATGGTCATTATTTCATGTTTGAAAGTATTCAATAATAACTATTAGAAGGTGTAATGGGTCACACTGCAGTACTTGTTGGCCTGTCCAAAGTCAAACGACAAGGAAACATTATTTAAATGAACCCTGTTAACTTATAAACAATTGGTAACGATTCACGAGTGCTAACCAGTTATTACATACATAGTTATTGCATACATTTTGTGCACCATCATCAAATTTCAAATATAATAAAAAATTGGCAATTTGAGACCGAAGTCAAATTACATTTCTGAACTTGTTTAAAAGCCTTAGATTATGTCACATTTTGTTTAGTTTTATTTTATAAATAAAGTTTGAAATTTGGCAAATTTCTTATCATTTCTACATGCATGAATATAACCATTAAGATCAAAGACAAAAACTAACATTTCATTTGGGAACCATTATATTTCCTTGGGACCTACTTCTCTAGGTCGTCCTCAGGCGAGCCCTCCATCGTCGTTTCCAGTCATCCCGGTTCTCCATACATCTGGCCAGTTCGTTGGTACTTTGCGCTCCTGCATCGCTCTTGAGTACATCCACATATGTTAGCGTGGGACTCCACTTGAATCAACTCGGAGTCCCACTACATTGAAAACAGTTCAACGTCACTGGCCGTGCTTGATTCAGCAGCCCGTCTGACCTAATCTACACTGGATCTACTCATTCTATGCCTAGGGCGACATTGGACGACCTTTTATAAAAGTCTTAGATCGCCTTGGACGGCATTTATAATGCATCCAGCATCGCTTGAATAATTTTTACCGGTTCTTGGCGTCTCCGTCGCCTGGCAACAGTTGTGACATCATTGATTATTTTACCTCCATCCACACTTTAGCGGCATTTATCTCGGAATTGAGGCTCAGATTGTTATCGTACAAAACATTGATGTTTTAGGAGCTCAATAAAAATACCTTGCGGTACCGTATCAGTGCTTGTGATAAAATAAAAAGAACGCAAGCGAGTGCCCTAGAAATGATTGCTTGTTACTTCCGGTTCATCAAATCAGCTGGTGGCTCTTCGTGGCAATTTGCGACAAAAACTTGATATTAAATGTGCTGCTGAAGGAGTTAAAAAGAAACGGACACATTTTCCATGCTCAGCTGGCTGTTTGCTGCGATGGCAACAAGGGAGCTATTGGACAAATGTGGAAGAACCTCAGGAAGTGGTCTAAATTATTAACTGGCTAATTCAGACAAAATGCCTCCCACAAGTCGGAGATACCAAAACACAAGGCTTTAAGGATGAGCAGTGAGCCATTGTAGTGTGTAAATGTTATTATATTCATTGCATGATTGTGTCTGGCTTCAGTGGTTAACCTGTGTTACTCAGGTTCGTGTTGTCTTAAGTAAATTGTTGTTTAAAGAACAAACCGTTGGTACATAGATATTACATAGACTTCAAAGTGAACACAAGTCCTATCACAAACTGGTTGCCTGAGGGAACACCAGTTAATACCTACTCCTGTTTCCTTACAGTCAGCAGCCAGGAGCCGGGGTAGCCTACACTCATCCAACAACGGTTGCCAGCTATACTGTACACCAGGCCCCAGTGGCAGCTCATAGCGTGGCGGCCGCCTATGCCCCCTCGGCTGCCACTGTAGCTGTAAGGCAGGCACCGGTGTCTGTGGCGGCTGCCACTGCAGCAGCGTACGGAGGGTACCAGCCGACGCATGCGGCAACGGACTACAGCGCCTACGCCCAGCGTCAAGCTGAAGTTCCTCCACCCCCACCTCCAGTCACCTCTCAGAACTACCAGGTAAAGTCCCTGCACCATATCATCTGTATGTAAATGAATACAAAAATAAGGGTGTGCAAAGGTTTATCGATACAAAAAAAGAGGATTTTAACGCATTATTTGACTGCCATATTTCTGGCTGCGTTTAGTCACTGCCAGTCTTTTTGAGGGCCTCCAATGCATGGCTTTTGAAGATTACGTCATCTGTCAGCCAAGTCTATGGGATGTTTAATGTTTGTTTGGAGCACTTAACGGTACTTTAAACCTAGCATTTCTCTTTTGGACATGCACTTTAGCCTTGGGCAACAATATGAATGGCGCTTGTCATGTTGAAGCATTGTGATCTTGTAGATGGGCTATTCTGTATTAAAAGCAGCATAGAAAATCACAAGCTTTTACTCACTTTTATTTCAAAACTTAATTGTCCTTCAAAATGAACATGACCCTGTGCTTGTGACATCCTGTGAAAGGGGTCTAATGCATTCTGCTGACAGCATAGATAACTAGACGTGCAATAAAGGGCAACAGTCAGCGTGTGTGGAAATTATACAGTACAATATGAATGAATATCTAATTATATTCATGAATTAACTTTGGTTATTTACTAGAAACACTGACTGTTTTTGTCTAATTCTTTGTCCCTTTATGCGCCAGCTGAGAAGGGCAGAATTCTGGAAAGTGGGCAGGGATCACAATGTAGTAATCTATTGCTTGCGTCATACCAGTGCTACAATTGATTTAAGAAGTGCTTTTCCAGTCAGAACTTAAGACAGATTGAAAGAAGCTGTGATACAGTACATACTGTGCTTTTTATATTGTCCTTTCAAAATTGCCTTCTGGTATCCAGATGCTTCAGTTATTACAAAAAGCAGCTGAATGCCGCAGATTAATCCCCTCTTCTTTGCTCTATGCCTTTTATTTTGCACGATAATCGGTAATCTCCCATTACCGATTATTTGCATGGTCAAATGGATCGATACTGATATTGTTGACTTGTACAGGTGTCCAATGGGGTTGATTCTGGGTCCAGGTTTTTATATCGGTTTGATATTTCTTTTGCCTTTTTTTTTTTTTCCCCCCTTTATTTTGCCTTTATTCATGGTGGAAAGTGGAGATGGGCAGGAAACCAGTAGTCCAGTCAATCTAAGATTTGACCCCAAATAAATTGCAATAGTAATCGTTTTTATGATCCTTAGGGTCATCCAAATAACATTAAAAATTGAGTATTATATACATTTTGGATCATGGTAAATTCAGGGGTTGAAAGGGGTTGAGAGTACCATTAAAACCTATAAGGCAAAACATTATCACATTTGTATTATGCTTTAAGAAGCATGTCAAACTAGGGGGGTTTTCATGATTCTGAATTATTAGAAGTATTAGTTGGCCTAGTTCAATTAATCGATTATTAATCGGCAGAGCTGTCGATTATTCGATTTGGCTGATGGTCACTTTCTGGCATCCCTACGCCCTACACACTTCCACTCGGTTTGAGCATAGATATATAAATAATGGAGACAGCTATGGGATTCCCCTCCCATCCAGTGCTGTCTCTATTATTTATATATGTATGCTCAAACCGAGTGGAAGTGTGTAGGATGAGTGGCGAGGTGCTAGTTTCAAAAAGCAGCAAAGCTCGTCAGGTACGGGATTCGACTGTGCTTTCAGGCTGCACCAGGAGCCCAGGCATCCAGACCAATAGGCCGGCCAGGGCCTCGATATTGCATTTTTCTTGCGTTTTTGCCTTTATTGATGGGGTACAGTAATTCGACAGGAAAAGGGAGAGAGGGGGGAGACATGTGGCAAAGGCAGACGGGCTCGGGACTCGAACCCGTGACACGCCATCGGGCTGGATTACTGCCTGGACCGCTCAGCCCAGGATATTGCATTTTTAAGGCAGACTTTGCAAATACTGATTATGATGACAACCGATTAATCATCCACCCTTAAAGGATTAAACTGAAATGTTTTACTTGTGGTCGTCCATTTCTATTGTATACCGTGTAGCCTACCCTGATTTGAAGGTTTATTCGCTGCATCATAATTTTATATACTGCATATTCAAATGTGGAAAAACTATTTGTTGTCTGGCATTCTTATAACTAATACTTTTATAAAAGGTGGAAAAGCCTTCACACAAGATGCAACAGTACAATTCCCCATGTTCATCAGTGGTGACCATGTATTGCACAGACTATGTACTAAGTGTATAGAAAAAGCTGTCTCATTTGCCATGGGGTGGATCGGTGCTTGGAATTTTAACGAGGGAACAATAAAATCAAGGAAAAAGCTACCATTGAGAATCTTCCCTTTTTTGTAAATATACATTTCCTTATGGCTGATTGTGTCGGATATTGGTTGTTTGACTGTGCTATGAAACCTAGCAGAGTTTGGTTTTCAAATGGCCTGTACTATAACATTGCGTTTGTCTTCTGCAGGACACGTATTCGTATGTGCGGTCTACAGCTCCGGCTGTTGCTTATGACCCCAAGCAATACTACCAACAGCCCATCGCTACATCAGCTGTGGCTGCAGCACAGCCCCAGCCCACAGTGGGAGAGTCCTACTATCAGACAGGTACGCTCAACACGCCACCGGACTCATCTTCCTAGAGCTGTGCTTGTCAAGCTTTGTTAAACTTTGATGACCTCCAGTTTGGTGTGCATTAGGCTATGGACAACCATAACTCTGAAGAGTGTACACATGGAAGCAAATCAATTCGCTTGCATTTGTGGGTCTGTGCCCCCCTAGTGTGAAGTGATTTAAGTATCTAAAAGTGTGGTTCTTGCGAAACGTGTAGATCTGCTACTTTTGAACATGGTTTCACAATGACGTACATGCCCACAACATGTTGCCAGGGCAGAACCAGTGAAACTACTATTCTAATTCCCTATAGCCCCGAAACCGGCCTACACGCAAGGGATGACGCCATACACCCAGGCCCAGCAGACACGACAGGTGACTGCTATCAAACCGGCCACACCCAGCCAGGCCACCTCCACCTTCATCTACCCGGTGTCGTCCACTGTGCAGCCCGTACCCTCTGCTGGGGCCTCTGTAGTGCCGTCGTACTCCCAGAGCCCCACCTACAGCACCAACGCGGTCACATATGCTGGTAAGGAAATGCCAGCAGTAACTAGGCCTGTCGCATTTATTACATAATCGCCTAATCACAATTATTTGAAATAATCAATTCCGTTTTTTGCATAATTGTCACAATCATGTTCATATATTTTCAAAACTTTTGCTAAGTTGTGGAAAAGGCATGTTTTGAGTATTATTTCAAGTGTAAATTCATTCAATGTCATTATTTTTGTCATATCTGCACTGTACCTTTTTTGTTTATGAAAACAAATGGAAATGTGTTTTTTTTTAATGCAATTTAATCGTTAATTGCAATTTTTGGAGTGACAATCAATTGTCAAGTAAAATGTCATGCCCTAGCAGTATCTGTGGGGAAAGTTTTGTTAATCCAATTTCTACCCACATACTAAGCCTCCGTAGTGCCCTCGTACTCCCAGAGCCCCACCTACAGCACCAACGCTATCACATATTCTGGTAAGGAAATGCCAGCAGTGACTAGGCCTGTCACAATTGTTACATAATCGGCTAATGGCAATTATTTGAAATATTGTTTTGCATAATCGTCATAATCATATTCATATATTCTCAAACATTTTTCTCAAATGGTGGAAACTGACAGATATTTTAAGTATGCTATTCAATTATGTAATTTGTCATATCTGCACTGTGTACCTATTTTTTGTTTATGAATCCTAAAAACCAAACAAATGTAATGTTTTACATTTCTCACATAATAAACCCAAACCGCGGAATTTGAAAATGCATTTCATTGAGAAAAAAAAAAAAAAAGCAGACCTAGTAGAGCCCTGGGGGACCCCCTCCCTAAGTAATTGGGTTTAAGTAAGTTTCAAGCATAACATTTCATTGTTTGTTGGGTGGAAATCATTTAGACTTCAAAAGTGAGGTATGAATGCAAATTAGTAAGTAGACCCACACCACAGATTGATACCCACCTAAAAACTAAATTGGGTGCTATGCAATAGACTGTTAATTCAATTACAAGTTTTATTTACTTTTACATGTTAACACTTTAATTGCCCGGAACTATTTAATCCATTACATTCATGCGCCCAGTCGATTTATAAACACGGACGCCTTTTCCGGACGGACCGGCCGGAAGTTCATGATGTTGTGTAGCAGCTAACAATAGCCACAGCACTATAGAGTCGATCGACAACAACGGGAGACAAGAATAAATCTATCGAGACTAGCGACTGGACCGCGGAGAGCCGTCTAACACAGGATCTTTTTTCAGAAAAAGACGGGATGATTTAGATCGCGATTTATGAACGTTTTAAGATTTTCGTTTTCATCAGCTAAACAGGGGAGTTTTTCGATGACGCCTCACTCTTGCGCGTCACCGAGGAGAGCCCAGCAGGCGCGCCTGGGCTATACAGCCATGCGATCTGTTCTCGTATCAATAAACTTCGTCTTTTGGACAATACTTCGTCCTGAGCGTCGAGCGTTACTAATAGAAAGGACAAAGAACTTCGTCCTGGGTGTTAACGTATTGCAACATGTTTGCTTTAACCCATTTTGGACTGAGGCCGATTATAAAAACGCCTTCTAAATACTGACCTAAGTTTTCTGAAAAACTTCAAATATTTATATAGCGGCATCAAAAATGTTACATTTTTGAATACTGTACAGAACCCCAAGAGGTGTTCCCGTCCAGAATGGTTAGAACACCAAAAGAGGTTCCAGAATGGATTAATGCAAACTATTAGGCTGTCACTCGGTTTGCTTCCACAAAACTCGCTTCGGTTGAACATTATTCAACCTTCAATGTATGCAGTGTTTCATTGGGCGTAGATGCAGAATCTTGTCACTCAAAACAGTTGAGTTAGACATTTAGGATTGAAGATGTCTAAAGGTCACAGCTGTGAAACACTTTGGCATTCATTTAATTTCTTTCTGAAAATCTGTGGCTTGCAGAATTAGAATTGGTGTCTTTACAAATGATATGGTTATATGATTTAAATGTATTTCATCATCACTGCCTGTCTGCCTCTCCTCCTGCCCCGTAGGTACGTCTTACTCGGGCTACGAGGCTGCTGTGTACTCGGCTGCCTCGTCGTATTACCAGCAGCAGCAGCAGCAGCAACAGAAGCAGGCGGTGGCTGCAGTAGCCGCCACAGCAGCTTGGACGGGCAGCACCTTCACCAAGAAGCCGCCCTTCCAGAGCAAGCAGCTCCGACCTAAGCAGCCGCCGAAACCCCCTCAGATCCACTACTGTGACGTGTGTAAGATCAGCTGTGCCGGCCCGCAGGTGAGCATACTCGACGTGTTGGGTCTTTGGTCTTTGCCTTTAGACTGGAGGGAATTTTAAGCACTTTAACCACACCTCCCCATTTTCAGCATGTCCAAAATGTAAAAAAGAAAAGCTGATCTACAAGCGGTTTTGTTTTTAGTACCTCTTAAAAGCTGTATATAAATTCTACATTCACACACATCGAATTAGATTGTTTAACATACTTTGCAGTAGGGGCATTTTCACTCCTGTTCTCTATAGTTCAATACGAAAGCACAGAAGTTGAATTGTAAATTGCAGTTGAGGAGATCAAATGACTTGATTCGATTTTATGCTGAAACACCATGCTTGGCCTGCATTATAAGTCCTACATCTCAAATGAAGAATGGTAAACCTCCCCTGCCCTCCCTCTCCAACCAGACATACAAGGAGCACCTGGAGGGCCAAAAGCACAAGAAGAAGGAAGCGGCCCTCAAGGTGTCTCAGAGCAGCAGCACCAGCAGCAGCAGTGGAGGAACCAGCAGCTCTGCCCGTGGCGTCCAGAACCAGCTCCGCTGTGAGCTGTGTGACGTCTCCTGCACCGGAGCTGACGCCTACGCCGCACATATCCGTGGAGCCAAGCATCAGAAGGTAAAAGCCTTATGTTATGCTCCCAACCCATGTATACACACTTATTACCCCCTTTCTGAAACCAGCTCCTCGCCACTCGCTCTACACACTTGCCCTCGATATGCGCGTTCACGCGAGGCTGCGCCATATTAAGTGTCGTCCGAAACCAAGCAGCCTTGAGTGGAAGTGGCTTATAAAGCCCTCAAGAGCGAGTCTGTGCCGATCTAGACTCGATTGCCTTGTGCAGCCCTGCTCTGTGTCCGCATGGAAACCGCGACCTACAAATGTAAGAACCACCACAAATAAATGATAAATAAACTCCTCCTAAACAATCTTCATCTGATGCAGAATAGACAACGCTCCAACTGATGTTCACAAGGGCTCTTTATTTACCCCACCGTGAAAAAACTATAAATGAAACCACACAACTTTTAACAATGATTTATAAACACCATGGATGTATATGACATGTCATTTTTGACAGTCACGCTGTATTTCCTTTTTCCATGAAATCCACATGTCACACAAACATACACGATGCAATATAACTGTACAAACAAAATAACAGGTAACACAATTGCATTATGCTAACCATGGCAACGAATGGTGTCCGTTTCCTGTTTCTGCACAAGGAGGTCGAGTGTATTTCCAAACAGTTTTTTTTTATATACCCATGCACCCTAATCAAGGGAACTTGATTCAGCTGGAGGGGCACTTCCTGACGAGGGAACCTCCAGAGAGCACTTCAAGTCAAGGGACTGGTTTCAGAAAGGGCCATACTATCATGTATCATCCGCTCACGCTCACATAGATCAGTTCTTTTTGACAAGTGACACCATTCTTACATTGCTTGGTTCAGGTGTTTGGAAGGAAAGAATTGTATCAGATCGTCTCTTTTCTTCTATTAAGTCATATAATGGGACTGTGCCATCTTTTTACAGCTTCATAAGTCAGAAGGGGAACTTTAGATTTAATGTGTTTTGGTAACTAAAGCAAAGTTGGCATGTGTGTTGCATGTTCTGTTCCCAAATCTGAGATTTATGATATGGGAGCATTGGCTGTACTGATGTACACTGGAATGTATTCAATCTCAATCAAAGCCACAAAGCAAATCTGCATGAGGCTCATGCAATGGCTGGAAACATTTTGCTATCATGCTGCATAGGGTGGCAAATTAACAACAGTGACAAGTTGAATTGATGGCTTGAGAATTTATTTTAGCTTTTAAAGTGTCATAAACAAACGCATGTTACAATACACTTATTGTAATTTAGAACGCTGTTTGGACAGCTGCTTTTAATGGCAAATCCTCAACTATGTTGCTCTGCGCCGTTCCCCAGGTGGTGAAGCTTCACACCAAGCTGGGGAAACCCATCCCCTCCACAGAGCCCAGCGTGGTCACCCAGACCTCCTCCTCCACCACGGCTGCCCCCAGTAAGACCCCCTCTTCTGGCCTGGGCAGCTCCAGCACAACCTCCTCGTCCCTGTCCATGGCTACCTCCTCCAGTGCTTCTGCCTCCACCCACAACTCCTCCTACCTGAAGCCGGTCAACATAGTGAGCAGCAGCGGTGGTGCAGGGACGCTCGGCAAGAACGCGCTCGGCAACAGTCTGTCGTCTGCCAACTCCACCGCTCCCGTCAAGAAGGCCTCAGCCCCCAAGATCAACTTTGTCGGTTAGTAGGTCGCCGCTGAGTGTTGACGTCTCTCCTGATGTCAATAGCTCACTGTTCACCTTGTTCATTCTGTGCTTTTGAAGCTGTAATCCTGTTTGATTATCACAGCTCTCCATTTAACCAGTTCAACCACATGAATCCTACCCTATTCTTTCTGGGCATGTCATGTCAAGTAGGCAAACATTCAGCAAAAAACTGATAATTAATTTATATTGTCAATTTTCACCTATAATACTGAAAATGTGAACACCAGGTTGAAAGTGGTTCAAACACTCATCACTAATAAAGAAAGACTGAAGCTGCTTTCCCAGAGAGCGTCTTGCGCTCAAAGGCTACATGCCAGTGTCTGGATAAGTCTGCCAACTTGTGTAGTGATGGACGGCAACCAGCCGTGTGTTACCAAACCAAACATTTCTTCAAGTTTTGTGCCCTGTAGAATAACAACTCTATGACCCGTAAAGTAACATGGCCAACATGTCAGTGGTGAGTTCACTCCTAATCCTGGCCCCTGAAAATGGAAACGGTCATTGTATTCCTTTTTAATGTGATTTATTGCATTTGTCATAGCATCTGGACTAGTGACTCTTCATTTCAGATAAAAGGGAATGTAGCAGTAAACCAATACTAAGAAGCTTTGAATGAGATTAATAGAAAATTGTGTTTATTTTATTATAACTTTGTTTTTGCATGATCAACTGTTTTATTTGCAAATTCTTATTGATTAATCAATTCAGATAGTTTTGGCTGTATATTTACAATTAGTGGCTGGGTGTTCACTAATGCTAATGTCTGACAAGTTTACAGTAACTTTTGATTGAAAGATAAGGCCTGGCTACAATAAGATAAGGAAGTCATTAGTGGACACGGGTTGATACCATGCTATCCTGCTCTCCTTCTATAAGCTGTACAAAAATAAACCATATATATATATATATATATATATATATATATATATATACAGTATGTTGCTTTATTGACTTTACCTTGTGTGAATGTACTCATGGCACAAACTTCTTATTTTCTGGTTGGTAATAGGCATGCAAGGCATATTAACCTACGATTTGAGGTTTCATCGTATTTGTTACCTGTTCGCTATCTGCAAGCTCACAACACATTCTGTCACCTATTTTCGCGACTAAATTGGTTATGAAATATTGAGATGCAAGGTTTGATATTAGACTAAAGGTCCCCCCCCCCCCCCCCCCCTTTACAGGAGGAAGTAAACTGCAGACCACTGCGAAAGCGGATGAGACAAAGGCGGTGGAGATATCAAAGCCCATGGCACCATCCTCGGCTGCCCTAGAGACTAAGAATGATTCTGATTCGCTGTCTGCGGCGGCGCTGGCTGCACTGCAGAATGACGTGCAGCCTGTTGGACACGACTACGTTGAAGAGGTATTCTGACAGTTCACCACAGCTCATGTCTCACTTGGGAAAAATAACTGATCTACATGCTATAGTGTCTCATCACAAGTCGACAGTCATACTACAGGGTATACATTATATTGTTAAATTGTCGTTTGTTTTTTTAGCAAGGCAAAAACTAAAAGTGTTTAGTTTTTTCCCCCAACACTTAAGACCGCTGCTTTTTGAGGGGTTCCTGTGCCCAGCTTTCCGGGTTTGTGTAAACACAAATATTGAAGACAAAAGTGAGGATGCAAATTGTGATTGGTCGGAATGACAATTATGATTGGCTCAGCACGGAATGTGATGTATGATAAGAGCACCATGTGAAGTGAGGGGTGAGACCACCGAATGAGAGGATAAATGATAAGAGCGCCCCTCACTTCACTTTCTTTTTTCCCTAACCAGCCCCATTGACCAGAGGAGAAGGCCAGTGCTGTGGATGTGGGGCTGTAATCCTACATATTGTACTCTACCAAATGAGTTTATAGATGTTAAAATGTATGGCTCTGAGTGCTGTACAATTTTTCTTTTTACGGCATTGCTCTGCAGTACCCTACCTGTCTATGAGAGGGTCTGTCACAAACCACGGGACCAATCAGTGCTAAACTTTGCATGCAAACAGATTTAACTCCACATTGGAGTTAATTCAAAGAGCCATATCATTTCCAAGTTAAAAAAAAATTGTCCCTGTTCTGTAAAACCGTAGTTAAAAAAGCCCCACTGCGATAGATGGAATTGAACATTTTGAATGTTCATTTTGAATGTTTGTGTAACACATCTCCTTAGGTCCGCAACGATGAAGGCAAAGTCATCCGCTTCCACTGCAAGCTGTGTGAATGCAGTTTCAACGATCCCAACGCCAAGGAGATGCATCTGAAGGGAAGGAGGCATCGACTGCAGTACAAGGTTCTTAATTTTTCTAATTTATTACCTTTGCTTGATGTTGCTTGCTGACAAGAACTGATCTTCTAGTCATGTTATAGCTGGGAAAACAATTTATTTGGCGTGACAGGTTTTTAGATTACAAAGCGAGTAATCTAAATGGCCCAGGACGCTGGACTGACAATAGGTCCTAAGTTGATCATATACCATTTTCTATTCACTTGGTCTTGTAGAAAAAGGTGAACCCTGACCTTCAGGTGGAGGTGAAGCCTAGCATCCGTGCCCGCAAGATTCAGGAGGAGAAGATGAGGAAGCAGATGCAGAAAGAAGAGTTCTGGAGGAGGAGAGAGGAGGAGGAGCGCTGGAGAATGGAAATGAGGTACAATGAGACCTGCTGCACTACGTTCAAGCTTGTAGAATGTCTATTTTCGGCAAAGATCTAAACGGGAAACAAGTATAGACCCCTGGGTTAGTGGAAGTTTTCTGTCTAATATGCTGAACTCCCTGGTCACTGTTTTCTTTCTCAACCTGTCCAGGCGTTATGAAGAGGACATGTACTGGAGACGCATGGAAGAAGAGAACCACTGGGATGATCGGCGTCGCATGCCCGACGGTGGCTATCCTCATGGGCCCCCTGGTCCACCAGGTCTCTTGGGTGTCCGTCCTGGCATGCCCATCCCTCAGCCTCAGGGACCCGTGGTAGGTCCTGGGCAAAAATATAGTCTGGAGTTGTGAGATGAACATGGACAGTAGGCAATCTTTAAAAAGGGCAGATCTACAAGATTACAAGGCACAGCTTTTACGACGCTTGCAAGCTTGTAGATCTTTTTTTTTTAAATGCAGTTTTGGGTTGTTACTCTAACTCATTACATTGCTTTCATAAAGTAATGGAGTAACTTTTTACATTAACTGAATTGAAAACTTCATTGTGATTCCTCCTTTGGCATGTGAATGAATATTATTCCCCCTCCCCACAATTGTTTTTATTCTTTTTTTCTTTTAGCCACCTCGTCGCCCGGACTCTTCAGACGATCGCTACGTAATGACCAAGCATGCAGCCATTTATCCCTCAGAAGATGAACTCCAAGCTATCCAAAAGATTGTGTCCATCACCGAGCGCGCCCTCAAACTGGTGTCGGACATAATCACTGACCAGGACAAGGTCAAGGAAGAAGATAAGGAGAAGAAGGAAGTGGCTAAAGACAGGTGAGGCATCTGAGAGCTCCTCAATGTCTCTTTGTGTTATGTGGTTCTGTGTTTAAACTTCAAGCATTGAAATCACTGCTGGTTTAAAAAAAATGTTTTTGTCTTTGTCCTATCTAGAGCACTGAAGGGAGTGATGAGGGTTGGTGTCCTGGCCAAAGGTCTGCTCCTTCGTGGGGACAAGAACGTCAACCTGGTCCTCCTCTGCTCTGAGAAACCCACCAAGAGCCTCCTTAGCCGCATCATTGAGCACCTTCCCAAGCAACTGACGGTATCGCCAAAATGTCACATGTCAATTCTTGATTATTTTCACCCAAAGCCCTACTACAAATGTGCAATGCCTGCCGTCATGCCACACAATGAGCGTTAACATTGTTGGGGTCTACTGCGTGTCTTCCTTTATAGATTGTTACGCCAGAAAAATACGAGGTTAAAGGCTCCATTGAGGAAGCGGCCATTATCCTGATGTCTGGCGCAGAGCCCAAGATGCAAGTGACGATCACGCTGACGTCACCCAGTATCCGAGAGGAGGGCGGACGGGACGGAGGTTGGAAAAGCCACCGCAACCTTATTTCCTCAATTATTCTTCTCTTTCAATTCTTTCTCTCTGTCACATCCCTATGAGATTAATTTCCATATTTTGATTCATGTCCTGAAGAGCCTGACCCTGCTGGCACTTAAAGGAATCAACAGTTGGTTTGGAAAAGGGTACCAATTTAGAATGAGCAATTTGTTTCCCTCATGCCCACCACAAGTTTGAATACAAACATTGAATAGTCTTGGTCCTTCCCCTTTTATTCTTTAAAATAATCTTTTTTGTGGTCCTCTGCGCCATTTGCTCCAATGTGATTAGATTGCAGTGTGTCAAAGCTTGCTGTGATATAAAACTAGCCTCAATATATACTTGACACATAGTAGTTTTTCAGTTACAGTGATGCAAGCTCTCTAATCACAGTGAGTTCAGCAGGAGTGGGGCGGCGCGGGGTCAATATGCCAGCAGCGTTGCTCTTAGGCTTCTGCTCTGTAACTTTCTAGTGCCTCTCAAATGCTATCCCTTTAAAACGACGCATGATCAGTGTTTGCATTGTGTTGAGTCTAGTTATCGCCCAGGTAAGATTCATTTTTGTTTCCTGTGTTCAAGGGGATTCTGTTTCCACTTACAACAAGCGGTACCACACGTTCTTCTAGCTGTTGCTCCTTAAAATACATGTCTTCTATGGTGCTACTATCAACGCAAAAGCTGTACCCTTACAGCTTCTAATTTAAATTTGTACCTGTGCCCATGTCTTGTAACTTTGTGTTTTCTGCCCAAGTAATGTCTGACTTAAAATGAGGGCCCTGCATAATATGCAGGAGCCCTATAGTAATCGCTTCATTGTTCATCTGTCAAATTGTATTACTAGTTGAGCTGCAAAGCAGTATCTAAACTATTGTATTCTGGCCATCTGTGGATGTATGTCACTGTCTGCAGTGACTCAACCCACTAATCGCATCACACAGCCATGAAATATATAAAGAATATGACATATGGTCCAATTTAAGGACGGTGATAAGCCTCATGGCTTTGTAAGTGTTCATGTCCATTTGTGACCAGTAGGGGATTTTGTTTAGAAGAGTTAAATATTCAGTTTTGGAGGAAGTTCATTTAAACTCCACCATAGACGAAGTGGAAGTTTGCCATTTGTCCTGCATACTGTATGCTCATCTCTAGGTGCCTTGTTTAGATTTGTACTTTATCTCAGAGAATATCAAATTACAAAGCAGACCTTGCTCTGGTACAAATCTAAATTACAAGCTATGATTTTGTGGTGGTTGCAGCTTTCTGATTTGATGGCTCCATACTCTTCTAATTGTCTTAATGAAAAGCTAAAAAAAACAAGTCATTAATTGTGGAGAACAGATTAGCAAGTGGCAGAATTTTAACTTGACATACTTGTGTGCCACTCGACATTTTGCATAAATGTTCATCAGAGCATTTGTGCAAAGGTTCGAATTGTGCATCCGTTTGTCAAATTAGGATTTAGCCACAGGGCAGAATTCCAACCAGCCAGGCAGAGGATGTTGGCTAGCGGAAGCTGGGTCACATGTCCCCACAGGAAACAAATCTTCCTTTTGTCTGACGAGAAGTTCACTGAGGTGCCCTGTTCAGAAGTGCTCCCCTGAGGGATTTGGTGTCCTTCTCCATACTCTATCGTAGGACTCAAATTGGGTGTGTTATAGATTTAATTGAGTAACTCTGTAAAATAGCTTTTATGTTAAAATCATTTTATTTTTTTTGCAATGGATGGTTAAGGCAAATGCATATAAGCTAGAGATTTTCAGTTTATATATTTCCAAGCATCCTTAGGGGAGTATTGGTCAACTTCAGGGAGGAAGACTATGACAGAGGAATCTTTGGTTGGACCTGGGTACAGCCATCGGTATACAATGACTGTTTTTTTTTTATTGCCAACCTACTGATGCTAGGTATGCATGCAGTGATGTCCTAACCCCCTTTGTTTGCTGGGAGCTTTCATGTTTTCGTTTTATTTTTTCCAGCACGCAACGCTGCCTCTGTATCCGTAGCTATTCTTACAAGTCCAGCCCAAAGTCCCTCTCTCTTATTTCTTTGGGTGGGGTAAAATATACAAAAGAGAAAAACCTCGCTCTGTAAATGACCTGTCTGCCATCAGAAGCTTGGTGTGGCCCAACCAGCTCCGGAAGGATTTTTGACCAAGGTTTCCCCCACTACCCCAAACACTTTGCCACACCTACCATCTCCACGCCACATTTATCAGGTCATATCTTAGAAAGCCATTACTGCGCTCATGACTTCCTCCTCGTTACCATGTCCATTCGAATAACCATGACCTCGCCCGTTGGTAGCCCATAGCCTGATTTATGCTTCATCGTATGATGTTGTCGCATGCCAAAAATAGCCATTTTCAGCATGCAACACCATCCTACGACAAAGTATAAATTCAGCCTTCATAAATTCAGCCTTCAACATAGAAATCTCAGGGCAAATTACTGATTGGCACCACACAAATGCACTCAAATATTTATCTAATTGAAAATATTACCTTTATAGCATTGTTTGATAAGATTACTTTGTTTAACCCCTCTTTTTATTTATTTTGTAAGACATAGTTGTTGAATTACCTGATAAAATGGTATTGGCTTTGTTTAGATAACTACCATTACATCACTTACTTTTTCTCTCCTGCAATGTTTAGACTGCAAAGTATGCCAGTCCTAATCTCTCACACACACACACACGCATCCCTTCTAAGATCTAACATAATCATAATGCCAAATCCACAATAACTACATCCATCATTCAACCTCAGACATGTCTGTAGCCATGATTGTGTGTGTGAAGTACAGTTATCAGTCCAAGTGACCCTTTGGGACATAACGTTTAGGCTGTTAACGGTAGATATTACACGTAGATACCGCATTGGCCACTGCTGTTCATTGGAGTGATGCGTCAATGTGGCCGCCATATTGGTTCGGTCAGGCTGTGCCTCCTTGCTGCATGTTTGTCTATGAAACATTTTACACCATTTGATTTGTTACAATGCCACACATGTAGTTATGTTGCATACAACTATGTGATACTTTGGCTACTTTAAAGATAGTGTTTCATACCAAATCTCTTTATCTAACCAATTAAGTTTAAATCTACATGGCCCTAACTAAAATGACAGGCATATTTCTTGCAGTGGAGATATGGCAAGTTTCCCGGACTAATATGGTGGCAAAGTTGATGTAAGATCCAGTGGCCAGTGCGCATATATACGTATATTATGTCTGTTGTTACCCACTTAAGCCCTACATATTACTTTGTACGATGGATTGCGAAAATAGCTCATCTACAAGCTCACAAAGTGTTGCATCTGCAACAGGTTGTGAGCTTGTAGATATGCTCTTTTTTGCCTTTTTGATAACTCTTAGAACAAAGCCCAGAATAGGGGTGTCAGGTTGAAAGTTGTGAAGCAGCCTACAGTGCATTGTCATGTGAGGGAGGGACCAAAACACCTGGTATGTGTGGCAATGTGTTTGTTCTCGGCAGCCTCGCTGACCTGGTCAAACACCCATTCCTCATCCACCATCTTGACAATTCGAATCCATTTTTAGATGTAACCTCGGGTATGGTGAAAGACCCAGCGGACGTCTTGGACAGGCAAAAATGCCTTGACGCCCTGGCTGCTCTGCGCCACGCTAAGTGGTTCCAGGTTGGAACATCATTTTACTTTCTTATTGTAGCCTTATGTGATTATGCATAGCATTTTAATTTTTTACCCTTTTGGTTTTACTTTCATTTAACGGTAAATTGAACATTGATAATTGAAAACAAATCGTAACTATCTGAAAACGATACAAATATTCAAGGATGCCGCCTAGAACTACAGTAGCTGTCCAGGTTAATGTCTGTTATACATTGATGCTAAACCTTTAAGTTGATTAGAATTATCCATATTACTCTAAACAAAGAACTGGCATCCTTGTATTCTCTTTTTTTGATTCCTAAGTACTTTATTTTTATTTTTTTAGTTCAATGTGATTCCATAAGGCTGCAGAGTATACTTTGCATAAGAGTGTCATCAATAAGTGCTTTCATGTTGAGCGTTTGTATTTTGTGATTGATTTATTTTACTTGTAGAATAGGGATTGAGAGAAAAAGGAATGTCTGATTAGTTTACTGTGATGCTGCTCAAGCAAATGCACCAGAAAAGTAAAGCAGATTTCCATGGCTCTTTCAGTCCCTATACTATCCTCTCAGATGGACTCTTGTACTTTTTAAGTACCCGTTTGTGAGATACTCGAGAGAAACCTGAGGTCAGGGTTTAGAAGATGACAAGGAAAGCACCTCCTGCCTTGTTCATCTTGCAAACTTTGAACTCCCCTTTACTAACGATGAGGTACAATACTACTGGGAATGGTGGCTGATTGCAAATTATCATAGCCTCCCAAATTACTCCAAAGCTAATCGGAAGCTTCCATTTTGCGCAGTAGTATTTGGACCTCTGACAGAATCCATCCAGTTGTTTGATCCCTGTCTCTCTGTTATGGCTCTTGGTTACTCACTAAACTTGACTTCACTGCATCAAAAGGCTAGAGCCAACGGTCTTCAGTCATGTGTGATCATCATTCGTATTCTGAGGGACCTTTGCCAGCGAGTTCCCACCTGGTCCGCTTTCCCCGGATGGGTGAGTATCAGTGTGAGTTATGAAGTCCATATTACTACATCCTACATAAGATTAGACTGTTGTATTCTATATACATTATTATATGTTGATTCCAAATAATGACCATGTATTTACCACAAGAGCTCACAACAGATCTTTAAATTAAAATAAAAGCCACCTCTTGGCTTTATGGTATCCAGAATGCTCACCCCAAAACACGCCTGTCCTAGTTTTTTATTTTTTCCTCGTTCTTGCATTCTTTATTTTGTTTTACTGAGAATAAGGTTAGACATGGTTTTACTGAGGTTAAGTTTAAGAATAGGGTTAAGTTTTGGCACTGTTTTACTGAGATGAAGGTTAGGTTTAACCATTTAGGAATACCAGGCTGAGCAGTTATGCCGGCTGTACGCCTGGGGCGAGTTGTGACTTTGTTGGTATTCGGCTTTATTGTACATTGCACCTACACCATGTGTAGCTGCATATGTGCACCATATATCAAAACTGCATCGCCCACACAATCGATATAGCAGCCTCTGTATCAAGCCTCTGTATCGATCACATATCGTTTGGAGTATATATCCAATTGATATATTGCCATATCGATTAATTGAACCCACCACTAGCCAACAATAGTCTAGTTGTCTTTGCCTCACTAGTCGCGACTGATCTCCTCGAGGTCTGGTTTACCCACTTTGCTTTTGCCTTGTGGATTGCATTGCTCCAGTGCTTGTCATGTGATGGCGTTGGCCATTTTGCGGAGGGTGTGATGAATGAGGGCTATAGATTCACATGGGAGGGAATGACTTATCTGTCAGTTTCTTTAGCTGCCATATCAAAGCTTCTTTAGCTGCCATATCAAAGCCACATTTCCATTGTGCTTTTGTATACCTGGACTGATGTCGGCACTAAAGGCATGTACTTGTACTTAAGATAGGAAAGTAAGCCTTCTTATCTTAAAGGAGAATTCCATGCTAGAAGGCTTTCTTACCTGTCTTACCTTTCTTTGTAGTTGTTACGTCCCCACCAAAGAGGTCCAGGTGTTTTTTTTAGCAAAAACTCCTTATTGGCTATTTCCCCTCCCATAAGCCCTCAATGAATTGCATTGAATTGAATGGGGCTATGGGGTGTTGTGCTAATTCGCTTATTTCCATCGAAATAAGTAGTAAAGTGTGCCACTTGGGATATTATTTACATTATGAAGAGAGGATATATACACACAAAATATTATTTTGAGCGATAGAAATAAGCAAATTAGCACAACACCCCATAGCCCCATTCAATTCCCATGCAATGCAATTAATTTAGGGCTTATGGTAGGGGAAATAGCCAATAAGGAGCTTTTGCACAAAATAACACCTGGACCTCTGTGGTGGGGGGTAACTACAAAGAAAAGTAAGAAAGCCTTTTAGTATGCAATTCTCCTTTAATGCATTGCATTGTTTATTATATACATTTCTTTGTTTCTTCCAAAAAAACTAATGTTGGGGATTGGAGGAAAATACGTGCTTTATGTGAGCGAGAGTTAACTGCTGTTGGACACGCACACAGAACTGCAACAATCAATCAATTGGATCTCAGAACTGCTTCTTGTGTAGCCCTTATGTTTAAGTCTCTCAGAAGACGGAACACGCACATGCATTAACACGAGTAAAGTACATTTAGGTGATGGGCAGCTGTGAACACAACCTTGGACTGCTTGAGAGATGAGGCTGAGCATTTCATTTGGTTTTGCCAGTTAAAGTGGTCTTTGTTGCATCTAACGGCTGTTTGAATTGTTATATTTGTCTAAAATTATAGTTTGCAATATCACTCTGCTAGTAGAAGTTGTATTATGTACAGGTAGGGCTAACTTGATTGTAAAGCAATTAGCCAATTTAATAATTAATTATGCATGTCAATACTATATCCAATATTTGCCACTTTTTGACATTTTGTCAAACTATTTTGACCTGGTTATGGTTACCTTTTCCATAGCATTTGACCGTTAAAGGTATATTCAGTGATTTTACTTAATTCAAATATCACTTATTTTTTCTTTTTTTCTGGATAATCCAACCTACTATAGAGTGTGCTGACCATATAAGGAGTTCCTCCCTGTCCCCAGTGAGCCCCTGGGGTCAAAAAACCCTAGTTTCAGTTTTGGTGGCGGGTGGCAAAACCTTCATCCAATCAGGATGAGTGGGGCCTTCCTCCAATCATGATCGAGTGGGGGCGGGCCTTGGTGCACATGCTGTTGGCCTGTTGAACTTCCCCCCCACTGTAGAGCATGCATGTGCACATTTTGTTACCGGGCGGACTGGGTGGTTTTCCAAATCACCCAAATCACTGAATGCTCCTTGAAAGACTTGCCCCAAACTTTTGATCACACAATCTAGACTCCGGTATAGAGTATTGAAGTGGTTTTAAGTTTTTAAGACAAACATTTAACTTGTGCTGACTGACGATCTATGTTCTATCTTCTTCTCCATGTTCTTCAGGCCCTGGAACTGTTGGTGGAGAAGGCCATTAGCAGTGCGTCTGCCCCCCTCAGCCCAGGTGACGCACTGAGACGAGTCTTTGAATGTATTTCCTCTGGGATTTTGCTCCCCGGTAAGATATGGTTCTGTTCATATTCACATAGACCTGCCTTGTGTGACCCACAGGGCTGTGAGAAACGAGGGGAATTATGATAAGAGTGCTCGTTTTTCCAGCACGGGAAGCCAGGGCAGAGTGAAGCCAGGTCAAATGATGGTTTTCCATGGGAGTTGAACCAGTTCAGTTCATCTTTCCTGCCTAATATTGAACCAGTTCAGAGTGTTTCCACTGAATGTGAATTGGTTCGGAACTGGAAACAAAAAATGGCCGCCGGTTCCGTGAAAGCACAAAGGTTCCAAGAATCTAAAATAATGAACTAGTTCTAGAACTAAAGTTAGTGAGGCCAGGCCCCTAGAGGGAAACACAACACCCCCTGGTTGCTGGGGAAAAATGCACCCTCGAGGCCGGGGCAGGTCTCTTATCTGTAGATTACAGCTCATCTTTAATATGGTACAAGTAATCTTTAATATGCAGGGTTCCCACGGGCATGAAATTCCTGGAAATATTTTGAAATTGGAAAACATTTTCCAGTCCTGGAAAAAGTTTGGAATGTATCAAGGGTCCTGGAAAAATAGTTGGCCATGCATTGCTTTAGGCTATTTTTGTTAAACTTTTCCAAAGCATGTATAACATTACACAAAATGTTTAACATAATTATTCACCAAACGGGCAGCGTGATTGCAGCCTAATGTCACCTAGGGTAGGTGGTGTAGCAAAACATTGGAATTGAATTATAACATTCTATATCCTATGCTTTATTGTTGCTACAGTGCCTGTCTTTGGGCATTGCACATAGGAGTAAGAGATTCATTATTGTGCTGAATGATTGTTGTATAGGCCTGGAAATTGGGTTCAATATTCTGGAAAAGTTGAAATGTGTGGGAACCTTGAATATGGCACAAGTCAGAAGGATATACTGAAAGGTGGTATTGTCCAGGAAAATTGAATATGCTCGTAACAAGTGTTTTCCAACAGGTGGTCCAGGTTTGGTAGATCCTTGTGAAAAGAATCCCACTGACACCTTGACAACCATGGGAGAGCAGCAGAGAGAGGACATCACCTCCAGTGCACAGGTACTTCATTAGTTGCATCCTATTGAGTGACATGGATGAGGTTGCTAGCATTTGTTCCTCATAAAGGAAAAGCCTCTTTATTTTTTCCTATCCTTTATTTTGAGCCTGACTGATGTCGTTGGGCTCTCCAAAATTGAGTGGACCAATTATCGTCAGATAATTGGTCCACTCAATTTTGGAGAGCCCAACGATTACCAATGTTTTCACTGATATTTTGTCCAAAAAAAGGGCACAATTTTCAAATCAATTTCACTTCTGCTGTGTAATTTCCTCTTCTGCCTGTCCGTTGCACAGTTTGCTCTGCGGCTGCTTGCATTCCGTCAGATCCACAAGGTTCTCGGCATGGACCCCTTGCCCCAGATCAACCCTCGCTTCAATATCCGCAACACCCGAAAGCGTCGGCGTGACAACAGCGATGGCACTGACAGCTTTGAGGGCGAAGGAAAGAAAGACAAGAAGGATTATGACAGCTACTAGGCAGCAGCAGAACCCCCCCCCCCTCCTTCCCTTCCCATACTAATTTAAAGTAGTCTATATATGTGTATATATAAATGTACCTCTATGTTGTCACTGCAATTAACAGATGGGTTTGCTCTGCCTCCTGTGTAGTGGCTTGAGTCTCAGTATTGCATTTTGCTTGGTCATGTAAAGCGGACATAACCTGGTGGTGACTAGTGCTTCATTAGGTACTGCAGAAACCAAAACCTGTCCTTTTGCTGTAACGTTTTAGCTATAGATGGTTCGGACCTAAACTTTTCCTAGCTAAGCCAAGTTTTTATCCTTTATGCTTCACAAATAAGCTCTGCAATTCCTTTTCCAGATTTTTTCTTTTTTATTTGGGGAAAGACATTCCTCACACATTTTAAGTAGACAGATTATCTTTGTTACATCTATACCTTAGATCACAAACAAAAGGTACAAATTAACATGCCTATGTTGATGTGTTGTATAGTTGTATTCAGAGGTTGACTGTTGTGAAACAGCCAATTTGGTCAACTGTTTCCCCCTCAATTTGTGCTTTTGAATATAATTTCTCCCTTCTGTGCAAAATGCAAGTGGCAGTAGATCTATGTGGCATTGTACTACATTTCTGAAAATGACTAATTCCTGAGACATTTGTGTTAGTGGAGTTATCCCTAAACCTAGCTCTAATATGAATAACTATATGAAAATAATGCTATATCTGCTAAAAAAATGGTTTATTGAAAGCATGACTGTTTAGATAATTTTATTGTGTTCTGGCTTTTAACATATTTTTTTTGGTTTTGTTTTTTTTAGATTCCTGGAACGTTTAATGGCTTGCTTGCCCTCTTTTGGTTGATACTTTTATTTTTTTGTTCATTTGAGTAATCTGTAAAGCTGAAAATGGGTGGGGGGGAAAGAAATGTAACTTTGATGTTGTAATTGCAGTTCAATGTAGGTCCATTCTCAATGCCTGTCCGGCTCTGCACTCTGCTTTGCAGTAAGCAGAATAAATACATTTCCTGAATGAAGAACCATTGGCCTTCATGTGAGCTCCTTGATTTCATTTAATGTTAATACATGAGGATACATGAGGATATCCCAAATGTCGCTTTGGTCAAAACGTTCTCTTTATTTTTTTTTAACTGTACTTCAGGAAGTATTTGTTTTGTTCAGTAAACACCTTTAGCTCTTTAATTGAGACACAATGCATTTTTAGGACAGTACCGGCTTCTTTTCTGTTCATTACTTCGTGTCATCACTTCCAATTTCAATTATTATGCTTTAGGAGTTTTATTGGTATCCTGACCTGAGAATGCATTTTCTGTTGAATGAATGAATGGTTTATTTCGATCTATTCCAACTTTTTTTTTTAAATTTATATTTACACTTTGTTTTAAATTCTCGGACAAGCGATTCCACAGCTTCACCCCACGAACAGAAATACACATGCTCTTCAAAGTAGTGCCGACCCTTGGTTGTTAAAAGTTAAGTTCACCTCTCAGCTCATACCTACTATCCCTAAACCTATTTTGAATATTACCAGGAAGCATTTTATGTCTTGCTTTATAGATTATCTGTGCAGTTTTAAAGTCTACCAAATAAATAAAGTGAGTTTAGAAACCGTATATTTGTGTGCTCGTGATAACCTACAATAAAAATAAGTATTTTCTATAGAATAAAGCACAATGGGGAGAAAGTCATCAGATCAGACAAAGGTTGCCTTCTATATGACCTCTCATCACAATGGAGATGCAGAGTTTATAGCGGTCCTACTGTAGGTGCCCCTCATAAGCCACAATTTGAGAAGAGATATAATTTACATCTTTTTGAGTTGTGCAACCACTCCCTTACGGAGCTGTGGGTGGACGGACGGCTGGGTGGGTGGGCTGAGCATGAAAACAGCATGGTTAATGGCTAATGTCTATAACATTCATGACACACTTGCTTTTTTTCCCTTTGTCTAGGGGTTTGTCAAATGTCATTATGCCTTAAGTAGCGCGTGACATGTCAAACTAGGGGGTTTTCTATGGAGTCCGAACAGTATCAAAAGTGTCACGGTAAATCTTACATATTTGTAACTCACAAGTTCAGATTTGCAACTCACGTGAGTGAACTCACAGGTTCACATTTGTGTTTTGTATCCACAAGTTCAGATTTGTGTTTTGTATCTGTATTTCGCATCTGTGTTTTGTATCCGTGTTTCGCATCTGTGTTTTGTATTTGTGTTTTGTATCTGTAATTTGCATCTGTGTTTTGTATCCATGTTTCGCATCTGTGTTTTGTATTTGTGTTTTGTATCTGTAATTTGCATCTGTGTTTTGTATCCGTGTTTCGCATCTGTGTTTGAAACACAAATGCAAAACACAGTTGTGAAACACAGATACAAAACACAGATGCAAATTACAAATACAAAATACAAATACAAAACACAGATGCGAAACACGGATACAAAACACAAATCTGAACTTGTGGATACAAAACACAAATGTGAACCTGTGAGTTCACTCACGTGAGTTGCAAATCTGAACTTGTGAGTTACAAATCTGTGAGACCTTTGAGACTGTGCTAAAACTCTGCTGCTCTACTATTGAGACTCTTCTGACATTGGGCGTTAACGAACGTCATCATTGGCTGAGGGAATCTGTCAATCATTCTGATTGACAGATTCCTCGGCCAATCAGATCGGTCCGCCCTCAGCCAATCCTATGCCTCTAATGCCCTGGGGGCACGCTGATCCATAGCTCTAATGCCCTATGGTGGGGGGCACGCTGGTCCATAGCTCTAATGCCCGGGGGGCACGCTGGTCCATAGCTCTAATGCCCTATGGCGGGGGGCACGCTGGTCCATAGCTCTAATGCCCTATGGCAGGGGGCACGCTGATCCATAGCTCTAATGCCCAATGGCGGGGGGCACGCTGGCCCATAGCTCTAATGCCCTATGGCGGGGGACACGCTGGTCCATAGCTCTAACGCCCTATGGCGGGGGCACGCTGATCCATAGCTCTAATGCCCTATGGTGGGGGGCATGCTGGTCCATAGCCCTAACGGCCTATGGCGGGGGGCACGCTGGTCCATAGCCCTAACGGCCTATGGCGGGGGGCACGCTGGTCCATAGCTCTAACGCCCTATGGCTGGTCCATTAGAGCTATGGACCAGCGTGCCCCCCGGGCGTTAGAGCTATGGACCAGCGTGCCCCCGCCATAAGGCGTTAGAGCTATGGACCAGCGTGCCCCCCAGGCGTTAGAGCTATGGACCAGCGTGCCCCCCGCCATAGGGCATTAGAGCTATGGACCAGCGTGCCCCCGCCATAGGGCATTAGAGCTAAGGAACAGCGTGCCCCCGCCATTGGGCATTAGAGCTATGGACCAGTGTGCCCCCCGCCATAGGGCGTTAGGGCTATGGACCAGCGTGCCCCCCGCCATAGGGCATTAGAGCTATGGACCAGCGTGCCCCCGCCATAGGGCATTAGAGCTAAGGAACAGCGTGCCCCCGCCATTGGGCATTAGAGCTATGGACCAGTGTGCCCCCCGCCATAGGGCATTAGAGCTATGGACCAGCGTGCCCCCCAGGCGTTAGAGCTATGGACCAGCGTGCCCCCCACCATAGGGCGTTAGAGCTATGGACCAGCATGTCCCCGCCATAGGGCGTTAGAGCTATGGACCAGCGTGCCCCCCGCCATAGGGCATTAGAGCTAAGGAACAGCGTGCCCCCGCCATTGGGAGTTAGGGCTATGGACCAGCGTGCCCCCCACCATAGGGCATTAGAGCTATGGACCAGCGTGCCCCCCGCCATAGGGCATTAGAGCTATGGACCAGCGTGCCCCCCGCCATAGGGCATTAGAGCTATGGACCAGTGTGCCCCCCGCCATAGGGCATTAGAGCTATGGACCAGCGTGCCCATGCACGCACACTCTCATATATAGACAAGCACACGTGACCCTCCCTCACCTCTGTCGCATCCACTCAAAGCAGCCCATGGCCCCCTGGCCTGCACCAGTCAGTATTATTTGTCCTTCTCTTATTGGGGGCTGTTTTGTTTTCTCTAAACTTAATTTCAAGGATCACAAAGCTGTTACGTGACCTTCTGCACAGAGAGAACTAGAAAAAGTGCCCTTCTGGGCACAGGTCTCCACCAGGAGGATAGGAGTAGTTAGCAGTTCTTCATGACCATAGGTGAGAGTAGGAACGAAGATTGCTCGGTAGACGGATAGCTTTGCCTTCTGGCTCAACTCTCTTTTCGTCACAACAGTGCGGTACAGCGACTGCAATACCGCCCCTTCCGCTCCGATTCTCCGGCTGATCTCCTCCGTCCTCCCCTCACTCGTGAACAAGACCCCGAGATACTTGAACTCCTTCACCTGGGGTAATGCCTCATTTCCTACCCGGACTGCACAATCTACCGGTTTCCTGCTGAGAACCATGGCCTCAGATTTGGAGACTCTGATCCTCATCCCAGCCGCCGTACACTCTGCTGCGAACCGGTCCAGTGAGAGCTGAAGGTCTTGGACCGATGGTGCCATCAGGACCACATCATCTGCAAAAAGCAGTGATGCAACCCTTAGGTCACCGAGCCGAATACCCTCTCCGCCACGACTTCGCCTCGAGATCCTGTCCATGAAAATCACAAACAGGATAGGTGACAATGCGCAGCCCTGGTCACATATTAAACAAATTGCTCAATGCCGACAGCCGGTCAGCAAGTGGATTCATGAATGTATGTATAGACAATATTTTAGGCCAATAAAAAAGACTATGTACCAAATGTCCCACTCCACAACCCCGGCTGCCGGACTAACTTGAGTTAATTTATGATTTATTTTTCTCTCTCTCAATGGCCACTCCGGGGCTCTGTAAATAATCCAACATACTATTCAAGTATATGTGTCAATACAAATTACTCTTTTGGTCAAATGAGAAGGTATATTTCCATTGATTTGGCAACGCTCTCAGGCGTTTTATTTTAATTACTAAATGCACATGTTTGATTCCATCATAGAGATGCTCAGATGGCATGTCAATTACATTCTTTCTGATTATACAAATCAGATTATTGCGACCAAAGGTCGCAGTTAACTATGGAATCGGGCATTTCCCATCAGTGTGTCGGGCATTAGTGTGTTGGTCGGGCACCAGGTCTCGTGACATGTGACATCAGGGATGTGGCAGCGGTGGCCGAACGGATAGCGGCGCGGTCTAGATACCGGAAGGTTCCCAGTTCGAATCAGCCGTCCGACACGTTAAAATTACCACCGCTGAAATGCCCTTGAACAAGGCATCAACCACTACGATGAAATGTGTTCTATGAGCAGGGCCTGGCTGGAAACAAGTTCTTGAGCTTAGCCCAGATACCCTGGGTAAATATAGATTTCATTTCATTTCATTTCATTTCAGATGTGGAGACCCTGATAGTAAATGTGACCTGCTGTCGCAGTTAAGCCCATACATGGAGATCCCTGATGTCATCAATATTTGCCAGCAACTCTACATCTGACGTCAAACACTTAGATCTCCATATATGGATATATGTCAGAACCTGTTCTGACATTCCATATGTTGATCCTTTCCCATCCATCCTTCCTCTTCGATGTCTCCCTTTTGACTTCAGGCCTGTCCATTCAAATTTCAAACTCTAGACGGGCCTGCCCCAAAGTTATTAGTGCAGCCACGCTTGGCAGCCGGCGAAAACTAGAGTTCTCAACAGGCCCGGAAATTAAGGCCTGGCCGGCTGGCCCTACCTGGGCCCTCATCAAACCCTGCTACCACCCTTAGATCTCCATATACAGTATGGAGCTGACCTCACCAAACCATGTACACTCAAGACATATGCTCCTTATATGGCCAGTACATTTTTATTTATTTTTGAGTGGTGCAACCACTCCAAGGAACAGCGATGTCCGTGACGTTCAACTATGTGTGTGACGTTCAACTATGTGTGTGACTATGTTTGTGTGTGACGTTAATGAGCACCAGTACCAATGAGTACCAAAAGTGGCGCTGTTGTGCCAGAAACAGAGAGAGAGATAGTGCTGCACTGTTGCCTGCTAATGAGAGAGAGAGAGAGAGACAGTGAGAGAGAGAGAGGGAGGGGGGGATTTGCACCACTCAGTTCACACAGGTGTGATTTTTTTTAAACGAGAGGGGAAAAACAGATCTACAAGCTCATTGCGACGCGTTGTTAGTGTTACCTTCACTACCTTGGCTTTTAGATCTGTTATTTTTTGCAAACACCTAGAAAGAAACGGAGAGGGCGGGGTAACATACCAGCTGAGCCAATGAGAAACTGAGGGGCGTGCATACTTGAGTTCAGTCAGAGCCCTCTACTTTCCTCTCAGTGAGTGAGTCCCCGGCCGTCCAACCTTGTTCTTGTGTTGTTTTTATTGTTTGTTTTTGTTGTTTCCTCCCTCTCTGGAACAACGCAGGGAGTGGAGCTAGCCGCCGCCATGGAGATATTGAGAGGAACCGTGGCTGCGAATGCGAAGCCCACAAAACCATCGTTCGTTTCCTATGTCACTCCGGAGGTAAGAAGAGCAGAGCAGGCTTCCTCGGCTCTGCTGTCATTACAACTACAAACGGCTACCAGGCGGTTAGGCACACATCGGTGACCTATATATCGAGAGTGCGACTGCGAATCATTTCCCCAAATGCAGGACTACATTTCTTGACTGTAATTTCCAATGAACAAACGTGAGAACATCCACCAAATGTAATTTATGTGTAAAAAACGATCTGTAATTCAGTGCATTCGCTAAACGAACATGACTAGCGTCAAGGAATCGGTCGGAGTCGGTCACCAATATCGGTGTAACACGGCTGACCAGCGCTAGCTGAAATGTTGCTAGCGCTGATTTTAGCAACGTCAATAAATGAGCCAGGCGGGGCTGTGTAGTGTCAGAGTCAGACCGCATACTGTCACAAGTAGAGCTGTTCTGATCCGACTGGGAGCCGTTGGGGATTATTGTTTTAATCTTCAACTGTTGTCTTTATAAACTCCTTCAAACTTGGATTACTTGTTAATATTCTCGGATTACCAACGGTTAGATCAGAATGTCTGAACACTACATGAACGTTACTTTGCACTGTTCTGGTTGATTCATCGGTTGATCATAATATAACTTTTTTTGGAAACGATAGAAAAGGGTTAATAATAAACATCCAGGGCTGTAAATCAGTTTGGTAACAGTCAGTCAGTAGCTTTCTCACGGGAAGCAGGATATGGTGAGGTTCAGTTGGAAAGAACTGTCACTGCTCTCTTTTCCCTTTGACAAAGTCAGACCCCGTGTCTGCATGTCCTGTACACACAGACACCTCGGTGTAAAGTAACTTAGTAGGCCTACACGTACATTCGTACAATCTAAAGTTACTAACCTAATAAGTATCCTTTTCCATTTGTTGATACTTCTACTCCACTACATCTGAGGCAATTGTTGCACTTTCAACTGTACTACAAGACAAGTATTAATTGAAAATTACATTGCAGATTTAGATTATCAATACAAAACATAAGGCCAGTCCAGTCACCACACCAGTGTCCAGTCCATTACCCCATTGGCAGTTGACTGGCCTTAGTTTTGTTGCAAGGAGTTGCGACAAGTTGCATTGGTGTTTTCTGGCCTATAAATGAACCGATTTAACCCATTTAATATTTCGGCTACTCAGAACGATACCTTGTAGATCAGCTATTTCCAATATATGTTGACTAATTTTGAAAGGTATTTTTTATATTGTCATAATCGTTTCCAAAATGCTGAAATAGCAAAACCACAAGCTTACAACCTGTCACTTTGTGATCACCTATTTCGCTATTTGTTTTTCCTTTATTTAAAGTATAAAAATAATGAATATATTTTCTTTGTATACTTCAGTTATTTGTCATATCTGGCCTGCAGTTTTTGTTCCAATGTTCAATAGCAAAAATACAATTAAGTCGTTAATTGCAATTTTGTGTGACAAACAATTAATCGTCAACTTAGATTTGTAATCGTGACGGCCCTAATTGCTACTTTTAACCACAAGTAGAAGAAAAGTGGCAAAGAGCATCAGCCAGGAAGGATTGTATTTATTAGCGGTATGCTGAATGGGTACATTTGAAAGAAAGCACAAGAAAGCCCTGAATTCTGCCTGTAGTAAAGTACACTCCCTAGTAGCAGGCATTGAAAGTCATTTACAGCTTTATACTGTATGTAGAAGTAGAACCTCTCATGCACTGGAATAGATGGCCTACATATGTGAAACTGAGCAGAGTAGACACTGGACAGGGAATACCATGTTCATTTTGGGGTCTGAAGTATAGAGGACTTAATACATTACATGATGTCCAAGTGCCACAAGTTTAGAGGCCAACGCTCGGTTTTGTTTTGCATCCGATGTTGATGCCAATTTTGGAGAATAGAGCTTTTGACTGATAGTTTGAGGGGGGAAATCTATAGAGGGTATGCGCGTGACATCATCAAACCAGGAAGTTATGCAGGAAGGCCTAACCTTCTCAATAGAAGAGCAAGGATAACAAATACAACCGTCGCAGTTATCGTCGCTAACATGCTACAGCGTCACACAAAAGTAGCAGATCTGCAAGCTTCACCAACGCATTTTGAGCTTGTAGAGCTGCTGCTACCTTTGATATTTTCTCATTTTTAAAGTAACTGATATGAGGTTTCCAGTTTCCATCTGACAGAGATTGGTTCTATTGTTTTCATAATTTAACATTAGTCAACGGGAACCCCTTTTGGTGTTTTACCCCCTCAGGCCTGGAACCCATTTTGGGGTTCTGTACAGTATGTACAGTATTAAAAAAATACAAAATTATTATGCTGCTATATAAATATTAGAAGTTTTTCAGAAAATTTAAGTCAGGATTTAGAAGGATTTTTAGAATCGGCCTCAGGCCTAAATGGGTTAAAAAGGTACATAGTGAAGCTTTAAGCTTTTAAAAATGTGAATAAATTGGGAATTCAAAAAAAGTGTCACAACACTGCAAGTGTAAATTAAAACTGTAACCAAATGGACCTGCATATTTGTACACTCAGAGAGTTACACATGGCAGCTCTCTCCAGACATTTGTTTGACTGTTTATGAATGAGGAAGTCAAAGCCTACTGGCACTGCAAAGATAATCCAGAGAGTCTTGATAAATTCTCTCTTTATTGTTGACACATGTGGTTGGCTGGTTGCATAGCCATTATTTGGCCCAAATTATCTTGTATATCTTCAGTAGCCTTTGAAAGGCAGTAGTGTTCAGAATTTTAATATCTGCCACAAGCCATTGAGTCCATCCTCGGGTCATCTGTGTCAATGTTAGATAAACAGCAGCACTCTCCATGCAAAGCATCAAACCAGTATGAAGCATTTAGGTTGAAACCATTATGAAACAAAATGGAGGCGAGGCAGAGGAGCCTCTATTTCCTAAAAAAGAAAAGGGGAAAAAACGTTTTAAGCTAAGCTTAACCAATGTTTTTTTAAACGTTCAAAAATAGCAAATCTACAATCTCACAATGTGTTGTCATTGTGACACATTGTAATCTTGTAGATCAGCTTTTTATTTTTTAACTTTCCCCAAAATAGGGACACCAGGTTAAAAATCATGGCACATCATTTGCATAAATAATTGTTGATACTTCAAGTCATATAATGGCTGATATATTGGTCAAACTGATATATCGATTGGGATCTAGTGTGAAACATTTAGGCTGACAGTCCGTGGAAGCACATGATCAACCATTGTGCTGCTGCTGGCCAAAGTGCAATGTTCAACTGAACCTAAAGTGTTATGGCTCCATTTGTACCCTCTTCAGAGTTAAATGAACACTAAGGATTTTGCTGTATAGGACAAGTTTTGACCTCAAATTAAATTTGACCAATACTATTTGATGCAATAATTTAACATTGGTTATTATTATAACTTATTTACTATGGTAGTTTGCCGTAGTAAATATAAGTAGTTTGCTCAGCTTGTTGTTCAGATGAGCTCCTAAAAAGGCTGTAGATTAGAATATACATGCACATAGAACACATTGTCTTTTGATTGATTGATTGAAAATTTTATTAACAGTTTGCAGAATTACAGTACATTTCAAGCACAAACTCAATACAAAGGCTGTTAACTGTGAGTGGACGACCCAATTAAGCATTACACTTGTTTACAACAGGGTCCACCATGTTCAAATCATCAAAACATTTAGAGACGTACAAATAGACACTTCTATATAGACAAAGAACAGTACAGGAATTCATTTTAATTTTGGACAGCTCCTGTGTCTGCTGCTGTTCATTGGAGCATTGTGTCAATGCAGCCGCCATACGGACAGGGTCAAGCCATGCCTCATAATGCCCCATGTATGTCTATCGAAACTGGAGGTCTCTCCATAATTAATATCATAACTCAATGCATACTTAACTGTATGTGAATTGCATAGGATCCGAATGGAAACGAGACTGCAAGGACTTTTTTTTGCGTTATCCTTTTAGACCAAGTGCTTGAATTTGCATTGCATTTCTGTCTAATAAAGTATTCAAAAAAATCAATCAATCAATTGAAGCAGGAGCTGTCCAAAATTAAAATTATCATCATAACTCATAATGCCTGTTGAAGCAGGGGAAGGTCTCAATTATAATCATAAAAGCATAACTCGGTATATATGCTCATCCAAACTGGATGCACCGTAGTGGATTCAATCAAACCCCTAGACTCCTCGGTGGCGGACACGTACTTCCAGTTCACCAGTTCACCCCTGCGCCACCTGAGATCTAAGCGCAGAGATTCCAACGTTTCAACATTGATTTTTGAAAGCGATACAATATATCTGCCTGACAGCAGTTTGAACAGAGCTCAAGTTTCAACTGCTTTTGTAACACCCGGGAATCGAACCCTGGTCTCCTGTGTGGAAAGCCAACATCTTAACCACTAATGCAAAGGGATATCTCTATGACTCAGTGGAGACATTAGACTTTGCAGGCCATCAGGCTGAGGTTGTGAGCCACTCTGTTGCACTTTAAAATATTATTAAACCCCTGCAGTGTGGTCTACAAGTATTTTGTTACCGGGAACAGCTTATGGCTTTCTACTAGCTTTCTTTCACATACATAGTTTGAAACTTTCTGTAACTTCGAATGACACTGAATGTGTTCCTATAATACTGTAGTCTCGCGTAGCCAGACAACTATTCCACAATCTCCGAATGTGCCATAATATGTATCTATTTGTGTGAGTAAGAGCATGGGACGTGGAAATAACAATGCAATATGACGTCATTGACACTGTGTGTGTGTGTGTGTGTGTGTGTGTGTGTGTGTGTGTGTGTGTGTGTGTGTGTGTGTGTGTGTGTGTGTGTGTGTGTGTGTGTGTGTGTGTGTGTGTGTGTGTGTGTGTGTGTGTGTGTGTGTGTGTGTGTGTGTGTGTGTGTGTGTGTGTGTGTGTGTGTGTGTGTGTGTGTGTGTGTGTGTGTGTGTGTGTGTGTGTGTGCGCGTGTGTGTGCATGCTCTCGCTTTTCCGTTGAAAATTTAAGTGTGTGTGCGCGTGCCACGGGAGCCTTGCACGTTTTTGGGAGACGTCTAAAATGAATAATGTAAATGTATGTGTGGTTACATCTTGGTGAACTCTTGCAGTGTGTGATCCCATGTCTGCGATCAATCGTGTGAAAACCGCAAAGATATTATGACAGCCGATTTCAAAAAGAGACTGTTGTAGTGTGAAATACTTAATAGCGATCTGATGACTCCTCGACAACTTTAAAAGTCCTACCAAATTACCAGGTCTTATGACATAACTTGGTGGCATGGCCAATGCTGTTTCGCTATTTTGAGTGGCCAAACGGTAATGGCCATGCCTCCAGGTTTTCAGTTATTAAGACATAAGACATGGTAATTGGACTCTTAGTCTTGTTTATGTAGGTTTTATGGCTGTGAGCTACAATATTATACAGTTATTACAGTATAATAGCGACGTCTAGACAAGGAAAAACTATCAAGTGAATAGTGTTAGAAAAAACCAAAATAAAATGGACACCTTTGATTTGCAGGAAATCAAGTCAGAGTCGCCGCGGCCATACACACCAAAAACGGTGAAATGCCCTCATCTATTACCAGGTAAAATTACATTGTATTTCCTTGCTTATTTAAAGGTGCTGTAAGTGTCAAAATACCCCCAATATGTTGCTGTAAAACTGGCAACTGCATTAGTGCACTGTCTATTAGTGGCTGTAGTCTTTCTTTATTGCTCATCTCTCTTGCTGTGATTTTATTATTAGAGCACATTGTGAAATATTTTGCTGTAAAACTGCATTAGTTCACTACTGGCTGCATTCATTCAGTGACTAGTCTGTCTGCCTGCCTGCCTCTCTCTTTTTGGGGGGAGGGGGGGGGTCTGGGTACCCCAAAATTACAGCGAAATTAAAGCAAAATACCACTGGCAGCCCAGGGGAGCCCTGAAATTTTGTCTAGCCCAGGGGCCCTTGGGAGGGTAAATCCGGCCCAGCTCTCTAGCTATGGTTACTATCAGAATATAACATTTTAACGAGAAACCTTTTGTTTTAACAGGTTAACTGCGGACCGTTTACGGCCGTCTTTTACGCTAGATTGCCTACGTTTAAAGTTACCTTTGAACAGCTACTGCACCGACTGCTGAGTTGCTTGTCAAAACGGTGTAATCGTTGTTGTAGTGTTCCAAAGTGCCGACCACAACAACATAACGGAGCAGGAAACGCTCCTCACCGTTCCACCCCCTCCATTGTAATGAATAGGGACTCAATTTCACATAACCCTTTGCACGCCGGCGCAACAGACCTTTTTGTGATGACGTCATCAAAACGTGTCTCATATCCCATTCTGTCCGGTGGATTGCCTATATGACTTTGTAAAGCACTTGGTAACACTGTTATGAAAACCATGCAAAAAAAAACCATTCTCTTTTACCGCTATGTGTGGCGCCACCTTCAGGCGAGGTGATGTTCTGCAGTGCTAACACAGTGGTGAAGGAAACCCAGGACGACCTGTCCCAGCGTGGCGTGTTTGGGACGCTGCTCTGCACCAACTTCCGTGTGTCGTTTGTTAGCGATGAGGAACCTACAGAAGACACGGTGAGACCAACATTTTATCTGCTTATTTGTCTTCCTGCCTACCAGTAACGTCATTGGTGTGCAAGAATTCTGGCTTCTATTATAGCATTCGAACTTTCCAGGAAGAGAGAGGCTGTAGTTTCTATTAGCTTGCAATCCCCTGGTGATGTCATTGCTAGGCAGGTTCTGAACTGTCCATTGCATACAAATGAGAAGCAGAGTGAGTAACGGAAATCTAGTACTAGAAAATGGGTGAAATGCTCCTAAGTGCGTGTTCATACTGCCTGCCTGTTAAACCCTTTTCCTGCTTCACAAAGCCCTTCACAACAATAAAAGCAAAACATGTCAACAATAAAACAAAGCAACAAGACCCCAGAACATTTGGCACTGAGGTGAGTCTTTAAAAGGTCCACAAAGGCCATGGCTTTTAGGTGGAAGGGGAGATCATTCCATAGCCTGGGGGCGAAACTGGCAAAGGCTCGATCACCTTTAGTTTTGTGGGAGGAACAATCGGCATGGCACAATATCCTCCACCCCGGACAGCGGTACAGGACATCATCGTCCTCCTGACAGCGGTACAGGACATCATCATCCAGAAGTTTTAACGCTTATTACTTCAGGCTAAGTAAGGTGCAATCTGAAGACCTGTTGCAGAGGGTTCAGCAATATTGAGTCAACAGATGCAATTTATCATGATTGGTAACGCACTGACCAGGCAGTCTCTTTTTATATTTTCTTTTCTTTAAGTGTGTGTGTGTGTGTGTGTGTGTGTGTGTGTGTGTGTGTGTGTGTGTGTGTGTGTGTGTGTGTGTGTGTGTGTGTGTGTGTGTGTGTGTGTGTGTGTGTGTGTGTGTGTGTGTGTGTGTGTGTGTGTGTGTGTGTGTGTGTGTGTGTGTGTGTGTGTGTGTGTGTGTGTGTGTGTGTGTGTGTGTGTGTGTGTGCATTTCTTGGTTGTTGGCAACAAAGACAAGGAATAATAACCTCAATTGATGCTCAGTTAGTACATCTCAATATTAAAAATGTTGAATTTAGTTTAAACTAATAGTTTATATTAGTTACTTGCGCAAGCAGAGCGTGCAAGTAATGTTTTCAGTCAGGTGCTACGATGCGTATGTCCATTAGAAGCATATGATATGACGTCATATGCTGGCACGAAGCTGACCGTGCAGGTATGTTTTCCGTCATGCTACGAAGCATATGTCCCATGACGTGATGAAGATATGTACCAATGTCCCTTAGAATGCATATGATATGACGTCATATGCTGGCCCCGGACATACGGAAGCAGACCGTGCAGGTATGTTTTCCGCGGATGTCCCATAACGTGATGAAGATTATGTACCAATGCCAGGGTATAATTGGTTTACGATGGTGACGTAATAGGCCTATCTCACAGGCCCCTTTCCACGCCCACTTCCGGTAGATAGTGGTGTCATTTAACATTAGGCATTTACACTTTTTTTCTCTGGAGAATCTAAGTACATTTCCTAATGTTAAAATGTCAAAGACCGATAATAATATGAGGAAAACACAATGGTATAACAACTCAAATAAGTAGAATAAACCTTACCTTTACAAAACGGTAGTTTGTGGCTTGTGAAAATACCTCTTTTAACATGGAAGCCTATGGACCGAAAAAAAAATAACACCACTAGCTCCAAAAGGGGGCGTGGAAAGGGGGCTGTGAGATAGGCCTATGATGATATGTTTCAGTGTCAGGTGGATTAAAAAAAGGGACATACGCATCAAACCACCCGAGTAACCACATTATACCACTAATCACTCAGAAATTACATATACATACATATAGACATATACACATATATAGACATATGAGCATATGACGTGATGAATATATGTACCAATGACAGGGTATAATTGTTTATCGATGGTGACGTAACGATGACATGTTTCAGTGTCGGGTGGACTAAAGGTAATGCCCCTATGTATACATGTATATAATCTGACACCACTGCCATAACAGGCATAAGTAATCATTACCATACTTCAAAATACTACTTTTTCTCCTCAAAGCAAGGTACGTAGCAAATAGCTAAACCTAATAATTCAATATTGCAAACGTTCCTTCACAGAGAGGCTGAGATTTGAACGTTTGTAGCGGTCTACAGTACTTGCACTCTCTGCTTGCGCACGGCCTACTTGTGTGCAACAAGCAAGTAGGCACTCGACAGAGTGCAGTTTCTTAGTTGATGTTTTCGGGGGAAACACATTTAATGCAGATAGCCTGTATATCTGACTATATTCTGGTACTGAAAATGAAGAAGTACACATACTCAGAGAAAGCCACATTGACCCATAACTGAAGCAATTGGAGAAGTTTGTGAATGACTCATGTACTAAATTTCTCTTGGGCTCTACTTAAGTAGTTCTCCTCCATATTTGTTTCCTCTTTTTAGGTGTAAACTGAGTCAAATCTAGTATTGTCTTTCTATAGTGCCTATAGTGTCCTTAGTCTGCTTTTGATGCTACTAAAAAAGTTTGTCCTTCCATAGAGTTTCATTCATGAATAGGTTGATTGCATTCACTCTACTACCTCTACTATCAAGCACCCTACATGCACTGCTTGCCTCAATCCATCTCCTTTGTAACAATAACAATATCCTGTAAATTCTGTGTTCCTGCCTGATGACTACAAAACAATGACTACAACATGACGTAAAGATAGTCCGCTCCAGATAGTCCAGATCGGTTCACACAGCTATTTTGTAACAGACCAGGCTTTCCTCCGAGGTGGAAAGCCTGGTGACGCTAAATCAGACAGTACGCCCACTTGGGCAGGGGAGATATTGGGCTATGAGGTTCAGGCAATAGCACTAGTCCTGTCCGGCAGACAGCAGGGTCTAAAAATTCACACTCTTCCCCAGTTTTTTCCCCCACTTACTGATGATACTGATGATAAGGTTAGGAATAAATTTAGGTTCAGGGTTCAGGCATAGTTTTACTGAGGTTACATTTAGCAATACATTTAGTCATAGTTTTATTGAGGTTAGGCTAACCATTCTTAGGGGGCTGGATTTGACCAGGGGTGTCTTGGGCGACCGGTCTTGTATTGGTAGGGAGACCACCCTTGTAACATGCAGTTTGGTTAAAATCTATGAAGTTGTATTACACTAAATTAGGTTCAGGGGTTTTCAACTTGTATACATTAGGTTTTATAAATGAAAGGGGTCATTTTAATCCACTTCTACTGAATCTGTGGTTTTAGGTATATAAATCAGGACTAATGGCATTCTTTTCCATTTCAGACTCAGCTTTTCAAAAACAAACTCTACGGGCAAAACGACATCCCTCTGTCATGCGTGGACCACATCTATGGAGGTACACAGCTGAGCAAACACTGCTTAGCTTGATTGGTTCAGTCTTTGACTAATGACTATGTGGGACAATGTCTGGTATGTGTGAGTGTGAGTAATGTATTGTCATCACGTTGGTTTTGGTTTCAGGGTATGAGGATAAGAGGAAGTTGATCACCACAGGAAGCCTGGTGAAGAACAAGTGTCCATCTAAGCTCATCTTCCACTGCAAAGACCTGAGAGTGTTTACCTTCGTCCTTACCTACTCTGAAGAGAAAGATGCTAAAATGGTATGGACACATGGCATAATGGCATATGTGTGTGTGTGTGTGTGTGTGTGTGTGTGTGTGTGTCTGTCTCAGGGGTTAAGTATGGATATGTGAACTGGCCTTACGTTAATTTATTTTTTTATCCCACAATTTTGTAACCCATTTTTCACCTGCTGCCAATTGCCTAAGTTGTAATCGTGGGTGCTACTCTCCCTTTGCCAACCTGGGGAGAGCCCCGAACTGAGCTCATGCTTCCTTCAATGCATGATGATGAGTGAGCAGGCCGCTTATTATCACCTGACGGGGAGGAGTTCCCCCAGGAACACGCTATTCGAACCAGTTCCTATTCCCCTCCATCATCTGCCCTTGCTGACCAGATGGGTATAGAGCATGTTTTTGTGAGGGTACCTACCCCAGGCCAGGGACACTGGGAGAACATGCAAACTCCACACAGTTGTTTGTTGCAAGGAGTTGCAAATAGTTGCATTGGTGCGGTCTGGCCATAAAGTATTATAAAGACAGAGTTTGAGTTCATGTATATGGTTGCATGTGCATGTATGTTTTGTATTTTAGGCTTAGCATTTCATTTAGACATGTTAAGAATGAACTCTATGATCCCTGCTTTGGGTTCCAGTGATTTTTCAATTAATCTGTTGCTTTTTTGGCTAATAGCATATCTAAAACAATGTATTTGCTGTTAGATTTGCATGCATAACACACACGTTTGTGTTGATTTGCTTACCTTGTAGATCTTCCAAGGAATTGTACACCACTGTTTAGAGCCGAAGTCTTTGAAAAATCTCTTTGCCTTTTCTTACTGTGAAAACACTGCTTGTCCAGGTAAGTAATTCAGTTACCACATGAGCCCTAGACTAGAGCCACTCACTCAACTCACCATCCATGCATTGCACCATATTGGGTTCACCATGCAATTGTCTCAGTTATCTAATAACAAAATTAGATTTCAGACAGCTTATGATTATTATGATTAATTTCATTATTATTATTTCATTATCGGGATTTAGAAGGTGTTTTTAGAATTGGCCTCAGTCAGTCCTAAATACATTTTAATAATGCGTTTCCTTTTAAAGTCTTTATATATGTGACACCTAGGGCTGGCTATGTTCTATACCAACAAAGGTACAGTACTGCAGTTCCACATATAGATAAAATGTGAAATCGGGGGTGTCCATTTTGAAAATGTTTATCAGTAACAGAAACGTATACGGTTAATTAACCATTAACCGATACGAATACAGTATGCTATTTAGAATGAATGAATGCCTGTGAATCACTCAGGGTCCCTAATTTAAATGAGCCAGGACTGCATGTATGCCTGGTTGTGAAACTGTTACAGGAACCCAGTAGAGCCAAATGTGTGTAAATGTAGTCTTTGTGGAGCAAATGGAGACCATCCCTTTACTTACTTCCCTTTACTTGTCCATCGATTTCGATGATGCCGTTGCTCCAAGCGTGGGTTATTGAGGGGGGTTGCGACGGTGCCATTGCATGTGGCTATGCAGGCCAATGCGTGAGCCATATGGATTGCCACATGTGGGGCAGATGAAATCCTCAGATGAGGGGAGGTCCCCTGCAGCACGCTGGTGTCGCTGTATTCTGTTTTCTCCTCTCCGTGGTCTGCTCCTGGAGGTGTGTGATGCCCTCGTGGCTGATGGTGCGCCAGGTGTGGCGATCAGCAGCCAGGTCTTCCAGTGCAGAGGGTTGGATAGCACAGCACTTCAGGAGGGTCTTTATGTGGTCCTTGTAGCGTTTCCGCTGTCCCCCGGGGGACCTACGGCCCTCCTGGAGTTGGCCGTAGAGAATCTGCCGGGGGAGCCTCTGGGCGGGCATGCGGATTACATGCCCCACCCAGTGTAGATGTTTCTGTGCAAGGAACACTTGGATGCTGGGTGTTTGTGTCCGGTCATAAATGTCCACATATGGGATCCTGTCCTCCCAGGTCAGACCCAGGATCCGTTGCTGCGGATGTGGAATCTCTCCAGGATTCTGACGTGCCTTTGGTAGGGGGTCCAGGCTTCCGAGCCATATAGCAGTGTGGACAAACGGACTGCTTTGTATACAGCTGCTTTTGTAGAAACTGTCAGGTTTCTATTCAGGAAGACCCTGGTTTTGAGCCTACCAAAAGCAGAAGAGGCTAACTCAACACCGACCTGGATGTCATGGTCGATGTTACAGGTGGGGGACAGGACACTTCCGTAGGTATATGTGAAGTGTGGTACGATGGTGAGCTGCTGGCCATCAATGGTGAAGACAGGCACTTCTGGCTGTTGGGTGGAGTGTTGCACAATGACCTGGATTTTAGCAATATTGACCTTGAGTCCTAGGGCACTATATGTGGATGAGACCACATTAAGTGCACGCTGTAGTGAATCTGGCGTGTGGGCAAGGAGAGCACAGTCGTCAGCATACTGAAGTTCTAGGATGTGTTGTTGTGAGATTTTGGTGAAGGCCTGGAGGCGCCGGATGTTAAAAAGACTGCCATCCAGCCGGAACTGTATGTGGATGCCATCTGTGGGTTCCAGAGCTTGGTGTGAGAGGAGAGTGACTGCTGAGAGGAAGAGGTTGAATATGACAGGGGATAGGACACAGCCTTGCCTGACCCCCACTTTCACATTGAAAGAGGGGGATTGCTGGCCTCCAACGCGAACGCAAGCTTGCATTCCATCGTGCAGTTGTTTTAGGGTGTTGAGGAACTTCGGCGGAACCCCCAGCCTTCCCAACAAGTCCCAAAGGAGATTCCGATTTACGGTGTCAAACGCCTTGGACAGGTCGATGAAGGCGATGTAGAGGAGCCACGACTGCATGTATGCCTGGTTGTGAAACTGTTACAGGAACCCAGTAGAGCCAAACGTGTGTAAATGTAGTCTTTGTGGAGCAAATGGAGACCATCCCACCACCACTGTCATTAGGATGTGGCAGAGGTTTGCTGTCACAATCTAATCTACTACTGTAGATAACTATCTGCCATGCTGCGTGTCCTCATCATGTATAGTACATAATTGCCATTTCATCAAACCATGTAATCTTTGATTAATGAAACACTAAAATATTGATTTAGATCATAATAAAATGACTAACACATCCCTATGTGTTACAAACATTGTTTCACATGTCACCATTGTGAGGCCAGCCTAATTGGGCTGAAAGGCGTCCAGTGATAGAACGACTGTTTTTGAATGCAGTCACATTTAGTCTATTTGTGGCTCAGCAGTCCAGGCATGGTCACTCAGACACACAACTGTGACTGTGAGTGTGTACACAATACACATCACACTCTGCATTTCACTCACAGCTCTTACATAGCATTATTAAGTAGAGTAGAGTCTACATGAATGGTATCTTAATAATGCTGTGTGTGAAATCATTCGGTGTTTGCTGTGTTTTCAGAGAAGCAGAGGAAACAGAGGACCATGATGTTTGACTGTGCAGAGGACTGGGATCTGGACATGAAGAGAAGCAGGGGTGTCTGCCGCCTGGTCACAGAGAACAACAACTTTGAGCTCTCGCCGGAGTGAGTTCAGAGTTTACAAGTGGTCAATGTCAAATACACAAGTTCTAGTGCAAGAGACGGAACGCAATTCAAATGATTAAAGTGTCAAATCACAACAAATTGTCTGAAGACACTTTACATGTAGAACAGAGACCCGACAGATCCCACTCTGAGCAAGCAATTTGGCGACAGTGGTAACGAAAAACTGGAAGAAACGTCATGCAGACTCTAGGGTGGGCGGCCATCTGCCTCGACCGTGTCGGGGGGCAAGAAAGAGGGAGATACAGGCAAATACAATTAGAAGCAAAATATAATCGTGTAAGATAATATAATATTGCATAACAATAATGTTAGATAGTATACAGTGGTATAGTATAAGAATATTAATGTGTTTTCTTTCTTTCTTTCTTTCTTTCTTTCTTTCTTTCTTTCTTTCTTTCTTTCTTTCTTTCTCTCTTTCTTTCTTTCAGCTTGCCCCAGTTCTTTATCGTACCAACGCATGTTACTGAAGCAGACATGTGTCAGTTCCACGGAAAGGGATTGCCAGTAGGTGCTCTTCTTCACTGTTCTATTAGTTTTCCACTGCAAAGAGTGAGAGACATGCTACATCTTGGGCCCATCTGTGCAGACATTTGGTGATGTTTGGACTTGCTTTGTCCTTTCAGATGTGGTGTTGGTCCCATCACAGTGGATGTGCGCTCTTCAAAACATCGACCCTGCCCCTTCTACCGGAGGACACTATAGCACAGGCTTATATGGAAAAGTACGAATGTGCCAAATAATATCTTTGTGTACAATGTGTAAACAAAATAAAATAATTAAAGGCAAGTAAAATAAGCACGACCAAACAGGTGGTGTACATCATCGACGGGGATTCCAAACTAATTGAAATACAGCCTTGTTCTCCTGGAAAGTTAACATGTTGAAATATATGCGAATTGTTCTTGCGTTCTTGCTTTCTTTCATGCGTTCTTTGCATCAAAAGAATTATGATTTAAATGTTGTTTGACCAAACCTGCCTACCGATGATGTCACTGGTATGCATATTTCAGAACTGTCCATAGCCCGCTCTGAGACTAAGAGTGAGTAGACAGAAATAGTCCCATCTCATAATGAGCATTAGTGAGGACCAATTATATTAAAAAAATATATATATACTGTATATATAGGCCTATAGAAGTGTATATTTATTTGTTTTGTAAAGCACTTTACGCTGCATTGTCATGAAAGGTGCACTATAAATAACGTTTATTATTATTATATGAAGATGAGGTTGGAAATGGGTGAAGTCGTCCTTGTAAGACTAAGTGGTCATGTGTCCATGTTTTTGTTCCTGTGCAGAATGCTGACCGCAGTGGCTCACAACTACTTGTTCTCAGTGAAGACAGAGGATCTGTCTGATACCCTGCCAACTGTCCAGGACATCCAGCTGGCCTACAGCAAGTTCAAACACTTCTTCCTTATTGGTGGGTTCCCTTTGATGTCTGCCAGTAGCGTTTCAGTGTACGTTCACAATTAGAAACATATTGTCGCTGTTGGGTGGAAACCTTGGATGTCCAAAACCGTCATTTTCAAAAAAGATAACCTGTGTTCTTCCAAGTGAAGTAAGTAAGTAGGTCGGAGTGGCTTGTTGTCGGTATTGGCCTAGAATGAGGGTGTCTCCTTTTCAATGTGCTAAGCACCTGGGAGATGGATTCCTGAGGTGGAGCACATCTTAGTGCTACTCACACATTGGTGGTGCCAACCTAGCCTGGGATCAATACCATTTTTGGTTTTTTGATCCAGTCTGGAACAGAGATTACTTTGTCATCAGGTCACCGGAACCAAAATGATTTTTCAAAATGTGTTTAGTTTGGTAATCATTTGGTTTGTCCATTGTTTATTCTTAACTTGTAGCGTGACTGCATTATCGTTATAGTTTCTTTCTTCTAAACCAGATCACACGACTCAGTTAGGCGAACAAGCCAGTTGCGAGCTTGTAGAATGGCTATTTCTGCTACTGGTGAATGGTGATTGACACTATCTTTGTATGACAGGATAAAATAGGGTATTCACTTTTGAAGAAAAGAAGAAAATATGGCGACACTGTCGTCGGGTTTCTACCCGACAGTATCCATATGTTTAATTGCTGTGGTCTTGTTAGTCATTTGTCAAAACGTTTGGTCTTGCGTCTTGCACACAGGAAATGGTGAGTTCTAACAAGAGTTCAAAAAGCTTACTGTGCAACTGTGGTGGTTAATGTCCTGTTGTTTCTTCCCCTTTCTTTTCTTAGACAATACAACAGACTTCTGGATGTCCGATATGAAATGGTTCTCATCATTAGACAGCTGTGGATGGCTGGACATCATCAGGTCCGCTAGAACAAAAGCTCCCCCAATGTAATTGTTGAATTCTCTTCTATATTGTATTGAATATGGACTTGTTGTATTGAATACGTGTGCTGATGTGCTTCAGGCAGTGTCTTCAGAAAGCACTGGAGGTTGTGGAGTGCCTTGAAACAGAAAACACCAATGTCCTGATAACCGGTAGGTTATTAATCATTTAACATTTTAAATTTAACATAAAATAATTGATTGAACATTTTATTTCACAGTATTGTTATGTATGTAGAATGGGTACATTTCAAACGAAAGCACTACAAGTCAATACAAAAACTTTGTGTCTAAGAAAAAACAGGAAATCATCATATAAAGGAAGTAAAAAGGGGAAAGAAAATGTACATTATGGGGGAAAAGGGATGGGATTCTAGGGATTCAGAATAGTACAAGATACATTAATGGCGAAACACCAGCATCATTTAGAACAGCATATGGTGGTGATATCCGAGACACACACTCACTCACTCACTCACTCACACTTGATCTGGATAGGACAGTATTAGAACAGTGGTTCTCTTTAGTATGTCTCTTTTTATATATATATCAAGACATAGAGTAAAACAACTAAAAACAGAAAAGCAACAGCAGTGGTTCTCAAACATTTTCATGTCAAGGACCCCCAAATGAACGTATTCGACGACGGACCCCCATCTGAAAATATTATGTGCCAGGTACCCCAATACAAGATTTACATTGTTAAAATGTAAAAACAAATATTATATTAAATCGTTTTGCAAGGACAAGGCCCCCTGGGCGTCCCCAAACCCTACTTTGAGAACCACGGGTATAAGACAGGACATTGTGGGCAGAGAGGGGTTGAGGATCGAGGGGGTTGTGTTTGAAGAACCATCCGGTCAGCTACCGGTGGGCACACCTCAGAGAAAACTGATCAAAGGCTGGTTCGCTAAGATCATTTTATCATAATTATACAGTCGGCAAACATGTGCACTTTAGAAGTTATAAACATATGGCTGGAAGACCATGAGAGGAAAACCAAAGTGACGATGGAGTGATAAATCCAGGATGTTGGGTGATCTTGGCATACGCCCGTTTTTCAGTCTGAGCAAGTTTGATAAATGAGGGCATCTGTCTTCACACCATACTGCTAGTTGATGCAGTGTGGCGTCCACACCATACTGCTAGTTGATGCAGTGTGGCGTCCACACCATACTGCTAGTTGATGCAGTATGGCGTGAGGGCATCTGTCTTCACACCATACTGCTAGTTGATGCAGTGTGGCGTCCACACCATACTGCTAGTTGATGCAGTGTGGCGTCCACACCATACTGCTAGTTGATGCAGTATGGCGTGAGGGCATCTGTCTTCACACCATACTGCTAGTTGATGCAGTGTGGCGTCCACACCATACTGCTAGTTGATGCAGTGTGGCGTCCACACCATACTGCTAGTTGATGCAGTGTGGCGTCCACACCATACTGCTAGTTGATGCAGTGTGGCGTGAGGGCATCTGTCTTCACACCATAGTGCTAGTTGATGCAGTGTGGCGTCCACACCATTGGGGATGTCAGTGTCACGATCATGCCAAAACAAAATGCAAACAAAGTCATGTTTTTGTTTTTTAAAAAGAAGTACTTGATCTGCAAGCTCAACGTGGCACATTGAGTGGCTTGGGACCTCTTTTTTTTTTCTTTTTGGAAATGATTGTGACGATTAGTTAAAATATTTGCGATCAGGCACTCATAATTGTGATGGGCCTAATGGTGTGTGTGTGTGTGTGTGTGTGTGTGTGTGTGTGCGTGCGTGCGCTCAGAGGAGAGTGGTTCAGACCTGTGCTGCGTCATCTCCAGTCTGGTGCAGCTGATGCTGGACCCGTTCTACAGGACTCTTCCAGGCTTCCAGAGTCTGGTCCAGAAGGAATGGGTGGCGGGAGGACACAACTTCCTGGACCGCTGCAACCAGCTGCACCTCAAGGATAAAGAGGTACGAGGGGAAAAAATCCCACACACAATTAAGTTATGGAGAAGCGGTTTAACCCATTAAGGTGTGTGTGTGTGTGTGTGTGTGTGTGTGTGTGTGTGTGTGTGTGTGTGTGTGTGTGTGTGTGTGTGTGTGTGTGTGTGTGTGTGTGTGTGTGTGTGTGTGTGTGTGTGTGTGTGTGTGTGTGTGTGTGTGTGTGTGTGTGTGTGTGTGTGTGTGTGTGTGTGTGTGTGTGTGTGTGTGTGTGTGTGTGTGTGTGTGTGTGTGTGTCATTTAGAAATTAAAAATGATTGAACACTTTCAAGATTTTTCATAAATAGCAAGCATAAATGTACAAGCTCGCACCGCATCACTTCGAACCACACTACGAGCTTGTAATGTGCACTGCTGACACTGAAGCTATGTCAAAATGTCTGTCGACAATTTCGTCAACAAATAAAAACTAGACTAAAATGTTAGGGAAGGACTAGTGTAGAAGAGATCTAGTAGAACCAAAAGACAAGTCATTTTACGCTTGGTTGCGCTCTGAAAATAGCAGCTCTACAAGCTTTCTGCGGTGCGTTGTGAGCTTGTAGATTGGCTATTTTCAGCATGCAACCAAGTGTCAAATCTGCCATTGCGACGCCATCAAGGCCCACCAAAAATAGATTTTTGGCGACTAAATCAACTGTAGATTTAGTGCACTAAAATCACATATTTAGCCGACTAAAACTTATCAACATTTAGTTGATAAGTTTTCAGAGAGATGTGTTTGGGTGAGCGGTGAGTCGCTTACCACCGCGGTGTGACGTCATGTTGTAGTTTTCGGTGGTGCACCTTATCACCTAAAACTGGAGTATGAATAGGCCTTAAAACTAAATGAAAATGTGCCGTTGAAATCAACACTTTGACGCGTGACTGGATTCTCCTTCCTTCCTCCCACCCACCCTGCATGGCAGAACACGTCCCCAGTGTTCCTGCTCTTCCTGGAGTGTGTGTGGCAGCTGCTGCACCAGCACGCGCCGGCCTTCCAGTTCTCTGAGACCTACCTGACCGTGCTGTCCGACAGCATCCACGTCCCCGTGTTCAGCACCTTCCTGTTCAACACCCACCACCACAGAGCCACTGTCCTCCGGGTAACACACACACACACACACACACACACACACACACACACACTCACACTCACTCTACTGCACCGGTTCCCAAAACACTGTCTTATTATTATTTTTCCTACATTTATATAATATATATTTATTTTAGTAATTTCATAATTTAATCAAAGAAATTCCATAAATTAGAAAACAAATGATTAAGAAGTAGTGAAAATAGCTGACCTACAAGCTCACAACGCGGTGACGAAGCGACACATTGTGTGCTTGTCGATCTCCTATTTTCACTAGTTTGGGTCCCTGGTAAACGTCTAATCTTTCGTTTGGGTCACAGGCTAAAAGGTTTTGGAACCACTCCTCTACTGCACTGGTTCCCGACCTGTGTGTGGTCACATGATTTTGTGTGGGTCCCCCAGCTGAGCGTAAAGTGATTTAAGTAACCGTTGTGGTGTATTTTCACACCCAACTAACCCTAAACTCACTAAAGTAGAGAAAACTGAACTCTATCTAAAGCAAACCTTACATCTGATCGAGAAACGCAGGCAGAGAGATGAACTGAAGATCCATGTTGACCATTTATTGAAACCAAAGACAGAGAGCTTTGCCGTGGGCCCTGAGCCTGGAGCTCAGGAGCTCCCAGCACTGACCGTAGCCAGCTAACACTAGTGATTTTCACATTGACAACATGACAAGATATAGTACAGAATTGAATTCAGAGGTGGAGTCTGAAACTTCACAGAGATTGAAAAACACATGGTAAACAAATTGTCCCTCAAAAGGTTTCTTGAGACAAAAGAATGCTAAGTGTCTTCAACACCTCACCCGAGCCTCAAAAGGTATAGAACAAAGCCTGCCCACAGGTATACTTCCCTGGGAACTTCTGAAGGTGTTTGCTTCTCATAGGGACATGTTGGAGCCATGTCTCTCACCAACCATGATCAACTTAGCACAGTAACCAAGTATAGTGTAATTATTGACAGAATATTGCATTATGGCTTATATTGGCTATGGACTATATTTTACGAGACCACACCGTTTTAATATATAAGGGCATTTACTGCATCAAAAGTGGTTAGTGTAAAAAGTAAAAACTAAAAGGTTTCAATCACACAAAGATTTGGCAGTCCCCCCTGTGATAACTCTCCCCCTGTTGAACACTCATGGTCTACTGAACTCCAGTGCTTCTCAAAGTGGGTACCCGTGGCACCATACAGTCCAGGGGTGCTGCTCAATACTTGGATAATATTTGGAACGTATCGATATCACTTCAGTTTAACCACTTCAACCCTCTATACTTAGTAAGACGGACCATCAAACCTCCTTCACCAAAAATGGCAGATCTACATATTTACATATACCGTAATATGACACAAATGTAAGGTTCTATAAAGTAACAATGTAATTCAGGTGAGCCTTGGATGAAAAGGTTATTTACAGGCATGACCCGAGACAAACATGTTTGAGAACCACTGCTCTACTACTGTACTGTATATGTAAAAGTGCACCACAATGTAGCTCTCTGTGGCTAGAGACACTTCTGCTAACGTTTGCGTTGCATGTATGTAAAGATTGGAACTGTGCTTTTTGTTAACTGCTGCTTGCACAGTGCCACTAAACATGGCCAAGTAGTGACTGGCTAGTCTGCCACCGCAGCACAAGCGACCACTATTCTCCCACGTCTCTGAGAAGCACTGTAGACCACTGTACTGTACACTGCATTATGCAACACAGAGCGTTACTGTGGAAGGCACCGTAGGGCCAGCTGTGTGACGCTTACTGTACTCATTTATATATAAAATAGCATCGCTGTCGGGGAGAAACCTTGTATGTCCAAAACCGTGAACTCTTCAGGAAATGGGATAAAAGAAGCTGTTATCTTCTTTTTTTTTTGCTGTCGGGCATATTTTAACTTTTTGTGTTTGTTTTTTCAACAATGAATGCCCAGCTTGTTCATCCTACATCTTCACACATAAGCATCAAAAGTAGCAGATCTGCGCTGCGTTTCGAGCTTGTGGATCTGATACACATTTGCTATTTCAACAGTTTTGGACATATGAGGTTTTCACCGACAGACGATTTATTTAGTCACGAGCTATATGTACAAAACCCACAGACACGCTTAACGACATTCACCTTTATCCAAATACTTTTGCTTGATGCTGTTGTATGACATAGGGCATTAAAATTAACACATTGAGAGCCCACGCAAAACTGCCCAAAATCACTTTCACCTAGAAAATCCATTCACATTTTTTATAATTCAGCTGACTGTGGAGACACATGCTGGAACTTTTTACTTTGAAATGTTTTATAGTTTCTGAGTTATTTAATTTAAACGCCAAATGCATTCTCAATGGCGAAAACACAAACTTTGGCACCACGTGTTAAAAAAAAGTGTTTTGATTTTTCTGATTTTTTTTTAAATAAAAAATCAAAGACGTCCACAGACGTCTTGGGCTATGCACGTGCGGTAATACCCAGGATGTCCACAGACGTTTTGGGCACAAAATGTTAATTAAGGGGAGAAAAAACAAAAATGTTGTGATAATGGAGATAGGAGGTTTCTGCCTGGCGGTGACATGCAGTGAATACACCTCCAAATAGAAGGTTTCTGCCTGGCGGTGACATGCAGTGAATACACCTCCAAATAGAAGAACCCGGTTCAGTTCTGTGACGTGCCATTGAGCAAGGCATATACTTCCCAAACAGTGGGTCCGGACCCATTTGTGGGTCATGGACCAAGTGAAAATCCCATTTTATTTTACCTACATTTGAAAAAATATATACATTTCAAAAGATTTAGTTTTTTTTAATTATTTTTAAAGAACTTTATACATTTTAAAACAAACAAATCTAAGAAATTCCATAAATAAAAATAACAATTATGATTAGTGAAAATAGTCGATCTACAAGTGTGTGTGTGTGTGCGCTTGTAGATCTGCTATTTTCAGAAGAGAGTAAAAGAGAGTCAAAAGTTTGAGAACCACTGCCCTAATCCCTGTTTCATTGATCCCTATGTGGATCAGTAGTACAAGGATGTACCGCACATTGTAGACATGATCTATTTATGCTGCATTTCTGAGGGTGCAGAAATATGACAAATACAATGGCATGAAAAAATAAACGGTTGTATAACGTACTTGATTATTTTTAATTATTAAAAAAAAAATATATATATATATATAAATATATACATGATATTATCTATCAAAGACGTTACGTCTCACAACGCCTTGTGAGCTTGTAGATTGGCTATTTTCACTGGTTCAGAGAATGTTGAATGAAATCCTGCAGTCTTTTAAACTAAAGCCCTAACTTCCCCCCTCCCCCCCACCCTTGCTTGTCTTGGCAGGCTGAGTCGCCACACTCACAAAGGGACCCATTGAACTGTCCCACGGTGTGGGACTGGTCGGTGCAATTCGACTGCCGGGCCCAGGACCTCTTCCTTAACCCCCTGTACACTGAGAAGCCCAAGCACGTCAAGTCCGTGCAAAGATCACGACCTACGGTAATTTGTCTGAGAAATGCTGCTCATGCTACACGTGTGTACGTGACACCTGCACATTGATTGATCATGTTGCTTTGTGCATCTGCGCATGGTCACTTTGCACATTTGGGTGAATTGCTTCTTTTTTTTGTGTGAAAATAACTGCACACGGAAACACTGCTGATTATGTTAAAGGGCTAGTTCACCCGAAACATTACTTATTGTCTATCAATTAGACACCCCATGACGCCTTGAATTAATGGGGAGTTTTTTAGTTCTCGTCGCATTCCGAAGCCAATAATTTGGCAACGGGTCATTGGTCAGTATAGAAACTCTGCAGGAGACTCCGGTCATCCAATTATTGGCTTAGGAATGCCACAAAAACAAAAATCTCCATGAATCCAAGACTCCTTTAGATTACTACTAAGTCCCTAAGTATTAGCATACTGCCCTATAACTGTATATTTGTATACATTTTTATTGTAGCACAATCTGCAGTGACAAGTCCCAACAACATTTCACTGCTTGTACCTGTAAATCAGTGACAAATACCGGTAAAACATATTGGTTCTTGAGGTAATTTAAGACACCGTATTATCAGAAACAACCTACATAATGAGCCAGCCATCTTGGTCTATACACGTGTTCTACCTACATTTAAACAAACATTGTTTTGTTTTTGGAGGATGTCTCTAGATGTAACACATGACATGGAAATGTAGGTCTTATAATCATGGCCGCACAGGTTTCTGTTGCCGTTTGAATTAAAGAGTTGCGCAAGTGATATTGGTTTAGTATTAAATAGCTCTTTATGCCCAACCCAAAGCAATCACTGATAGTGTTTGTTCAGTAACAGGTGTCTCCATGTTTCTCCAGCTCTATAGCGTGTGAAAACGTGTACGTCACCAAGAGGTGGGCGGCGTCTGAAAAGCTAGGGACGGCCCTCTCGTGGGCATTAAATTCTAGCCCACATCACTCAGAATAGAGTGACGGTGGTATGTTTTTGTAAATATTGAGCTCGTTCTTGGCGACAACATAGTGAACCAACACCAGGATGGATAGAAAGAACGTCGGGCCCAAATACATTACAAGGACAAGGAAAATGTTGTGAACAAACACGGCTGTGCTTAGATACTTTGTTGAACGGTATGTCTCTGCGCCCGTGCGCCGTACAGCCGAGATCCAAGCCATTCTACGTCTTTTTGTAAACTCGTCAATCTGGGTTCCTTGATGCTGTCTGCATGCTGGAAAGCTGAAAATCTAATTCCGTTTTCTGGCTCATTCCCTCGACGTGACCTGCTGTGGCACTTATTTTCTGAGCAAGTCTGCACCATTGTGAGGTTAGTTTAAAAAAAGAACGTATACAAGCACACCTGATAGTCGCTCAATGTAAACAAACCAGACAAACCAACAAGTATGGCGGCCGCTACCACGTGACGCATATGTTGACGCCCCCTCCAGGAGATTTTGGTACACACTATAGTAGACAGAACATACATGTTAAGGATACAAATTTCATCCAATCAGGAGAGCTCATACAGGATAGGCAAACTCATGCAGGATAAACTGCAATGTGTGCAGACAAAATTGGAATTTGAACCAAATATAAGCTCGTATTGGTTAAATGTGTTGATTGGTTGAAATTGGTAGCCCAATTAAAGTTGCGCAAGAGTTGCGCAAGTGATATTGGTTTAGTATTAAATAGCTCTATATGCCCAACCCAAAGCAATCACTGATAGTGTTTGTTCAGTAACAGGTGTCTCCATGTTTCTCCAGCTCTATAGCGTGTGAAAACGTGTACGTCACCAAGAGGTGGGCGGCGTCTGAAAAGCTAGGGACGGCCCTCTCGTGGGCATTCAATTTTAGCCCACATCACTCAGAATAGAGTGACGGTGGTATGTTTTTGTAAATATTGAGCTCGTTCTTGGCGACAACATAGTGAACCAACACCAGGATGGATAGAAAGAACGTCAGGCCCAAATACATTACAAGGACAAGGAAAATGTTGTGAACAAACACGGCTGTGCTTAGATACTTTGTTGAACGTTATGTCTCTGCGCCCGTGCGCCGTACAGCCGAGATCCAAGCCATTCTACGTCTTTTTGTAAACTCGTCAGTCTGGGTTCCTTGATGCTGTCTCCATGCTGGAAAGCTGAAAATCTAATTCCGTTTTCTGGCTCATTCCCTCGACGTGACCTGCTGTGGCACTTATTTACTGAGCAAGTCTGCACCATTGTGAGGTTAGTTTAAAAAAAGAACGTATACAAGCACACCTGATAGTCGCTCAATGTAAACAAACCAGACAAGCCAACAAGTATGGCGGCCGCTACCACGCATATGTTGACGCCCCCTCCAGGAGATTTTGGTACACACTATAGTAGACAGAACATACATGTTCAGGATACCAATTTCATCCAATCAGGAGAGCTCATACAGGATAGGCAAACTCATGCAGGATAAACTGCAATGTGTGCAGACAAAATTGGAATTTAAACCAAATATAAGCTCGTATTGGTTAAATGTGTTGATTGGTTGAAATTGGTAGCCCACCTGAAAATGTATTTTACTTTATAAAAGAGCTGGAGAGACGGGGAGACTCCTGTTACTGAGCAAACAATGAATACTATCACAATTTAGAGTTTTAAAATAATTACAAAACAAAAATCACTTAAAGCACCTTACCAATCCTTTTCTGAAGACATCAAAAATTAGCCTGGTTATATTGTGTCGTATATCCGATTATTGAATTAAATTAACTCATAAATTGATATATTGCTTGCTGTTAATATTGCTGAATGTAAAGTATGCCATTGGCCAGGTGTCCACCATCAGTTTCACTAGTAATTCACTAAGATGTTTGCATTCTTTATTTAAGAAGGATATTGCCAGCTTCTTGTCTTCTAGGATAGACTTATATCTCTGTCTGGTGGAAACCTCATGTCCAAAACGATTACATTTCAGGATTCAAATTTGTGCCACGTTTCGAGTTTGTGGATCTGCTGCTTTTGATGCGTTTCTGTGACATTCAATGATCAAGTAGGGTATTATTTTGCAAGAAAAATAAAATAAACACAAAAAGAGGTTTCTGCCCAGCAGAAACAATAAGAAATCCTGAAAGTTTCCATTTCATAGTTGCCATTGCCAAAACATGACATTATGTGTCCTTTGCATCATGAAATGACATGCAGCACCAGAGGCAGCTGTCCTTGCCCACCGCCTGCAAGACTCCGCCAAAGAAAGGCTTCTTCAAAGACGAAGCCGACAGCCTCAAGAAGATGCTGCGCGTCAAGCGGATCAGCCGCTGGATGCTGTCCCCGGAGACGCCGCACCCCTCCTCCGCCACCCGGGAGTTCTACGAGACGTGGCAGCGCAAGCCCCTGGACCACCACGGCCTGATCCTGCCCTGCCTGGACGGTCCGTCCGTGCGGGTCTGGTTGCAGCGCTACCTCCGCTGGATCCAGGAGGTGCAGATCTTCGGCGGCGGTGCCGTCACCGTCCTCGGCAAGGTGTCGGAGCTGCAGGGCGAGGTGCGCGAGCTGCAGAGGCGGCTGGAGCGCCATGGCGGCTCCTCCTTCTCCTCCTCCAACCAGCAGCAGCAGAGAGCCATCAGGGCCAGGACGGGCACGTCGACGGGGCCCCAGACGGGCGGCAGCAGGTCCTCCGTACGCATGTCGTCGTCCTTCCCCTTCACCACGCTGAAACACAACTGGTCCTACAAGCCGGCCATTCCCACCAGCGTGCTGCAGAGCCTCATGGCGTCGGGGAACCTCGCAGACAAAGAGGACGACGCCGATCCCGAATCCATCGTCTGACGAGAGTGGTTCCTCAGACATTTTCATGTTAAGGACCCCTTCAATTGACGAGATTTTGTGCCAGGCACCCATACAAGATGATGTGTGACGATTTTTCAACAAAAAAAACGATCTACAAGCTCACACTGCGTCAAAACGAGGCATTTTTTACAGGTGAAAAAAAGAAATGGAGCTTACATGTTTGTCATTTTGCTGGAGAGCCCCCCCCCCCCCCCCCCTCAAAGGCCCCTGGGGGTCACATTGAGAACCAGTGGTCTAATAGACCAACACTCAACAGTCTACCATTGGGTTGTTTCAAAGTCTCTTAATTTTATTTTATTCCCAGTGACCCAAACGTAAGAATTATACTGCCTTAGAACCGATGGCTAAAGCTATACCGCTTGTGCCCCAGGAAATATGCAAATAAGTGCAGCCGGGTACATAAAAGGGAGATTTTTTATTTTCTGAGCTTTGAGACTCTTTCCGAGAGCATTCGATTAGATCAACCTTAAACACTGTGTATGGATGCACTGTGGGACCACTAAAGGAGAGGGTAATGCCATGGTAACAATCTATATGTTGGCATTGTTGAATGGACAGAAGTGAGATGACATTCTTTTGGAGTAGCACCTAAGATGAGAAACATGGAATCTCTTCAAAACCTTGCTATGAACTGTGTAAAGGACTCCTCCCCCCTAATCTATGTATGATATCTGCGTGTTTCTATCAGGAAACAAAGCCATTTGCCCATTTCCCCTCCTTCTGCTGCTTTCTGTATTATAGGAGCCAAATGACCAAATATGCAACAACAGAAAAGCTAATATGCAACTAAAAAAGAGCCATTAGAGCAAATTGCAGGTTTGTAAAAGGGAAGCTATAGTATGGACTTAAACCATGCATACTTTGTTGACCACGGTCCCCCAGGGATCTGTCCTGACTCCTGAAGAAGAAGAAAAAGGAAAAGAAAAACATAAAAGAGAATATATATATATATAAAATTGTATTTTTATTTATCGCTGAATGTTCAGCCAGGTGGGATATGATTTAGGATCTTGGCATTTCCATCAGAATGATACTCACTTTGTCAGTATACATTATTTTATTCAAAGACTTCTCTTTTTCCCTCTAGAGAGGGAGAGCTTAGATGCAGCTTGATTTAAAGAGACACTGTCCAAGACACATAATTGGAAAATAAATTGCAGAGCCATCTGCTGGCCACAACAATAATCACACTTAACTTGACAGGGTTTTCAAGTGATCAAAATGATAGACTTCTATCCATTAATCACTATTCCATCCACACTGATGAAGGTTGGATTTTTATTCTTGCATGATCGATCAATGACAGACGTTTCGGCCGAAACGTCTGTAATTGATCCATCATGGAAGAATAAAAGTTAAAATGCAGTCTTGGTGTGTGCGACCGACCCATTACCTTTATTTCTATAATCCTAACCATAAGAACGTTAGCGTCTCTCTTCTGGACTGGAGCAAACATCCTTCGAAACAAGCTCACACCATTGTGAGCTTGTTTCGACGGATGTTTGTCGATCAGCTACTTTCACTAACGATATTTGATGTGGAGGGGAAAAAAGGAGGGGACCTCGTATAGACCCCTGGGGGCCTCCGGTCAATGCAGGGTTTAAGTGGTTAATACAGGAGTTTGAAAAGACATACGCTTATAGAGAACCTTTATAAAGATGTTATGTTCATGTAAACTTTACATTGTAAAGCATACATGGTCTGCATATTTCAAAAGCTACGGGTAAGCTATTTTTTGTTGCGCTCTAAGATTCCAGGCTATTTTAATATGGAAGTTATTTTGATAAATGTATCCTTTTTACGTGGTGCAGAAGATTGGGTGGTTTATGATTATTACATCCACAATGTTTTTTGTTTTAGGGGGATAATTACGAATGATATTTGAATGGTTATTATTCACAAATGAACAAAACTTTACACTGTAAATAACTAATAGGATCTAGCATATGGAAGTGATGCTATATAGGCTACTGTATTTGGGGGGAATCTAATTTTGGTTTAAATGTAATTCTGTTTTAAAAGTCAACCTGAATGCTATACTTAAAGAATCAGAATTCAGTATTGGTTAAGGAAGTAGAATGAGTATAGTCTCAGCTGGCTTGAGTTGTGTTTATCTTGTATATCTCAGATTTCATTTATCATATGATGAATATGCCCGTAAAAAGATGATTTGATAAGCTGTTTCATACATGTTAATAAGCAGTGTCTTGAACACTGTGGTTTAGGAAACGGGCTGTTTTGATCTTGAAACCAACCTCCCCACATTTACGACTGATGGTTACAGTTGTAGGTGCGTGAATTAGGAGGAGTTTGTGATGTGTAGATTATATCACCTCATGTTTCAAAATGTCTTCGCACTCTCAGTGAAACCAATGATGTGTTCTTGTGACACAGACACTTTATGCACTTAATGTAAAACGAAGCTGTGTGGAGGTAAGCATATGAGAACGTTTCTTTTGAAGTGGACCAACCTTACTGCTGCCTAACTTTTTAATTTATGCAACGGTGTACGACGGCACCATGAGCCGTTGTGGAATAGCCAATATACAAGCTCGCGACACATCGTCGTCGCTGCGATGCAATACCGCCGCACGACAAAGTATAAAACATGCTAAACTAATGCTGTCTTGTCTGCCTTAAGCTTTTAGGCCCACTGAAAATAGGGAGGCAAAGATGTACTGTTGTTTGCTACTGGTGTTCGATAAAATAGTCACTTTTTGTTTTTTATGAATCTTGATATATATTATATATATATATATAAAAATATATATTTTCACTGCACTACTGATGTAGAATACTGATACTGTTCTATGCTTAATCTGTTATACTGCACATTGTATGAGCATCTAAATGCATCGGATGGCGTCAACAATGTTAAATCTCAATGCAGATTTGTAGATTTGTCATGACAACTTTGGAATAAAAGATTGCTCTATACTCACATCCCCCAGGGATCTGTCCTGACTCCTGAAGAAGAAGAAAAAGGAAAAGAAAAACATAAAAGAGAATATATATATATATAAAATTGTATTTTTATTTATCGCTGAATGTTCAGCCAGGTGGGATATGATTTAGGATCTTGGCATTTCCATCAGAATGATACTCACTTTGTCAGTATACATTATTTTATTCAAAGACTTCTCTTTTTCCCTCTAGAGAGGGAGAGCTTAGATGCAGCTTGATTTAAAGAGACACTGTCCAAGACACATAATTGGAAAATAAATTGCAGAGCCATCTGCTGGCCACAACAATAATCACACTTAACTTGACAGGGTTTTCAAGTGATCAAAATGATAGACTTCTATCCATTAATCACTATTCCATCCACACTGATGAAGGTTGGATTTTTATTCTTGCATGATCGATCAATGACAGACGTTTCGGCCGAAACGTCTGTAATTGATCCATCATGGAAGAATAAAAGTTAAAATGCAGTCTTGGTGTGTGCGACCGACCCATTACCTTTATTTCTATAATCCTAACCATAAGAACGTTAGCGTCTCTCTTCTGGACTGGAGCAAACATCCTTCGAAACAAGCTCACACCACTGTGAGCTTGTTTCGACGGATGTTTGTCGATCAGCTACTTTCACTAACGATATTTGATGTGGAGGGGAAAAAAGGAGGGGACCTCGTATAGACCCCTGGGGGCCTCCGGTCAATGCAGGGTTTAAGTGGTTAATACAGGAGTTTGAAAAGACATACGCTTATAGAGAACCTTTATAAAGATGTTATGTTCATGTAAACTTTACATTGTAAAGCATACATGGTCTGCATATTTCAAAAGCTACGGGTAAGCTATTTTTTGTTGCGCTCTAAGATTCCAGGCTATTTTAATATGGAAGTTATTTTGATAAATGTATCCTTTTTACATGGTGCAGAAGATTGGATGGTTTATGATTATTACATCCACAATGTTTTTTGTTTTAGGGGGATAATATTTGAATGGTTATTATTCACAAATGAACAAAACTTTACACTGTAAATAACTAATAGGATCTAGCATATGGAAGTGATGCTATATAGGCTACTGTATTTGGGGGGAATCTAATTTTGGTTTAAATGTAATTCTGTTTTAAAAGTCAACCTGAATGCTATACTTAAAGAATCAGAATTCAGTATTGGTTAAGTAAGTAGAATGAGTATAGTCTCAGCTGGCTTGAGTTGTGTTTATCTTGTATATCTCAGATTTCATTTATCATATGATGAATATGCCCGTAAAAAGATGATTTGATAAGCTGTTTCATACATGTTAATAAGCAGTGTCTTGAACACTGTGGTTTAGGAAACGGGCTGTTTTGATCTTGAAACCAACCTCCCCACATTTACGACTGATGGTTACAGTTGTAGGTGCGTGAATTAGGAGGAGTTTGTGATGTGTAGATTATATCACCTCATGTTTCAAAATGTCTTCGCACTCTCAGTGAAACCAATGATGTGTTCTTGTGACACAGACACTTTATGCACTTAATGTAAAACGAAGCTGTGTGGAGGTAAGCATATGAGAACGTTTCTTTTGAAGTGGACCAACCTTACTGCTGCCTAACTTTTTAATTTATGCAACGGTGTACGACGGCACCATGAGCCGTTGTGGAATAGCCAATATACAAGCTCGCGACACATCGTCGTCGCTGCGATGCAATACCGCCGCACGACAAAGTATAAAACATGCTAAACTAATGCTGTCTTGTCTGCCTTAAGCTTTTAGGCCCACTGAAAATAGGGAGGCAAAGATGTACTGTTGTTTGCTACTGGTGTTCGATAAAATAGTCACTTTTTGTTTTTTATGAATCTTGATATATATATATATATATAAAAATATATATTTTCACTGCACTACTGATGTAGAATACTGATACTGTTCTATGCTTAATCTGTTATACTGCACATTGTATGAGCATCTAAATGCATCGGATGGCGTCAACAATGTTAAATCTCAATGCAGATTTGTAGATTTGTCATGACAACTTTGGAATAAAAGATTGCTCTATACTCACATTAAGATGTAGTGTATGTATTACTGAATACAAGTTGCATTGCAGGTTTTGTAATAAGTGATCTCTTAGATTGCAAAACAATTGTAATCTAAGCAAACGTTGAAAAGATTGCACCTTAAAACAATGGATGCGGTCACCAAAAATGAGCTTCACAAATGCTCTCTCTTTAAAGGAGCATTCAGTGATTTGGGTGATTTGGAAAAAAAAACCAGTCCGCCCCGGTAACAAGATGTGCACATGCACACGCTCTACATTGGGGGGACACTGGGTGTAAGCACACTTGGGAGTCCATGTGCGGCCACGTCGGCCAGATTCCCGGAAGCGCTTGCCCCCGCGGCATTCTGCCGCGTGGGTGGAGCTTAATTTCCATCCACCAGCTGTCTAAAAACCCGGAAGAGACGCCTGCCGCTCGCGGCTTTTGGCATCTTGGTGACTCTGAAGTGTGCCTGCGCTAACAGGCCAACAGCACGTGCACCAAGGCCCGCCCCCACTCGATCATGATTGGAGGAAGGCCCCTCTCATTCTGATTGGATGAAGGCTGGCTAACCCTAGCCAAAAACTAAATCTAAGGTTTTTTTAACCCAAGGGGTTAACTGGGGACAGGGAGGAACTCCTTATATGGTCACGTCAGCACACTATAGTAGGGAGTATAATCCCAAAATTAATTGATATTTGAATTAAGTGAAATCACTGAATATTCCTTCCCTGCCGCCACTAAATGGCTCTAAAAGGCTCAGAGCGCTGCGGTTTTTAGCCCTATGCAGCGTCTTTAAGAAGCGAGACCAACAAAATTGAAGCACTTCCGGGAACACTGAAGCATTTCAGGGGTGCACCCTAGATACCTTGTCAGTGATCACAACAGCTGAAACGGTCCAACGAGGTCGCCAATTATTTTTATTAACCAAAAACATTGATGTTTTGTATGATCTACTCAATTTGAGCTCAATTCCAATGCAATGAGTTTTTTCAATCTGCTATAGGCCGGGACCTGGATGGAATTTAACTGGTGCGTTCACATTTTTACAATTTTTTTTTTTCAGTATAAAAGTACATTTTCGTCCAATGTCGTCCTTGGCATACTGTGACCATAAATGTAGGTCGTCCTAAGTAGTCCTTGGCGGGGAAGGAGTCATCTCAACATTTGCATTTTACAATAGAACATTTTGCTTTGGCACTTACAGTTGTTAAAATACAATTATCCTTACAAAAACATCCTGGCATATACCTCTACAGATGCACTGTATTAAGTCTTTGTTGATAGATCATGGACCTTTATTTTGCGTGTTGCGTTTTTTTAAATATATTTTGGGGACTTTTTCTGCATTTATTGATAGAGATAGTTTAGTAGACTGACAGGAAATGGGGAGAGAGAGATGGGGAATGACGCGCAGCAAAGGTCGTCAGGATCAAACCCGCGACACGCTGTCAGGCGGCATTAGCAGCCTACAGTAGGTGCCCACAAATGCCACGCTCCCTCAGGTCTGGTGATGCCAAGTTGCCAACCTCTTGGACTTCCGTCCTCTAAACAAAAAAATAAACCCCATCTGGGGTGACGGTGCTTTCTCAGCTCCCTCCCTTTGGAACTCACTCCCACCTCACATCTAAGCCCCCCCCCCCCCTTGGCCTGTTAAAGCCTCCCTCAAAACCCACCTTTTCAGACTCGCTTTCCCTGATTCCCAGATTTAATTCAGATCCTAAATGTTTTGTTTCCTTGTAAAAATGTAACTGTTGTCTTCCTAATAAAGTTTAGTTTAGTTTTGTTGTAAAGCGACTTTGTGTACTAAAAAAAGCACAGTATAATTTTGTTTTATTTATTACAAAGGGGTCTTTGAGACAAGAAGGCAATCTCATGGCTTCTTGACTATCTCTAGGCTGTCATGAGTTACCCCCATTTCTTGCATGGCATATGGTATCATTCCAGGGATTCCCATACTGTGGTGCGTGCACCCCTTGTGGTGCGAGAAGACCCTCTAGGGGGGTGAGTGACATGAAAAGGGTAATGGTGGTTTTATGGTGTTATTTAACACAAAATGGCAAAATCCCATAAAACACTGTTGTAAGGAGATGTATAGAGCAGCGGCGGGAGTATACAGCAGCTGCATGTCTCTCAGTGCAGTGACATTCTGTGATTATTTGCCATAATCATATTAAAAAAATGTATAATTTTTGGCCAAATACGAGACTGAGCGTTGGGGGTGCGTCAGCTATAGGCCAGGAGGTAACAGGGGGTGCACGGCCAAACAAGTTTGTCACTGCACTGCGTCTATGCTGAGCTCTGTGACACAAGGAGCACAATGCTTTCTTTTTTTTTTTAATGTTTTTTTGTGGCGTTCGCCTTTATTTTATATTTTTTATGAAGGGACAGACAGTAGGCTGACAGGAAATGGGGAGAGAGATGGGGGGATGACATGCAATAAAGGCCGTCGGGATCGGGAGTCGAACCCGCGGCACACTGCCAGACTGGATTACCAGCCAAGGTGCCTGGACCGCTGAGCCACGGCCCAGGCCGGAGCAATGCTTTCTAACAGCTTCAGCAGCCAATGATTAGAATTTGCCTGTATTTCTTCCTGTCTAGCTCACAGAAAGTGTAGTCAGTTATTGCCCAACCCTGCCAATTTAATATGTATGTCCATGTAATTCTGCTTCAGTAACTTGTCACAATAATGGGATTTCTAACTTTGATAAAAAACTAAACTTGATAAATATTAATATTCGATACAACTTTCGATACCACATTTTTTGTTATTAATTAAAGGCTGTGGGTGTGGGTGTAGTGGGTGCGTTATTTTCGTTGCAGAGCGATTAAAGAAGTATCACTATATCAGGCCTTTAAAAGTAACTCAATTATCTTTCTAATAAAGTTAATTTAATAAGAGACGAGAGCATGATATTAATGGTATCGATACTATGGGAAATGAGTATAAAAACCGATTAAAATATTCAGTATGGCCTGTATATTGTGAACACTATGCTACATATATTGCAATAGATAAATCAGCTTTTGCTAATTGATATGTTACTTTGTGTTGCGTCAGCAATGCTGCATGGAGGCACCCTTGGACATCTTTGATTGATTGATTGAAATATGTATTAACAGTTTGCAGAATTACAGTACATTTCAAGCACAAACTCAATACAAAGACTGTTAACTGTGAGTGGACGACCCAATTAAGCATTACACTTGTTTACAAGAGGGTCCACCATGTTCAATTCATCAAAACATTTAGAGACGTACAGATAGACACTACTATATAGTCAAAGAACAGAATAGGAATTCATCATAAATTCATAAATTCATCATGAAACTTTGAGAATGGACTGAACGGACGTAATCTGGGGATCAGGAGTTAAACCCACTCGTAGTCCAGTTTGAAGATTAGCAGAATCCCGAAGCCACCCACTCATCCAGGATATCCCAGCAGAAAGGGATAGCCCAGTGAACTAACTGTTGGGTGAAATCTTAACTCCTAGTCTACCGTACATTGCATAATATAATGGTCAGGTTAGAGGAGCACGACGGATCACATGTTAAACCCAATAAAAATGTTGAACTTTTCCCACATCACCCCTGCTATGTTCACTTATATGTGCATTCAGTGTTGGGCAAGAAGTTACTCAAAAACGGAAATATATTACTTGTTTTGTTTAAAAAGTAATATCATATTTACATATTACTCCCTGAGAAAAGCAACTTTATTACTTTGCATTTTCAACATTATCAGTTTTTTTCCCCTTTTCTGCTAAAATCCTCATCCACAACCACAACACACGGGATCAGGGACGAAATCTTTTCATAATCCTCATGGGGATTATGAATCCCCCCCCCGCAGCCCCCGCCCCCCATCATTGCACATAGGCTATACAAAAGTATAAAAAGAGGAACGGTGGCTGTGCTGCCAAACTTGTATAGCCTATATACTAATCTACTAAGAAGCAGAGTACAGTAGGCTACTGTATGCATGCATACCTTACCTACCTGGCAGGTTAAGCACCCAGATTAGCATTTCAATGCCTGATCTGCATGTGTACAAGGGACAGGCAACGCGGTCCACCCACCACCACCCCCTGCCCCGGACAGTGAGGAAAACAGACGTGTTAAGGTGTCAGACTTGGATGGTTAGAGCAGCGCGATTACAAAGTCAATGCAAGCGAGAATTGCGCGAACGGGCGCGACCTGATGCGACACAAACGGGACGAACCGAGGCGAATATATATTCAGGTCCAATTCCTCATGGGGGCCGAGATCCCTGGTCCACAGACTCTACGTCACTGCACGGGATGAATATAAACACTCAAGCCCACAGTACCACCAAAGGCTCTTGAAAAATAGTAATGAGTTACTGTTGTAAAGTAGTAACTAATATGTATTACTCAAATGTGAAAGTACTTTACTTTTTTGTTACTTAAGTTACTTTCCAACACTGCATGCACACACACAGTTTCTCTCTCTCGCTCTCACACACACACACACACACACACTCTCACACACGCACCACATAAAGAAGTTATAACAGTGTCATACAGTGACAGATCGTTTATTACGTGTGGCACACACACACACACACACACACACAGTCACCTGGAGAACTCGGTGTGCTGAGTGAGTGTGTTGAGATCCTTCTCAGTGCCACATCCACCTATGTCGTCATCACACACACACAGGACGCCATATTGGACATAACATCCAGTCAGACAGTCGGCAGCAGCAGAGCTGTGTTATTATCGTCTAATGTAAAGACATCCATGTTGTAGTCGTTGTCATCCAGGGGGGGAGAAGCAGCAGCACTCTGCCGGGGGGTCTGGATCACGGATCCGGCGTGTACTCCAGTAGGATCAGCCTTTTAGCTCGTCGTCGGTTCGGTCGGGGCTTTTGGTGTTAGCTTAGCAGCTTTAGCAGCAGCAGCCAGCCAGCCAGCCAGCCACCATGTCTTCGTCTGCGTTGACACAGCGGAGCTCGGGCCTGGTGCAGAGGCGGACCGAGGCCTCGCGTAACGCCGCCGACAAGGACAGGGGCTCCGGGGACGAGGACTTCTACGAGCCGCGTGCCGGAGGCGACGAGGCCGGGCTGGAGGACGACGACAAGGGGGACAGCAAGGAGACCCGCCTCACCCTGATGGAGGAGGTGCTGCTGCTGGGGCTCAAAGACCGGGAGGTCAGCACACACACACACACACACACAGTCACACACACAACACCATGTTTTTATTTTGTCCTGTTTGTTTTATGTTGAAATGTCTCCGTCATAGCTCGTCAGTTATTACACAGTTTGTAGCTTAATGGCTCAGTTGGGAAAGTGTTTTAAAGTGTTTGTTGTTGACAGTGGTGTAAAGTAACTAAGTACATGTACTCGAGTAAAAGTTTGAGGTATTTCTTTTACTTTACTGGAATATTTCCAATTTTCTGTACTGTTACTTCTGAGGCAAATATGGTACCTCAACTCCACTACGATTATTTGACAACTTTAGTTTCTAGTTGTTGACGTTTCTAGTTGGTGGCGTTTCTAGTTGGTGGTTGTTGTTGACGTCAAGTTAGCATTTAGCTTGGCTCGGCTAACACCAAAGTATTGTTGGCCCGAGATGAGGGCTGAACTTCCTCCTTGTGGCTCAGCTCAGAGTACTCTATGGCTCTGGGCTGGCTCAGCTGAAAGATCAGATCTACAAGTTTGTATAGATCTGATCTGTTTTGCTGAGTGGCGCTGCTCCGTTTTACACTTTTATCTTATCTAAATGATCTTGCCATGTTCTCTGTGTGTCAATATTGAATGTAGGTTTCGCTGGCGGTTGTAATCCTGTCATATTCGCTGTAAACAAACACGAAGTTAATAACTCAAAGTAAACGTTTAGTGCAGACAGTGTGGTGATGAGTCAGTGTTTAAAACTGTAAAATGCTTATATTGGGGAGGGTCGAAGACTCGAAGTTGTATTTACATTCTAGTGAGGTTTTTATCTGTCACATCATCACAAAAGTGTGCAGTAAAACTTTGGCGAGGGCAAGACTGCACTGTCCTAAGCAACGACCAAACAAAGTATTTTACTGTATCATGTTATTGTTATGTTGGTACATTTGCACAATCGAATCCACTTTGTAACATAACAGGTTTGCATAATATGAGTAAGTATACTGTAATAAAAACAAGTTAGTTGTAATACAACATAAGTGAAGTTAGGTGATGAAGGTTATAACTTCATTATTGTAAGTATAGCTGTAATAATAAGTAATAAAGTGTAAACTGTATATTTAAATAACCTGATAGGCTGTGCAAAGAAAAGTATATGACTCTTAGGACCCTGATAATATCAATTGTGTGGCTTCAACTTCAATATGGATCTGTCTTCATCATGTCAGTCACCTCTGACTGTGATTCTCAAACATTTTCATACCAAGGACCCCTAAATTAATATGTAATTGCCAACAGATCTCCACCTGAAGATATTTGGTGCCAGGGACCCCCATAGGCCCAGACAAGAAAATATTCCAATGTTTACTTATTTCTTTCAAGATTTGATGTTTGCAAGCTTGTAGATTGGCTATATAGGCATGATGTTAAGTAGTTAAACAGATGTTGATGCTGTTTTAACTCATTTTTGCTGGAGACCCCCTGGAACTCCCTCAAGAACCTCTGCGGGGCCCCAGACCCCACTTTTAGACCCACACTCTGGTGTGGCATCTGGTGGTCTATGACATATCTGTGACATGACTCCAAATTTAGACAAGGACTTGGCACGATTACAGCCCCATTTACTTTATTATGAAATATTGTGAAATATTTAAGTATAAAATGCATTTGAAAACTTTAGTGGAGGTACTTCTATGGCCTACTACTGGAAGCCTGCATACAAGGCTTGGCGCTGATTGGTGGTTTGCACAGGGGTTATCGCCATGCTGCCTTTTGGTGGATATTTTTCTCAAAATCGACATTTTGCCATCGATATTTTGTTGACAAACACTAGCCAGAAATAACCATTACAGGCATATAACTCTGAGAGTGTACAATTTGCTTTACGGGAGTCCTTGAAAATACAACCTTTGAGAACCATCATCAATCATAGTTAATCAGTGTCATACATATTCTGAAAAAAAACTGACATTCAGTAACTGGGTCTTATGATCAAAATAAGAACATTATTATGGTGTGTAAAAACAAAATCTAAAAATTATGCCTCGGACCAGGCCAGGTCTAGCCACGGACACGTTTGTCTGTGTACAGAAATACCTTCATGAACCCTGGGTTTGCGAGATTGAGTCTGGACACACAGACATAGACAGCTAGCCTCTTGCTATGCCACACTATAAGAACACAGCATCAATACGTACAGTTGGAGGCCATCGATATTGTCCTTTTCTTTTTGCTGAGGTTTGCGTGATCTGCACAAAAGGACAGTTAACCCATTTTGGGCGGGAACCCCTTTTGGTGTTTTAAACATTGTTATAATTTAGCTATTGAAAAATAGCAGATCTACAAGCTCATAGCGCGCCACCGAGTGGCGCGCTACGAGCTTGTAGGTCTGCTATTTTTGAAAAATCGTGAAAATATTTAGAAGGATTTAGAAGGATTTTTTTAAATGTTGAGGTCAGGCCTAAATGGGTCAAATGATAAGGGACAATATCGGTGGCACCCAACTGTATGTTTATATTGATGCTGTGTTCTGTGGCTCAGGAGGTAGAGCGGCAGCTTGGGAACCGGAAGGCTCCCCAGAGTTACTGTCCGTGTCTTTCAGCAAGACACTGAAGCAGGTTGGTGCCTTGCATGGTTCAGCAAGACACTGAAGCAGGTTGGTGCCTTGCATGGTTCAGCAAGACACTGAAGCAGGTTGGTGCCTTGCATGGTTCAGCAAGACACTGAAGCAGGTTGGTGCCTTGCATGGTTCAGCAAGACACTGAAGCAGGTTGGTGCCTTGCATGGTTTCCTCAGCCATCCATGCATGGGTGAATGTTATGCACAATCATTGTAAAGCACCTTGGATAAATAAGCTATATAAATGCACCATTGACCATACATTGGTGTTGGTGCTGTAAGAATTGGCCAAAAATGACAGTCGAATGTTCCTTTTAAATATCCACGTGGGTTCGAACCATTCAAAACATTTTTTGTATCATTATACAGTATTTACACATACATAACTGTGTAGATATATTTTTTCAACACAAACCTGTCTTAAAAAATGTTTTGTAAACATGTTTTCAATTGTGTAAACATTTATAGAAGATCGCATAGCTGGCGCAGCTCTTTCTCTCTCTCTCTCTCTCTCTCTCTCTCTTTGCACAAGTGCGCATTGGTGATAGACCAGGATTTTTCTTAAATAAGCCATCCTATAACGCCTTATCAAAATGAGGCATGGAGGCAGTATTAAGTTGGAATCATTCATTTGATTTCGCTCTAAGTAAGAGCTGAGTGAGCCCTGACAAACTTGAACAATAGGCTACAATATTTTCTTAAAAACTTCGCTCTTTACTGACCAAAAGCCAAAGTGCTTCCATACGGCGCTTCTAAGATTGCCCGGGGTGAAAATCACTGGGCGATCCTCCTCTTGCGAGGAGGAAGAACTGTCTGCCTCTGCTGCCATCATTCATGCTGCTGATACAGGGCGACTGTGGCTCAGGAGGTAGAGCAGGTCGTCCAATGATCCATGGGTCGGCGGTTCGAATCCCGGCTCCTCCTGTCTACATGTCGAAGTGTCCTTGGGCAAGACACTGAACCCCAAATTGCTCCCGATGTGCTGGTTGGTACCTTGCATGGCTTCCGCCGCAATCGGTGTATGAATGTGTGTGTGAATGGGTGAATGTAATGCACAATCTATGTAAAGCGCCTTGGATAAAGGCGCTATATAAATGCACCATTTACCATTTATACATGGCTCGCTTGTCTGAAACTCTTGTTTCAGTCATATAACGCGGAAGCAGGTTACATGCGGTCAGTCTCGCGAGAACTCCCTAGGCATTTTTTATTATTCAAACCGTAATTTGTTATAGTCTATTATTCTTTTATTTTATATATTCAAATATTCCTTTGAATATAGAATATTCGTTGGCAGCACTATTTGGTGTACTGACTGTAACGTCACTCACTGTCGGGTCGAAACATTTTATGTCAAATTTTATGTTAAAAATGTTCAGAAATATAAACAATAGAGTAGACGATTGCAATGTGGCACATTGTGAACTCATAGATTGGCAAATTTTGCTACAGTTCAAGCCGGTCAAGGTTGTACTTTATTGTTACATCTTGTCGTGTACAGTACAGGTACATAAGAGTAAAACTTTTTGTTTGGCTTCCTTCAGCAATGCAGCAGCATAGATGGCGTTACATTCAAAACAACAAAAAACACAGCAAGCACAGCAAACAAAGAAAAAGATTGCCAGAAAGAGCAATCAAAAAGTAAAGTGACATTCTTGTATGGCAAAGTAGGGCATCAATTTATGAAGAAATAAATAAACATACCGGTAAATGAAAATATGGAGATACAAGGTTTCTGCCCAACAGCAACCATACTGTTTAGTCTTGAAATGCACCTTCCCTAGATTACTGAGGTGGGATGATTATATCTTATTTTATTCTTCTAATATTGCCATGGGGCTCAAGTCAGTGTCATAGATATGTCATAGATGAGCAGTGATTTTTGGTTCCAGTGTGTAGTGGGTATCCCATGTTCTGACATGGAATGTCAGAACATGTCAGCTCCATATATGGAGATCTAAGGGTGGCAGCAGGTCTTGAGTGTACAGGCTTTGATGAGGTGGGGCCGTCTAGGTGGGGCCGTCTAGAGTTTGAATGAACAGGTTTGAATGAACAGGTATCGGTCAAAAGGGAGACAACAAAGAGGAAGGACAGGAGGGGAAAGTATTACCGGTGTTACCGGTGTTGATGTGCCCCGTTTAAACGGTGGAGAATTTCTTACACCGTGACATACCTAATTCTCACACACATTCATAAACCGATGGCAGAGGAAACCATGCAAGGCACCAATCTGCACATCGGGAGCAATTAGGGTTCATAGTCTTGCTCAAGGACACTAACTTTGGGGGAGCCCGGGATCAAACTGGGAACCTTGTTGTTCCCATCGGCCACTCTACCGGCCACTCTACTCCTGAGTGGCTAAACAGTGTATGTTTATATAAGGAATAATAATTGAATAATAATGAATCATGTTTACTAAAGGATGCAGCTATCTGTGACCTGGCGTAGTGTGGCAGTCACGGCAGTGGGACAGCCTGGACTTTCCCTTCGCCATTGCTGTTGGTTTACTTTGTTCCCGAACAGAAAGGGGATAGCCTAGCCTCCCTTGAGTGCATCAACTGTGTGAGATATAGGTGAGAGATAAGCATGGCAGACAAACTGCTCACACAACTACAAGTCTATATTAGGCTGACACAAACCTTTTGTTTGTGTTTTTCCGTGACTAAAAAGTGACACACTGGGCTCTACTCTTCTTGACTTCATTTTATGCAATATATAGGTGGTATATTAATAAAAGTTGATGATAATGGTTAAGACTTAAAAGAATGATGTGTGATAATTCCATTCCATTTACAATATGCTAGGACTTTGTAAAAGAGTTGCTGTAAAAAGTTCAATTTCTATCCTGCTTCCTTATACCACAAATTCACCCTGGTGAACTGGAAGTAGTTATCGGCCATTACGGATCTTCCGCTAAATAGAAATCAAAGAATGACGAGAATCCCGTCATTGGCACAGGTGGGTTTACTACCTAAACACGAGAAATCTCGTGTTTAGGTAGTAAGTGTTGCTTTACATGGTACAAAACACTATCCATGACTAAAACATTTTATAAAATCATTGATGTTTTCTCACTTGAAAACATGAACGTTGGAAATAAACTGAACCAATGGTTCCGTTTATTTCCTGTTGGCAGTGTCTGTGACTATCAGTAGCAGACGGGAAATAAATGGAACCCAAGCTGTTCCTTAGCAACATAATTCCACTGACAATGTCATAAGTAGTCCAGATCAGTGGTTCCCAGTGGTTAAGGATAACCCCTGCGACTCAACTCTGAATAAGTGGTGGTATAGACGCCTTATCAGACGACGTCACACTGATAAGAAACAGCATGCATAAGGGCTGCAGAAGAACAACACCTCTCATAAGATGCAATGGAAAAGTTCTAACTGCACTCACGTGTAAAAAATGCCCCATCAAACTTTCAGATGCTGTTTTTCTCCCAGTGTGGAGGAAGAATGATTAGGATTTCTATTGTGATCTCTCGCCCTTGAAATATATAATCCTTGGTTTCTGTTGTGTTTGAACAATAATAGCAATTCAAAACAGTTGTCCTCAAAACCACACCTCCAGTCGCTGTCATAAGAACGGGAGGTGCGCTCATGATCACAGCAGCAGAGCCTGTTTGTGCACGGCTGCACGCGCACCTGCAGTCCATCAAGTATAATTTATGCTTCGTCCCGCGATGGTGTCGCGCACGCAGACCTCTACGCTCACAACAGTCGCATCTGCGATGCGATGTGAGCTTGTATATCAGCTGTTCTCTGTGCGCAATACTGTTGGGCTTTGAAGTATAAATGTCTCCTAGGGTGCACCTCACTAGTCAACTCACAAGAGGAGGTTGAATGGACTGAAACCAGCACTCCCCAAAACAACAGGTTTGGAGATCTGTTGGGAATTGATTACATGAAACAGTCACCCGTGCGCCCAGTCCCAATGTTTGTAAACAAGTAATTGGTCTATAAGATGGATGGATAGTTAAAGAGTTAAAGGGTACTGGATCGCACACAGTGGCAAGAGTCGATTAAAAAGAAAAACCTACATTGGTTACATAATAACTGAAAGACAGATGTTTCGGCTATCCAGCCTTCATCAGTTTGAGGAGTTGAGTGTGTCAGTTTCTTTTCAACAATGTGCAGGACAGGTGCACATCATCACTGCTGATTACCTCACGATCACGCCTGGGGGATGACTGCAGACTGGGAGTGGCGCGTTATTAGCTAACAAAGTCACTGAGGACATCAGGCATCACTGCCGTTCATAAACCAGCTTCAGTCGTTAGAATAGATAATAATTTATTTTCTACAGCAACAATAAACCAACAAAATATCTGGGTGGCATGAGGGGAATGGTGATGCCCAAATAATATATATATATTTTAATAAATATGTAAAAAGTGAGTAGGTATGACTGTGACACCTTTTAAGGTAACAGGCGTTGCCGGTGGCGCCACTCACAAGAAAGGAGACATGTTACATTCTTCAAGAGTTTTCAAACAATCTATCCAGAAACATTCCCTTTGTAGGAGTAGTCTTTCTACCACACAAAAATAAAGTTGATTGAAGGAAATTTGTAACCCACCTTAAAATGTTAAATGTTTCAATATTTCATTTTGCTCATTTATATTTCCATTTGTACAAGCTCAGCTGTCGAGGTTAAATGGTTCAGTTCACAAACATTGAAAAAGCCTAGGGAGATGTTTCATACATATGTAACAGTGTAGTCAGTTGCTCTGCTCCTAATATCTATCCACCAGACTGCTATAACCACTCCAGACTTTTTAGTTTGTTGCCTCCCTGGTGCGTTTTACCTTTTCATAGGTGCACCAGCATAATAATTTAGTTACACGCACACATACACAGAGTGAGTAAACCTGGCTGAGTCATGTGGCCCACAGGGCAGGAGAACTTCACCTGTTTCTGTAGCGTAAGGCGGCTTGATAAGTACACACCCTGTACATGATGCTAGTATGTCACAGGGACTTACCCCCAATCCAACCCTTGAGGAGGGAGGCATGGAGTCCTGTTTGTATAGTCTTTGGTATGATCCGGCCAGGGAATTGAACCCCGACCTCCCAGTCTCAGGGAGGACTCTCTAGCCACAAGGCCACTGAGCTGGTCGGCCACGAACACACATGCTACAGAATACGCTGCACTGGTCCGACCAATGAAAATGTTTAGTTGCACTGGACAGAATAAAATAAGATGGCGACAAAACCTGTTTAGGCAAATTACGCAGTTAATCCAGTTTCTCTCGCTTGACTGCATAGTGAAATTCAGCTGCCCTGTGGACAAACGTGTGGCTTTTGTGTGTGTTTTTTAATCGCAGGGCTACACGTCTTTCTGGAATGACTGCATTTCTTCGGGTTTGCGTGGCTGCATGCTCATAGAGCTGGCCCTGAGAGGACGGCTGCAGCTGGAGGCCTGTGGCATGAGGAGGAAAAGCCTCCTCGCCAGAAAGGTATGTACGTCTAGGGAGTGGAAAAAAAAGGTGTGTGTGTGTGTGTGTGTGTGTGTGTGTGTGTGTGTGCACTGGTTTTTATATCTTTGTGGGGACACAAATCTGTTTACACAGTCACGTCATGGGGACCAGTTACGGTATGGGGACAAAAAACCTAGTCCCCATGAGGGAAACCGTTAAAAAACCAACCCAGGAGATGCTTTATATGTGCCTGTGAGGTTTTTAGCCTTGGCCCATAAGGGACGTTTTTTGATCATCATGTGTGTGTAAGTGGTGCTCAGTATCTCCCCCTAAGGGTTTTAGCTGCTATTGCACTCATTACATTCTCACACACACTTTTGTGGCCGCACCCACATCATTATGTGGCCCCACCCACCCTGTTCCCCACAAGGAGGGATTATACCATCAAATTGAGTGTTAACAGAACAGGAGATTCCAGAACAAGGCAGTGAAGATGGAAGCAAAAGCAAAACACAAGGTAAGCTATTTTTTTCTGAATGAACAATTAATAAAAACAGTGCTCAACCACAGATATTTGAAAGATCACTATAACCAGTATTTGACCATAACATTTTGTGAATTAGCTCTGATTATTAAGATAGCTCAGTTAGCTAAGTTAGCTCATAACATTTTGTGAATTAGCTCTGATTATTAAGCTAGCTCAGTTAGCTAAGTTAGCTCAAATGGCTCACATGGGCTGAAGACAGTTTAGATCAGTTAGAGGGATTGCTTTTCCTGTACTTTCAGGTTAGTAATGACCTTAAAACTACTGTTTTGTAACACAAATAATTTTGTGATGAAGTTAAGATACTTAGCTTCACTTTAGCTTCAGATATAAGGATGATGTTGTTTGGTGGTAATTTCATGTAATGTAATCCAATGTGGGCTCCTGAAACGTTTTTTTTGCTATTATTTTCTGTGAAAATAGTCAGAATGGGTATACAATTTCGTTTTTGTGTTAGGACTTTCTACTGTATAAAGTATATATGTTGAGTTTGGTCCAGTTTGTAGTGTTGTAGCATTAGCTTCCTTTAGCTGCTGTCTTTCTGTGTAGCACTGTAGCAGTGCAGCCAGTGACTCTGCAATGATGTGATATTAAAGAAAATGGTAATAGGCAGAATAATTGAAACATTAGAAGACGTCCCCATGATGCACATTAGCACGGAGTCCCCAAGATGCATGTTTTAAGATGTGTGTGTGTGTTTGTTTGTGTGTGTATTTATATGTCCCCGTGATGCACATTAGCTTAAAGTGTGTTAAATGTCCCCATATATCACAAAACTGAAAGTGTGTTCTAAATACCTACTATCTATCTACTATTTAGTATGACTGTCCGTTCTCTCACACACTCACTCTGTATAATTATGTCAATTTAACAACATAGCCGCAGCCAACTGGTGGTGTTTTTTCCTTTACTGGGGCTTATCAGACTTAACATTATGGTAATGTTTCGGGCCGGGCTAAGCCTTGGGTTTGACCAGTTCGGGTCCAGGCTTTAATTGTCAGGACCGTTGAGAACTCGAACAGCATGTATGTCCCCGTGACGCACATTAGCCTAAAGTAAAGGGCATTAAAAGTCTAAATATTGTAGATCACATAATAGGCAGAATAATTGAAACATCAGAAGACGACCCCATGATGCACGTTAGCACGGGGTCCCCAATATGCATGTTTTAAGATGTGTGTGTATTTATGCAAGCTTGAAGGCAAAATATTGAAACTTCAGAAGATGTCCCCATGATGCATGTTTTAGGATGTGTGTGTGTGTTTGTTTGTGTGTATGTATTTATATGTCCCCGTGATGCACATTAGCTTAAAGTGTGTTAAAGGTCCCCATATATCACAGAACTGAAAGTGTGTTCTAAATACCTACTATGTAACAAAATGGTATATTGGACTACATCAGGATGTTGTAATACTAGTAACATTATCTTACATGAGTTATTTCGAACTCGCTTTTATCCAAAGCAACTTCCAATAAGTGCATTCAACATTGATAGTCAAGTGCACTACTTTCACATGCCTAACTCTTTTAAATATTCAATGAATCTTATTCTAAACAGATGTTGAATGACATGCCTGCAAAAGGGGGTGGAGACTCCCCCACAGACACACATGGCTCCAGCAGTTGCCAAGACATCCACTTCCATTGAAAAGGTAAATGGGGAGAGCACACCTTACAAGGATGTTGTGTATTGTCCTAATGTCTAGTATGACTGTCCGTTCTCTCACACACTCACTCGGTATAATGATGTAAATTTAACAACATAGCCGCAGCCAACTGGTGGTGTTTTTTCCTTTACTGGGGCTTATCAGACTTAACATTATGGTAATGTTTCGGGCCGGGCCAAGTCTTGGGTTGGACCAGTTCGGGTCCAGGCTTTATTGTCAGGCCCATTGAGAACTCTAACAGCATGTATGTCCCCGTGACGCACATTAGCCTAAAGTAAAGGGCATTAAAAGTCTAAATATTGTAGATCACATAATAGGCAGAATAATTGAAACATCAGAAGACGACCCCATGATGCACATTAGCACGGGGTCCCCAATATGCATGTTTTAAGATGTGTGTGTGTGTGTGTATTTATGCAAGCTTGAAGGCAAAATAATTGAAACTTCAGAAGACGTCCCCGTGATGCACATTTAGCACGGAGTCCCCAAGATGCATGTTTTAAGATGTGTGTGTGTGTTGGTTTGTGTGTGTATTTATATGTCCCCGTGATGCACATTAGCTTAAAGTGTGTTAAATGTCCCCATATATCACAAAACTGAAAGTGTGTTCTAAATACCTACAATCTATCTACTATTTAGTATGACTGTCCGTTCTCTCACACACTCACTCGGTATAATTATTTCAATTTAACAACATATCTGCAGCCAACTGGTGGTGTTTTTTCCATTACTGGGGCTTATCAGACTTAACATTATAGTAATGTTTCGGGCCGGGCTAAGCCTTGGGTTTGACCAGTTCGGGTCCAGGCTTTAATTGTCAGGCCCGTTGAGAACTCTAACAGCATGTATGTCCCCGTGACGCACATTAGCCTAAAGTAAAGGGCATTAAAAGTCTAAATATTGTAGATCACATAATAGGCAGAATAATTGAAACATCAGAAGACGACCCCATGATGCACATTAGCACGGGGTCCCCAATATGCATGTTTTAGGATGTGTGTGTGTGTGTGTGTATTTATGCGAGCTTGAAGGCAAAATATTGAAACTTCAGAAGACGTCCCCATGATGCACATTTAGCACGGAGTCCCCAAGATGCATGTTTTAAGATGTGTGTGTGTTTGTTTGTGTGTGTGTATTTATATGTCCCCGTGATGCACATTAGCTTAAAGTGTGTTAAATGTCCCCATATATCACAGAACTGAAAGTGTGTTCTAAATACCTACTATGTAACAAAATGGTATATTGGACTACATCAGGATGTTGTAATACTACTAACATTATCTTACATGAGTTATTTCGAACTCGCTTTTATCCAAAGCAACTTCCAATAAGTGCATTCAACATTGATAGTCAAGTGCACTACTTTCACATGCCTAACTCTTTTAAATATTCAATGAATCTTATTCTAAACAGATGTTGAATGACATGCCTGCAACAGGGGTTGGAGACTCCCCCACAGACACACATGGCTCCAGCAGTTGCCAAGACATCCACTTCCATTGAAAAGGTAAATGGGGAGAGCACACCTTACAATGATGTTGTGTAATGTCCTAATGTCTAGTATGACTGTCCGTTCTCTCACACACTCACTCGGTATAATGATGTAAATTTAACAACATAGCCGCAGCCAACTGGTGGTGTTTTTTCCTTTACTGGGGCTTATTAGACTTAACATTATGGTAATGTTTCGGGCCGGGCCAAGCCTTGGGTTGGACCAGTTCGGGTCCAGGCTTTATTGTCAGGCCCGTTGAGAACTCTAACAGCATGTATGTCCCCGTGACGCACATTAGCCTAATGTAAAGGGCATTAAAAGTCTAAATATTGTAGATCACATAATAGGCAGAATAATTGAAACATCAGAAGACGACCCCATGATGCACATTAGCACGGGGTACCCAATATGCATGTTTTAAGATGTGTGTGTGTATTTATGCAAGCTTGAAGGCAAAATAATTGAAACTTCAGAAGACGTCCCCATGATGCACATTTAGCACGGAGTCCCCAAGATGCATGTTTTAAGATATGTGTGTGTTTGTTTGTGTGTGTGTATTTATATGTCCCCGTGATGCACATTAGCTTAAAGTGTGTTAAATGTCCCCATATATCACAGAACTGAAAGTGTGTTCTAAATACCTACTATGTAACAAAATGGTATATTGGACTACATCAGGATGTTGTAATACTACTAACATTATCTTACATGAGTTATTTCGAACTCGCTTTTATCCAAAGCAACTTCCAATAAGTGCATTCAACATTGATAGTCAAGTGCACTACTTTCACATGCCTAACTCTTTTAAATATTCAATGAATCTTATTCTAAACAGATGTTGAATGGCATGCCTGCAACAGGGGGTGGGAGACTCCCCCACAGACACACATGGCTCCAGCAGTTGCCAAGACATCCACTTCCATTGAAAAGGTAAATGGGGAGAGCACACCTTACAAGGATGTTGTGTAATGTCCTAATGTCTAGTATGACTGTCCGTTCTCTCACACACTCACTCGGTATAATGATGTAAATTTAACAACATAGCCGCAGCCAACTGGTGGTGTTTTTTCCTTTACTGGGGCTTATTAGACTTAACATTATGGTAATGTTTCGGGCCGGGCCAAGCCTTGGGTTGGACCAGTTCGGGTCCAGGCTTTATTGTCAGGCCCGTTGAGAACTCTAACAGCATGTATGTCCCCGTGACGCACATTAGCCTAATGTAAAGGGCATTAAAAGTCTAAATATTGTAGATCACATAATAGGCAGAATAATTGAAACATCAGAAGACGACCCCATGATGCACATTAGCACGGGGTACCCAATATGCATGTTTTAAGATGTGTGTGTGTATTTATGCAAGCTTGAAGGCAAAATAATTGAAACTTCAGAAGACGTCCCCATGATGCACATTTAGCACGGAGTCCCCAAGATGCATGTTTTAAGATATGTGTGTGTTTGTTTGTGTGTGTGTATTTATATGTCCCCGTGATGCACATTAGCTTAAAGTGTGTTAAATGTCCCCATATATCACAGAACTGAAAGTGTGTTCTAAATACCTACTATGTAACAAAATGGTATATTGGACTACATCAGGATGTTGTAATACTAGTAACATTATCTTACATGAGTTATTTCGAACTCTCTTTTATCCAAAGCAACTTCCAATAAGTGCATTTAACATTGATAGTCAAGTGCACTACTTGCACATGCCTAACTCTTTTAAATATTCAATGAATCTTATTCTAAACAGATGTTGAATGGCATGCCTGCAACAGGGGGTGGAGACTCCCCCACAGACACACATGGCTCCAGCAGTTGAAAAAACATCCACTTCCATTGAAAAGGTAAATGGGGAGAGCACACCTTACAAGGATGTTGTGTAATGTCCTAATGTCTAGTATGACTGTCCGTTCTCTCACACACTCACTCGGTATAATGATGTAAATTTAACAACATAGCCGCAGCCAACTGGTGGTGGTTTTTCCTTTACTGGGGCTTATCAGACTTAACATTATGGTAATGTTTCGGGCCGGGCCAAGCCTTGGGTTGGACCAGTTCGGGTCCAGGCTTTATTGTCAGGCCCGTTGAGAACTCTAACAGCATGTATGTCCCCGTGACGCACATTAGCCTAATGTAAAGGGCATTAAAAGTCTAAATATTGTAGATCACATAATAGGCAGAATAATTGAAACATCAGAAGACGTCCCCATGATGCACATTAGCACGGGGTACCCAATATGCATGTTTTAAGATGTGTGTGTGTATTTATGCAAGCTTGAAGGCAAAATAATTGAAACTTCAGAAGACGTCCCCATGATGCACATTTAGCACGGAGTCCCCAAGATGCATGTTTTAAGATATGTGTGTGTTTGTTTGTGTGTGTGTATTTATATGTCCCCGTGATGCACATTAGCTTAAAGTGTGTTAAATGTCCCCATATATCACAGAACTGAAAGTGTGTTCTAAATACCTACTATGTAACAAAATGGTATATTGGACTACATCAGGATGTTGTAATACTACTAACATTATCTTACATGAGTTATTTCGAACTCGCTTTTATCCAAAGCAACTTCCAATAAGTGCATTCAACATTGATAGTCAAGTGCACTACTTTCACATGCCTAACTCTTTTAAATATTCAATGAATCTTATTCTAAACAGATGTTGAATGGCATGCCTGCAACAGGGGGTGGGAGACTCCCCCACAGACACACATGGCTCCAGCAGTTGCCAAGACATCCACTTCCATTGAAAAGGTAAATGGGGAGAGCACACCTTACAAGGATGTTGTGTAATGTCCTAATGTCTAGTATGACTGTCCGTTCTCTCACACACTCACTCGGTATAATGATGTAAATTTAACAACATAGCCGCAGCCAACTGGTGGTGTTTTTTCCTTTACTGGGGCTTATCAGACTTAACATTATGGTAATGTTTCGGGCCGGGCCAAGCCTTGGGTTGGACCAGTTCGGGTCCAGGCTTTATTGTCAGGCCCGTTGAGAACTCTAACAGCATGTATGTCCCCGTGACACACATTAGCCTAATGTAAAGGGCATTCAAAGTCTAAATATTGTAGATCACATAATAGGCAGAATAATTGAAACATCAGAAGACGACCCCATGATGCACATTAGCACGGGGTACCCAATATGCATGTTTTAAGATGTGTGTGTGTATTTATGCAAGCTTGAAGGCAAAATAATTGAAACTTCAGAAGACGTCCCCATGATGCACATTTAGCACGGAGTCCCCAAGATGCATGTTTTAAGATATGTGTGTGTTTGTTTGTGTGTGTGTATTTATATGTCCCCGTGATGCACATTAGCTTAAAGTGTGTTAAATGTCCCCATATATCACAGAACTGAAAGTGTGTTCTAAATACCTACTATGTAACAAAATGGTATATTGGACTACATCAGGATGTTGTAATACTAGTAACATTATCTTACATGAGTTATTTCGAACTCTCTTTTATCCAAAGCAACTTCCAATAAGTGCATTCAACATTGATAGTCAAGTGCACTACTTGCACATGCCTAACTCTTTTAAATATTCAATGAATCTTATTCTAAACAGATGTTGAATGGCATGCCTGCAACAGGGGGTGGAGACTCCCCCACAGACACACATGGCTCCAGCAGTTGAAAAAACATCCACTTCCATTGAAAAGGTAAATGGGGAGAGCACACCTTACAAGGATGTTGTGTAATGTCCTAATGTCTAGTATGACTGTCCGTTCTCTCACACACTCACTCGGTATAATGATGTAAATTTAACAACATAGCCGCAGCCAACTGGTGGTGGTTTTTCCTTTACTGGGGCTTATCAGACTTAACATTATGGTAATGTTTCGGGCCGGGCCAAGCCTTGGGTTGGACCAGTTCGGGTCCAGGCTTTATTGTCAGGCCCGTTGAGAACTCTAACAGCATGTATGTCCCCGTGACGCACATTAGCCTAATGTAAAGGGCATTAAAAGTCTAAATATTGTAGATCACATAATAGGCAGAATAATTGAAACATCAGAAGACGTCCCCATGATGCACATTAGCACGGGGTACCCAATATGCATGTTTTAAGATGTGTGTGTGTATTTATGCAAGCTTGAAGGCAAAATAATTGAAACTTCAGAAGACGTCCCCATGATGCACATTTAGCACGGAGTCCCCAAGATGCATGTTTTAAGATATGTGTGTGTTTGTTTGTGTGTGTGTATTTATATGTCCCCGTGATGCACATTAGCTTAAAGTGTGTTAAATGTCCCCATATATCACAGAACTGAAAGTGTGTTCTAAATACCTACTATGTAACAAAATGGTATATTGGACTACATCAGGATGTTGTAATACTACTAACATTATCTTACATGAGTTATTTCGAACTCGCTTTTATCCAAAGCAACTTCCAATAAGTGCATTCAACATTGATAGTCAAGTGCACTACTTTCACATGCCTAACTCTTTTAAATATTCAATGAATCTTATTCTAAACAGATGTTGAATGACATGCCTGCAACAGGGGTTGGAGACTCCCCAACAGACACACATGGCTCCAGCAGTTGCCAAGACATCCACTTCCATTGAAAAGGTAAATGGGGAGAGCACACCTTACAAGGATGTTGTGTAATGTCCTAATGTCTAGTATGACTGTCCGTTCTCTCACACACTCACTCGGTATAATGATGTAAATTTAACAACATAGCCGCAGCCAACTGGTGGTGGTTTTTCCTTTACTGGGGCTTATCAGACTTAACATTATGGTAATGTTTCGGGCCGGGCCAAGCCTTGGGTTGGACCAGTTCGGGTCCAGGCTTTATTGTCAGGCCCGTTGAGAACTCTAACAGCATGTATGTCCCCGTGACGCACATTAGCCTAATGTAAAGGGCATTAAAAGTCTAAATATTGTAGATCACATAATAGGCAGAATAATTGAAACATCAGAAGACGTCCCCATGATGCACATTAGCACGGGGTACCCAATATGCATGTTTTAAGATGTGTGTGTGTATTTATGCAAGCTTGAAGGCAAAATAATTGAAACTTCAGAAGACGTCCCCATGATGCACATTTAGCACGGAGTCCCCAAGATGCATGTTTTAAGATATGTGTGTGTTTGTTTGTGTGTGTGTATTTATATGTCCCCGTGATGCACATTAGCTTAAAGTGTGTTAAATGTCCCCATATATCACAGAACTGAAAGTGTGTTCTAAATACCTACTATGTAACAAAATGGTATATTGGACTACATCAGGATGTTGTAATACTACTAACATTATCTTACATGAGTTATTTCGAACTCGCTTTTATCCAAAGCAACTTCCAATAAGTGCATTCAACATTGATAGTCAAGTGCACTACTTTCACATGCCTAACTCTTTTAAATATTCAATGAATCTTATTCTAAACAGATGTTGAATGACATGCCTGCAACAGGGGTTGGAGACTCCCCAACAGACACACATGGCTCCAGCAGTTGCCAAGACATCCACTTCCATTGAAAAGGTAAATGGGGAGAGCACACCTTACAAGGATGTTGTGTAATGTCCTAATGTCTAGTATGACTGTCCGTTCTCTCACACACTCACTCGGTATAATGATGTAAATTTAACAACATAGCCGCAGCCAACTGGTGGTGTTTTTTCCTTTACTGGGGCTTATCAGACTTAACATTATGGTAATGTTTCGGGCCGGGCCAAGCCTTGGGTTGGACCAGTTCGGGTCCAGGCTTTATTGTCAGGCCCGTTGAGAACTCTAACAGCATGTATGTCCCCGTGACGCACATTAGCCTAATGTAAAGGGCATTAAAAGTCTAAATATTGTAGATCACATAATAGGCAGAATAATTGAAACATCAGAAGACGTCCCCATGATGCACATTAGCACGGGGTACCCAATATGCATGTTTTAAGATGTGTGTGTGTATTTATGCAAGCTTGAAGGCAAAATAATTGAAACTTCAGAAGACGTCCCCATGATGCACATTTAGCACGGAGTCCCCAAGATGCATGTTTTAAGATGTGTGTTTGTTTGTTTGTGTGTGTGTTTTTATATGGCCCCGTGATGCACATTAGCTTAAAGTGTGTTAAATGTCCCCATATATCACAGAACTGAAAGTGTGTTCTAAATACCTACTATCTATCTACTATTTAGTATGACTGTCTTTTATTGGTTTGGGTTTTATTGGTGTGTATTTGTTAACCCCCTGCACTGCATGTTTTGTATTGATTTTATTGTTGTATTGCACAAGTTGTTTTCCGTGCTAGGCCTGTCCCCTTTCTTTCCCCAAATGTATTTGAGCTAATTATATACTTTTCACTTTATTATCTTATCTGCCTCACTGATGTATTGCCCTAACCTTTTAATATATACTGTGTAGTTATATATAAATAAAGTTGTTACATTTTCCACAAATGCCTCTCGTACATTGTTCCTGTTAAAGGGGAAGTTGGTCAAAGTTTACACTCTAGGGGTTCCTCCTGCCCCCTCAACAAGCGGGAGGTGGCGTAGTCAGGATATTAGTACCAATTTGTTCGCTTGTACAATTAAAATTGTTGTTCTACAATTTATGTGTCATTTATTTATGTCAACATTGTGCATTATCTATGTCAGGGTTGGGCAACTTTGATGATGGAGAGGGCCACTATATTTTCAGTCACTCCAGGGGGTCACAATGCATATACTGTCAAAAATAGCAAAAATAGCAGTCTACAAGCTCAAAATGTGTTGTGCTTTGATGCGTTTTGAGCTTGTAGGTTGGCTATTTTTTAATTGGAAAACTGAATTATGTTTTAGCTATTTTTGAATTGGTTATGGTTTTGAATTATTATTATTATTATTATTATTATTATTTTCCCAAATGGATTCATATGGTATGTTACCTTAATAACTTAATTACAAATTCATTGGACATGAAAGAAGGCAATAACATTTTAATACTAGTATTAAGTCATTAAGGGCGTTTTACTAGTTAGTAATTACACTTGTTGCAAGGTCCCCATTAATCACATTAGAGCGGACCTTGTGTGAATTATTTAAATGATATTCAAATGAGGTCCCCATCAACCATGTTAACCAGATTTTTCACAAGTCCCCATATGGCATGGTCCAGCAATTACTTCATCAATTCTGATATTTAAAGTCGTGTATAAGCTTACAAAGCCATAGTTGTTATACCTGATTTTTTTCATAGCTGTATAACCTTTAGAAAGGGTGGTCCCCACGAGGGATGAAAAAAATGTTGGTCCCCACAAACCACAAAAACCAGTATGTGTGTGTGTGTGTGTGTGTGTGTGTGTGTGTGTGTGTGTGTGTGTGTGTGTGTGTGTGTGTGTGTGTGTGTGTGTGTGTGTGTGTGTGTGTGTGTGTGTGTGTGTGTGTGTGTGTGTGTGTGTGTGTGTGTGTCGGTGGTGGGGTAGTGCACCAAAGCATTATGGTCATTGTAGTAATCCAGCAAATTAGCAATCCAGTCAAACCCTAGACATTATTTTTCAGGCCATAGAGTGCACATTTCTAATTGTGCTACTGTTATCTACTACAAATACTATTAACATTGAGTGACTGGAGTTTCGTCCAGCAGTGAAATGTCCATTTAAAGCCTGAGTTATAAGCGTGAGTGAACTCGCATTTCAAATCGCAAAGATTGATTGCTGAATATTATAAACTGTAAAGTTTTAATATACAGAGTTTACAGACTTGACAGCAAAAATTAAGAATCAAGTGCTAACTGTGCTGGTGGATCTTGTGAGATCGGGGGACACGTTGCTGCGTCATCAAGCTTGCAAATGCATGGCGAGGATTTGCAGAAACTAAAGCTGTAGTAATATCCATGCAGGTACAGGTTGTTTTTAATGGTTCGTCTCTTAACTGGCTTATGGCCAGCCTAATTAACAGTGGATTGTGCCTTCTGCCTGCACTATTCATATGTTTAATTCGTCATTTTAATGCCAATAGAAAAATCCGTGATATACACACTACATCTCATTCTCACACGGCAATCCTATAGTATTATACCCAGTCCTGATGGTGGCGGTAACGTCACCATTATGCCGATTTTGACCAAATAGAGCGAATCTGGCGATGTCACTTCCGGTTTAAGGAACAATAACATCCGGTAGTAGCTTTGGCGTGTGCAGCACTATCGGATGTCCGGGATGCTAAGCGATCATCGTTGATTTTAATAACTAAGTCAAATTAAGCTCTAATCAAGCCCGAAACATCGCATTTTACGCAGCGATGCACATAAAGACCGCGCGCGTGCGTGATCGTGTGCGTGATTCATTACGTCAATAGCCATAAGGGGGTTAGACAGAAAACATGATTGCTCTCAAACCGCTGTTAAAGCTGTGAGAATCTCCGCTACATTCAGTACTGTAGCCCAGGGGACTGCAACCTTTTTGAAACAAAGTGCCATGTTTTCATTTTCTAGATCGGCAGTGTGCCATGTCAATTGTCAACGTTAATTGTAATGACACCACATACAAAATGCACATACTGTAATTTTGATTGTCCACGAATATAACCTTTTAAATGTCTGAATGTCTGAATACACTTATTGTAAGTCGCTTTGGATAAAAGCGTCTGCTAAATGACTGTAATGTAATGTAATGTAATGTAATGTCTGATATATATATTATAATGATCATTAGACTCAAAGCAATAACTATCTCTCAGACTCCCTCCAAATAATGAATGTAGAATTGTGTACAGGATGTAATTTACATACAAATATCAAATATGAAGGATTTTATTTATTTGACTACGTTTTTTTTTAAATAGTTTACCAAAAATGCTCTCTCTCACACTTATGCCAGTGTGCCAGTGATCACCATCCTTGGTGCCAATGTTGGCACCGGTGCCTAAGGTTGCCTACCCCTACGACTCCGAGCTACAAAAAGAGTAATTTTGAGTGGGAGTGAGATTTGAATTACCTTTTTCATTTTAAACAAATGTATGTGTATGTGTGTAATGTATATGTATTGGCAACAGCTACCGGATTGAAAGGTCTAACGAGGACAAGCCAAGGTGTTCCAGGTGTAAACGTTATCCGTGCTGTTGCAGGTGATCTGTAAGTCAGACGCTCCAACGGGGGACGTGCTCCTGGACGAAGCCCTGAAACACGTCAAAGAGACCCAGCCACCGGAGACGGTGCAGAGCTGGATAGAACTCCTCAGTGGTGAGTGCAAGCATTTTATATTAAAGGTAGTGATATGTTTTTGATTATAAAAGATTATAAAGTTAATTGTTAAAAGGTTAATGCTCTATATTGTGATATACAGGTAAATATGTGCTTTATAGTATTTGTTCAGTAACAGATCTCCATGTTTGTCCAGGAAATTTTATTTCACGGCGTCGGTGGGACACCCAATTTCATCCATTCGGAACTGCAAACCCAAAATGCAGCTATAATTTTAAGTTCCCATTTTGTCTGCTCATTTCTTCACTTCTAATTCACTTCTAATCTAATCACTTCTAATTTCAATTGTCTATCCTTTATCCTGACGTGTCGCTCCGGATTGGATAAAATTGGTATCCCGACCTGAAAATATATTTCCGGTTTACTAAAGAGTTGGAGAGGCAGGAAGGTCCCTGTTACTGAACTAACGCTATTTAACACTTATTTTAACTAAAGAACATCAGTTACACCACCTTTAACCACATGGACAGAACCCTATTCTTTGGCCAAAATAACCCTAAGCCCTTTTTGCCCTTTTCTACACCAAAATGCTTTGGCGAAAGCAGCAGATCTACAACATCACAAAGGTTTTGTGAGTTTATAGATTTTCACTAAATATTATGCCATGTTGAGGAAAGGGATGTTGGAGCTTCATCTGGTTAATATAGACCGATAACACTCTAATGTGTCACTGCTGTAACGACAGTACTTTTTGTGGTTAACAGTAATTACTCTTTTAAATTTAATAACACTGTTACACTTTGCTCTTTTCACATAAAGTAACAAGACCATTTACATTTCAGCAAACTGATTTATCATCAGACTTCTACTCTCACACTAGCCCAGTGGTTCCTAAACTGTGACCCTGTGAAAAAAAAAGAGAAATTAGACGTTTGCCAGGGACCCAAACTAGTGAAAATAGCAGATCTCCGACGTGTCGCTAAATGTAGGAAAAGAAAATGGGATTTTACTTGAGTCGACTCGTGACCCATACAAATTGGCCTGTGACCGACAAATTAGTTCTGACCCACTGTTTGGGGACCAGTGCACTAGCCACGTCTGTGACATGTCTGGACGGGAACCCCTTTCGTTTTTTAAGCATTATGTTATACTTTAGCTATTGAAAAATAGCAGATCTACAAGCTTATAGCGCAGCACCCAGTGCCGCGCTACGAGCTTGTAGATTTTTTGAAAAATCTTAAATGTGGTGCAAATCTTTGAATATATATATATTATTTCAGAGCGAATGTTTTTAACTCAAATCTTTGCTTCTGGGTGGTCCCTGGAACAACATATTTTCAGATGGGGGTCCATGGCCAAATTCAGATAATTCTGGGGGTCCTTGACATGAAAGAAAATTGAGCACCACTGACACACAGTTTTTCAGAAATGTGTTTTCTTTAGAATCGGCCTCGTGTCTAAATGTGTCTAAATGTGTGCCTGTGTTCCACAGGGGAGACATGGAACCCGCTGAAGCTCCACTACCAGCTGAGGAACGTGCGCGAGCGACTGGCCAAGAACCTGGTGGAGAAGGGCGTTCTGACCACGGAGAAGCAGAACTTCCTGCTGTTCGACATGACCACGCACCCGCTGACCAACAACACCATCAAGCAGCGGCTCATCAAGAAGGTCCAGGAGGCCGTGCTGGACAAGTGGGTGAACGACCCGCACCGCATGGACAAGAGGCTGCTGGCGCTCATCTTCCTGGCGCACTCGTCGGACGTGCTGGAGAACGCGTTCGCGCCGCTCCTCGACGAGCAGTACGACCTGGCCATGAAGCGAGTGCGGCAGCTCCTCGACCTGGAGCCCGAGGGCGAGAGCACCAAGCCCAACACCAACGAGCTGCTCTGGGCCGTGGTCGCTGCCTTCACCAAATGAAGACGCACGCCCCCTCCCCGTGCGCCAACTTAACCGGAACATCGGTTTAACGGTGAAATTGTCGGTTCAGATAAGCCCTGAGCATAACCGGAGTCCCGGGTTTCCATGAGGTGGCATATCCATTTCCTGTTCCGGGTCCAGTGTCCCATAGCTTAGTTTGATTGGCTTGGCAGCAAGTCTGCTGCTAAGCCAATCAAATGAAGCTGTGGTAACTATGAACAAGAACAGTGAACTGGTGTGCCACCTGTGGAGACCCAGTGGCTACAGTCATGCACAGAGCCTATTGGCGGCCCCTGGTGGCAGGGATGGGTATGACAGCATATTGGAGAAGGTGGAGAGACACGAGTGCTGGCCCTAAGGGTAGTGACTTGAATAACTTGAGTTTACCCCCTTGCCTCAGCTTTTCGGAATGGGCTGCTCCTTATAACACCCCCTTTTCTTTCTCTCTCTTTTATTTTTCCTCTATTCTCCTCCTTGTAGATAAATCTCATTTCTCCCTCATGTCCCCCCACCTCTTTCTTGTGTGATTTCGGCGCCCTCACTTTTTTTTGCTATAAGGAAAAATGACCAGGACTTCTCTTCAAACTTTTGAATCATTTGGGTGGGGGCAATGGTTTGGATATCAGACACGCTGAAATTGAGACGTCGATTCATTGTCTTTCTTTTCTTTTTTTTCTTTTTTTGTCACATCTAATGTTTCTTCAGTATGTATGCTATCATCTACTCAAGGTAACTAGCTAACTCACTTCAAGATATATTAATCATCAACTTGGTGTACAGGTAAAGGGTGATTTATGCGGAGTGGTGTGCTGCTGTCCCGTGGCGATCTACAAGGTCACAGTGCGTCGCAGTGCGACCTGTTGTGAGCTTGAAGATCGGCTGTGTTTTTGGAACGAGACGACGCACGGAGCTACAAGGCCTTACAGATTCATGGGCATGACAGGGCATAGATAACCATATAGGAATGAAATACTAGCAAGTTCTTCTGGTGAGCCTCGATACAGCTTTCTTCTGCCAAACATACTTGGAGGATTTCTGTTTTGAGATTTACTATCCTTGTTTATACTCGCTGCTCTTACGATGGTGTTTGGGCTTGTTGAAAACTGGTCTCATGGTGTTTACTAACTGTACTCTATACTGTATGTGGGTTTACAAAGCAAGACCAGGCCGGTTGTTTTGGAAATGCAGAACATGGGTACAGGAAACACTGTTGAAATATAATTGAAGTCTAGGTTTCCCAGGTTGTAATGGGGACCTTAGTCTTTTAAATGGCAATGTCGGAGTAGATTTCAACAATGTAAAGGCAAAGTGCGTCCCAAGTGTAATTGACACTATGTTGTTTGACATATTAATTATCAGTTGGCCTTAGCTTTGTCCTGGATCCAGCCCCATGGCCAAGTTTGATACTTCTAACAGAAGGAGGTAGAGATTTGGGTTGTGTTAGTTAATAGTTGTGATGCTTGAACTACACCAATTGGCGAGATAGTTTTAGGAATTAATAGTTACAAAATCTCCTCATTGACTTACATGTGTATAGGGAAACTACTCTCAAAGTCAGTCTTAAGCACAAACCTTATAGATTTAAGATCCGGTTTCCAGTCCGGGATTTATTCCTAAAACAAATGATTACATCAACATCAAGTTACTGGAATATAACGGTATATATTCTCAAAATCAGATTCCACAAGTCCAAATACACCTAAAGAAGAATAATCTTGTGAGTGCGGACTGTTTCTGTAGACTGGTAATTGCACAACCCAAGCCTCTACCAAAATATCCTTGTGCTTTAATAACCATCAGGCCATTAGAGATTCCTTGGCACGGGCAGTGGGATTCATACAGCTTCACCAGTGTACTGGTGTGGCTTGCTTCTGTGATTAAGTTCCTTTACTTCCAAACCATCATGGTTTTTACTTGCGAACCAATTTTCTACCTAACGGCTCTATATCAAGCATGTTATTATAGGCAAAAATGATAAACAAAAATAGCAGATCAACAAGCTCACAACGTGTCACTTAGTGAGCTTGTAGTTCTGCTATTTTCTTTGTCACACAACACCCCCGTATGACAAAGTGTGAAATAGGGCTTAAAGTTGTTAATGACGTTTATATGGATGGAGCAAGCCACCTTGGGGCTGAATGCAGACTAAAAGGGCCTACGTTGGTTTCTTGGTTGCACAGCAAAATCCACAATGTTATAAGCCTTTATTTATTTAGACCAAGAACATCAACTCAAATGGCATGTGCATATATAATAAGCCATTAAAATTATTTTTAAACAAAAGATAGAAAATTGCAGATATAAATAAATTGAAACATTTCACTGCTCAGTCACTGATGCTGATATGTGTACTGTAGTATACTTGGATACTTCATTAGAGTTTACGAACATGAGCAGACTTCTGTCTGTGCTTAACACGGTCCAGAGACTATTCCCAGAGCTGACCAGGAGAGCCCTCTCAGCAGCCAGGGTGGTTTAACACAGTTTTTACTCTAAAGTCAATTGATTACGAACAATGTGGATCTTGCTGTTTGTCCGTGTCCAGTTGTGTGTGTCCCTCAGAAAATTCAGTAACAATTAAAACCCTGCACTCGTTAAACAAGCTCGTCTTTAACCAGTTAAACCCCAGCATCCGTATTGTGGAGAAAGCTATCGCAAAACATAGCAGATTGACAGCAGCTCACAACGTGGCTAAACCTTTCCCCACAATAACGGAAAACTGAAGACCCTAGTATAGAGCCCTGGGGGACTCCGGTCAACCATATATATAGGCTTTAAGTGGTTAAATGCACAAGGGTGGCCTCAACTCGGCATTCAGTCGCCGACGCTCTATAGAAGTTGGGAACTGGTTTTATTTTTGTAAACCTTTTTTTTTTATATTCAAGATGCATTATCCGACGTTTTGTTTGTGTGCACTCCAATGTCTGAATAAAACAATCAAAGGATGGGGTCACATTCCAGTTCTTAATGTATATAGTTACCCCCAACCCCCCCCTGCTCGGTCTTGGTTAGCTAGGTATCCTGAACACAAATGTGGCTGAGTTCACATGTTTGCTTTAGAGCTGTCCACTCAAACTGTGGCCGTTCGCTCTGCCTGTTAAAAGTCGGCTTTTCCAAGTCTCTTTCTCCTCTTTTCCACTACAAGAGCTAAGTGAACCACGCCATGAAACGTATTTCACAGTTTCTTCTGGATCTGTTACGATATGCGTTACAGCTCGGTTTCAGATCATATGGTTCTCGTGACCTGGTTATGATGGAAACTTAAACAACAAAAAGACATTGCAGGTTCTGGAACGTTTCAGATCACAGAAGGTTCTGGGTTACACTTACACTGTAGTGGAAAAGAGCCATTTCTCTGTTCTGTTCTGCTCTCAGTATCTCTTTCAAGCAGTTCACAGTTTGTGTTCCAATACGAACTGTCGAGAAAGCCTTTTTTGACCAATCATATCTTGCTCTTAATTTCATATTGCATGATTTTTACAAATTTTATTTTTTTTCCTCAGATGCTTAAATGTTAATTTGTAACATTAGTTTTGTTACGTTCTTTTGTTTCTCCTTTTTTTTTTTATCCATTTGTTTTGTTATGTTATTTTGTTTTTCTCCTTTGTTTTGTTTTTTAAATCCATGTATATTGTAAAAGGCTTTTTTTAGTGTATAGCTGCATTCACGTAACGTATGTAGCAAGGACTTGGGAGTCTGTCAACTGATTCTGGGGGAAAAGTGGTGATCTAGAATGTTTACATGTCTGACGCATCACCTGGTTGAGTAGGAGAGTATGGTAGATAATGTACCTGTCATCTTCATAATTAAAGGGACCTCTAATCTGTGTATTTTCTTTTACCATAAAAAAAAATAAACAAAGAGCTTGGAAGTGCCTAATCATATGTTAATCGCTCTATTTTATTTTTTGTAAAACACTAATGTTCAAACGACAAAACATTTAATTTGTACTCTGTTGTATATTGTTGATACGTGTGTGTGTGTGTGTGTGTGTGTGTGTGTGTGTGTGTGTGTGTGTGTGTGTGTGTGTGTGTGTGTGTGTGTGTGTGTGTGTGTGTGTGTGTGTGTGTGTGTGTGTGTGTGTGTGTGTGTGTGTGTGTGTGTGTGTGCGCATTGAATCAAATATTTGTGGAAAACCCAAATGTGAATCACTTCAAGACATTAAGCATTTGTTGTCAGTTAAATACAGATAGCAGTCACTTATTGCCTCTTTCAATATGGACTGATTGATTATATTTTGAACAGTAGATGGCGTCGTTCTCACAGTCCATAAAGTGTGAGATATCGGTAAGTTCAAGTTGTTTGAAGCAAGAGGGAAGCAATGCTTTTACGTGCTATTTTATTTACTTCTAATCGCTTCTAATTCATGATCGCATTGACTGACAATGACTCAAAAAGTCAAATACAAGTTCAAATAACTGAAATTGGGAAATAAGACGATAAACGTGTAAAGGACCCTATATGTTAACCCTAAACATTGCAGGCCTACACTTGACATGGATGTCTGAATTATCAATACTAGACCTGTGCGTGCCCGTCACCGTCGCCCACCGGCCTACTTGGGAACGATGCAACTTGGGAGCTTAATAAACGAAAGTCCTCAATTTTAGACGTGTGTTGCTGTGTCGGCTATGTAACGGTGGCTTGTTGTCAGCCTGGATGCATTTGACACAGAACATAGCTGGAGATCTCTGTGCCTGTGTGTGAAGAGTGCAACCTGGCTGTGAGAAGTGTACTTGGCAATCAATTCGGCCGAAAGGAGCTGGCGTCATTAGGACCACTGGCAGAGCCTGACCAGAGCCTTTTGTGGTGGTTCTGGAGAACTGTGGGTTCGGACCCACAGTTCTCCGACTCTATACCGAGCACTGCACTCCCTGTGTGGGTGTGGAACGCATATGTCGAATGTGAAGTCGGTGGGTCAAATGGTTCTCGGGTTACGTGCATTACACACACGCGCGCACGCAGACAGAGACGTGGCACATTTAGGCCCAGGCTACACGTATATGGATTTTTAGCAAAACACACATTTTTGTGTATGTTTGGGCCTTTCAGCCACACGCAAACGGACTTTTCGGCCACTCAACGGAGGTTTTTGGAAACGGATAAATAATTGAATTTTCGAAAATATCCGGGTCAGGGGATCTGTGTAGTCCATAGAGTATATAAAAGGAGGTGTAGTCATGTGAAACGGAGCTTTTGAGAAAGGATGACATCACCGCTCATTAGCGCATATAATTAGGTAGGAAATGCAGCTTGTGCCTGCATGGAAACTACATGGATATCTATCCGATGGTTCATGTATATATTATATATCACTGTTAACAACTTTAAAACTTATCATATGTTGCATCAACTGCAGCGATTTGAGAAATGTATAATGGGGCTCAATGACAGCTCTATGGCACGTCAAAAAATCACTTTCACCTAGAAACTCCATTCACACTTTTTGAGTGGTGTAAACCACTCCTACAACTGGCTTTGTTAGTTTACGTGTCTGTCTGTCTGTTCGTACCAAAAAATGAGCATTGGTTCACACGGGTGTGATTTCATTACGTCAGACATTACGTCAGACCACAGCTGATCAGTCTATATAAGACCTTACACCACTCAGTTCACACGGGTGTGATTTTTATAATTCAGCTTACACATGCTGGAACTTTTTACTTTGAAATGTTTGTAGTTTCTGAGTTATTTAAGTTAAACGCCCAATGCATTCCCAATGGCAATAGCACAAACTTTGGCATGCTACTAGTCCTACATACTTACACCTAGAAACCCCATTCAAACCTATTTAGGTTCATCTTACGGTGGACATGTTTGCCTGAAAAGGAATCTTTGAAATGTTTCATCGTTTTAGAAATATAGTGCTTTTAAATTTGAGAAATTCAGAATGGGGGTCATTGGCAGATTTTGGCAAGTAAAGATTTGAGTGGGGTTTGAACCCACAATCTCCAGATCATGCAGCCAGTGTGCTAAGTCACTGATCTACTTGCTACCTGCCACAACACAGTCTGCTGTTCCCTTTGAGTACAACATTGATACAAAAATAAAATACAAAAAATAAAATAACAGGAGATTTGTCTATTGTTTATTTTGCTGTTGTTTATCTCTAGACGTTCGAATGTTTATGAACCACAATGGAAACAAGTCTCTGGCTCTTCTGTCATTATCTATTCGGCCTTTTAAGAACAGCATGCACAGTGGCTCACTGGGTACAGAGCCTGCCTGGGAATCAGGAGGCTGCAGGTTCAAGTCCTGGCTCTGACATTGTGTCCCAAAATCATGAAAATATGACAAAATATATTATGCCGTCCCAAACCATGAACTATATATAGTATGTAATTTTTTCATGATTTTCACCTTTTTTTCAAATCCTCCAAAATCATGAAAAACGACATGCTATTGTATGCCGTCCGAAACCATGACCATAGTATGTCGTTTTTTCATGATTTTCATCTTTTTTTCAAATAATCCAAAATCACGAAAAACGACATGCTATAGTATGCCGTCCGAAAAACATTATAACTTTGGCAGGCTACTAGTCCTACATACTTACACCTAGAATCCCCATTCAAACCTATTCAGGTTCATCTTACGGTGGACATGTTTGCCTGAAAAGGAATCTTTGAAATGTTTCAAAGTTTTAGAAATATAGTGCTTTCAATTTGAGAAATTTATAATGGCAGATAGTGGCACGTCAAAATATCTTTCACCTAGAAACTCCATTCACATGTTTTATAATTCAGCTTTCTGTGGAGACACATGCTGGAACTTTTTACTTTGAAATGTTTTGTAGTTTCTGAGTTATTTAAGTTAAACGCCCAATGCATTCCCAATGGCAATAGCACAAACGTTGGCATGCTACTAGTCCTACATACTTACACCTAGAAACCCCATTCAAACCTATTTAGGTTCATCTTACGGTGGACATGTTTGCCTGAAAAGGAATCTTTGAAATGTTTCATCGTTTTAGAAATATAGTGCTTTCAAATTTGAGACATTTACAATGGTCAAAAAAGCACTTTCACCTAGAAATTCCATTCACACTTTTTATAATTCAGCTTTCTGTGGAGACACATGCTGGAACTTTTAACTTTGAAATGTTTTGTAGTTTCTGAGTTATTTAAGTTAAACGCCCAATGCATTCCCAATGGCAATAGCACAAACTTTGGCATGCTACTAGTCCTACATACTTACACCTAGAAACCCCATTCAAACCTATTTAGGTTCATCTTACGGTGGACATGTTTGCCTGAAAAGGAATCTTTGAAATGTTTCATCGTTTTAGAAATATAGTGCTTTCAAATTTGAGACATTTACAATGGTCAAAAAAGCACTTTCACCTAGAAATTCCATTCACACTTTTTATAATTCAGCTTTCTGTGGAGACACATGCTGGAACTTTTTACTTTGAAATGTTTTGTAGTTTCTGAGTTATTTAAGTTAAACGCCCAATGCATTCCCAATGGCAATAGCACAAACTTTGGCATGCTACTAGTCCTACATACTTACACCTAGAAACCCCATTCAAACCTATTTAGGTTCATCTTACGGTGGACATGTTTGCCTGAAAAGGAATCTTTGAAATGTTTCATCGTTTTAGAAATATAGTGCTTTTAAATTTGAGAAATTCAGAATGGGGGTCATTGGCAGATTTTGGCAAGTAAAGATTTGAGTGGGGTTTGAACCCACAATCTCCAGATCATGCAGCCAGTGTGCTAAGTCACTGATCTACTTGCTACCTGCCACAACACAGTCTGCTGTTCCCTTTGAGTACAACATTGATACAAAAATAAAATACAAAAAATAAAATAACAGGAGATTTGTCTATTGTTTATTTTGCTGTTGTTTATCTCTAGACGTTCGAATGTTTATGAACCACAATGGAAACAAGTCTCTGGCTCTTCTGTCATTATCTATTCGGCCTTTTAAGAACAGCATGCACAGTGGCTCACTGGGTACAGAGCCTGCCTGGGAATCAGGAGGCTGCAGGTTCAAGTCCTGGCTCTGACATTGTGTCCCAAAATCATGAAAATATGACAAAATATATTATGCCGTCCCAAACCATGGACTATATATAGTATGTAATTTTTTCATGATTTTCACCTTTTTTTTAAATCCTCCAAAATCATGAAAAACGACATGCTATTGTATGCCGTCCGAAACCATGACCATAGTATGTCGTTTTTTCATGATTTTCATCTTTTTTTCAAATAATCCAAAATCACGAAAAACGACATGCTATAGTATGCCGTCCGAAAAACATTATAACTTTGGCAGGCTACTAGTCCTACATACTTACACCTAGAATCCCCATTCAAACCTATTCAGGTTCATCTTACGGTGGACATGTTTGCCTGAAAAGGAATCTTTGAAATGTTTCAAAGTTTTAGAAATATAGTGCTTTCAATTTGAGAAATTTATAATGGCAGATAGTGGCACGTCAAAATATCTTTCACCTAGAAACTCCATTCACATGTTTTATAATTCAGCTTTCTGTGGAGACACATGCTGGAACTTTTTACTTTGAAATGTTTTGTAGTTTCTGAGTTATTTAAGTTAAACGCCCAATGCATTCCCAATGGCAATAGCACAAACGTTGGCATGCTACTAGTCCTACATACTTACACCTAGAAACCCCATTCAAACCTATTTAGGTTCATCTTACGGTGGACATGTTTGCCTGAAAAGGAATCTTTGAAATGTTTCATCGTTTAGAAATATAGTGCTTTCAAATTTGAGACATTTACAATGGTCAAAAAAGCACTTTCACCTAGAAATTCCATTCACACTTTTTATAATTCAGCTTTCTGTGGAGACACATGCTGGAACTTTTTACTTTGAAATGTTTTGTAGTTTCTGAGTTATTTAAGTTAAACGCCCAATGCATTCCCAATGGCAATAGCACAAACTTTGGCATGCTACTAGTCCTACATACTTACACCTAGAAACCCCATTCAAACCTATTTAGGTTCATCTTACGGTGGACATGTTTGCCTGAAAAGGAATCTTTGAAATGTTTCATCGTTTTAGAAATATAGTGCTTTCAAATTTGAGACATTTACAATGGGCCTCAATGGCAGATATTGGCACGTCAAAAAAGCACTTTCACCTAGAAACTCCATTCACACTTTTTATAATTCAGCTTTCTGTGGAGACACATGCTGGAACTTTTTACTTTGAAATGTTTTGTAGTTTCTGAGTTATTTAAGTTAAACGCCCAATGCATTCCCAATGGCAATAGCACAAACTTTGGCATGCTACTAGTCCTACATACTTACACCTAGAAACCCCATTCAAACCTATTTAGGTTCATCTTACGGTGGACATGTTTGCCTGAAAAGGAATCTTTGAAATGTTTCATCGTTTTAGAAATATAGTGCTTTCAAATTTTAGACATTTACAATGGGGCTCAATGGCAGATATTGGCACGTCAAAAAAGCACTTTCACCTAGAAACTCCATTCACACTTTTTATAATTCAGCTTACTGTGGAGACACATGCTGGAACTTTTTACTTTGAAATGTTTTGTAGTTTCTGAGAGATTTAAGTTAAAAGCCCAATGCATTACCAATGGCAATAGCACAAACTTTGGCATGCTACTAGTCCTACATACTTACACCTAGAAACCCCATTCAAACCTATTTAGGTTAATCTTACGGTGGACATGTTTGCCTGAAAAGGAATCTTTGAAATGTTTCATCGTTTTAGAAATATAGTGCTTTCAAATTTGAGACATTTACAATGGGGCTCAATGGCAGATATTGGCACGTCAAAAAAGCACTTTCACCTAGAAACTCCATTCACACTTTTTATAATTCAGCTTTCTGTGGAGACACATGCTGGAACTTTTTACTTTGAAATGTTTTGTAGTTTCTGAGAGATTTAAGTTAAAAGCCCAATGCATTACCAATGGCAATAGCACAAACTTTGGCATGCTACTAGTCCTACATACTTACATCTAGAAACCCCATTCAAACCTATTTAGGTTCATCTTACGGTGGACATGTTTGCCTGAAAAGGAATCTTTGAAATGTTTCATCGTTTTAGAAATATAGTGCTTTCAAATTTGAGACATTTACAATGGGGCTCAATGGCAGATATTGGCACGTCAAAAAAGCACTTTCACCTAGAAACTCCATTCACACTTTTTATAATTCAGCTTTCTGTGGAGACACATGCTGGAACTTTTTACTTTGAAATGTTTTGTAGTTTCTGAGTTATTTAAGTTAAACGCCCAATGCATTCCCAATGGCAATAGCACAAACTTTGGCATGCTACTAGTCCTACATACTTACACCTAGAAACCCCATTCAAACCTATTTAGGTTCATCTTACGGTGGACATGTTTGCCTGAAAAGGAATCTTTGAAATGTTTCATCGTTTTAGAAATATAGTGCTTTCAAATTTGAGACATTTACAATGGGGCTCAATGGCAGATATTGGCACGTCAAAAAAGCACTTTCACCTAGAAACTCCATTCACACTTTTTATAATTCAGCTTTCTGTGGAGACACATGCTGGAACTTTTTACTTTGAAATGTTTTGTAGTTTCTGAGAGATTTAAGTTAAAAGCCCAATGCATTACCAATGGCAATAGCACAAACTTTGGCATGCTACTAGTCCTACATACTTACACCTAGAAACCCCATTCAAACCTATTTAGGTTCATCTTACGGTGGACATGTTTGCCTGAAAAGGAATCTTTGAAATGTTTCATCGTTTTAGAAATATAGTGCTTTCAAATTTGAGACATTTACAATGGGGCTCAATGGCAGATATTGGCACGTCAAAAAAGCACTTTCACCTAGAAACTCCATTCACACTTTTTATAATTCAGCTTTCTGTGGAGACACATGCTGGAACTTTTTACTTTGAAATGTTTTGTAGTTTCTGAGTTATTTAAGTTAAACGCCCAATGCATTCCCAATGGCAATAGCACAAACTTTGGCATGCTACTAGTCCTACATACTTACACCTAGAAACCCCATTCAAACCTATTTAGGTTCATCTTACGGTGGACATGTTTGCCTGAAAAGGAATCTTTGAAATGTTTTATCATTTTAGAAATATAGTGCTTTGAGTCATTTACAATGGGGCTCAATGGCAGATATTGGCACGTCAAAAAAACACTTTCACCTAGAAACTCCATTCACACTTTTTATAATTCAGCTTTCTGTGGAGACACATGCTGGAACTTTTTACTTTGAAATGTTTTGTAGTTTCTGAGAGATTTAAGTTAAAAGCCCAATGCATTACCAATGGCAATAGCACAAACTTTGGCATGCTACTAGTCCTACATACTTACACCTAGAAACCCCATTCAAACCTATTTAGGTTCATCTTACGGTGGACATGTTTGCCTGAAAAGGAATCTTTGAAATGTTTCATCGTTTTAGAAATATAGTGCTTTCAAATTTGAGACATTTACAATGGGGCTCAATGGCAGATATTGGCACGTCAAAAAAGCACTTTCACCTAGAAACTCCATTCACACTTTTTATAATTCAGCTTTCTGTGGAGACACATGCTGGAACTTTTTACTTTGAAATGTTTTGTAGTTTCTGAGTTATTTTAGTTAAACGCCCAATGCATTCCCAATGGCAATAGCACAAACTTTGGCATGCTACTAGTCCTACATACTTACACCTAGAAACCCCATTCAAACCAATTTAGGTTCATCTTACGGTGGACATGTTTGCCTGAATAGGAATCTTTGAAATGTTTCATCGTTTTAGAAATATAGTGCTTTTAAATTTGAGAAATTCAGAATGGGGGTCATTGGCAGATTTTGGCAAGTAAAGATTTGAGTGGGGTTTGAACCCACAATTTCCAGATCATGTAGTCAGTGTGCTAAGTCACTGATCTACTTGCTACCTGCCACAACACAGTCTGCTGTTCCCTTTTGAGTACAACATTGATACAAAAATAAAATACAAAAAATAAAATAACAGGAGATTTGTCTATTGTTTATTTTGCTGTTGTTTATCTCTAGACGTTCAAATGTTTATGAACCACAATGGAAACAAGTCTCTGGCTCTTCTGTCATTATCTATTCGGCCTTTTAAGAACAGCATGCACAGTGGCTCACTGGGTACAGAGCCTGCCTGGGAATCAGGAGGCTGCAGGTTCAAGTCCTGGCTCTGACATAGTGTCCCAAAATCATGAAAATATAACAAAATATATTATGCCGTCCCAAACCATGGACTATAGTATGTCGTTTTTTCATGATTTTTATATTTTTTTCAAATCCTCCAAAATCATGAAAAACGACATGCTATAGTATGCCGTCCGAAACCATGACCATAGTATGTCGTTTTTTCATGATTTTCATCTTTTTTTCAAATAGTCCAAAATCACGAAAAACGACATGCTATAGTATGCCGTCCGAAAAAAATTATAACTTTGGCATGCTACTAGTCCTACATACTTACACCTAGAATCCCCATTCAAACCTATTTAGGTTCATCTTACGGTGGACATGTTTGCCTGAAAAGGAATCTTTGAAATGTTTCATAGTTTTAGAAATATAGTGCTTTCAATTTGAGAAATTTATAATGGCAGATAGTGGCACGTCAAAAAATCTTTCACCTAGAAACTCCATTCACACGTTTTATAATTCAGCTTACTGTGGAGACACATGCTGGAACTTTTTACTTTGAAATGTTTTGTAGTTTCTGAGTTATTTAAGTTAAACGCCCAATGCATTCCCAATGGCAATAGCACAAACTTTGGCATGCTACTAGTCCTACATACTTACACCTAGAAACCCCATTCAAACCTATTTAGGTTCATCTTACGGTGGACATATTTGCCTGAAAAGGAATCTTTGAAATGTTTCATCGTTTTAGAAATATAGTGCTTTCAAATTTGAGACATTTACAATGGGGCTCAATGGCAGATATTGGCACGTCAAAAAAGCACTTTCACCTAGAAACTCCATTCACACTTTTTATAATTCAGCTTTCTGTGGAGACACATGCTGGAACTTTTTACTTTGAAATGTTTTGTAGTTTCTGAGTTATTTAAGTTAAACGCCCAATGCATTCCCAATGGCAATAGCACAAACTTTGGCATGCTAATAGTCCTACATACTTACACCTAGAAACCCCATTCAAACCTATTTAGGTTCATCTTACGGTGGACATGTTTGCCTGAAAAGGAATCTTTGAAATGTTTCATCGTTTTAGAAATATAGTGCTTTCAAATTTTAGACATTTACAATGGGGCTCAATGGCAGATATTGGCACGTCAAAAAAGCACTTTCACCTAGAAACTCCATTCACACTTTTTATAATTCAGCTTTCTGTGGAGACACATGCTGGAACTTTTTACTTTGAAATGTTTTGTAGTTTCTGAGAGATTTAAGTTAAAAGCCCAATGCATTACCAATGGCAATAGCACAAACTTTGGCATGCTACTAGTCCTACATACTTACACCTAGAAACCCCATTCAAACCTATTTAGGTTCATCTTACGGTGGACATGTTTGCCTGAAAAGGAATCTTTGAAATGTTTCATCGTTTTAGAAATATAGTGCTTTCAAATTTGAGACATTTACAATGGGGCTCAATGGCAGATATTGGCACGTCAAAAAAGCACTTTCACCTAGAAACTCCATTCACACTTTTTATAATTCAGCTTTCTGTGGAGACACATGCTGGAACTTTTTACTTTGAAATGTTTTGTAGTTTCTGAGTTATTTAAGTTAAACGCCCAATGCATTCCCAATGGCAATAGCACAAACGTTGGCATGCTACTAGTCCTACATACTTACACCTAGAAACCCCATTCAAACCTATTTAGGTTCATCTTACGGTGGACATGTTTGCCTGAAAAGGAATCTTTGAAATGTTTCATCGTTTTAGAAATATAGTGCTTTCAAATTTGAGACATTTACAATGGGGCTCAATGGCAGATATTGGCACGTCAAAAAAGCACTTTCACCTAGAAACTCCATTCACACTTTTTATAATTCAGCTTTCTGTGGAGACACATGCTGGAACTTTTTACTTTGTAATGTTTTGTAGTTTCTGAGAGATTTAAGTTAAAAGCCCAATGCATTACCAATGGCAATAGCACAAACTTTGGCATGCTACTAGTCCTACATACTTACACCTAGAAACCCCATTCAAACCTATTTAGGTTCATCTTACGGTGGACATGTTTGCCTGAAAAGGAATCTTTGAAATGTTTCATCGTTTTAGAAATATAGTGCTTTCAAATTTTAGACATTTACAATGGGGCTCAATGGCAGATATTGGCACGTCAAAAAAGCACTTTCACCTAGAAACTCCATTCACACTTTTTATAATTCAGCTTTCTGTGGAGACACATGCTGGAACTTTTTACTTTGAAATGTTTTGTAGTTTCTGAGAGATTTAAGTTAAAAGCCCAATGCATTACCAATGGCAATAGCACAAACTTTGGCATGCTACTAGTCCTACATACTTACACCTAGAAACCCCATTCAAACCTATTTAGGTTCATCTTACGGTGGACATGTTTGCCTGAAAAGGAATCTTTGAAATGTTTCATCGTTTTAGAAATATAGTGCTTTCAAATTTGAGACATTTACAATGGGGCTCAATGGCAGATATTGGCACGTCAAATAAGCACTTTCACCTAGAAACTCCATTCACACTTTTTATAATTCAGCTTTCTGTGGAGACACATGCTGGAACTTTTTACTTTGAAATGTTTTGTAGTTTCTGAGTTATTTTAGTTAAACGCCCAATGCATTCCCAATGGCAATAGCACAAACTTTGGCATGCTACTAGTCCTACATACTTACACCTAGAAACCCCATTCAAACCTATTTAGGTTCATCTTACGGTGGACATGTTTGCCTCAAAAGGAATCTTTGAAATGTTTCATCGTTTTAGAAATATAGTGCTTTCAAATTTGAGACATTTACAATGGGGCTCAATGGCAGATATTGGCACGTCAAAAAAGCACTTTCACCTAGAAACTCCATTCACACTTTTAATAATTCAGCTTTCTGTGGAGACACATGCTGGAACTTTTTACTTTGAAATGTTTTGTAGTTTCTGAGTTATTTAAGTTAAACGCCCAATGCATTCCCAATGGCAATAGCACAAACTTTGGCATGCTACTAGTCCTACATACTTACACCTAGAAACCCCATTCAAACCTATTTAGGTTCATCTTACGGTGGACATGTTTGCCTGAAAAGGAATCTTTGAAATGTTTCATCGTTTTAGAAATATAGTGCTTTCAAATTTGAGACATTTACAATGGGGCTCAATGGCAGATATTGGCACGTCAAAAAAGCACTTTCACCTAGAAACTCCATTCACACTTTTAATAATTCAGCTTTCTGTGGAGACACATGCTGGAACTTTTTACTTTGAAATGTTTTGTAGTTTCTGAGAGATTTAAGTTAAAAGCCCAATGCATTACCAATGGCAATAGCACAAACTTTGGCATGCTACTAGTCCTACATACTTACACCTAGAAACCCCATTCAAACCTATTTAGGTTCATCTTACGGTGGACATGTTTGCCTGAAAAGGAATCTTTGAAATGTTTCATCGTTTTAGAAATATAGTGCTTTCAAATTTGAGACATTTACAATTAGCCTGGCTAATAAGCCAGACTAATATCACACAACACTGTCGCGGTATATCAGTCTGGGCTGGCTCCACTTGGATTTCATTTCCCGGGGAACATTTTCTCTTTGACGCAATTGGTCAGAGCTACTGTCAGTCAAAGGTCTCAAGCATTGAACGTCACTGTACCAAAGCCCGCCTATATTGCATACCGTGTCCCGATTGGTCCGACCTGTTCTCTGCTGTAGGAAAGAGGCGTGCTACTGAGCCTCGCCAGACCGTAATCCGCTGGTAGGCAAATTTTTTGCCAACGGCTGATTCGGTCTGGTTTATTAACCAGGCTAATTTACAATGGGGCTCAATGGCAGATATTGGCACGTCAAAAAAGCACTTTCACCTAGAAACTCCATTCACACTTTTTATAATTCAGCTTTCTGTGGAGACACATGCTGGAACTTTTTACTTTGAAATGTTTTGTAGTTTCTGAGTTATTTTAGTTAAACGCCCAATGCATTCCCAATGGCAATAGCACAAACTTTGGCATGCTACTAGTCCTACATACTTACACCTAGAAACCCCATTCAAACCTATTTAGGTTCATCTTACGGTGGACATGTTTGCCTGAAAAGGAATCTTTCATCGTTTTAGAAATATAGTGCTTTTAAATTTGAGAAATTCAGAATGGGGGTCATTGGCAGATTTTGGCAAGTAAAGATTTGAGTGGGGTTTGAACCCACAATTTCCAGATCATGTAGTCAGTGTGCTAAGTCACTGATCTACTTGCTACCTGCCACAACACAGTCTGCTGTTCCCTTTTGAGTACAACATTGATACAAAAATAAAATACAAAAAATAAAATAACAGGAGATTTGTCTATTGTTTATTTTGCTGTTGTTTATCTCTAGACGTTCAAATGTTTATGAACCACAATGGAAACAAGTCTCTGGCTCTTCTGTCATTATCTATTCGGCCTTTTAAGAACAGCATGCACAGTGGCTCACTGGGTACAGAGCCTGCCTGGGAATCAGGAGGCTGCAGGTTCAAGTCCTGGCTCTGACATAGTGTCCCAAAATCATGAAAATATAACAAAATATATTATGCCGTCCCAAACCATGGACTATAGTAAGTCGTTTTTTCATGATTTTTATATTTTTTTCAAATCCTCCAAAATCATGAAAAACGACATGCTATAGTATGCCGTCCGAAACCATGACCATAGTATGTCGTTTTTTCATGATTTTCATCTGTTTTTCAAATAGTCCAAAATCACGAAAAACGACATGCTATAATATGCCGTCCGAAAAAAATTATAACTTTGGCATGCTACTAGTCCTACATACTTACACCTAGAATCCCCATTCAAACCTATTTAGGTTCATCTTACGGTGGACATGTTTGCCTGAAAAGGAATCTTTGAAATGTTTCATAGTTTTAGAAATATAGTGCTTTCAATTTGAGAAATTTAAAATGGCAGATAGTGGCACGTCAAAAAATCTTTCACCTAGAAACTCCATTCACACGTTTTATAATTCAGCTTACTGTGGAGACACATGCTGGAACTTTTTACTTTGAAATGTTTTGTAGTTTCTGAGTTATTTAAGTTAAACGCCCAATGCATTCCCAATGGCAATAGCACAAACTTTGGCATGCTACTAGTCCTACATACTTACACCTAGAAACCCCATTCAAACCTATTTAGGTTCATCTTACGGTGGACATATTTGCCTGAAAAGGAATCGTTGAAATGTTTCATCGTTTTAGAAATATAGTGCTTTCAAATTTGAGACATTTACAATGGGGCTCAATGGCAGATATTGGCACGTCAAAAAAGCACTTTCACCTAGAAACTCCATTCACACTTTTTATAATTCAGCTTTCTGTGGAGACACATGCTGGAACTTTTTACTTTGAAATGTTTTGTAGTTTCTGAGTTATTTAAGTTAAACGCCCAATGCATTCCCAAAGGCAATAGCACAAACTTTGGCATGCTACTAGTCCTACATACTTACACCTAGAAACCCCATTCAAACCTATTTAGGTTCATCTTACGGTGGACATGTTTGCCTGAAAAGGAATCTTTGAAATGTTTCATCGTTTTAGAAATATAGTGCTTTCAAATTTGAGACATTTACAATGGGGCTCAATGGCAGATATTGGCACGTCAAAAAAGCACTTTCACCTAGAAACTCCATTCACACTTTTTATAATTCAGCTTTCTGTGGAGACACATGCTGGAACTTTTTACTTTGAAATGTTTTGTAGTTTCTGAGTTATTTTAGTTAAACGACCAATGCATTCCCAATGGCAATAGCACAAACTTTGGCATGCTACTAGTCCTACATACTTACACCTAGAAACCCCATTCAAACCTATTTAGGTTCATCTTACGGTGGACATGTTTGCCTGAAAAGGAATCTTTCATCGTTTTAGAAATATAGTGCTTTTAAATTTGAGAAATTCAGAATGGGGGTCATTGGCAGATTTTGGCAAGTAAAGATTTGAGTGGGGTTTGAACCCACAATTTCCAGATCATGTAGTCAGTGTGCTAAGTCACTGATCTACTTGCTACCTGCCACAACACAGTCTGCTGTTCCCTTTTGAGTACAACATTGATACAAAAATAAAATACAAAAAATAAAATAACAGGAGATTTGTCTATTGTTTATTTTGCTGTTGTTTATCTCTAGACGTTCAAATGTTTATGAACCACAATGGAAACAAGTCTCTGGCTCTTCTGTCATTATCTATTCGGCCTTTTAAGAACAGCATGCACAGTGGCTCACTGGGTACAGAGCCTGCCTGGGAATCAGGAGGCTGCAGGTTCAAGTCCTGGCTCTGACATAGTGTCCCAAAATCATGAAAATATAACAAAATATATTATGCTGTCCCAAACCATGGACTATAGTATGTCGTTTTTTCATGATTTTTATATTTTTTTCAAATCCTCCAAAATCATGAAAAACGACATGCTATAGTATGCCGTCCGAAACCATGACCATAGTATGTCGTTTTTTCATGATTTTCATCTTTTTTTCAAATAGTCCAAAATCACGAAAAACGACATGCTATAGTATGCCGTCCGAAAAAAATTATAACTTTGGCATGCTACTAGTCCTACATACTTACACCTAGAATCCCCATTCAAACCTATTTAGGTTCATCTTACGGTGGACATGTTTGCCTGAAAAGGAATCTTTGAAATGTTTCATAGTTTTAGAAATATAGTGCTTTCAATTTGAGAAATTTATAATGGCAGATAGTGGCACGTTAAAAAATCTTTCACCTAGAGACTCCATTCACACGTTTTATAATTCAGCTTACTGTGGAGACACATGCTGGAACTTTTTACTTTGAAATGTTTTGTAGTTTCTGAGTTATTTAAGTTAAACGCCCAATGCATTCCCAATGGCAATAGCACAAACTTTGGCATGCTACTAGTCCTACATACTTACACCTAGAAACCCCATTCAAACCTATTTAGGTTCATCTTACGGTGGACATATTTGCCTGAAAAGGAATCGTTGAAATGTTTCATCGTTTTAGAAATATAGTGCTTTCAAATTTGAGACATTTACAATGGGGCTCAATGGCAGATATTGGCACGTCAAAAAAGCACTTTCACCTAGAAACTCCATTCACACTTTTTATAATTCAGCTTTCTGTGGAGACACATGCTGGAACTTTTTACTTTGAAATGTTTTGTAGTTTCTGAGTTATTTAAGTTAAACGCCCAATGCATTCCCAATGGCAATAGCACAAACTTTGGCATGCTACTAGTCCTACATACTTACACCTAGAAACCCCATTCAAACCTATTTAGGTTCATCTTACGGTGGACATGTTTGCCTGAAAAGGAATCTTTGAAATGTTTCATCGTTTTAGAAATATAGTGCTTTCAAATTTGAGACATTTACAATGGGGCTCAATGGCAGATATTGGCACGTCAAAAAAGCACTTTCACCTAGAAACTCCATTCACACTTTTTATAATTCAGCTTTCTGTGGAGACACATGCTGGAACTTTTTACTTTGAAATGTTTTGTAGTTTCTGAGTTATTTAAGTTAAACGCCCAATGCATTCCCAATGGCAATAGCACAAACTTTGGCATGCTACTAGTCCTACATACTTACACCTAGAAACCCCATTCAAACCTATTTAGGTTCATCTTACGGTGGACATGTTTGCCTGAAAAGGAATCTTTGAAATGTTTCATCGTTTTAGAAATATAGTGCTTTCAAATTTTAGACATTTACAATGGGGCTCAATGGCAGATATTGGCACGTCAACAAAGCACTTTCACCTAGAAACTCCATTCACACTTTTTATAATTCAGCTTTCTGTGGAGACACATGCTGGAACTTTTTACTTTGAAATGTTTTGTAGTTTCTGAGAGATTTAAGTTAAAAGCCCAATGCATTACCAATGGCAATAGCACAAACTTTGGCATGCTACTAGTCCTACATACTTACACCTAGAAACCCCATTCAAACCTATTTAGGTTCATCTTACGGTGGACATGTTTGCCTGAAAAGGAATCTTTGAAATGTTTCATCGTTTTAGAAATATAGTGCTTTCAAATTTGAGACATTTACAATGGGGCTCAATGGCAGATATTGGCACATCAAAAAAGCACTTTCACCTAGAAACTCCATTCACACTTTTAATAATTCAGCTTTCTGTGGAGACACATGCTGGAACTTTTTACTTTGAAATGTTTTGTAGTTTCTGAGAGATTTAAGTTAAAAGCCCAATGCATTACCAATGGCAATAGCACAAACTTTGGCATGCTACTAGTCCTACATACTTACACCTAGAAACCCCATTCAAACCAATTTAGGTTCATCTTACGGTGGACATGTTTGCCTGAATAGGAATCTTTGAAATGTTTCATCGTTTTAGAAATATAGTCCTTTTAAATTTGAGAAATTCAGAATGGGGGTCATTGGCAGATTTTGGCAAGTAAAGATTTGAGTGGGGTTTGAACCCACAATCTCCAGATCAAGTAGTCAGTGTGCTAAGTCACTGATCGACTTGCTACCTGCCACAACACAGTCTGCTGTTCCCTTTGAGTACAACATTGATACAAAAATAAAATACAAAAAATAAAATAACAGGAGATTTGTCTATTGTTTATTTTGCTGTTGTTTATCTCTAGACGTTCAAATGTTTATGAACCACAATGGAAACAAGTCTCTGGCTCTTCTGTCATTATCTATTCAGCCTTTTAAGAACAGCATGCACAGTGGCTCACTGGGTACAGAGCCTGCCTGGGAATCAGGAGGCTGCAGGTTCAAGTCCTGGCTCTGACATAGTGTCCCAAAATCATGAAAATATAACAAAATATATTATGCCGTCCCAAACCATGGACTATAGTATGTCGTTTTTTCATGATTTTTATATTTTTTTCAAATCCTCCAAAATCATGAAAAACGACATGCTATAGTATGCCGTCCGAAACCATGACCATAGTATGTCGTTTTTTCATGATTTTCATCTTTTTTTCAAATAGTCCAAAATCACGAAAAACGACATGCTATAATATGCCGTCCGAAAAAAATTATAACTTTGGCATGCTACTAGTCCTACATACTTACACCTAGAATCCCCATTCAAACCTATTTAGGTTCATCTTACGGTGGACATGTTTGCCTGAAAAGGAATCTTTGAAATGTTTCATAGTTTTAGAAATATAGTGCTTTCAATTTGAGAAATGTATAATGGCAGATAGTGGCACGTCAAAAAATCTTTCACCTAGAAACTCCATTCACACGTTTTATAATTCATCTTAATGTGGAGACACATGCTGGAACTTTTTACTTTGAAATGTTTTGTCGTTTCTGAGTTATTTAAGTTAAACGCCCAATGCATTCCCAATGGCAATAGCACAAACTTTGGCATGCTACTAGTCCTACATACTTACACCTAGAAACCCCATTCAAACCTATTTAGGTTCATCTTACGGTGGACATATTTGCCTGAAAAGGAATCTTTGAAATGTTTCATCGTTTTAGAAATATAGTGCTTTCAAATTTGAGACATTTACAATGGGGCTCAATGGCAGATATTGGCACGTCAAAAAAGCACTTTCACCTAGAAACTCCATTCACACTTTTTATAATTCAGCTTTCTGTGGAGACACATGCTGGAACTTTTTACTTTGAAATGTTTTGTAGTTTCTGAGTTATTTAAGTTAAACGCCCAATGCATTCCCAATGGCAATAGCACAAACTTTGGCATGCTACTAGTCCTACATCCTTACACCTAGAAACCCCATTCAAACCTATTTAGGTTCATCTTACGGTGGACATGTTTGCCTGAAAAGGAATCTTTGAAATGTTTCATCGTTTTAGAAATATAGTGCTTTTAAATTTGAGACATTTACAATGGGGCTCAATGGCAGATATTGGCACGTCAAAAAAGCACTTTCACCTAGAAACTCCATTCACACTTTTTATAATTCAGCTTTCTGTGGAGACACATGCTGGAACTTTTTACTTTGAAATGTTTTGTAGTTTCTGAGAGATTTAAGTTAAAAGCCCAATGCATTCCCAATGGCAATAGCACAAACTTTGGCATGCTACTAGTCCTACATACTTACACCTAGAAACCCCATTCAAACCTATTTAGGTTCATCTTACGGTGGACATGTTTGCCTGAAAAGGAATCTTTGAAATGTTTCATCGTTTTAGAAATATAGTGCTTTAAATTTGAGACATTTACAATGGGGCTCAATGGTAGATATTGGCACGTCAAAAAAGCACTTTCACCTAGAAACTCCATTCACACTTTTTATAATTCAGCTTTCTGTGGAGACACATGCTGGAACTTTTTACTTTGAAATGTTTTGTAGTTTGAGTTATTTAAGTTAAACGCCCAATGCATTCCCAATGGCAATAGCACAAACTTTGGCATGCTACTAGTCCTACATACTTACACCTAGAAACCCCATTCAAACCTATTTAGGTTCATCTTACGGTGGACGTGTTTGCCTGAAAAGGAATCTTTGAAATGTTTCATCGTTTTAGAAATATAGTGCTTTTAAATTTGAGAAATTCAGAATGGGGGTCATTGGCAGATTTTGGCAAGTAAAGATTTGAGTGGGGTTTGAACCCACAATCTCCAGATCATGTAGTCAGTGTGCTAAGTCACTGATCTACTTGCTACCTGCCACAACACAGTCTGCTGTTCCCTTTGAGTACAACATTGATACAAAAATAAAATACAAAAAATAAAATAACAGGAGATTTGTCTATTGTTTATTTTGCTGTTGTTTATCTCTAGACGTTCAAATGTTTATGAACCACAATGGAAACAAGTCTCTGGCTCTTCTGTCATTATCTATTCGGCCTTTTAAGAACAGCATGCACAGTGGCTCACTGGGTACAGAGCCTGCCTGGGAATCAGGAGGCTGCAGGTTCAAGTCCTGGCTCTGACATAGTGTCCCAAAATCATGAAAATATAACAAAATATATTATGCCGTCCCAAACCATGGACTATAGTATGTCGTTTTTTCATGATTTTTATATTTTTTTCAAATCCTCCATAATCATGAAAAACGACATGCTATAGTATGCCGTCCGAAACCATGACCATAGTATGTCGTTTTTTCATGATTTTCATCTTTTTTTCAAATAGTCCAAAATCACGAAAAACGACATGCTATAGTATGCCGTCCGAAAAAAATTATAACTTTGGCATGCTACTAGTCCTACATACTTACACCTAGAAACCCCATTCAAACCTATTTAGGTTCATCTTACGGTGGACGTGTTTGCCTGAAAAGGAATCTTTGAAATGTTTCATCGTTTTAGAAATATAGTGCTTTTAAATTTGAGAAATTCAGAATGGGGGTCATTGGCAGATTTTGGCAAGTAAAGATTTGAGTGGGGTTTGAACCCACAATCTCCAGATCATGTAGTCAGTGTGCTAAGTCACTGATCTACTTGCTACCTGCCACAACACAGTCTGCTGTTCCCTTTGAGTACAACATTGATACAAAAATAAAATACAAAAAATAAAATAACAGGAGATTTGTCTATTGTTTATTTTGCTGTTGTTTATCTCTAGACGTTCAAATGTTTATGAACCACAATGGAAACAAGTCTCTGGCTCTTCTGTCATTATCTATTCGGCCTTTTAAGAACAGCATGCACAGTGGCTCACTGGGTACAGAGCCTGCCTGGGAATCAGGAGGCTGCAGGTTCAAGTCCTGGCTCTGACATAGTCTCCCAAAATCATGAAAATATAACAAAATATATTATGCCGTCCCAAACCATGGACTATAGTATGTCGTTTTTTCATGATTTTTATATTTTTTTCAAATCCTCCAAAATCATGAAAAACGACATGCTATAGTATGCCGTCCGAAACCATGACCATAGTATGTCGTTTTTTCATGATTTTCATCTTTTTTTTCAAATAGTCCAAAATCACGAAAAACGACATGCTATAGTATGCCGTCCGAAAAAAATTATAACTTTGGCATGCTACTAGTCCTACATACTTACACCTAGAATCCCCATTCAAACCTATTTAGGTTCATCTTACGGTGGACATGTTTGCCTGAAAAGGAATCTTTGAAATGTTTCATAGTTTTAGAAATATAGTGCTTTCAATTTGAGAAATTTATAATGGCAGATAGTGGCACGTCAAAAAATCTTTCACCTAGAAACTCCATTCACACGTTTTATAATTCAGCTTACTGTGGAGACACATGCTGGAACTTTTTACTTTGAAATGTTTTGTAGTTTCTGAGTTATTTAAGTTAAACGCCCAATGCATTCCCAATGGCAATAGCACAAACTTTGGCATGCTACTAGTCCTACATACTTACACCTAGAAACCCCATTCAAACCTATTTAGGTTCATCTTACGGTGGACATATTTGCCTGAAAAGGAATCTTTGAAATGTTTCATCGTTTTAGAAATATAGTGCTTTCAAATTTGAGACATTCACAATGGGGCTCAATGGCAGATATTGGCACGTCAAAAAAGCACTTTCACCTAGAAACTCCATTCACACTTTTTATAATTCAGCTTTCTGTGGAGACACATGCTGGAACTTTTTACTTTGAAATGTTTTGTAGTTTTTGAGTTATTTAAGTTAAACGCCCAATGCATTCCCAATGGCAATAGCACAAACTTTGGCATGCTACTAGTCCTACATACTTACACCTAGAAACCCCATTCAAACCTATTTAGGTTCATCTTACGGTGGACATGTTTGCCTGAAAAGGAATCTTTGAAATGTTTCATCGTTTTAGAAATATAGTGCTTTCAAATTTGAGACATTTACAATGGGGCTCAATGGCAGATATTGGCACGTCAAAAAAGCACTTTCACCTAGAAACTCCATTCACACTTTTTATAATTCAGCTTTCTGTGGAGACACATGCTGGAACTTTTTACTTTGAAATGTTTTGTAGTTTCTGAGTTATTTAAGTTAAACGCCCAATGCATTCCCAATGGCAATAGCACAAACTTTGGCATGCTACTAGTCCTACATACTTACACCTAGAAACCCCATTCAAACCTATTTAGGTTCATCTTACGGTGGACATGTTTGCCTGAAAAGGAATCTTTGAAATGTTTCATCGTTTTAGAAATATAGTGCTTTCAAATTTTAGACATTTACAATGGGGCTCAATGCCAGATATTGGCACGTCAAAAAAGCACTTTCACCTAGAAACTCCATTCACACTTTTTATAATTCAGCTTTCTGTGGAGACACATGCTGGAACTTTTTACTTTGAAATGTTTTGTAGTTTCTGAGAGATTTAAGTTAAAAGCCCAATGCATTACCAATGGCAATAGCACAAACTTTGGCATGCTACTAGTCCTACATACTTACACCTAGAAACCCCATTCAAACCTATTTAGGTTCATCTTACGGTGGACATGTTTGCCTGAAAAGGAATCTTTGAAATGTTTCATCGTTTTAGAAATATAGTGCTTTCAAATTTTAGACATTTACAATGGGGCTCAATGGCAGATATTGGCACGTCAACAAAGCACTTTCACCTAGAAACTCCATTCACACTTTTTATAATTCAGCTTTCTGTGGAGACACATGCTGGAACTTTTTACTTTGAAATGTTTTGTAGTTTCTGAGAGATTTAAGTTAAAAGCCCAATGCATTACCAATGGCAATAGCACAAACTTTGGCATGCTACTAGTCCTACATACTTACACCTAGAAACCCCATTCAAACCTATTTAGGTTCATCTTACGGTGGACATGTTTGCCTGAAAAGGAATCTTTGAAATGTTTCATCGTTTTAGAAATATAGTGCTTTCAAATTTGAGACATTTACAATGGGGCTCAATGGCAGATATTGGCACATCAAAAAAGCACTTTCACCTAGAAACTCCATTCACACTTTTAATAATTCAGCTTTCTGTGGAGACACATGCTGGAACTTTTTACTTTGAAATGTTTTGTAGTTTCTGAGAGATTTAAGTTAAAAGCCCAATGCATTACCAATGGCAATAGCACAAACTTTGGCATGCTACTAGTCCTACATACTTACACCTAGAAACCCCATTCAAACCAATTTAGGTTCATCTTACGGTGGACATGTTTGCCTGAATAGGAATCTTTGAAATGTTTCATCGTTTTAGAAATATAGTCCTTTTAAATTTGAGAAATTCAGAATGGGGGTCATTGGCAGATTTTGGCAAGTAAAGATTTGAGTGGGGTTTGAACCCACAATCTCCAGATCAAGTAGTCAGTGTGCTAAGTCACTGATCGACTTGCTACCTGCCACAACACAGTCTGCTGTTCCCTTTGAGTACAACATTGATACAAAAATAAAATACAAAAAATAAAATAACAGGAGATTTGTCTATTGTTTATTTTGCTGTTGTTTATCTCTAGACGTTCAAATGTTTATGAACCACAATGGAAACAAGTCTCTGGCTCTTCTGTCATTATCTATTCAGCCTTTTAAGAACAGCATGCACAGTGGCTCACTGGGTACAGAGCCTGCCTGGGAATCAGGAGGCTGCAGGTTCAAGTCCTGGCTCTGACATAGTGTCCCAAAATCATGAAAATATAACAAAATATATTATGCCGTCCCAAACCATGGACTATAGTATGTCGTTTTTTCATGATTTTTATATTTTTTTCAAATCCTCCAAAATCATGAAAAACGACATGCTATAGTATGCCGTCCGAAACCATGACCATAGTATGTCGTTTTTTCATGATTTTCATCTTTTTTTCAAATAGTCCAAAATCACGAAAAACGACATGCTATAATATGCCGTCCGAAAAAAATTATAACTTTGGCATGCTACTAGTCCTACATACTTACACCTAGAATCCCCATTCAAACCTATTTAGGTTCATCTTACGGTGGACATGTTTGCCTGAAAAGGAATCTTTGAAATGTTTCATAGTTTTAGAAATATAGTGCTTTCAATTTGAGAAATGTATAATGGCAGATAGTGGCACGTCAAAAAATCTTTCACCTAGAAACTCCATTCACACGTTTTATAATTCATCTTAATGTGGAGACACATGCTGGAACTTTTTACTTTGAAATGTTTTGTCGTTTCTGAGTTATTTAAGTTAAACGCCCAATGCATTCCCAATGGCAATAGCACAAACTTTGGCATGCTACTAGTCCTACATACTTACACCTAGAAACCCCATTCAAACCTATTTAGGTTCATCTTACGGTGGACATATTTGCCTGAAAAGGAATCTTTGAAATGTTTCATCGTTTTAGAAATATAGTGCTTTCAAATTTGAGACATTTACAATGGGGCTCAATGGCAGATATTGGCACGTCAAAAAAGCACTTTCACCTAGAAACTCCATTCACACTTTTTATAATTCAGCTTTCTGTGGAGACACATGCTGGAACTTTTTACTTTGAAATGTTTTGTAGTTTCTGAGTTATTTAAGTTAAACGCCCAATGCATTCCCAATGGCAATAGCACAAACTTTGGCATGCTACTAGTCCTACATCCTTACACCTAGAAACCCCATTCAAACCTATTTAGGTTCATCTTACGGTGGACATGTTTGCCTGAAAAGGAATCTTTGAAATGTTTCATCGTTTTAGAAATATAGTGCTTTTAAATTTGAGACATTTACAATGGGGCTCAATGGCAGATATTGGCACGTCAAAAAAGCACTTTCACCTAGAAACTCCATTCACACTTTTTATAATTCAGCTTTCTGTGGAGACACATGCTGGAACTTTTTACTTTGAAATGTTTTGTAGTTTCTGAGAGATTTAAGTTAAAAGCCCAATGCATTCCCAATGGCAATAGCACAAACTTTGGCATGCTACTAGTCCTACATACTTACACCTAGAAACCCCATTCAAACCTATTTAGGTTCATCTTACGGTGGACATGTTTGCCTGAAAAGGAATCTTTGAAATGTTTCATCGTTTTAGAAATATAGTGCTTTAAATTTGAGACATTTACAATGGGGCTCAATGGCAGATATTGGCACGTCAAAAAAGCACTTTCACCTAGAAACTCCATTCACACTTTTTATAATTCAGCTTTCTGTGGAGACACATGCTGGAACTTTTTACTTTGAAATGTTTTGTAGTTTGAGTTATTTAAGTTAAACGCCCAATGCATTCCCAATGGCAATAGCACAAACTTTGGCATGCTACTAGTCCTACATACTTACACCTAGAAACCCCATTCAAACCTATTTAGGTTCATCTTACGGTGGACGTGTTTGCCTGAAAAGGAATCTTTGAAATGTTTCATCGTTTTAGAAATATAGTGCTTTTAAATTTGAGAAATTCAGAATGGGGGTCATTGGCAGATTTTGGCAAGTAAAGATTTGAGTGGGGTTTGAACCCACAATCTCCAGATCATGTAGTCAGTGTGCTAAGTCACTGATCTACTTGCTACCTGCCACAACACAGTCTGCTGTTCCCTTTGAGTACAACATTGATACAAAAATAAAATACAAAAAATAAAATAACAGGAGATTTGTCTATTGTTTATTTTGCTGTTGTTTATCTCTAGACGTTCAAATGTTTATGAACCACAATGGAAACAAGTCTCTGGCTCTTCTGTCATTATCTATTCGGCCTTTTAAGAACAGCATGCACAGTGGCTCACTGGGTACAGAGCCTGCCTGGGAATCAGGAGGCTGCAGGTTCAAGTCCTGGCTCTGACATAGTGTCCCAAAATCATGAAAATATAACAAAATATATTATGCCGTCCCAAACCATGGACTATAGTATGTCGTTTTTTCATGATTTTTATATTTTTTTCAAATCCTCCATAATCATGAAAAACGACATGCTATAGTATGCCGTCCGAAACCATGACCATAGTATGTCGTTTTTTCATGATTTTCATCTTTTTTTCAAATAGTCCAAAATCACGAAAAACGACATGCTATAGTATGCCGTCCGAAAAAAATTATAACTTTGGCATGCTACTAGTCCTACATACTTACACCTAGAAACCCCATTCAAACCTATTTAGGTTCATCTTACGGTGGACGTGTTTGCCTGAAAAGGAATCTTTGAAATGTTTCATCGTTTTAGAAATATAGTGCTTTTAAATTTGAGAAATTCAGAATGGGGGTCATTGGCAGATTTTGGCAAGTAAAGATTTGAGTGGGGTTTGAACCCACAATCTCCAGATCATGTAGTCAGTGTGCTAAGTCACTGATCTACTTGCTACCTGCCACAACACAGTCTGCTGTTCCCTTTGAGTACAACATTGATACAAAAATAAAATACAAAAAATAAAATAACAGGAGATTTGTCTATTGTTTATTTTGCTGTTGTTTATCTCTAGACGTTCAAATGTTTATGAACCACAATGGAAACAAGTCTCTGGCTCTTCTGTCATTATCTATTCGGCCTTTTAAGAACAGCATGCACAGTGGCTCACTGGGTACAGAGCCTGCCTGGGAATCAGGAGGCTGCAGGTTCAAGTCCTGGCTCTGACATAGTGTCCCAAAATCATGAAAATATAACAAAATATATTATGCCGTCCCAAACCATGGACTATAGTATGTCGTTTTTTCATGATTTTTATATTTTTTTCAAATCCTCCAAAATCATGAAAAACGACATGCTATAGTATGCCGTCCGAAACCATGACCATAGTATGTCGTTTTTTCATGATTTTCATCTTTTATTTCAAATAGTCCAAAATCACGAAAAACGACATGCTATAGTATGCCGTCCGAAAAAAATTATAACTTTGGCATGCTACTAGTCCTACATACTTACACCTAGAATCCCCATTCAAACCTATTTAGGTTCATCTTACGGTGGACATGTTTGCCTGAAAAGGAATCTTTGAAATGTTTCATAGTTTTAGAAATATAGTGCTTTCAATTTGAGAAATTTATAATGGCAGATAGTGGCACGTCAAAAAATCTTTCACCTAGAAACTCCATTCACACGTTTTATAATTCAGCTTACTGTGGAGACACATGCTGGAACTTTTTACTTTGAAATGTTTTGTAGTTTCTGAGTTATTTAAGTTAAACGCCCAATGCATTCCCAATGGCAATAGCACAAACTTTGGCATGCTACTAGTCCTACATACTTACACCTAGAAACCCCATTCAAACCTATTTAGGTTCATCTTACGGTGGACATATTTGCCTGAAAAGGAATCTTTGAAATGTTTCATCGTTTTAGAAATATAGTGCTTTCAAATTTGAGACATTCACAATGGGGCTCAATGGCAGATATTGGCACGTCAAAAAAGCACTTTCACCTAGAAACTCCATTCACACTTTTTATAATTCAGCTTTCTGTGGAGACACATGCTGGAACTTTTTACTTTGAAATGTTTTGTAGTTTTTGAGTTATTTAAGTTAAACGCCCAATGCATTCCCAATGGCAATAGCACAAACTTTGGCATGCTACTAGTCCTACATACTTACACCTAGAAACCCCATTCAAACCTATTTAGGTTCATCTTACGGTGGACATGTTTGCCTGAAAAGGAATCTTTGAAATGTTTCATCGTTTTAGAAATATAGTGCTTTCAAATTTGAGACATTTACAATGGGGCTCAATGGCAGATATTGGCACGTCAAAAAAGCACTTTCACCTAGAAACTCCATTCACACTTTTTATAATTCAGCTTTCTGTGGAGACACATGCTGGAACTTTTTACTTTGAAATGTTTTGTAGTTTCTGAGTTATTTAAGTTAAACGCCCAATGCATTCCCAATGGCAATAGCACAAACTTTGGCATGCTACTAGTCCTACATACTTACACCTAGAAACCCCATTCAAACCTATTTAGGTTCATCTTACGGTGGACATGTTTGCCTGAAAAGGAATCTTTGAAATGTTTCATCGTTTTAGAAATATAGTGCTTTCAAATTTTAGACATTTACAATGGGGCTCAATGCCAGATATTGGCACGTCAAAAAAGCACTTTCACCTAGAAACTCCATTCACACTTTTTATAATTCAGCTTTCTGTGGAGACACATGCTGGAACTTTTTACTTTGAAATGTTTTGTAGTTTCTGAGAGATTTAAGTTAAAAGCCCAATGCATTACCAATGGCAATAGCACAAACTTTGGCATGCTACTAGTCCTACATACTTACACCTAGAAACCCCATTCAAACCTATTTAGGTTCATCTTACGGTGGACATGTTTGCCTGAAAAGGAATCTTTGAAATGTTTCATCGTTTTAGAAATATAGTGCTTTCAAATTTGAGACATTTACAATGGGGCTCAATGGCAGATATTGGCACGTCAAAAAAGCACTTTCACCTAGAAACTCCATTCACACTTTTTATAATTCAGCTTTCTGTGGAGACACATGCTGGAACTTTTTACTTTGAAATGTTTTGTAGTTTCTGAGTTATTTAAGTTAAACGCCCAATGCATTCCCAATGGCAATAGCACAAACGTTGGCATGCTACTAGTCCTACATACTTACACCTAGAAACCCCATTCAAACCTATTTAGGTTCATCTTACGGTGGACATGTTTGCCTGAAAAGGAATCTTTGAAATGTTTCATCGTTTTAGAAATATAGTGCTTTCAAATTTGAGACATTTACAATGGGGCTCAATGGCAGATATTGGCACGTCAAAAAAGCACTTTCACCTAGAAACTCCATTCACACTTTTTATAATTCAGCTTTCTGTGGAGACACATGCTGGAACTTTTTACTTTGTAATGTTTTGTAGTTTCTGAGAGATTTAAGTTAAAAGCCCAATGCATTACCAATGGCAATAGCACAAACTTTGGCATGCTACTAGTCCTACATACTTACACCTAGAAACCCCATTCAAACCTATTTAGGTTCATCTTACGGTGGACATGTTTGCCTGAAAAGGAATCTTTGAAATGTTTCATCGTTTTAGAAATATAGTGCTTTCAAATTTGAGACATTTACAATGGGGCTCAATGGCAGATATTGGCACGTCAAAAAAGCACTTTCACCTAGAAACTCCATTCACACTTTTTATAATTCAGCTTTCTGTGGAGACACATGCTGGAACTTTTTACTTTGAAATGTTTTGTAGTTTCTGAGTTATTTTAGTTAAACGACCAATGCATTCCCAATGGCAATAGCACAAACTTTGGCATGCTACTAGTCCTACATACTTACACCTAGAAACCCCATTCAAACCTATTTAGGTTCATCTTACGGTGGACATGTTTGCCTGAAAAGGAATCTTTCATCGTTTTAGAAATATAGTGCTTTTAAATTTGAGAAATTCAGAATGGGGGTCATTGGCAGATTTTGGCAAGTAAAGATTTGAGTGGGGTTTGAACCCACAATTTCCAGATCATGTAGTCAGTGTGCTAAGTCACTGATCTACTTGCTACCTGCCACAACACAGTCTGCTGTTCCCTTTTGAGTACAACATTGATACAAAAATAAAATACAAAAAATAAAATAACAGGAGATTTGTCTATTGTTTATTTTGCTGTTGTTTATCTCTAGACGTTCAAATGTTTATGAACCACAATGGAAACAAGTCTCTGGCTCTTCTGTCATTATCTATTCGGCCTTTTAAGAACAGCATGCACAGTGGCTCACTGGGTACAGAGCCTGCCTGGGAATCAGGAGGCTGCAGGTTCAAGTCCTGGCTCTGACATAGTGTCCCAAAATCATGAAAATATAACAAAATATATTATGCCGTCCCAAACCATGGACTATAGTATGTCGTTTTTTCATGATTTTTATATTTTTTTCAAATCCTCCAAAATCATGAAAAACGACATGCTATAGTATGCCGTCCGAAGCCATGACCATAGTATGTCGTTTTTTCATGATTTTCATCTTTTTTTCAAATAGTCCAAAATCACGAAAAACGACATGCTATAGTATGCCGTCCGAAAAAAATTATAACTTTGGCATGCTACTAGTCCTACATACTTACACCTAGAATCCCCATTCAAACCTATTTAGGTTCATCTTACGGTGGACATGTTTGCCTGAAAAGGAATCTTTGAAATGTTTCATAGTTTTAGAAATATAGTGCTTTCAATTTGAGAAATTTATAATGGCAGATAGTGGCACGTCAAAAAATCTTTCACCTAGAAACTCCATTCACACGTTTTATAATTCAGCTTACTGTGGAGACACATGCTGGAACTTTTTACTTTGAAATGTTTTGTAGTTTCTGAGTTATTTAAGTTAAACGCCCAATGCATTCCCAATGGCAATAGCACAAACTTTGGCATGCTACTAGTCCTACATACTTACACCTAGAAACCCCATTCAAACCTATTTAGGTTCATCTTACGGTGGACATATTTGCCTGAAAAGGAATCGTTGAAATGTTTCATCGTTTTAGAAATATAGTGCTTTCAAATTTGAGACATTTACAATGGGGCTCAATGGCAGATATTGGCACGTCAAAAAAGCACTTTCACCTAGAAACTCCATTCACACTTTTTATAATTCAGCTTTCTGTGGAGACACATGCTGGAACTTTTTACTTTGAAATGTTTTGTAGTTTCTGAGTTATTTAAGTTAAACGCCCAATGCATTCCCAATGGCAATAGCACAAACTTTGGCATGCTACTAGTCCTACATACTTACACCTAGAAACCCCATTCAAACCTATTTAGGTTCATCTTACGGTGGACATGTTTGCCTGAAAAGGAATCTTTGAAATGTTTCATCGTTTTAGAAATATAGTGCTTTCAAATTTGAGACATTTACAATGGGGCTCAATGGCAGATATTGGCACATCAAAAAAGCACTTTCACCTAGAAACTCCATTCACACTTTTAATAATTCAGCTTTCTGTGGAGACACATGCTGGAACTTTTTACTTTGAAATGTTTTGTAGTTTCTGAGAGATTTAAGTTAAAAGCCCAATGCATTACCAATGGCAATAGCACAAACTTTGGCATGCTACTAGTCCTACATACTTACACCTAGAAACCCCATTCAAACCAATTTAGGTTCATCTTACGGTGGACATGTTTGCCTGAATAGGAATCTTTGAAATGTTTCATCGTTTTAGAAATATAGTCCTTTTAAATTTGAGAAATTCAGAATGGGGGTCATTGGCAGATTTTGGCAAGTAAAGATTTGAGTGGGGTTTGAACCCACAATCTCCAGATCAAGTAGTCAGTGTGCTAAGTCACTGATCGACTTGCTACCTGCCACAACACAGTCTGCTGTTCCCTTTGAGTACAACATTGATACAAAAATAAAATACAAAAAATAAAATAACAGGAGATTTGTCTATTGTTTATTTTGCTGTTGTTTATCTCTAGACGTTCAAATGTTTATGAACCACAATGGAAACAAGTCTCTGGCTCTTCTGTCATTATCTATTCGGCCTTTTAAGAACAGCATGCACAGTGGCTCACTGGGTACAGAGCCTGCCTGGGAATCAGGAGGCTGCAGGTTCAAGTCCTGGCTCTGACATAGTGTCCCAAAATCATGAAAATATAACAAAATATATTATGCCGTCCCAAACCATGGACTATAGTATGTCGTTTTTTCATGATTTTTATATTTTTTTCAAATCCTCCAAAATCATGAAAAACGACATGCTATAGTATGCCGTCCGAAGCCATGACCATAGTATGTCGTTTTTTCATGATTTTCATCTTTTTTTCAAATAGTCCAAAATCACGAAAAACGACATGCTATAGTATGCCGTCCGAAAAAAATTATAACTTTGGCATGCTACTAGTCCTACATACTTACACCTAGAATCCCCATTCAAACCTATTTAGGTTCATCTTACGGTGGACATGTTTGCCTGAAAAGGAATCTTTGAAATGTTTCATAGTTTTAGAAATATAGTGCTTTCAATTTGAGAAATTTATAATGGCAGATAGTGGCACGTCAAAAAATCTTTCACCTAGAAACTCCATTCACACGTTTTATAATTCAGCTTACTGTGGAGACACATGCTGGAACTTTTTACTTTGAAATGTTTTGTAGTTTCTGAGTTATTTAAGTTAAACGCCCAATGCATTCCCAATGGCAATAGCACAAACTTTGGCATGCTACTAGTCCTACATACTTACACCTAGAAACCCCATTCAAACCTATTTAGGTTCATCTTACGGTGGACATATTTGCCTGAAAAGGAATCGTTGAAATGTTTCATCGTTTTAGAAATATAGTGCTTTCAAATTTGAGACATTTACAATGGGGCTCAATGGCAGATATTGGCACGTCAAAAAAGCACTTTCACCTAGAAACTCCATTCACACTTTTTATAATTCAGCTTTCTGTGGAGACACATGCTGGAACTTTTTACTTTGAAATGTTTTGTAGTTTCTGAGTTATTTAAGTTAAACGCCCAATGCATTCCCAATGGCAATAGCACAAACTTTGGCATGCTACTAGTCCTACATACTTACACCTAGAAACCCCATTCAAACCTATTTAGGTTCATCTTACGGTGGACATGTTTGCCTGAAAAGGAATCTTTGAAATGTTTCATCGTTTTAGAAATATAGTGCTTTCAAATTTGAGACATTTACAATGGGGCTCAATGGCAGATATTGGCACATCAAAAAAGCACTTTCACCTAGAAACTCCATTCACACTTTTAATAATTCAGCTTTCTGTGGAGACACATGCTGGAACTTTTTACTTTGAAATGTTTTGTAGTTTCTGAGAGATTTAAGTTAAAAGCCCAATGCATTACCAATGGCAATAGCACAAACTTTGGCATGCTACTAGTCCTACATACTTACACCTAGAAACCCCATTCAAACCAATTTAGGTTCATCTTACGGTGGACATGTTTGCCTGAATAGGAATCTTTGAAATGTTTCATCGTTTTAGAAATATAGTCCTTTTAAATTTGAGAAATTCAGAATGGGGGTCATTGGCAGATTTTGGCAAGTAAAGATTTGAGTGGGGTTTGAACCCACAATCTCCAGATCAAGTAGTCAGTGTGCTAAGTCACTGATCGACTTGCTACCTGCCACAACACAGTCTGCTGTTCCCTTTGAGTACAACATTGATACAAAAATAAAATACAAAAAATAAAATAACAGGAGATTTGTCTATTGTTTATTTTGCTGTTGTTTATCTCTAGACGTTCAAATGTTTATGAACCACAATGGAAACAAGTCTCTGGCTCTTCTGTCATTATCTATTCAGCCTTTTAAGAACAGCATGCACAGTGGCTCACTGGGTACAGAGCCTGCCTGGGAATCAGGAGGCTGCAGGTTCAAGTCCTGGCTCTGACAAAGTGTCCCAAAATCATGAAAATATAACAAAATATATTATGCCGTCCCAAACCATGGACTATAGTATGTCGTTTTTTCATGATTTTTATATTTTTTTCAAATCCTCCAAAATCATGAAAAACGACATGCTATAGTATGCCGTCCGAAACCATGACCATAGTATGTCGTTTTTTCATGATTTTCATCTTTTTTTCAAATAGTCCAAAATCACGAAAAACGACATGCTATAATATGCCGTCCGAAAAAAATTATAACTTTGGCATGCTACTAGTCCTACATACTTACACCTAGAATCCCCATTCAAACCTATTTAGGTTCATCTTACGGTGGACATGTTTGCCTGAAAAGGAATCTTTGAAATGTTTCATAGTTTTAGAAATATAGTGCTTTCAATTTGAGAAATGTATAATGGCAGATAGTGGCACGTCAAAAAATCTTTCACCTAGAAACTCCATTCACACGTTTTATAATTCATCTTAATGTGGAGACACATGCTGGAACTTTTTACTTTGAAATGTTTTGTCGTTTCTGAGTTATTTAAGTTAAACGCCCAATGCATTCCCAATGGCAATAGCACAAACTTTGGCATGCTACTAGTCCTACATACTTACACCTAGAAACCCCATTCAAACCTATTTAGGTTCATCTTACGGTGGACATATTTGCCTGAAAAGGAATCTTTGAAATGTTTCATCGTTTTAGAAATATAGTGCTTTCAAATTTGAGACATTTACAATGGGGCTCAATGGCAGATATTGGCACGTCAAAAAAGCACTTTCACCTAGAAACTCCATTCACACTTTTTATAATTCAGCTTTCTGTGGAGACACATGCTGGAACTTTTTACTTTGAAATGTTTTGTAGTTTCTGAGTTATTTAAGTTAAACGCCCAATGCATTCCCAATGGCAATAGCACAAACTTTGGCATGCTACTAGTCCTACATCCTTACACCTAGAAACCCCATTCAAACCTATTTAGGTTCATCTTACGGTGGACATGTTTGCCTGAAAAGGAATCTTTGAAATGTTTCATCGTTTTAGAAATATAGTGCTTTTAAATTTGAGACATTTACAATGGGGCTCAATGGCAGATATTGGCACGTCAAAAAAGCACTTTCACCTAGAAACTCCATTCACACTTTTTATAATTCAGCTTTCTGTGGAGACACATGCTGGAACTTTTTACTTTGAAATGTTTTGTAGTTTCTGAGAGATTTAAGTTAAAAGCCCAATGCATTCCCAATGGCAATAGCACAAACTTTGGCATGCTACTAGTCCTACATACTTACACCTAGAAACCCCATTCAAACCTATTTAGGTTCATCTTACGGTGGACATGTTTGCCTGAAAAGGAATCTTTGAAATGTTTCATCGTTTTAGAAATATAGTGCTTTAAATTTGAGACATTTACAATGGGGCTCAATGGCAGATATTGGCACGTCAAAAAAGCACTTTCACCTAGAAACTCCATTCACACTTTTTATAATTCAGCTTTCTGTGGAGACACATGCTGGAACTTTTTACTTTGAAATGTTTTGTAGTTTGAGTTATTTAAGTTAAACGCCCAATGCATTCCCAATGGCAATAGCACAAACTTTGGCATGCTACTAGTCCTACATACTTACACCTAGAAACCCCATTCAAACCTATTTAGGTTCATCTTACGGTGGACGTGTTTGCCTGAAAAGGAATCTTTGAAATGTTTCATCGTTTTAGAAATATAGTGCTTTTAAATTTGAGAAATTCAGAATGGGGGTCATTGGCAGATTTTGGCAAGTAAAGATTTGAGTGGGGTTTGAACCCACAATCTCCAGATCATGTAGTCAGTGTGCTAAGTCACTGATCTACTTGCTACCTGCCACAACACAGTCTGCTGTTCCCTTTGAGTACAACATTGATACAAAAATAAAATACAAAAAATAAAATAACAGGAGATTTGTCTATTGTTTATTTTGCTGTTGTTTATCTCTAGACGTTCAAATGTTTATGAACCACAATGGAAACAAGTCTCTGGCTCTTCTGTCATTATCTATTCGGCCTTTTAAGAACAGCATGCACAGTGGCTCACTGGGTACAGAGCCTGCCTGGGAATCAGGAGGCTGCAGGTTCAAGTCCTGGCTCTGACATAGTGTCCCAAAATCATGAAAATATAACAAAATATATTATGCCGTCCCAAACCATGGACTATAGTATGTCGTTTTTTCATGATTTTTATATTTTTTTCAAATCCTCCATAATCATGAAAAACGACATGCTATAGTATGCCGTCCGAAACCATGACCATAGTATGTCGTTTTTTCATGATTTTCATCTTTTTTTCAAATAGTCCAAAATCACGAAAAACGACATGCTATAGTATGCCGTCCGAAAAAAATTATAACTTTGGCATGCTACTAGTCCTACATACTTACACCTAGAAACCCCATTCAAACCTATTTAGGTTCATCTTACGGTGGACGTGTTTGCCTGAAAAGGAATCTTTGAAATGTTTCATCGTTTTAGAAATATAGTGCTTTTAAATTTGAGAAATTCAGAATGGGGGTCATTGGCAGATTTTGGCAAGTAAAGATTTGAGTGGGGTTTGAACCCACAATCTCCAGATCATGTAGTCAGTGTGCTAAGTCACTGATCTACTTGCTACCTGCCACAACACAGTCTGCTGTTCCCTTTGAGTACAACATTGATACAAAAATAAAATACAAAAAATAAAATAACAGGAGATTTGTCTATTGTTTATTTTGCTGTTGTTTATCTCTAGACGTTCAAATGTTTATGAACCACAATGGAAACAAGTCTCTGGCTCTTCTGTCATTATCTATTCGGCCTTTTAAGAACAGCATGCACAGTGGCTCACTGGGTACAGAGCCTGCCTGGGAATCAGGAGGCTGCAGGTTCAAGTCCTGGCTCTGACATAGTGTCCCAAAATCATGAAAATATAACAAAATATATTATGCCGTCCCAAACCATGGACTATAGTATGTCGTTTTTTCATGATTTTTATATTTTTTTCAAATCCTCCAAAATCATGAAAAACGACATGCTATAGTATGCCGTCCGAAACCATGACCATAGTATGTCGTTTTTTCATGATTTTCATCTTTTTTTTCAAATAGTCCAAAATCACGAAAAACGACATGCTATAGTATGCCGTCCGAAAAAAATTATAACTTTGGCATGCTACTAGTCCTACATACTTACACCTAGAATCCCCATTCAAACCTATTTAGGTTCATCTTACGGTGGACATGTTTGCCTGAAAAGGAATCTTTGAAATGTTTCATAGTTTTAGAAATATAGTGCTTTCAATTTGAGAAATTTATAATGGCAGATAGTGGCACGTCAAAAAATCTTTCACCTAGAAACTCCATTCACACGTTTTATAATTCAGCTTACTGTGGAGACACATGCTGGAACTTTTTACTTTGAAATGTTTTGTAGTTTCTGAGTTATTTAAGTTAAACGCCCAATGCATTCCCAATGGCAATAGCACAAACTTTGGCATGCTACTAGTCCTACATACTTACACCTAGAAACCCCATTCAAACCTATTTAGGTTCATCTTACGGTGGACATATTTGCCTGAAAAGGAATCTTTGAAATGTTTCATCGTTTTAGAAATATAGTGCTTTCAAATTTGAGACATTCACAATGGGGCTCAATGGCAGATATTGGCACGTCAAAAAAGCACTTTCACCTAGAAACTCCATTCACACTTTTTATAATTCAGCTTTCTGTGGAGACACATGCTGGAACTTTTTACTTTGAAATGTTTTGTAGTTTTTGAGTTATTTAAGTTAAACGCCCAATGCATTCCCAATGGCAATAGCACAAACTTTGGCATGCTACTAGTCCTACATACTTACACCTAGAAACCCCATTCAAACCTATTTAGGTTCATCTTACGGTGGACATGTTTGCCTGAAAAGGAATCTTTGAAATGTTTCATCGTTTTAGAAATATAGTGCTTTCAAATTTGAGACATTTACAATGGGGCTCAATGGCAGATATTGGCACGTCAAAAAAGCACTTTCACCTAGAAACTCCATTCACACTTTTTATAATTCAGCTTTCTGTGGAGACACATGCTGGAACTTTTTACTTTGAAATGTTTTGTAGTTTCTGAGTTATTTAAGTTAAACGCCCAATGCATTCCCAATGGCAATAGCACAAACTTTGGCATGCTACTAGTCCTACATACTTACACCTAGAAACCCCATTCAAACCTATTTAGGTTCATCTTACGGTGGACATGTTTGCCTGAAAAGGAATCTTTGAAATGTTTCATCGTTTTAGAAATATAGTGCTTTCAAATTTTAGACATTTACAATGGGGCTCAATGCCAGATATTGGCACGTCAAAAAAGCACTTTCACCTAGAAACTCCATTCACACTTTTTATAATTCAGCTTTCTGTGGAGACACATGCTGGAACTTTTTACTTTGAAATGTTTTGTAGTTTCTGAGAGATTTAAGTTAAAAGCCCAATGCATTACCAATGGCAATAGCACAAACTTTGGCATGCTACTAGTCCTACATACTTACACCTAGAAACCCCATTCAAACCTATTTAGGTTCATCTTACGGTGGACATGTTTGCCTGAAAAGGAATCTTTGAAATGTTTCATCGTTTTAGAAATATAGTGCTTTCAAATTTGAGACATTTACAATGGGGCTCAATGGCAGATATTGGCACGTCAAAAAAGCACTTTCACCTAGAAACTCCATTCACACTTTTTATAATTCAGCTTTCTGTGGAGACACATGCTGGAACTTTTTACTTTGAAATGTTTTGTAGTTTCTGAGTTATTTAAGTTAAACGCCCAATGCATTCCCAATGGCAATAGCACAAACGTTGGCATGCTACTAGTCCTACATACTTACACCTAGAAACCCCATTCAAACCTATTTAGGTTCATCTTACGGTGGACATGTTTGCCTGAAAAGGAATCTTTGAAATGTTTCATCGTTTTAGAAATATAGTGCTTTCAAATTTGAGACATTTACAATGGGGCTCAATGGCAGATATTGGCACGTCAAAAAAGCACTTTCACCTAGAAACTCCATTCACACTTTTTATAATTCAGCTTTCTGTGGAGACACATGCTGGAACTTTTTACTTTGTAATGTTTTGTAGTTTCTGAGAGATTTAAGTTAAAAGCCCAATGCATTACCAATGGCAATAGCACAAACTTTGGCATGCTACTAGTCCTACATACTTACACCTAGAAACCCCATTCAAACCTATTTAGGTTCATCTTACGGTGGACATGTTTGCCTGAAAAGGAATCTTTGAAATGTTTCATCGTTTTAGAAATATAGTGCTTTCAAATTTGAGACATTTACAATGGGGCTCAATGGCAGATATTGGCACGTCAAAAAAGCACTTTCACCTAGAAACTCCATTCACACTTTTTATAATTCAGCTTTCTGTGGAGACACATGCTGGAACTTTTTACTTTGAAATGTTTTGTAGTTTCTGAGTTATTTTAGTTAAACGACCAATGCATTCCCAATGGCAATAGCACAAACTTTGGCATGCTACTAGTCCTACATACTTACACCTAGAAACCCCATTCAAACCTATTTAGGTTCATCTTACGGTGGACATGTTTGCCTGAAAAGGAATCTTTCATCGTTTTAGAAATATAGTGCTTTTAAATTTGAGAAATTCAGAATGGGGGTCATTGGCAGATTTTGGCAAGTAAAGATTTGAGTGGGGTTTGAACCCACAATTTCCAGATCATGTAGTCAGTGTGCTAAGTCACTGATCTACTTGCTACCTGCCACAACACAGTCTGCTGTTCCCTTTTGAGTACAACATTGATACAAAAATAAAATACAAAAAATAAAATAACAGGAGATTTGTCTATTGTTTATTTTGCTGTTGTTTATCTCTAGACGTTCAAATGTTTATGAACCACAATGGAAACAAGTCTCTGGCTCTTCTGTCATTATCTATTCGGCCTTTTAAGAACAGCATGCACAGTGGCTCACTGGGTACAGAGCCTGCCTGGGAATCAGGAGGCTGCAGGTTCAAGTCCTGGCTCTGACATAGTGTCCCAAAATCATGAAAATATAACAAAATATATTATGCCGTCCCAAACCATGGACTATAGTATGTCGTTTTTTCATGATTTTTATATTTTTTTCAAATCCTCCAAAATCATGAAAAACGACATGCTATAGTATGCCGTCCGAAGCCATGACCATAGTATGTCGTTTTTTCATGATTTTCATCTTTTTTTCAAATAGTCCAAAATCACGAAAAACGACATGCTATAGTATGCCGTCCGAAAAAAATTATAACTTTGGCATGCTACTAGTCCTACATACTTACACCTAGAATCCCCATTCAAACCTATTTAGGTTCATCTTACGGTGGACATGTTTGCCTGAAAAGGAATCTTTGAAATGTTTCATAGTTTTAGAAATATAGTGCTTTCAATTTGAGAAATTTATAATGGCAGATAGTGGCACGTCAAAAAATCTTTCACCTAGAAACTCCATTCACACGTTTTATAATTCAGCTTACTGTGGAGACACATGCTGGAACTTTTTACTTTGAAATGTTTTGTAGTTTCTGAGTTATTTAAGTTAAACGCCCAATGCATTCCCAATGGCAATAGCACAAACTTTGGCATGCTACTAGTCCTACATACTTACACCTAGAAACCCCATTCAAACCTATTTAGGTTCATCTTACGGTGGACATATTTGCCTGAAAAGGAATCGTTGAAATGTTTCATCGTTTTAGAAATATAGTGCTTTCAAATTTGAGACATTTACAATGGGGCTCAATGGCAGATATTGGCACGTCAAAAAAGCACTTTCACCTAGAAACTCCATTCACACTTTTTATAATTCAGCTTTCTGTGGAGACACATGCTGGAACTTTTTACTTTGAAATGTTTTGTAGTTTCTGAGTTATTTAAGTTAAACGCCCAATGCATTCCCAATGGCAATAGCACAAACTTTGGCATGCTACTAGTCCTACATACTTACACCTAGAAACCCCATTCAAACCTATTTAGGTTCATCTTACGGTGGACATGTTTGCCTGAAAAGGAATCTTTGAAATGTTTCATCGTTTTAGAAATATAGTGCTTTCAAATTTTAGACATTTACAATGGGGCTCAATGGCAGATATTGGCACGTCAAAAAAGCACTTTCACCTAGAAACTCCATTCACACTTTTTATAATTCAGCTTTCTGTGGAGACACATGCTGGAACTTTTTACTTTGAAATGTTTTGTAGTTTCTGAGAGATTTAAGTTAAAAGCCCAATGCATTACCAATGGCAATAGCACAAACTTTGGCATGCTACTAGTCCTACATACTTACACCTAGAAACCCCATTCAAACCAATTTAGGTTCATCTTACGGTGGACATGTTTGCCTGAATAGGAATCTTTGAAATGTTTCATCGTTTTAGAAATATAGTCCTTTTAAATTTGAGACATTTACAATGGGGCTCAATGGCAGATATTGGCACGTCAAAAAAGCACTTTCACCTAGAAACTCCATTCACACTTTTTATAATTCAGCTTTCTGTGGAGACACATGCTGGAACTTTTTACTTTGAAATGTTTTGTAGTTTCTGAGTTATTTAAGTTAAACGCCCAATGCATTCCCAATGGCAATAGCACAAACTTTGGCATGCTACTAGTCCTACATCCTTACACCTAGAAACCCCATTCAAACCTATTTAGGTTCATCTTACGGTGGACATGTTTGCCTGAAAAGGAATCTTTGAAATGTTTCATCGTTTTAGAAATATAGTGCTTTTAAATTTGAGACATTTACAATGGGGCTCAATGGCAGATATTGGCACGTCAAAAAAGCACTTTCACCTAGAAACTCCATTCACACTTTTTATAATTCAGCTTTCTGTGGAGACACATGCTGGAACTTTTTACTTTGAAATGTTTTGTAGTTTCTGAGTTATTTAAGTTAAACGCCCAATGCATTCCCAATGGCAATAGCACAAACTTTGGCATGCTACTAGTCCTACATACTTACACCTAGAAACCCCATTCAAACCTATTTAGGTTCATCTTACGGTGGACATGTTTGCCTGAAAAGGAATCTTTGAAATGTTTCATCGTTTTAGAAATATAGTGCTTTCAAATTTGAGACATTTACAATGGGGCTCAATGGCAGATATTGGCACGTCAAAAAAGCACTTTCACCTAGAAACTCCATTCACACTTTTTATAATTCAGCTTTCTGTGGAGACACATGCTGGAACTTTTTACTTTGAAATGTTTTGTAGTTTCTGAGTTATTTAAGTTAAACGCCCAATGCATTCCCAATGGCAATAGCACAAACTTTGGCATGCTACTAGTCCTACATACTTACACCTAGAAACCCCATTCAAACCTATTTAGGTTCATCTTACGGTGGACATGTTTGCCTGAAAAGGAATCTTTGAAATGTTTCATCGTTTTAGAAATATAGTGCTTTCAAATTTTAGACATTTACAATGGGGCTCAATGCCAGATATTGGCACGTCAAAAAAGCACTTTCACCTAGAAACTCCATTCACACTTTTTATAATTCAGCTTTCTGTGGAGACACATGCTGGAACTTTTTACTTTGAAATGTTTTGTAGTTTCTGAGAGATTTAAGTTAAAAGCCCAATGCATTACCAATGGCAATAGCACAAACTTTGGCATGCTACTAGTCCTACATACTTACACCTAGAAACCCCATTCAAACCTATTTAGGTTCATCTTACGGTGGACATGTTTGCCTGAAAAGGAATCTTTGAAATGTTTCATCGTTTTAGAAATATAGTGCTTTCAAATTTGAGACATTTACAATGGGGCTCAATGGCAGATATTGGCACGTCAAAAAAGCACTTTCACCTAGAAACTCCATTCACACTTTTTATAATTCAGCTTTCTGTGGAGACACATGCTGGAACTTTTTACTTTGAAATGTTTTGTAGTTTCTGAGTTATTTAAGTTAAACGCCCAATGCATTCCCAATGGCAATAGCACAAACGTTGGCATGCTACTAGTCCTACATACTTACACCTAGAAACCCCATTCAAACCTATTTAGGTTCATCTTACGGTGGACATGTTTGCCTGAAAAGGAATCTTTGAAATGTTTCATCGTTTTAGAAATATAGTGCTTTCAAATTTGAGACATTTACAATGGGGCTCAATGGCAGATATTGGCACGTCAAAAAAGCACTTTCACCTAGAAACTCCATTCACACTTTTTATAATTCAGCTTTCTGTGGAGACACATGCTGGAACTTTTTACTTTGTAATGTTTTGTAGTTTCTGAGAGATTTAAGTTAAAAGCCCAATGCATTACCAATGGCAATAGCACAAACTTTGGCATGCTACTAGTCCTACATACTTACACCTAGAAACCCCATTCAAACCTATTTAGGTTCATCTTACGGTGGACATGTTTGCCTGAAAAGGAATCTTTGAAATGTTTCATCGTTTTAGAAATATAGTGCTTTCAAATTTGAGACATTTACAATGGGGCTCAATGGCAGATATTGGCACGTCAAAAAAGCACTTTCACCTAGAAACTCCATTCACACTTTTTATAATTCAGCTTTCTGTGGAGACACATGCTGGAACTTTTTACTTTGAAATGTTTTGTAGTTTCTGAGTTATTTTAGTTAAACGACCAATGCATTCCCAATGGCAATAGCACAAACTTTGGCATGCTACTAGTCCTACATACTTACACCTAGAAACCCCATTCAAACCTATTTAGGTTCATCTTACGGTGGACATGTTTGCCTGAAAAGGAATCTTTCATCGTTTTAGAAATATAGTGCTTTTAAATTTGAGAAATTCAGAATGGGGGTCATTGGCAGATTTTGGCAAGTAAAGATTTGAGTGGGGTTTGAACCCACAATTTCCAGATCATGTAGTCAGTGTGCTAAGTCACTGATCTACTTGCTACCTGCCACAACACAGTCTGCTGTTCCCTTTTGAGTACAACATTGATACAAAAATAAAATACAAAAAATAAAATAACAGGAGATTTGTCTATTGTTTATTTTGCTGTTGTTTATCTCTAGACGTTCAAATGTTTATGAACCACAATGGAAACAAGTCTCTGGCTCTTCTGTCATTATCTATTCGGCCTTTTAAGAACAGCATGCACAGTGGCTCACTGGGTACAGAGCCTGCCTGGGAATCAGGAGGCTGCAGGTTCAAGTCCTGGCTCTGACATAGTGTCCCAAAATCATGAAAATATAACAAAATATATTATGCCGTCCCAAACCATGGACTATAGTATGTCGTTTTTTCATGATTTTTATATTTTTTTCAAATCCTCCAAAATCATGAAAAACGACATGCTATAGTATGCCGTCCGAAGCCATGACCATAGTATGTCGTTTTTTCATGATTTTCATCTTTTTTTCAAATAGTCCAAAATCACGAAAAACGACATGCTATAGTATGCCGTCCGAAAAAAATTATAACTTTGGCATGCTACTAGTCCTACATACTTACACCTAGAATCCCCATTCAAACCTATTTAGGTTCATCTTACGGTGGACATGTTTGCCTGAAAAGGAATCTTTGAAATGTTTCATAGTTTTAGAAATATAGTGCTTTCAATTTGAGAAATTTATAATGGCAGATAGTGGCACGTCAAAAAATCTTTCACCTAGAAACTCCATTCACACGTTTTATAATTCAGCTTACTGTGGAGACACATGCTGGAACTTTTTACTTTGAAATGTTTTGTAGTTTCTGAGTTATTTAAGTTAAACGCCCAATGCATTCCCAATGGCAATAGCACAAACTTTGGCATGCTACTAGTCCTACATACTTACACCTAGAAACCCCATTCAAACCTATTTAGGTTCATCTTACGGTGGACATATTTGCCTGAAAAGGAATCGTTGAAATGTTTCATCGTTTTAGAAATATAGTGCTTTCAAATTTGAGACATTTACAATGGGGCTCAATGGCAGATATTGGCACGTCAAAAAAGCACTTTCACCTAGAAACTCCATTCACACTTTTTATAATTCAGCTTTCTGTGGAGACACATGCTGGAACTTTTTACTTTGAAATGTTTTGTAGTTTCTGAGTTATTTAAGTTAAACGCCCAATGCATTCCCAATGGCAATAGCACAAACTTTGGCATGCTACTAGTCCTACATACTTACACCTAGAAACCCCATTCAAACCTATTTAGGTTCATCTTACGGTGGACATGTTTGCCTGAAAAGGAATCTTTGAAATGTTTCATCGTTTTAGAAATATAGTGCTTTCAAATTTTAGACATTTACAATGGGGCTCAATGGCAGATATTGGCACGTCAAAAAAGCACTTTCACCTAGAAACTCCATTCACACTTTTTATAATTCAGCTTTCTGTGGAGACACATGCTGGAACTTTTTACTTTGAAATGTTTTGTAGTTTCTGAGAGATTTAAGTTAAAAGCCCAATGCATTACCAATGGCAATAGCACAAACTTTGGCATGCTACTAGTCCTACATACTTACACCTAGAAACCCCATTCAAACCAATTTAGGTTCATCTTACGGTGGACATGTTTGCCTGAATAGGAATCTTTGAAATGTTTCATCGTTTTAGAAATATAGTCCTTTTAAATTTGAGACATTTACAATGGGGCTCAATGGCAGATATTGGCACGTCAAAAAAGCACTTTCACCTAGAAACTCCATTCACACTTTTTATAATTCAGCTTTCTGTGGAGACACATGCTGGAACTTTTTACTTTGAAATGTTTTGTAGTTTCTGAGTTATTTAAGTTAAACGCCCAATGCATTCCCAATGGCAATAGCACAAACTTTGGCATGCTACTAGTCCTACATCCTTACACCTAGAAACCCCATTCAAACCTATTTAGGTTCATCTTACGGTGGACATGTTTGCCTGAAAAGGAATCTTTGAAATGTTTCATCGTTTTAGAAATATAGTGCTTTTAAATTTGAGACATTTACAATGGGGCTCAATGGCAGATATTGGCACGTCAAAAAAGCACTTTCACCTAGAAACTCCATTCACACTTTTTATAATTCAGCTTTCTGTGGAGACACATGCTGGAACTTTTTACTTTGAAATGTTTTGTAGTTTCTGAGTTATTTAAGTTAAACGCCCAATGCATTCCCAATGGCAATAGCACAAACTTTGGCATGCTACTAGTCCTACATACTTACACCTAGAAACCCCATTCAAACCTATTTAGGTTCATCTTACGGTGGACATGTTTGCCTGAAAAGGAATCTTTGAAATGTTTCATCGTTTTAGAAATATAGTGCTTTCAAATTTGAGACATTTACAATGGGGCTCAATGGCAGATATTGGCACGTCAAAAAAGCACTTTCACCTAGAAACTCCATTCACACTTTTTATAATTCAGCTTTCTGTGGAGACACATGCTGGAACTTTTAACTTTGAAATGTTTTGTAGTTTCTGAGTTATTTAAGTTAAACGCCCAATGCATTCCCAATGGCAATAGCACAAACTTTGGCATGCTACTAGTCCTACATACTTACACCTAGAAACCCCATTCAAACCTATTTAGGTTCATCTTACGGTGGACATGTTTGCCTGAAAAGGAATCTTTGAAATGTTTCATCGTTTTAGAAATATAGTGCTTTCAAATTTGAGACATTTACAATGGGGCTCAATGCCAGATATTGGCACGTCAAAAAAGCACTTTCACCTAGAAACTCCATTCACACTTTTTATAATTCATCTTTCTGTGGAGACACATGCTGGAACTTTTTACTTTGAAATGTTTTGTAGTTTCTGAGTTATTTAAGTTAAACGCCCAATGCATTCCCAATGGCAATAGCACAAACTTTGGCATGCTACTAGTCCTACATACTTACACCTAGAAACCCCATTCAAACCTATTTAGGTTCATCTTACGGTGGACGTGTTTGCCTGAAAAGGAATCTTTGAAATGTTTCATCGTTTTAGAAATATAGTGCTTTTAAATTTGAGAAATTCAGAATGGGGGTCATTGGCAGATTTTGGCAAGTAAAGATTTGAGTGGGGTTTGAACCCACAATCTCCAGATCATGTAGTCAGTGTGCTAAGTCACTGATCTACTTGCTACCTGCCACAACACAGTCTGCTGTTCCCTTTGAGTACAACATTGATACAAAAATAAAATACAAAAAATAAAATAACAGGAGATTTGTCTATTGTTTATTTTGCTGTTGTTTATCTCTAGACGTTCAAATGTTTATGAACCACAATGGAAACAAGTCTCTGGCTCTTCTGTCATTATCTATTCGGCCTTTTAAGAACAGCATGCACAGTGGCTCACTGGGTACAGAGCCTGCCTGGGAATCAGGAGGCTGCAGGTTCAAGTCCTGGCTCTGACATAGTGTCCCAAAATCATGAAAATATAACAAAATATATTATGCCGTCCCAAACCATGGACTATAGTATGTAGTTTTTTCATGATTTTTATATTTTTTTCAAATCCTCCAAAATCATGAAAAACGACATGCTATAGTATGCCGTCAAAAACCATGACCATAGTATGTCGTTTTTTCATGATTTTCATCTTTTTTTCAAATAGTCCAAAATCACGAAAAACGACATGCTATAGTATGCCGTCCGAAAAAAATTATAACTTTGGCATGCTACTAGTCCTACATACTTACACCTAGAATCCCCATTCAAACCTATTTAGGTTCATCTTACGGTGGACATGTTTGCCTGAAAAGGAATCTTTGAAATGTTTCATAGTTTTAGAAATATAGTGCTTTCAATTTGAGAAATTTATAATGGCAGATAGTGGCACGTCAAAAAATCTTTCACCTAGAAACTCCATTCACACGTTTTATAATTCAGCTTACTGTGGAGACACATGCTGGAACTTTTTACTTTGAAATGTTTTGTAGTTTCTGAGTTATTTAAGTTAAACGCCCAATGCATTCCCAATGGCAATAGCACAAACTTTGGCATGCTACTAGTCCTACATACTTACACCTAGAAACCCCATTCAAACCTATTTAGGTTCATCTTACGGTGGACATATTTGCCTGAAAAGGAATCTTTGAAATGTTTCATCGTTTTAGAAATATAGTGCTTTCAAATTTGAGACATTTGCAATGGGGCTCAATGGCAGATATTGGCACGTCAAAAAAGGACTTTCACCTAGAAACTCCATTCACACTTTTTATAATTCAGCTTTCTGTGGAGACACATGCTGGAACTTTTTACTTTGAAATGTTTTGTAGTTTCTGAGTTATTTAAGTTAAACGCCCAATGCATTCCCAATGGCAATAGCACAAACTTTGGCATGCTACTAGTCCTACATACTTACACCTAGAAACCCCATTCAAACCTATTTAGGTTCATCTTACGGTGGACATGTTTGCCTGAAAAGGAATCTTTGAAATGTTTCATCGTTTTAGAAATATAGTGCTTTCAAATTTGAGACATTTACAATGGGGCTCAATGGCAGATATTGGCACGTCAAAAAAGCACTTTCACCTAGAAACTCCATTCACACTTTTTATAATTCAGCTTTCTGTGGAGACACATGCTGGAACTTTTTACTTTGAAATGTTTTGTAGTTTCTGAGAGATTTAAGTTAAAAGCCCAATGCATTCCCAATGGCAATAGCACAAACTTTGGCATGCTACTAGTCCTACATACTTACACCTAGAAACCCCATTCAAACCTATTTAGGTTCATCTTACGGTGGACATGTTTGCCTGAAAAGGAATCTTTGAAATGTTTCATCGTTTTAGAAATATAGTGCTTTCAAATTTGAGACATTTACAATGGGGCTCAATGGCAGATATTGGCACGTCAAAAAAGCACTTTCACCTAGAAACTCCATTCACACTTTTTATAATTCAGCTTTCTGTGGAGACACATGCTGGAACTTTTAACTTTGAAATGTTTTGTAGTTTCTGAGTTATTTAAGTTAAACGCCCAATGCATTCCCAATGGCAATAGCACAAACTTTGGCATGCTACTAGTCCTACATACTTACACCTAGAAACCCCATTCAAACCTATTTAGGTTCATCTTACGGTGGACATGTTTGCCTGAAAAGGAATCTTTGAAATGTTTCATCGTTTTAGAAATATAGTGCTTTCAAATTTGAGACATTTACAATGGGGCTCAATGCCAGATATTGGCACGTCAAAAAAGCACTTTCACCTAGAAACTCCATTCACACTTTTTATAATTCATCTTTCTGTGGAGACACATGCTGGAACTTTTTACTTTGAAATGTTTTGTAGTTTCTGAGTTATTTAAGTTAAACGCCCAATGCATTCCCAATGGCAATAGCACAAACTTTGGCATGCTACTAGTCCTACATACTTACACCTAGAAACCCCATTCAAACCTATTTAGGTTCATCTTACGGTGGACATGTTTGCCTGAAAAGGAATCTTTGAAATGTTTCATCGTTTTAGAAATATAGTGCTTTCAAATTTGAGACATTTACAATGGGGCTCAATGGCAGATATTGGCACGTCAAAAAAGCACTTTCACCTAGAAACTCCATTCACACTATTTATAATTTAGCTTTCTGTGGAGACACATGCTGGAACTTTTTACTTTGAAATGTTTTGTAGTTTCTGAGTTATTTAAGTTAAACGCCCAATGCATTCCCAATGGCAAAAGCACAAACTTTGGCATGCTACTAGTCCTACATACTTACACCTAAAAAAAACCATTCAAACCTATTTAGGTTCATCTTACGGTGGACATGTTTGCCTGAAAAGGAATCTTTGAAATGTTTCATCGTTTTAGAAATATAGTGCTTTTAAATTTGATAAATTCAGAATGGGGTCATTGGCAGATTTTGGCAAGTAAAGATTTGAGTGGGGTTTGAACCCACAATCTCCAGATCATGCAGCCAGTGTGCTAAGTCACTGATCTACTTGCTACCTGCCACAACACAGTCTGCTGTTCCCTTTGAGTACAACATTGATACAAAAATAAAATACAAAAAATAAAATAACAGGAGATTTGTCTATTGTTTATTTTGCTGTGTTTTATCTCTAGACGTTCGAATGTTTATGAACCACAATGAAAACAAGTCTCTGGCTCTTCTGTCATTATCTATTCGGCCTTTTAAGAACAGCATACACAGTGGCTCACTGGGTACAGAGCCTGCCTGGGAATCAGGAGGCTGCAGGTTCAAGTCCTGGCTCTGACATAGTGTCCCAAAATATAACAAAATATATTATGCCGTCCCAAACCATGGACTATAGTAAGTCGTTTTTTCATGATTTTTATATATTTTTCAAATCCTCCAAAATCATGAAAAACGACATGCTATAGTATGCCGTCCGAAACCATGACCATAGTATGTCGTTTTTTCATGATTTTCATCTTTTTTTCAAATAGTCCAAAATCACGAAAAACGACATGCTATAGTATGCCGTCCGGAAAAAAAAGTATAACTTTGGCATGCTACTAGTCCTACATACTTACACCTAGAATCCCCATTCAAACCTATTTAGGTTCATCTTACGGTGGACATGTTTGCCTGAAAAGGAATCTTTGAAATGTTTCATAGTTTTAGAAATATAGTGCTTTCAATTTGAGAAATGTATAGTGGCAGAAAGTGGCACGTCAAAAAATCTTTCACCTAGAAACTCCATTCACACGTTTTATAATTCAGCTTACTGTGGAGACACATGCTGGAACTTTTTACTTTGAAATGTTTTGTAGTTTCTGAGTTATTTAAGTTAAACGCCCAATGCATTCCCAATGGCAATAGCACAAACTTTGGCATGCTACTAGTCCTACATACTTACACCTAGAAACCCCATTCAAACCTATTTAGGTTCATCTTACGGTGGACATGTTTGCCTGAAAAGGAATCTTTGAAATGTTTCATCGTTTTAGAAATATAGTGCTTTCAAATTTGAGACATTTACAATGGGGCTCAATGGCAGATATTGGCACGTCAAAAAAGCACTTTCACCTAGAAACTCCATTCACACTTTTTATAATTCAGCTTTCTGTGGAGACACATGCTGGAACTTTTTACTTTGAAATGTTTTGTAGTTTCTGAGTTATTTAAGTTAAACGCCCAATGCATTCCCAATGGCAATAGCACAAACTTTGGCATGCTACTAGTCCTACATACTTACACCTAAAAAACCCCATTCAAACCTATTTAGGTTCATCTTACGGTGGACATGTTTGCCTGAAAAGGAATCTTTGAAATGTTTCATCGTTTTAGAAATATAGTGCTTTTAAATTTGAGAAATTCAGAATGGGGTCATTGGCAGATTTTGGCAAGTAAAGATTTGAGTGGGGTTTGAACCCACAATGTCCAGATCATGCAGCCAGTGTGCTAAGTCACTGATCTACTTGCTACCTGCCACAACACAGTCTGCTGTTCCCTTTGAGTACAACATTGATACAAAAATAAAATACAAAAAATAAAATAACAGGAGATTTGTCTATTGTTTATTTTGCTGTGTTTTATCTCTAGACGTTCGAATGTTTATGAACCACAATGGAAACAAGTCTCTGGCTCTTCTGTCATTATCTATTCGGCCTTTTAAGAACAGCATGCACAGTGGCTCACTGGGTACAGAGCCTGCCTGGGAATCAGGAGGCTGCAGGTTCAAGTCCTGGCTCTGACATAGTGTCCCAAAATCATGAAAATATAACAAAATATATTATGCCGTCCCAAACCATGGACTATAGTAAGTCGTTTTTTCATGATTTTTATATTTTTTTCAAATCCTCCAAAATCATGAAAAACGACATGCTATAGTATGCCGTCCGAAACCATGACCATAGTATGTCGTTTTTTCATGATTTTCATCTTTTTTTCAAATAGTCCAAAATCACGAAAAACGACATGCTATAGTATGCCGTCCGAAAAAAAGTATAACTTTGGCATGCTACTAGTCCTACATACTTACACCTAGAATCCCCATTCAAACCTATTTAGGTTCATCTTACGGTGGACATGTTTGCCTGAAAAGGAATCTTTGAAATGTTTCATAGTTTTAGAAATATAGTGCTTTCAATTTGAGAAATGTATAGTGGCAGATAGTGGCAGGTCAAAAAATCTTTCACCTAGAAACTCCATTCACACGTTTTATAATTCAGCTTACTGTGGAGACACATGCTGGAACTTTTTACTTTGAAATGTTTTGTAGTTTCTGAGTTATTTAAGTTAAACGCCCAATGCATTCCCAATGGCAATAGCACAAACTTTGGCATGCTACTAGTCCTACATACTTACACCTAGAAACCCCATTCAAACCTATTTAGGTTCATCTTACGGTGGACATGTTTGCCTGAAAAGGAATCTTTGAAATGTTTAATCGTTTTAGAAATATAGTGCTTTCAAATTTGAGACATTTACAATGGGGCTCAATGGCAGATATTGGCACGTCAAAAAAGCACTTTCACCTAGAAACTCCATTCACACTATTTATAATTTAGCTTTCTGTGGAGACACATGCTGGAACTTTTTACTTTGAAATGTTTTGTAGTTTCTGAGTTATTTAAGTTAAACGCCCAATGCATTCCCAATGGCAATAGCACAAACTTTGGCATGCTACTAGTCCTACATACTTACACCTAAAAAACCCCATTCAAACCTATTTAGGTTCATCTTACGGTGGACATGTTTGCCTGAAAAGGAATCTTTGAAATGTTTCATCGTTTTAGAAATATAGTGCTTTTAAATTTGAGAAATTCAGAATGGGGTCATTGGCAGATTTTGGCAAGTAAAGATTTGAGTGGGGTTTGAACCCACAATGTCCAGATCATGCAGCCAGTGTGCTAAGTCACTGATCTACTTGCTACCTGCCACAACACAGTCTGCTGTTCCCTTTGAGTACAACATTGATACAAAAATAAAATACAAAAAATAAAATAACAGGAGATTTGTCTATTGTTTATTTTGCTGTGTTTTATCTCTAGACGTTCGAATGTTTATGAACCACAATGGAAACAAGTCTCTGGCTCTTCTGTCATTATCTATTCGGCCTTTTAAGAACAGCATGCACAGTGGCTCACTGGGTACAGAGCCTGCCTGGGAATCAGGAGGCTGCAGGTTCAAGTCCTGGCTCTGACATAGTGTCCCAAAATCATGAAAATATAACAAAATATATTATGCCGTCCCAAACCATGGACTATAGTAAGTCGTTTTTTCATGATTTTTATATTTTTTTCAAATCCTCCAAAATCATGAAAAACGACATGCTATAGTATGCCGTCCGAAACCATGACCATAGTATGTCGTTTTTTCATGATTTTCATCTTTTTTTCAAATAGTCCAAAATCACGAAAAACGACATGCTATAGTATGCCGTCCGAAAAAAAGTATAACTTTGGCATGCTACTAGTCCTACATACTTACACCTAGAATCCCCATTCAAACCTATTTAGGTTCATCTTACGGTGGACATGTTTGCCTGAAAAGGAATCTTTGAAATGTTTCATAGTTTTAGAAATATAGTGCTTTCAATTTGAGAAATGTATAGTGGCAGATAGTGGCAGGTCAAAAAATCTTTCACCTAGAAACTCCATTCACACGTTTTATAATTCAGCTTACTGTGGAGACACATGCTGGAACTTTTTACTTTGAAATGTTTTGTAGTTTCTGAGTTATTTAAGTTAAACGCCCAATGCATTCCCAATGGCAATAGCACAAACTTTGGCATGCTACTAGTCCTACATACTTACACCTAGAAACCCCATTCAAACCTATTTAGGTTCATCTTACGGTGGACATGTTTGCCTGAAAAGGAATCTTTGAAATGTTTAATCGTTTTAGAAATATAGTGCTTTCAAATTTGAGACATTTACAATGGGGCTCAATGGCAGATATTGGCACGTCAAAAAAGCACTTTCACCTAGAAACTCCATTCACACTTTTTATAATTCAGCTTTCTGTGGAGACACATGCTGGAACTTTTTACTTTGAAATGTTTTGTAGTTTCTGAGTTATTTAAGTTAAACGCCCAATGCATTCCCAATGGCAATAGCACAAACTTTGGCATGCTACTAGTCCTACATACTTACACCTAGAAACCCCATTCAAACCTATTTAGGTTCATCTTACGGTGGACATGTTTGCCTGAAAAGGAATCTTTGAAATGTTTCATCGTTTTAGAAATATAGTGCTTTCAAATTTTAGACATTTACAATGGGGCTCAATGGCAGATATTGGCACGTCAAAAAAGCACTTTCACCTAGAAACTCCATTCACACTTTTTATAATTCAGCTTTCTGTGGAGACACATGCTGGAACTTTTTACTTTGAAATGTTTTGTAGTTTCTGAGAGATTTAAGTTAAAAGCCCAATGCATTACCAATGGCAATAGCACAAACTTTGGCATGCTACTAGTCCTACATACTTACACCTAGAAACCCCATTCAAACCTATTTAGGTTCATCTTACGGTGGACATGTTTGCCTGAAAAGGAATCTTTGAAATGTTTCATCGTTTTAGAAATATAGTGCTTTCAAATTTGAGACATTTACAATGGGGCTCAATGGCAGATATTGGCACGTCAAAAAAGCACTTTCACCTAGAAACTCCATTCACACTTTTAATAATTCAGCTTTCTGTGGAGACACATGCTGGAACTTTTTACTTTGAAATGTTTTGTAGTTTCTGAGAGATTTAAGTTAAAAGCCCAATGCATTACCAATGGCAATAGCACAAACTTTGGCATGCTACTAGTCCTACATACTTACACCTAGAAACCCCATTCAAACCAATTTAGGTTCATCTTACGGTGGACATATTTGCCTGAAAAGGAATCTTTGAAATGTTTCATCGTTTTAGAAATATAGTCCTTTTAAATTTGAGACATTTACAATGGGGCTCAATGGCAGATATTGGCACGTCAAAAAAGCACTTTCACCTAGAAACTCCATTCACACTTTTTATAATTCAGCTTTCTGTGGAGACACATGCTGGAACTTTTTACTTTGAAATGTTTTGTAGTTTCTGAGTTATTTAAGTTAAACGCCCAATGCATTCCCAATGGCAATAGCACAAACGTTGGCATGCTACTAGTCCTACATACTTACACCTAGAAACCCCATTCAAACCTATTTAGGTTCATCTTACGGTGGACATGTTTGCCTGAAAAGGAATCTTTGAAATGTTTCATTGTTTTAGAAATATAGTGCTTTCAAATTTGAGACATTTACAATGGGGCTCAATGGCAGATATTGGCACGTCAAAAAAGCACTTTCACCTAGAAACTCCATTCACACTTTTTATAATTCAGCTTTCTGTGGAGACACATGCTGGAACTTTTTACTTTGAAATGTTTTGTCCTTTCTGAGAGATTTAAGTTAAACGCCCAATGCATTCCCAATGGCAATAGCACAAACTTTGGCATGCTACTAGTCCTACATACTTACACCTAGAAACCCCATTCAAACCTATTTAGGTTCATCTTACGGTGGACATGTTTGCCTGAAAAGGAATCTTTGAAATGTTTCATCGTTTTAGAAATATAGTGCTTTCAAATTTGAGACATTTACAATGGGGCTCAATGCCAGATATTGGCACGTCAAAAAAGCACTTTCACCTAGAAACTCCATTCACACTTTTTATAATTCATCTTTCTGTGGAGACACATGCTGGAACTTTTTACTTTGAAATGTTTTGTAGTTTCTGAGTTATTTAAGTTAAACGCCCAATGCATTCCCAATGGCAAAAGCACAAACTTTGGCATGCTACTAGTCCTACATACTTACACCTAAAAAAAACCATTCAAACCTATTTAGGTTCATCTTACGGTGGACATGTTTGCCTGAAAAGGAATCTTTGAAATGTTTCATCGTTTTAGAAATATAGTGCTTTTAAATTTGATAAATTCAGAATGGGGTCATTGGCAGATTTTGGCAAGTAAAGATTTGAGTGGGGTTTGAACCCACAATCTCCAGATCATGCAGCCAGTGTGCTAAGTCACTGATCTACTTGCTACCTGCCACAACACAGTCTGCTGTTCCCTTTGAGTACAACATTGATACAAAAATAAAATACAAAAAATAAAATAACAGGAGATTTGTCTATTGTTTATTTTGCTGTGTTTTATCTCTAGACGTTCGAATGTTTATGAACCACAATGAAAACAAGTCTCTGGCTCTTCTGTCATTATCTATTCGGCCTTTTAAGAACAGCATACACAGTGGCTCACTGGGTACAGAGCCTGCCTGGGAATCAGGAGGCTGCAGGTTCAAGTCCTGGCTCTGACATAGTGTCCCAAAATATAACAAAATATATTATGCCGTCCCAAACCATGGACTATAGTAAGTCGTTTTTTCATGATTTTTATATTTTTTTCAAATCCTCCAAAATCATGAAAAACGACATGCTATAGTATGCCGTCCGAAACCATGACCATAGTATGTCGTTTTTTCATGATTTTCATCTTTTTTTCAAATAGTCCAAAATCACGAAAAACGACATGCTATAGTATGCCGTCCGGAAAAAAAAGTATAACTTTGGCATGCTACTAGTCCTACATACTTACACCTAGAATCCCCATTCAAACCTATTTAGGTTCATCTTACGGTGGACATGTTTGCCTGAAAAGGAATCTTTGAAATGTTTCATAGTTTTAGAAATATAGTGCTTTCAATTTGAGAAATGTATAGTGGCAGAAAGTGGCACGTCAAAAAATCTTTCACCTAGAAACTCCATTCACACGTTTTATAATTCAGCTTACTGTGGAGACACATGCTGGAACTTTTTACTTTGAAATGTTTTGTAGTTTCTGAGTTATTTAAGTTAAACGCCCAATGCATTCCCAATGGCAATAGCACAAACTTTGGCATGCTACTAGTCCTACATACTTACACCTAGAAACCCCATTCAAACCTATTTAGGTTCATCTTACGGTGGACATGTTTGCCTGAAAAGGAATCTTTGAAATGTTTCATCGTTTTAGAAATATAGTGCTTTCAAATTTGAGACATTTACAATGGGGCTCAATGGCAGATATTGGCACGTCAAAAAAGCACTTTCACCTAGAAACTCCATTCACACTTTTTATAATTCAGCTTTCTGTGGAGACACATGCTGGAACTTTTTACTTTGAAATGTTTTGTAGTTTCTGAGTTATTTAAGTTAAACGCCCAATGCATTCCCAATGGCAATAGCACAAACTTTGGCATGCTACTAGTCCTACATACTTACACCTAAAAAACCCCATTCAAACCTATTTAGGTTCATCTTACGGTGGACATGTTTGCCTGAAAAGGAATCTTTGAAATGTTTCATCGTTTTAGAAATATAGTGCTTTTAAATTTGAGAAATTCAGAATGGGGTCATTGGCAGATTTTGGCAAGTAAAGATTTGAGTGGGGTTTGAACCCACAATGTCCAGATCATGCAGCCAGTGTGCTAAGTCACTGATCTACTTGCTACCTGCCACAACACAGTCTGCTGTTCCCTTTGAGTACAACATTGATACAAAAATAAAATACAAAAAATAAAATAACAGGAGATTTGTCTATTGTTTATTTTGCTGTGTTTTATCTCTAGACGTTCGAATGTTTATGAACCACAATGGAAACAAGTCTCTGGCTCTTCTGTCATTATCTATTCGGCCTTTTAAGAACAGCATGCACAGTGGCTCACTGGGTACAGAGCCTGCCTGGGAATCAGGAGGCTGCAGGTTCAAGTCCTGGCTCTGACATAGTGTCCCAAAATCATGAAAATATAACAAAATATATTATGCCGTCCCAAACCATGGACTATAGTAAGTCGTTTTTTCATGATTTTTATATTTTTTTCAAATCCTCCAAAATCATGAAAAACGACATGCTATAGTATGCCGTCCGAAACCATGACCATAGTATGTCGTTTTTTCATGATTTTCATCTTTTTTTCAAATAGTCCAAAATCACGAAAAACGACATGCTATAGTATGCCGTCCGAAAAAAAGTATAACTTTGGCATGCTACTAGTCCTACATACTTACACCTAGAATCCCCATTCAAACCTATTTAGGTTCATCTTACGGTGGACATGTTTGCCTGAAAAGGAATCTTTGAAATGTTTCATAGTTTTAGAAATATAGTGCTTTCAATTTGAGAAATGTATAGTGGCAGAAAGTGGCACGTCAAAAAATCTTTCACCTAGAAACTCCATTCACACGTTTTATAATTCAGCTTACTGTGGAGACACATGCTGGAACTTTTTACTTTGAAATGTTTTGTAGTTTCTGAGTTATTTAAGTTAAACGCCCAATGCATTCCCAATGGCAATAGCACAAACTTTGGCATGCTACTAGTCCTACATACTTACACCTAGAAACCCCATTCAAACCTATTTAGGTTCATCTTACGGTGGACATGTTTGCCTGAAAAGGAATCTTTGAAATGTTTCATCGTTTTAGAAATATAGTGCTTTCAAATTTGAGACATTTACAATGGGGCTCAATGGCAGATATTGGCACGTCAAAAAAGCACTTTCACCTAGAAACTCCATTCACACTTTTTATAATTCAGCTTTCTGTGGAGACACATGCTGGAACTTTTTACTTTGAAATGTTTTGTAGTTTCTGAGTTATTTAAGTTAAACGCCCAATGCATTCCCAATGGCAATAGCACAAACTTTGGCATGCTACTAGTCCTACATACTTACACCTAAAAAACCCCATTCAAACCTATTTAGGTTCATCTTACGGTGGACATGTTTGCCTGAAAAGGAATCTTTGAAATGTTTCATCGTTTTAGAAATATAGTGCTTTTAAATTTGAGAAATTCAGAATGGGGTCATTGGCAGATTTTGGCAAGTAAAGATTTGAGTGGGGTTTGAACCCACAATGTCCAGATCATGCAGCCAGTGTGCTAAGTCACTGATCTACTTGCTACCTGCCACAACACAGTCTGCTGTTCCCTTTGAGTACAACATTGATACAAAAATAAAATACAAAAAATAAAATAACAGGAGATTTGTCTATTGTTTATTTTGCTGTGTTTTATCTCTAGACGTTCGAATGTTTATGAACCACAATGGAAACAAGTCTCTGGCTCTTCTGTCATTATCTATTCGGCCTTTTAAGAACAGCATGCACAGTGGCTCACTGGGTACAGAGCCTGCCTGGGAATCAGGAGGCTGCAGGTTCAAGTCCTGGCTCTGACATAGTGTCCCAAAATCATGAAAATATAACAAAATATATTATGCCGTCCCAAACCATGGACTATAGTAAGTCGTTTTTTCATGATTTTTATATTTTTTTCAAATCCTCCAAAATCATGAAAAACGACATGCTATAGTATGCCGTCCGAAACCATGACCATAGTATGTCGTTTTTTCATGATTTTCATCTTTTTTTCAAATAGTCCAAAATCACGAAAAACGACATGCTATAGTATGCCGTCCGAAAAAAAGTATAACTTTGGCATGCTACTAGTCCTACATACTTACACCTAGAATCCCCATTCAAACCTATTTAGGTTCATCTTACGGTGGACATGTTTGCCTGAAAAGGAATCTTTGAAATGTTTCATAGTTTTAGAAATATAGTGCTTTCAATTTGAGAAATGTATAGTGGCAGATAGTGGCAGGTCAAAAAATCTTTCACCTAGAAACTCCATTCACACGTTTTATAATTCAGCTTACTGTGGAGACACATGCTGGAACTTTTTACTTTGAAATGTTTTGTAGTTTCTGAGTTATTTAAGTTAAACGCCCAATGCATTCCCAATGGCAATAGCACAAACTTTGGCATGCTACTAGTCCTACATACTTACACCTAGAAACCCCATTCAAACCTATTTAGGTTCATCTTACGGTGGACATGTTTGCCTGAAAAGGAATCTTTGAAATGTTTAATCGTTTTAGAAATATAGTGCTTTCAAATTTGAGACATTTACAATGGGGCTCAATGGCAGATATTGGCACGTCAAAAAAGCACTTTCACCTAGAAACTCCATTCACACTATTTATAATTTAGCTTTCTGTGGAGACACATGCTGGAACTTTTTACTTTGAAATGTTTTGTAGTTTCTGAGTTATTTAAGTTAAACGCCCAATGCATTCCCAATGGCAATAGCACAAACTTTGGCATGCTACTAGTCCTACATACTTACACCTAAAAAACCCCATTCAAACCTATTTAGGTTCATCTTACGGTGGACATGTTTGCCTGAAAAGGAATCTTTGAAATGTTTCATCGTTTTAGAAATATAGTGCTTTTAAATTTGAGAAATTCAGAATGGGGTCATTGGCAGATTTTGGCAAGTAAAGATTTGAGTGGGGTTTGAACCCACAATGTCCAGATCATGCAGCCAGTGTGCTAAGTCACTGATCTACTTGCTACCTGCCACAACACAGTCTGCTGTTCCCTTTGAGTACAACATTGATACAAAAATAAAATACAAAAAATAAAATAACAGGAGATTTGTCTATTGTTTATTTTGCTGTGTTTTATCTCTAGACGTTCGAATGTTTATGAACCACAATGGAAACAAGTCTCTGGCTCTTCTGTCATTATCTATTCGGCCTTTTAAGAACACCATGCACAGTGGCTCACTGGGTACAGAGCCTGCCTGGGAATCAGGAGGCTGCAGGTTCAAGTCCTGGCTCTGACATAGTGTCCCAAAATCATGAAAATATAACAAAATATATTATGCCGTCCCAAACCATGGACTATAGTAAGTCGTTTTTTCATGATTTTTATATTTTTTTCAAATCCTCCAAAATCATGAAAAACGACATGCTATAGTATGCCGTCCGAAACCATGACCATAGTATGTCGTTTTTTCATGATTTTCATCTTTTTTTCAAATAGTCCAAAATCACGAAAAACGACATGCTATAGTATGCCGTCCGAAAAAAAGTATAACTTTGGCATGCTACTAGTCCTACATACTTACACCTAGAATCCCCATTCAAACCTATTTAGGTTCATCTTACGGTGGACATGTTTGCCTGAAAAGGAATCTTTGAAATGTTTCATAGTTTTAGAAATATAGTGCTTTCAATTTGAGAAATGTATAGTGGCAGATAGTGGCAGGTCAAAAAATCTTTCACCTAGAAACTCCATTCACACGTTTTATAATTCAGCTTACTGTGGAGACACATGCTGGAACTTTTTACTTTGAAATGTTTTGTAGTTTCTGAGTTATTTAAGTTAAACGCCCAATGCATTCCCAATGGCAATAGCACAAACTTTGGCATGCTACTAGTCCTACATACTTACACCTAGAAACCCCATTCAAACCTATTTAGGTTCATCTTACGGTGGACATGTTTGCCTGAAAAGGAATCTTTGAAATGTTTAATCGTTTTAGAAATATAGTGCTTTCAAATTTGAGACATTTACAATGGGGCTCAATGGCAGATATTGGCACGTCAAAAAAGCACTTTCACCTAGAAACTCCATTCACACTATTTATTATTTAGCTTTCTGTGGAGACACATGCTGGAACTTTTTACTTTGAAATGTTTTGTAGTTTCTGAGTTATTTAAGTTAAACGCCCAATGCATTCCCAATGGCAATAGCACAAACTTTGGCATGCTACTAGTCCTACATACTTACACCTAAAAAACCCCATTCAAACCTATTTAGGTTCATCTTACGGTGGACATGTTTGCCTGAAAAGGAATCTTTGAAATGTTTCATCGTTTTAGAAATATAGTGCTTTTAAATTTGAGAAATTCAGAATGGGGTCATTGGCAGATTTTGGCAAGTAAAGATTTGAGTGGGGTTTGAACCCACAATCTCCAGATCATGCAGCCAGTGTGCTAAGTCACTGATCTACTTGCTACCTGCCACAACACAGTCTGCTGTTCCCTTTGAGTACAACATTGATACAAAAATAAAATACAAAAAATAAAATAACAGGAGATTTGTCTATTGTTTATTTTGCTGTGTTTTATCTCTAGACGTTCGAATGTTTATGAACCACAATGGAAACAAGTCTCTGGCTCTTCTGTCATTATCTATTCGGCCTTTTAAGAACAGCATGCACAGTGGCTCACTGGGTACAGAGCCTGCCTGGGAATCAGGAGGCTGCAGGTTCAAGTCCTGGCTCTGACATAGTGTCCCAAAATCATGAAAATATAACAAAATATATTATGCCGTCCCAAACCATGGACTATAGTAAGTCGTTTTTTCATGATTTTTATATTTTTTTCAAATCCTCCAAAATCATGAAAAACGACATGCTATAGTATGCCGTCCGAAACCATGACCATAGTATGTCGTTTTTTCATGATTTTCATCTTTTTTTCAAATAGTCCAAAATCACGAAAAACGACATGCTATAGTATGCCGTCCGAAAAAAATTATAACTTTGGCATGCTACTAGTCCTACATACTTACACCTAGAATCCCCATTCAAACCTATTTAGGTTCATCTTACGGTGGACATGTTTGCCTGAAAAGGAATCTTTGAAATGTTTCATCGTTTTAGAAATATAGTGCTTTCAAATTTGAGACATTTACAATGGGGCTCAATGGCAGATATTGGCACGTCAAAAAAGCACTTTCACCTAGAAACTCCATTCACACTTTTTATAATTCAGCTTTCTGTGGAGACACATGCTGGAACTTTTTACTTTGAAATGTTTTGTAGTTTCTGAGTTATTTAAGTTAAACGCCCAATGCATTCCCAATGGCAATAGCACAAACTTTGGCATGCTACTAGTCCTACATACTTACACCTAGAAACCCCATTCAAACCTATTTAGGTTCATCTTACGGTGGACATGTTTGCCTGAAAAGGAATCTTTGAAATGTTTCATCGTTTTAGAAATATAGTGCTTTCAAATTTTAGACATTTACAATGGGGCTCAATGGCAGATATTGGCACGTCAAAAAAGCACTTTCACCTAGAAACTCCATTCACACTTTTTATAATTCAGCTTTCTGTGGAGACACATGCTGGAACTTTTTACTTTGAAATGTTTTGTAGTTTCTGAGAGATTTAAGTTAAAAGCCCAATGCATTACCAATGGCAATAGCACAAACTTTGGCATGCTACTAGTCCTACATACTTACACCTAGAAACCCCATTCAAACCTATTTAGGTTCATCTTACGGTGGACATGTTTGCCTGAAAAGGAATCTTTGAAATGTTTCATCGTTTTAGAAATATAGTGCTTTCAAATTTGAGACATTTACAATGGGGCTCAATGGCAGATATTGGCACGTCAAAAAAGCACTTTCACCTAGAAACTCCATTCACACTTTTAATAATTCAGCTTTCTGTGGAGACACATGCTGGAACTTTTTACTTTGAAATGTTTTGTAGTTTCTGAGAGATTTAAGTTAAAAGCCCAATGCATTACCAATGGCAATAGCACAAACTTTGGCATGCTACTAGTCCTACATACTTACACCTAGAAACCCCATTCAAACCAATTTAGGTTCATCTTACGGTGGACATATTTGCCTGAAAAGGAATCTTTGAAATGTTTCATCGTTTTAGAAATATAGTCCTTTTAAATTTGAGACATTTACAATGGGGCTCAATGGCAGATATTGGCACGTCAAAAAAGCACTTTCACCTAGAAACTCCATTCACACTTTTTATAATTCAGCTTTCTGTGGAGACACATGCTGGAACTTTTTACTTTGAAATGTTTTGTAGTTTCTGAGTTATTTAAGTTAAACGCCCAATGCATTCCCAATGGCAATAGCACAAACGTTGGCATGCTACTAGTCCTACATACTTACACCTAGAAACCCCATTCAAACCTATTTAGGTTCATCTTACGGTGGACATGTTTGCCTGAAAAGGAATCTTTGAAATGTTTCATTGTTTTAGAAATATAGTGCTTTCAAATTTGAGACATTTACAATGGGGCTCAATGGCAGATATTGGCACGTCAAAAAAGCACTTTCACCTAGAAACTCCATTCACACTTTTTATAATTCAGCTTTCTGTGGAGACACATGCTGGAACTTTTTACTTTGAAATGTTTTGTAGTTTCTGAGTTATTTAAGTTAAACGCCCAATGCATTCCCAATGGCAATAGCACAAACTTTGGCATGCTACTAGTCCTACATCCTTACACCTAGAAACCCCATTCAAACCTATTTAGGTTCATCTTACGGTGGACATGTTTGCCTGAAAAGGAATCTTTGAAATGTTTCATCGTTTTAGAAATATAGTGCTTTTAAATTTGAGACATTTACAATGGGGCTCAATGGCAGATATTGGCACGTCAAAAAAGCACTTTCACCTAGAAACTCCATTCACACTTTTTATAATTCAGCTTTCTGTGGAGACACATGCTGGAACTTTTTACTTTGAAATGTTTTGTCCTTTCTGAGAGATTTAAGTTAAACGCCCAATGCATTCCCAATGGCAATAGCACAAACTTTGGCATGCTACTAGTCCTACATACTTACACCTAGAAACCCCATTCAAACCTATTTAGGTTCATCTTACGGTGGACATGTTTGCCTGAAAAGGAATCTTTGAAATGTTTCATCGTTTTAGAAATATAGTGCTTTCAAATTTGAGACATTTACAATGGGGCTCAATGGCAGATATTGGCACGTCAAAAAAGCACTTTCACCTAGAAACTCCATTCACACTTTTTATAATTCAGCTTTCTGTGGAGACACATGCTGGAACTTTTAACTTTGAAATGTTTTGTAGTTTCTGAGTTATTTAAGTTAAGCGCCCAATGCATTCCCAATGGCAATAGCACAAACTTTGGCATGCTACTAGTCCTACATACTTACACCTAGAAACCCCATTCAAACCTATTTAGGTTCATCTTACGGTGGACATGTTTGCCTGAAAAGGAATCTTTGAAATGTTTCATCGTTTTAGAAATATAGTGCTTTCAAATTTGAGACATTTACAATGGGGCTCAATGCCAGATATTGGCACGTCAAAAAAGCACTTTCACCTAGAAACTCCATTCACACTTTTTATAATTCATCTTTCTGTGGAGACATATGCTGGAACTTTTTACTTTGAAATGTTTTGTAGTTTCTGAGTTATTTAAGTTAAACGCCCAATGCATTCCCAATGGCAATAGCACAAACTTTGGCATGCTACTAGTCCTACATACTTACACCTAGAAACCCCATTCAAACCTATTTAGGTTCATCTTACGGTGGACATGTTTGCCTGAAAAGGAATCTTTGAAATGTTTCATCGTTTTAGAAATATAGTGCTTTCAAATTTGAGACATTTACAATGGGGCTCAATGGCAGATATTGGCACGTCAAAAAAGCACTTTCACCTAGAAACTCCATTCACACTATTTATAATTTAGCTTTCTGTGGAGACACATGCTGGAACTTTTTACTTTGAAATGTTTTGTAGTTTCTGAGTTATTTAAGTTAAACGCCCAATGCATTCCCAATGGCAAAAGCACAAACTTTGGCATGCTACTAGTCCTACATACTTACACCTAAAAAACCCCATTCAAACCTATTTAGGTTCATCTTACGGTGGACATGTTTGCCTGAAAAGGAATCTTTGAAATGTTTCATCGTTTTAGAAATATAGTGCTTTTAAATTTGAGAAATTCAGAATGGGGTCATTGGCAGATTTTGGCAAGTAAAGATTTGAGTGGGGTTTGAACCCACAATCTCCAGATCATGCAGCCAGTGTGCTAAGTCACTGATCTACTTGCTACCTGCCACAACACAGTCTGCTGTTCCCTTTGAGTACAACATTGATACAAAAATAAAATACAAAAAATAAAATAACAGGAGATTTGTCTATTGTTTATTTTGCTGTGTTTAATCTCTAGACGTTCGAATGTTTATGAACCACAATGGAAACAAGTCTCTGGCTCTTCTGTCATTATCTATTCGGCCTTTTAAGAACAGCATGCACAGTGGCTCACTGGGTACAGAGCCTGCCTGGGAATCAGGAGGCTGCAGGTTCAAGTCCTGGCTCTGACATAGTGTCCCAAAATCATGAAAATATAACAAAATATATTATGCCGTCCCAAACCATGGACTATAGTAAGTCGTTTTTTCATGATTTTTATATTTTTTTCAAATCCTCCAAAATCATGAAAAACGACATGCTATAGTATGCCGTCCGAAACCATGACCATAGTATGTCGTTTTTTCATGATTTTCATATTTTTTTCAAATAGTCCAAAATCACGAAAAACGACATGCTATAGTATGCCGTCCGAAAAAAAGTATAACTTTGGCATGCTACTAGTCCTACATACTTACACCTAGAATCCCCATTCAAACCTATTTAGGTTCATCTTACGGTGGACATGTTTGCCTGAAAAGGAATCTTTGAAATGTTTCATAGTTTTAGAAATATAGTGCTTTCAATTTGAGAAATGTATAGTGGCAGATAGTGGCACGTCAAAAAATCTTTCACCTAGAAACTCCATTCACACGTTTTATAATTCAGCTTACTGTGGAGACACATGCTGGAACTTTTTACTTTGAAATGTTTTGTAGTTTCTGAGTTATTTAAGTTAAACGCCCAATGCATTCCCAATGGCAATAGCACAAACTTTGGCATGCTACTAGTCCTACATACTTACACCTAGAAACCCCATTCAAACCTATTTAGGTTCATCTTACGGTGGACATGTTTGCCTGAAAAGGAATCTTTGAAATGTTTCATCGTTTTAGAAATATAGTGCTTTCAAATTTGAGACATTTACAATGGGGCTCAATGGCAGATATTGGCACGTCAAAAAAGCACTTTCACCTAGAAACTCCATTCACACTATTTATAATTTAGCTTTCTGTGGAGACACATGCTGGAACTTTTTACTTTGAAATGTTTTGTAGTTTCTGAGTTATTTAAGTTAAACGCCCAATGCATTCCCAATGGCAATAGCACAAACTTTGGCATGCTACTAGTCCTACATACTTACACCTAAAAAACCCCATTCAAACCTATTTAGGTTCATCTTACGGTGGACATGTTTGCCTGAAAAGGAATCTTTGAAATGTTTCATCGTTTTAGAAATATAGTGCTTTTAAATTTGAGAAATTCAGAATGGGGTCATTGGCAGATTTTGGCAAGTAAAGATTTGAGTGGGGTTTGAACCCACAATGTCCAGATCATGCAGCCAGTGTGCTAAGTCACTGATCTACTTGCTACCTGCCACAACACAGTCTGCTGTTCCCTTTGAGTACAACATTGATACAAAAATAAAATACAAAAAATAAAATAACAGGAGATTTGTCTATTGTTTATTTTGCTGTGTTTTATCTCTAGACGTTCGAATGTTTATGAACCACAATGGAAACAAGTCTCTGGCTTTTCTGTCATTATCTATTCGGCCTTTTAAGAACAGCATGCACAGTGGCTCACTGGGTACAGAGCCTGCCTGGGAATCAGGAGGCTGCAGGTTCAAGTCCTGGCTCTGACATAGTGTCCCAAAATCATGAAAATATAACAAAATATATTATGCCGTCCCAAACCATGGACTATAGTAACTCGTTTTTTCATGATTTTTATATTTTTTTCAAATCCTCCAAAATCATGAAAAACGACATGCTATAGTATGCTGTCCGAAACCATGACCATAGTATGTCGTTTTTTCATGATTTTCATCTTTTTTTCAAATAGTCCAAAATCACGAAAAACGACATGCTATAGTATGCCGTCCGAAAAAAAGTATAACTTTGGCATGCTACTAGTCCTACATACTTACACCTAGAATCCCCATTCAAACCTATTTAGGTTCATCTTACGGTGGACATGTTTGCCTGAAAAGGAATCTTTGAACTGTTTCATCGTTTTAGAAATATAGTGCTTTCAAATTTGAGACATTTACAATGGGGCTCAATGGCAGATATTGGCACGTCAAAAAAGCACTTTCACCTAGAAACTCCATTCACACTTTTTATAATTCAGCTTTCTGTGGAGACACATGCTGGAACTTTTTACTTTGAAATGTTTTGTAGTTTCTGAGTTATTTAAGTTAAACGCCCAATGCATTCCCAATGGCAATAGCACAAACTTTGGCATGCTACTAGTCCTACATACTTACACCTAGAAACCCCATTCAAACCTATTTAGGTTCATCTTACGGTGGACATGTTTGCCTGAAAAGGAATCTTTGAAATGTTTCATCGTTTTAGAAATATAGTGCTTTCAAATTTTAGACATTTACAATGGGGCTCAATGGCAGATATTGGCACGTCAAAAAAGCACTTTCACCTAGAAACTCCATTCACACTTTTTATAATTCAGCTTTCTGTGGAGACACATGCTGGAACTTTTTACTTTGAAATGTTTTGTAGTTTCTGAGAGATTTAAGTTAAAAGCCCAATGCATTACCAATGGCAATAGCACAAACTTTGGCATGCTACTAGTCCTACATACTTACACCTAGAAACCCCATTCAAACCTATTTAGGTTCATCTTACGGTGGACATGTTTGCCTGAAAAGGAATCTTTGAAATGTTTCATCGTTTTAGAAATATAGTGCTTTCAAATTTGAGACATTTACAATGGGGCTCAATGGCAGATATTGGCACGTCAAAAAAGCACTTTCACCTAGAAACTCCATTCACACTTTTAATAATTCAGCTTTCTGTGGAGACACATGCTGGAACTTTTTACTTTGAAATGTTTTGTAGTTTCTGAGAGATTTAAGTTAAAAGCCCAATGCATTACCAATGGCAATAGCACAAACTTTGGCATGCTACTAGTCCTACATACTTACACCTAGAAACCCCATTCAAACCAATTTAGGTTCATCTTACGGTGGACATATTTGCCTGAAAAGGAATCTTTGAAATGTTTCATCGTTTTAGAAATATAGTCCTTTTAAATTTGAGACATTTACAATGGGGCTCAATGGCAGATATTGGCACGTCAAAAAAGCACTTTCACCTAGAAACTCCATTCACACTTTTTATAATTCAGCTTTCTGTGGAGACACATGCTGGAACTTTTTACTTTGAAATGTTTTGTAGTTTCTGAGTTATTTAAGTTAAACGCCCAATGCATTCCCAATGGCAATAGCACAAACTTTGGCATGCTACTAGTCCTACATACTTACACCTAGAAACCCCATTCAAACCTATTTAGGTTCATCTTACGGTGGACATGTTTGCCTGAAAAGGAATCTTTGAAATGTTTCATTGTTTTAGAAATATAGTGCTTTCAAATTTGAGACATTTACAATGGGGCTCAATGGCAGATATTGGCACGTCAAAAAAGCACTTTCACCTAGAAACTCCATTCACACTTTTTATAATTCAGCTTTCTGTGGAGACACATGCTGGAACTTTTTACTTTGAAATGTTTTGTAGTTTCTGAGTTATTTAAGTTAAACGCCCAATGCATTCCCAATGGCAATAGCACAAACTTTGGCATGCTACTAGTCCTACATCCTTACACCTAGAAACCCCATTCAAACCTATTTAGGTTCATCTTACGGTGGACATGTTTGCCTGAAAAGGAATCTTTGAAATGTTTCATCGTTTTAGAAATATAGTGCTTTTAAATTTGAGACATTTACAATGGGGCTCAATGGCAGATATTGGCACGTCAAAAAAGCACTTTCACCTAGAAACTCCATTCACACTTTTTATAATTCAGCTTTCTGTGGAGACACATGCTGGAACTTTTTACTTTGAAATGTTTTGTCGTTTCTGAGAGATTTAAGTTAAACGCCCAATGCATTCCCAATGGCAATAGCACAAACTTTGGCATGCTACTAGTCCTACATACTTACACCTAGAAACCCCATTCAAACCTATTTAGGTTCATCTTACGGTGGACATGTTTGCCTGAAAAGGAATCTTTGAAATGTTTCATCGTTTTAGAAATATAGTGCTTTCAAATTTGAGAAATTCAGAATGGGGTCATTGGCAGATTTTGGCAAGTAAAGATTTGAGTGGGGTTTGAACCCACAATGTCCAGATCATGCAGCCAGTGTGCTAAGTCACTGATCTACTTGCTACCTGCCACAACACAGTCTGCTGTTCCCTTTGAGTACAACATTGATACAAAAATAAAATACAAAAAATAAAATAACAGGAGATTTGTCTATTGTTTATTTTGCTGTGTTTTATCTCTAGACGTTCGAATGTTTATGAACCACAATGGAAACAAGTCTCTGGCTCTTCTGTCATTATCTATTCGGCCTTTTAAGAACAGCATGCACAGTGGCTCACTGGGTACAGAGCCTGCCTGGGAATCAGGAGGCTGCAGGTTCAAGTCCTGGCTCTGACATAGTGTCCCAAAATCATGAAAATATAACAAAATATATTATGCCGTCCCAAACCATGGACTATAGTAAGTCGTTTTTTCATGATTTTTATATTTTTTTCAAATCCTCCAAAATCATGAAAAACGACATGCTATAGTATGCCGTCCGAAACCATGACCATAGTATGTCGTTTTTTCATGATTTTCATCTTTTTTTCAAATAGTCCAAAATCACGAAAAACGACATGCTATAGTATGCCGTCCGAAAAAAAGTATAACTTTGGCATGCTACTAGTCCTACATACTTACACCTAGAATCCCCATTCAAACCTATTTAGGTTCATCTTACGGTGGACATGTTTGCCTGAAAAGGAATCTTTGAAATGTTTCATCGTTTTAGAAATATAGTGCTTTCAAATTTGAGACATTTACAATGGGGCTCAATGGCAGATATTGGCACGTCAAAAAAGCACTTTCACCTAGAAACTCCATTCACACTTTTTATAATTCAGCTTTCTGTGGAGACACATGCTGGAACTTTTTACTTTGAAATGTTTTGTAGTTTCTGAGTTATTTAAGTTAAACGCCCAATGCATTCCCAATGGCAATAGCACAAACTTTGGCATGCTACTAGTCCTACATACTTACACCTAGAAACCCCATTCAAACCTATTTAGGTTCATCTTACGGTGGACATGTTTGCCTGAAAAGGAATCTTTGAAATGTTTCATCGTTTTAGAAATATAGTGCTTTCAAATTTTAGACATTTACAATGGGGCTCAATGGCAGATATTGGCACGTCAAAAAAGCACTTTCACCTAGAAACTCCATTCACACTTTTTATAATTCAGCTTTCTGTGGAGACACATGCTGGAACTTTTTACTTTGAAATGTTTTGTAGTTTCTGAGAGATTTAAGTTAAAAGCCCAATGCATTACCAATGGCAATAGCACAAACTTTGGCATGCTACTAGTCCTACATACTTACACCTAGAAACCCCATTCAAACCTATTTAGGTTCATCTTACGGTGGACATGTTTGCCTGAAAAGGAATCTTTGAAATGTTTCATCGTTTTAGAAATATAGTGCTTTCAAATTTGAGACATTTACAATGGGGCTCAATGGCAGATATTGGCACGTCAAAAAAGCACTTTCACCTAGAAACTCCATTCACACTTTTAATAATTCAGCTTTCTGTGGAGACACATGCTGGAACTTTTTACTTTGAAATGTTTTGTAGTTTCTGAGAGATTTAAGTTAAAAGCCCAATGCATTACCAATGGCAATAGCACAAACTTTGGCATGCTACTAGTCCTACATACTTACACCTAGAAACCCCATTCAAACCAATTTAGGTTCATCTTACGGTGGACATATTTGCCTGAAAAGGAATCTTTGAAATGTTTCATCGTTTTAGAAATATAGTCCTTTTAAATTTGAGACATTTACAATGGGGCTCAATGGCAGATATTGGCACGTCAAAAAAGCACTTTCACCTAGAAACTCCATTCACACTTTTTATAATTCAGCTTTCTGGGAGACACATGCTGGAACTTTTTACTTTGAAATGTTTTGTAGTTTCTGAGTTATTTAAGTTAAACGCCCAATGCATTCCCAATGGCAATAGCACAAACTTTGGCATGCTACTAGTCCTACATACTTACACCTAGAAACCCCATTCAAACCTATTTAGGTTCATCTTACGGTGGACATGTTTGCCTGAAAAGGAATCTTTGAAATGTTTCATTGTTTTAGAAATATAGTGCTTTTAAATTTGAGACATTTACAATGGGGCTCAATGGCAGATATTGGCACGTCAAAAAAGCACTTTCACCTAGAAACTCCATTCACACTTTTTATAATTCAGCTTTCTGTGGAGACACATGCTGGAACTTTTTACTTTGAAATGTTTTGTCGTTTCTGAGAGATTTAAGTTAAACGCCCAATGCATTCCCAATGGCAATAGCACAAACTTTGGCATGCTACTAGTCCTACATACTTACACCTAGAAACCCCATTCAAACCTATTTAGGTTCATCTTACGGTGGACATGTTTGCCTGAAAAGGAATCTTTGAAATGTTTCATCGTTTTAGAAATATAGTGCTTTCAAATTTGAGACATTTACAATGGGGCTCAATGGCAGATATTGGCACGTCAAAAAAGCACTTTCACCTAGAAACTCCATTCACACTTTTTATAATTCAGCTTTCTGTGGAGACACATGCTGGAACTTTTAACTTTGAAATGTTTTGTAGTTTCTGAGTTATTTAAGTTAAACGCCCAATGCATTCCCAATGGCAATAGCACAAACTTTGGCATGCTACTAGTCCTACATACTTACACCTAGAAACCCCATTCAAACCTATTTAGGTTCATCTTACGGTGGACATGTTTGCCTGAAAAGGAATCTTTGAAATGTTTCATCGTTTTAGAAATATAGTGCTTTCAAATTTGAGACATTTACAATGGGGCTCAATGCCAGATATTGGCACGTCAAAAAAGCACTTTCACCTAGAAACTCCATTCACACTTTTTATAATTCATCTTTCTGTGGAGACACATGCTGGAACTTTTTACTTTGAAATGTTTTGTAGTTTCTGAGTTATTTAAGTTAAACGCCCAATGCATTCCCAATGGCAATAGCACAAACTTTGGCATGCTACTAGTCCTACATACTTACACCTAGAAACCCCATTCAAACCTATTTAGGTTCATCTTACGGTGGACATGTTTGCCTGAAAAGGAATCTTTGAAATGTTTCATCGTTTTAGAAATATAGTGCTTTCAAATTTGAGACATTTACAATGGGGCTCAATGGCAGATATTGGCACGTCAAAAAAGCACTTTCACCTAGAAACTCCATTCACACTATTTATAATTTAGCTTTCTGTGGAGACACATGCTGGAACTTTTTACTTTGAAATGTTTTGTAGTTTCTGAGTTATTTAAGTTAAACGCCCAATGCATTCCCAATGGCAAAAGCACAAACTTTGGCATGCTACTAGTCCTACATACTTACACCTAAAAAACCCCATTCAAACCTATTTAGGTTCATCTTACGGTGGACATGTTTGCCTGAAAAGGAATCTTTGAAATGTTTCATCGTTTTAGAAATATAGTGCTTTTAAATTTGAGAAATTCAGAATGGGGTCATTGGCAGATTTTGGCAAGTAAAGATTTGAGTGGGGTTTGAACCCACAATCTCCAGATCATGCAGCCAGTGTGCTAAGTCACTGATCTACTTGCTACCTGCCACAACACAGTCTGCTGTTCCCTTTGAGTACAACATTGATACAAAAATAAAATACAAAAAATAAAATAACAGGAGATTTGTCTATTGTTCATTTTGCTGTGTTTTATCTCTAGACGTTCGAATGTTTATGAACCACAATGGAAACAAGTCTCTGGCTCTTCTGTCATTATCTATTCGGCCTTTTAAGAACAGCATGCACAGTGGCTCACTGGGTACAGAGCCTGCCTGGGAATCAGGAGGCTGCAGGTTCAAGTCCTGGCTCTGACATAGTGTCCCAAAATCATGAAAATATAACAAAATATATTATGCCGTCCCAAACCATGGACTATAGTAAGTCGTTTTTTCATGATTTTTATATTTTTTTCAAATCCTCCAAAATCATGAAAAACGACATGCTATAGTATGCCGTCCGAAACCATGACCATAGTATGTCGTTTTTTCATGATTTTTATCTTTTTTTCAAATAGTCCAAAATCACGAAAAACGACATGCTATAGTATGCCGTCCGAAAAAAATTATAACTTTGGCATGCTACTAGTCCTACATACTTACACCTAGAATCCCCATTCAAACCTATTTAGGTTCATCTTACGGTGGACATGTTTGCCTGAAAAGGAATCTTTGAAATGTTTCATAGTTTTAGAAATATAGTGCTTTCAATTTGAGAAATGTATAATGGCAGATAGTGGCACGTCAAAAAATCTTTCACCTAGAAACTCCATTCACACGTTTTATAATTCAGCTTACTGTGGAGACACATGCTGGAACTTTTTACTTTGAAATGTTTTGTAGTTTCTGAGTTATTTAAGTTAAACGCCCAATGCATTCCCAATGGCAATAGCACAAACTTTGGCATGCTACTAGTCCTACATACTTACACCCAGAAACCCCATTCAAACCTATTTAGGTTCATCTTACGGTGGACATGTTTGCCTGAAAAGGAATCTTTGAAATGTTTAATCGTTTTAGAAATATAGTGCTTTCAAATTTGAGACATTTACAATGGGGCTCAATGGCAGATATTGGCACGTCAAAAAAGCACTTTCACCTAGAAACTCCATTCACACTTTTTATAATTCAGCTTTCTGTGGAGACACATGCTGGAACTTTTTACTTTGAAATGTTTTGTAGTTTCTGAGTTATTTAAGTTAAACGCCCAATGCATTCCCAATGGCAATAGCACAAACTTTGGCATGCTACTAGTCCTACATACTTACACCTAGAAACCCCATTCAAACCTATTTAGGTTCATCTTACGGTGGACATGTTTGCCTGAAAAGGAATCTTTGAAATGTTTCATCGTTTTAGAAATATAGTGCTTTCAAATTTGAGACATTTACAATGGGGCTCAATGGCAGATATTGGCACGTCAAAAAAGCACTTTCACCTAGAAACTCCATTCACACTATTTATAATTCAGCTTTCTGTGGAGACACATGCTGGAACTTTTTACTTTGAAATGTTTTGTAGTTTCTGAGTTATTTAAGTTAAACGCCCAATGCATTCCCAATGGTAATAGCACAAACTTTGGCATGCTACTAGTCCTACATACTTACACCTAAAAAAACCCATTCAAACCTATTTAGGTTCATCTTACGGTGGACATGTTTGCCTGAAAAGGAATCTTTGAAATGTTTCATCGTTTTAGAAATATAGTGCTTTCAAATTTGAGAAATTTATAATGGGGCTCAATGGCAGCTCTAATCACTTTCACCTAGAAACTCCATTCACACTTTTTTATAATTCAGCTGACTATGGAGACACATGCTGGATCTTTTTACTTTTAATTGTTTTGTAGTTTTGGAGTGATTTCCGTCTTTTTTTCAAATTCTCAAAAATTATGAAAAAATTATGAAAATCACTCCGAGACCATGGGCTATATAGTCCATGGTCTCGGAGTGGTTTTCGTCTTTTTTTCAAATCCTCAAAAATGATAAAAAACGGCATGCTATTGATTGATTGATTGAAGAATTTATTAACAGTTTGCAGAATTACAGTACATTTCAAGCACAAACTCAATACAAAGGCTGTTAACTGTGAGTGGACGACCCAATTAAGCATTACACTTGTTTCCAACAGGGTCCACCATGTTCAAATCATCAAAACATTTAGAGACGTACAATAGTAGCGACGTGCTATAGTAGCCCATGGTCTCGGAGTGATTTTCGGAGTGATTTTCGTCTTTTTTTCAAATCCTAAAAATTATGAAAAACGGAATGCTATAGTATGCCGTCCGAGACCATGGGCTATAGCTCGGAGTGATTTTCGTCTTTTTTTCAAATCCTAAAAAGGATGAAAAACTGCATGCTATAGTATGGTAAAAAATGATGAAAAAAGAGGATTTGAAAAAAAGACGAAAATCACTCCGAGACCATGGGCCCCCATACGATAACTCTGTCATTTCTCGACTGTTTCGGACACGGGGCGGCTCGCCGGAACTGGGCCGGCACCCTGGGCGCGGTCCTGTGGGTCTGGAAGTTCCGGGGACCCCATGTGTTGCACCACTTACTCCACACAGGTGTGCTTTTCATCGACCATATTATGACATCTCATGTGATGATTTAGTGCGCTAAACAAACATTAAAGTCCATGGCTTGGCTGGCAAAGGTTTTTTGTTAAAGGTGATCTAAACAAACGGTCTCCTGCCACATGACATAGTTTCGGTAAGCCATGTATTGGAGGAGTGCAGTAGAGGGACGTTATACCTCTCTGTCCATTTCGAGTAATTCACAGGTCCATCATTTCGTCCTCCACTGTCTTGTCATTGGTTTCGACATATCTCTCGTGCAGTCCCAGTGTTGAGCTGAACTGAAAGTCCGCCCCCACAGCGGCTGACATCATGGCCTGCAGGTTCCTCTCCTCCAGGTCTCCAAAGCAGTAGCCATTAGCTTTGTCCACCGTCCGTAACACCCGCGCCATGCCCTCCTTATCCTCCACATGGAGAGGGACAAAAGACACAAGGCTGTAGTCTTGCACAATCTCCACCAGTTTCTTGTTTAGACGGTGGAACTTCTTAAAGAAGGGGTCCGTGGCCAAGTGGTCCAGAAGATAGGTCAGGTCCGTGACCTCCGTGTAGAAGTCCAGGTTGAAGGCCAGTTTGCCGTACTGCTCGATCAGGTCCATCTTGGAGAGAACGTTGACGTGGGGCAGCTCCACGTGCAGCATGGTGGACAGAGAGGTGCACAGCACCGAGATGAACTTGGCAGGGTCAGCGCAGTAGTGAGAATCCACCAGGTGGACCGCAGCCAATCGGAAGTTCCACTCGGCCAGCCGGGAGAAGATGTTCTTTACCGAGTTCTGGTGAGTGTAGAGCTCCACCTGCCCTGGACAGTCGAACAGGACGTAACAGTCCCTGTGCTGCTCCAGCTTCTTCTCCAGCCAGTCCAGGTTGGCCTCCAGGTACTCCATGCAGTAGAGCAGTCCGCCGTTGGGCCCCAGCTCCAGGCCCTCCATCACGTCGTCCAGGGTGACCAGCTCCGAGATGTCCACGCCACAGGTGTAGGGGAGCCTGTCGTTGGCGGGGTCCATGTTCACCACGACCACCTTGCGTCCCAGGTGAGCCAACACCTGCTGCATGCCCTGGCAGTACGTGGTCTTACCCGACCCCGGGGGGCCAATGACTACCTGGCCGAAACGTAACGTCTGGCTTGTTGTTGAGGGCCGGCTGGACATGGCAGCGGGAGGCATTCTCAGCTGAAGACGAGATGGTTTGAAATTGACGCGCACGCGGCGAGATGCTCAGTTAGTGTGCTAGACAGTGGTCACATGAGCACAGAACTAATCATGACATCACACGCAGAAAATTCCTGGGTGTTAATTAAACTTGAGCATAACGCAACAATACGTATGGGTCGACCTTTACTCTGGAGGTTATTGTCTCTCCACTCTTTTTGAAACCCAGCGGTTAATATCTTTAGTATAGAGTATGTTTGGATGTGTGGAAGCGGTCACTTCGGGGTCTGCTACACAAAGGATTGATTACAGTGCAGTGCAGTACAGTTTAGACTGTTATGTAGTTGATTCCAACTATGCCCTAATGATGGTCTTAATGAGAGTGCTCTTATCGGAGGGTTTGTCCCGTTTATGTTATACGATACTTGCAATGATGTAGGTCCATATTTGGGTGTTGCAGTGGAGGACACCAATATTATGTACGTCATATTATGTCATAGATGTCCATATAGCCTGTATATCCATATTTGGCACAGCAGAGTGCAGGACATCCATATCTGGAGTATGTCACAGGCTGTATGTCATTATAGATGTCCATTGAGTATTATATCCATATTTGGGCATGGCAGTTCTGTACTGGAACCTTTAGACATGTATGCGAAAAAGATAATAAGATAAATTGTTGTGGTTTAAAGACAAATGTGTTTTGATGCTCTTGCTACTGAAATTATGGATTATGAAGAAATCCCATCGTTTAACATGCATCTCTATGGGGGAGAATGACAGCTTGCTCTGTCTCCTTGCTGCTAACGTGCCTGCTGGTCAAGGAGGGGTTGGGGAGGGACTTAGCGAAGGGATAATTAAGGGACACACTGTCAGCGCCAGGACTTGAACCTGTGGCCCTCTGATTCCCAGGCAGGCTCTTTACCCAGGGAGCCACTGTGCTTGCTGTATACAAAAAGCCAATTAGATAATGATAGAAGAGCCAGCCAGAGGCTTGATTCTATTGTGGTTCATAAACATTCAAACGTCTAAACAACAGCACAACAAACAATAGACGAATTTCCTGTTATTTTATTTCACCTTTGGGCCCTTGGGATGTGTCTCCTGGTGCTTTTAAGTCTTTCTTTTTTATTATCGCCTTGACATTTTCAAAGAACTATTGCTTTGCTTTCAAAGAACTACAGCATCGCTTCAAACTGGGATTTGAACATGGAATCTGACTGTGCTGAGAGTCTGGTCATTAGACCACTACACCAACACTCCATTGAACTGAGCAGATGTCTTAGGCCTCTTTTAGACGGCAACGGTCTCCAGATAAAACGGCAAAGTCCCGTTGCGTTCAAATCTTTTATTGACCCTTTACACGAGAACTCACACTTTATGAAAATGCTATAATGTCGCTAGGTGGCGGTAACGCGCTGTCGTCACCCACGTACAAGAAGAAGAACCAGGTAGAACCAAATCGCGTTTTTCTTTTTTGTTAAACACAACTTCTTGCCAAGAAATTGAAAATCGAAAATCCAAAGATGCTCATTTTCCAATATCTGCGTTTCTCCTACATGAATGGGAAAACAAAGTCCCACTGCGTTTGAGCTCCGTTCCGTGATCACGGATAAGACTTCCTGTTTACTTCCTGTTTATGAGCTATGACGGTTTCCGGTTGCCTTCAGAATAAGATGACATACATTTATTTTTAAAATGCATTTATGATATACATCTTTTTAAATGACTTATACTAGTGTAGCGCCGGCCGGGAGGCGAACCCGGAACCTCATTATCAGAGAGCCGCATACGTTACCATTCGGCTAAAGAGCCATGGCCCAATAGGCAAGTAGTAACGCAGCCACCTATAGCCTACAGTCGTCGTCCCCACCTGGAAGCGCGTCCACGCGCGCCAGCCAGGAGCTATAGGCTCGACTGACTGGGGGGACCTCCTCCCCAGGCAGGGTACGTGCTGTCGACTACTCAACGGTGCTAGTCTGTGTCTGTCGCTGGGGATACAGAACCCAATCCCACCGCTTAGTGCCGGCCCGGAGGCAAACCCGGAAACCTCGTTATCAGTAAGCCGCATACCTTACCATTCGGCTAAAGAGCCATGGCCATATAGGCAAGTAGTAACGCAGCCACCTATAGCCTACAGTCGCAGCCACCTATAGCCTACACTAGTAGTATTAGTATATGTGCCCTAACAGGTTTTACCATTTTAAATTGCCTATTGAACCCCATTAATTGGGCACTTAGCACATTTATATATATCTCACATATTTATTTAACCCAAAAAATACAATACAAATCTAGTATGAATGTATGTATAATGTATGTCCATGATGTAGGCCTATATGTCATTAAACAATATATAGGTCTACGTTTTAATATTATTTTATTTGAAATATGTAATTTATCTATCTATTTAATTTGAACAATTACACACACTATATCAGGTGGAACTTTAGCAATACTTAGAATCTAGTAGTGTGTAAAAAATGAAATGATTCAAAATGTAAAAAACATTTTACATTACCATCCTCGGGCAGGCAGGTCATGTACAGACACATGTAGTGTCTGCTGATTGACACTAGATGGGGTCCAAACAGCAGTTTACAGGGTGTAAACTGCATTTTGAACGCCATCAAGGAGATGGATCTGTATGCAGAACACAAACTATTGCTTACAACAAGACACAAAAACAAAGGTTCAAGGTTCAACTTTATTGTCAACAACCAATTTAGGCTATACCAATACCAAAGGCTTTTAATCAGTGGTGGAAAAAGTAGGTCTACTGACATTTTTTACTTACAGTAATTAAAAGTATCAATACTGCAGTATAGAAAATTAGAAATACTATATTACAACTAAGTAAAAGTCCGGAATTCACAGTGTACGCGAGTAAAATACCAAAAGTAGAAAGAAGCCTACTCATAATGCAGAATGTCCCATTTCACAAGTTTGCATACAATTATTTTGGAAGTGTCAACCAAATGTGGTTTTATTGAAAGGCAATAAAAGGCTAGATGCAAGGAAGCAACGGGTGTCATTTGCAATGTTATTTCACCTGTTTAATAGAACCTTTCGCTTGATACCGTTTTATAGAGATATATAGATACATTACAGGACTGTTTGGATTCCACAGAATGGATTAACCTCTGGACTGACGGTCAGGATATTGACACTTACACTGACACTGTTACCTGTACATCCTACATCCACTTCTGTGGGTGTTTGCAAAATGCATTCCCACAAGGACCATTACGGTTTTTAACAACAGCAAGCCCTGGTTCAATAATGAAGTGAGATCGCTTTGTAGGAAGAAACATGCTGCTTATAAATGTGGTGATATGGGGAATTATAAGATACTGAAATATGAATTTCAGCGTGCCGTGTCTAAGGCTAAGGCCTCCTACAAAGTAAAGCTTGAAAACAAACTGCAAGCAAATTACATCAAAGGTGTATGGCAGGGTTTGCAGGACATCACTGACTATAAAACCAAGCACCATGTTCTACAGGGACCGCTCCCTTCCTGGGAGGCTTAATGATTTGTATTGTCGGTTCGATAGTGAAAACCATCAGTCCCCCTCTTTTCCAAGAGAGCAGGGTGACTCTCCACCCACCATATATGAACATACGATCGGTCGTCACAGAGACACCACAGCGCATGCGTCTCAAGTCCCGGCGGCCCTTTGCCACACAGGCCTAGGAACTGCTCCGCACAACACCAGCTGACACCTCCAAGGCTTCCTGGGTGAAGGCAAGATGGAGGGACCAGTGGAAGGCAGCAGAACCATCCAGGCTTCACCACTAGAGGATCCCACAGATGTTCCTGGTCAGCACCTCCCCCACAAGGAGTGGACAACCCTCAACCGCCTGAGGACGGATGTGGGACGCTTTGGTGCATCTATGCAGAAGTGGGGTCTCACAGACAGTGCCCACTGCGAATGTGGGGACCCATCACAGACTGTGGAACATGTGCTGACCAACTGCCCTATATACCGGCCACAGAATGGTGATCGTGGGCTAATTGACCTAGACAATGACACACTGGACTGGCTTGCTGCAACGGAGCTGAAGGTCTAAGGACATACGACAGAAGATATATGAACATGATGTCAGACTGTTGCTCCGTCAGCAAAACCCCAGAAAGGCGGCAGGGCCTGATGGCGTGTCGTCTGCCACATTAAAGCACCGTGCTGACCAACTTGCACCTGTCCTCACTTCCATTTTCAACTGGTCACTTGGACTCTGTACTGTGCCTGCTTGTTTCAAATCTGCGGTTATCATTCCTGTCCCAAAGAAAAATAATATCACCTGTCTTAATGACTATAGGCCTGTTGCCCTAACATCTGTCATTATGAAAGTCTTTGAGCGACTGGTCTGTAAGCACCTGTCCAGCATAGCACTAGATCCTGACCAATTTGCCTACAGACAAATAGGAGTGTGGATGATGCAGTGTCCCTCTATTTGCACACATTTTACCCAACTAGAATCCAGATCCACCTATTTGGTGACTCTTTGTTGACTTCAGCTCCGCATTTAACACAATAGTGCCTGGGAACCCTACAAGAGCTAGGCGTCGAGCACACCTCTATGTAAATGGATCTTTAACTTTCTATGTGACAGGAAACAGGTTGTCAAAATAGGTGATCTTGTCTCGCTGCCTAGGCTCCTAAACACTGGGGTTGTGTCCTTTCTCCACTTCTGTACTCATTATTATTATATACTAATTTCTGTCAATCTCACTTCAGTACAGTTATGATGTATAAGTTTGCTGATGACACATCTGTAGTAGGTCTTATTACCAACGGGGATGAATCCGACTACCGCAGAGCAGTAGAGGAGCTGGTGAGATGGTGTGAGAGTTACAACTTGATTCTAAACATCTCTAAAACCAAAGAGATGTTCATCGACTTCATCTCGAGTCCCCCCCCCCCCCTATTCCTATCAACTTGTTGACATGGCAATACAATTATTGAATCTTGAATCTATAGACAATAGAGTCCCTGCTTTATTGCGAGTGAGACTGTGTTGGTCGCGGAGTAGATGACAGATAATAATAATAATAATAAAACTTTATTTGTATAGCACCTTTCATGACATGAAATGCAGCTCAAAGTGCTTTACAGAGCAATGGAGAGGAAAAAAAGAAAAGAAAAGAAAAGCAAGGCATAAATATTAAAAAACAAGAGCAGTAATGCAATACAGTGAGGACATGAATAACATTTTTTTTTTTTAAACAAATCAATTAAAAGCAAGGGTGTAGAAGTGGGTCTTGAGCTGTGCTTTAAAAATGTCTACAGAGGCTGCCTGTCGAAGGTACAGTGGGAGTTTGTTCCACGCCGTCGGCCCGTAGAAGCAAAAAGCTGCTTCCCCGTATTTTTTAGTTGCCATTTTTTCAGGCAAAGCAAGCAGGCCAGCAGTGGAAGACCTTAGGGGCGGTTTGGGACATATTTAGGCAGGCAGTCATGTAGGTAGGAAGGTGCGAGACCATTGAGAGCTTTATAAACAAGTAAAATAGGAGCTACTGGACACACAAAACAACCCTCTATATTCTATAACAACCCTCTATATCAAAATATACAATTATTATTATTTATTTTTACGGGGGAACGCTTCTGATGCAATGCTAAATCCCAAATAACGGATTTAGTGCCTCTGATGCAAGATAGGGCCCCAGGCCAGACTTTGGATATGCCTTGTGTAGATAATGTACACATTGGTCCCCAGGACATAAAGGAAAATATAGGAGCGGTAATTCTAATACTGCATAGTTTAGTTTATTGTTTTAACAATTAGTAAAAGTACAGTAAGAAAAATATCATGTTTGCTTAATTATTTAAAAAAATCACACCCGTGTGAACTGAGTGGTGTAAGGTTGATTCAGCTGGAGTTTTTGTCCGATGTGAGGTATTATATAAGGTAAGGTATTATATACCCTGATCAGCTCTGATCTGACGTAATGAAATCACACCTGGATGTGATTTCACAACTGGCTTTTTTTGCGCAGAGAAAATGACCACGGTTGCTACGGTCATCCAGTTCACCCGGGTGTGATTTAATTACGTCAGAAATTATTTTGAACATAGCAACCATGGTCATTTTTTTATGCACACAAAAGCCAGTTGTAGGAGTGGTTTACACCACTCAAAAAGCAGCATAGTCACAACTTATCTACAGATATTTACAGGTCAATGAGAGTCCGTTTTAGAATGATATAAATAAGTCATGTGGTCATCAGAATAATTTAGTACAGTGCAATGTGTTTACTTTGGCATGAAAGTAAACAGCAGTGTCACATTGTAGGTCATCTTCTTCACAGTGCTTATGGTCGACGTGCTGCCATATTGTTCATCATATTGTCCATCACAGCAGAACTAACAGGGTGGTCGACGTGACGTGTGCCGGTGTTGAAGGCATGTGGACAGATGATGATGTCATGTGCTCAGGTGATGACGTCAAAGGGACAGATGGTGATGGCTTGTGGACAGAGGATGATGTCGTAGGGACAGATGAAGTCATGCGGTCAGGTGATGATGTCGTAGGGAAAGACGATGATGTCCTGTGGACAGGTAATGATGTCCTAGCGACAGATGATGATGTCCTCTGGACAGTGACAGAGGATGCTGGTTTCAGTGTAGAGGTGGTGGAAGGTGGTGTTGTTTTCACCTTTGCATTCCTGAAAGAAAAAAACAAGAATTTCACATCAGTCTTAGAATATTGTTTTGTCTTAATCAGGAGTAAATATTGAATTCCATATTGGTTCATAATTCTCAGTCAGGTTAATATTGATGTTAATCTTACATGTTTAGGTGTTTCTGGTACATAAACTTTCCCATCCTTGACTCTGTATTCAAGCATTTCTTGCTGTTTGCCGTTTCCACACTGGAGATGGATAAAGTAATATTAATGACAGAGGATAGAGAACAGTGTGTAAAATGAAACGATATCGATCATATGTCTTACATACGGTTTAGAACATTGTACTTACACAATCTCCCTGTGAGGACAGAAGGAACTGGCTTCATACACCTGGTAAGTCTTGATGAGTTTTGGGTTCATGCTGTTGACTCCTTTATCTTTACATTTGCAGGAACGTTTATTGTCATGTTGACCTGTTGAATGAATGGACAAGACACTGTTAGTCTGACAGTGGCATGAAAATAATAAGATATTAAAACGGTGTTTTAAAACCACTGTTGACAAACTGCATTAGCAGTCAAATTAAAGCACATAATTCTCCCCAGAACTAAACCAGCAACACGGAGCATGAAGATTATTACAGAGTAAACATCAGATTTAAAAGGTAGATGACACAATTGCAAAATCCATGATTTACAATTCAGTCTATCGATAAATGTGATAAATGCTATATGCAAAGCAACTTCATGTGAATCAATGTATTTAGTGTAAAAGCCACATTACTGTACCTTCTACATCTAGAGCAAGCAGGCAGATGAGGAAGGTGATGACCGCTGATTTCACGATGCTGGGCATGATGGAGAGGAGAGAAGCTTCTTCAAGTGTTCTGATTGTTTCCTCTGTTGATAATGCTGTGAATGGAGGCAGCTCTCATATTTATATGGTTCAAAGACGCCCCCACACACTCCCCCTCTCTCTCCCAGAACTCCAGACATTGCATCACTCATTCCTCTTTTGCTTTCACTTACTGGGAATCACTCTGCTGAGAGGAAGTGAAGAAAGTCGTCTTTGAGTGAGTGACGTGAAGTGAAGTGAAATGACGCGTTAACCACTGTTAGACCAAGGAGCTCTATTTCAATATCACATTTTATCAGATAAACTGTGTCAGCTGTATGCCTGTATCTATTGCACTCACATGTCATCCTATTATTGTTTGGTTTCCTACATTTTGTTTTAAATTATTATTATTTCAAAACATTTTCAAAAAGCATCCCCCCAAAAAGCTAACCTTTTCAGGAATTCAAAACAAATTCAATTATTTTTTTCAGTAAGTTCAATCAAAGAAATTCCAATTAGAAAATAAAGTTTATTAAGTAGTTAAAATAGCAGGTCTACTGTAGGCCTAGTATACAGCAGAAAAAGCAAGAAAATAGTAAAAAGAAAAAGAAGGGAAAAGACAAAAAAAAGACAATACAGCTATGTCTAGCTACAGCTAGATCTTGACACTGATCCAGGATCTCGGTCTGTTACATTGAATGCATTTAAAAAGTGACTAAACTTTACACTAGCTGTCTGATAAGAAATCACGTGACTTTTGCTCCAGGCTGTCAGTGAAAGTGCAGAGCTGTGATAATTAAAGCCTTCTGCTCCTGGCAAAGGAATGTGTCCTGTTTAGTTTCGCTTAGTTTCGCTTCCATATTCTATGGAAAGACTATGGACAGCAGCAGACGAACAACTGGGATTTCCCCTGGGTTTAAGAGTTCAAGAAGACAGGCCATTTCTTCAAATGATCAAATATGACTGAAGCATGTCTGCTGTACAGGCGTCATCAATATGTTCGTAACTTGCCTTTGTCCCATGTTCTAATTCAAGATTTTGTTTTTACACACCATTATAATGTTCTTATTTTGATCATAATATAAGTCCCAATTACTGAATGTCTGAACGTCTCCAGATTTTCTTCAGAATATGTATGACACTGATTTACTATGACACTATGGCACATTAGGAGTCCACTAGGACTTGTTTCCTCTATTTATAATGTTGTGAATTGAGGCAGGCGAACTCTCAGTCACGTTTTATTTTGAAAGACCCTTGTCGTAACTCTGAGAGTTACCAAATGGACCCATAAGGATCCATTTGGTTCCATTTGTACACTCTCAGATTTACAGACCTGCTATGGTTGTTCCATTTGAAATGGAACATGTCCATTTGGTTCCATTTCTCTCCGAGTTACAGACATGTAATGGCCCTTTAGGCATAGCTCTTTATTTGTTTGTGTATTCATTATGTATGTCCATGACAAATATAGAATTTAAATAGAATTTTGACAAAAATGTCCACCACAATAAGCCAGCAGTTTGATTATTTTCCATAGGTGGTATGTTTGGAAAGAAACAGCAGCACAGTAGGCCTATGTGATAATAATTATCAAAGTAGACCTATATGATTGTCTGTTCAGCTGTTTGTTGGGCAAGTGTGTGTAGTTTTCATTGTCATTAATGCACATTAGCACAACTTATCCACATAGTTACTGTAACTGTAGCCTCGGAAACCCAGACGTTTTTATTTCCAGGGACTGTGACATACTGTATATCTGTTGCGTGTTGCAACATGAGGGTCAAACAAGTATCGTATATAAATAGTGTGGTTTTGGTTTAGGGTAGTGTGTTTTGGTGTTTTGTGGTTTGATGTTAAAACACATTAGGCCTATAGTGCTTTTCTCCAAAGTGCTTTAAATGTAGGCCTACTGCTCATTCACGCATTCTCAACACACACACACATGGATACACCGACGGCAGAGGAAACCATGCAAGGCACCAACCAGCTCATCGGGAGCAGTTAGGGGTTCAGTACTGCCCATGGACACTTTGACACGCAGCCAGGAGGAGCCGGGAATCGAACCTGGCTGTAACCTACGGATGGCGACCACTCTACCACCTTATGTGATTTGGTGGAATGTGGTTTGGTGTAACATAGTGTGGTTTGGACTGATCAGTGTGGAACACTGATCAGTCCAAACCCGGTAAAAAGCAAAAATATTAAGTCCAGCAAGTAATGATCAAAATGCAGGCACTTCAACGCAGGCAGACAAATCCAAAATAGTTAACTCACCAGCACACAGTACAGTGTACTGTACATGTACTAGTATGAAACATTCAGCTGCATAGTAGTGTGTAATGAGTTTTGTGTCCGTTTTTTTTAGTTGTAATTATGGCCTTTCTCATGCATACAAACTGGTCAATTTCCAGCAAAAATCACCATTTTGATTCAGAACACATCGCTGTACTTTATCCCACGAAGGGGTGGCGTCTAGATTCTAGACAGACAGATTCTAGACATATGATTCTAGAATCTAGACTAATCTAATTATAATCTAGTTATATACAGTACATAATAGGCCTGCATGTCCCCAAATATGAATATACAGTAGCCTTGTGTGGATATGTGCACATATATTAGATATTAATTAATTAATTAATTGATTGATTAATTAATTAATTAATAATAGAATATGGCTGACACCAGATTAAGCCTTAAATTATTGAATAACACATTATTACAGTATGTAACAATGTAAAAGTTTCAGAATCACAATGTGTCAATCACAGCGTCAAACACAAACGACAATACTGAACAATATTCAATAGATACACAAATGAAGCACATAATAGATACACATACTATAGAATCAGGGCATAATATAAAGTGTATAGAATGTCACCTTAGTGTCTAGATTGCATTCCTTAAACAGCCACAACTCATGCAAACAATACAATAACATATAACATTAGTGCATAAACAATGCCATAACATAATATTAGTGCATAGATGGATTCAGTATCACAAATGGCCAGAAGAAGGAGACAGTAGTGTTCATACACAAGAAGCATGATTTCAGGAATGATCAAAGGAAGTCTTGCCCAAATATGGACTTCCAGATGGATAGACTGGCCCTGTGTCTGGTTAAAAAAACAATTAAGTCTGGGGTAAAACAACAGCTAAGGGCCGATTCATACTCCTATTTTATCGCTGTTTCGGCGCTGTAGTGCCGAAATGATTTCGGCTCGTCAGAAATTTTCAGTAGCACCGAAGAGCCGACTTTAGGACGGTACCCGCCCCCCCGAACCTCAAATGACGTCACGTTGTAGGCTCTACAGCGCCGAACCGACTTTTATTCGGCTCTAAAATAGGAGTATGAATCGGCCCTTACAAAGCGGTTGTTTGTAAGCCAGTACCATGTTTTCCCAATGCAATCCTATACGGTGCGCATGCGAACGTTGGTTGACTGGACTACATTTTTATTTAAAGCCTGATTTAAGCTGTTGTTTTACCCCAGACTAAAATGTTTACGTGCCGGCCTTAAGTTTATCAACTGTATCTCGGTTCTGATATGTTTACTTTTTGGAATCAATACTGTGAAAAGGGTTTAATCCACTGTTTGTGGACGGTCTCGACCCAGCTAGACCCCATTTCGACCTGTGCAGGGATATCACGGGACGGAACCTCATCTCATCTAGCAGCGTAGATATTGAGGTTCCAAACGGAGCTAACATCCATGGCACCTTGGGTCACGGGTGAGCACTTTATATTTAGAATCTGAACGTTTATGTACACGTTTTCTCTGTAAATGTAGCAGTCCCAAAAAACAGGCTGAAGTTGAACCATGACGAGCGTCATGTGAAACATGGCTAGATGTGTGTGTGAAATCTGTGAATCCACTGACAAATATACAACAGTGATTGTCAACATTCTTCCATGTCAAGGACCCTAAAATTTAGGGATGGGCAATGAATCGGTCATCACATCGGTATTGGCCTTAAAATGCAATATCGGTATCGAATCAATATACAAATAATATCCGTTTTAGCAGATATTTTATTTTATGCAAATTCTATCAGTGTTTTCTGGGGAAACTTTCAAAAGAGTCAACAAGTTGGAACATTTTTAAAATACTATATTCAAGCTGGGATATGGGCCAACATTTCAATTCCTAGTTTTGGAATAAAGAGGCATTGCTCTTTTGTAATTCAGTGTTTGTAAACCTTTTTCAGAATGGACAAAATTATTATATATTTTGAGAGGCGCTAGCCCCTCCTATCTATGTCCAGCTTTGAGGGTCTGTCTAAACACAAACATTGAAGACAAAAGTGTGTAAGCACAAACGTTGAAGACAAAAGTGAGGACGCAAATTGTGATTGGCCAGAATGTGATGATGTATGATGACGTATGATTACTCACACTACTCACTTCACACGGGTGTGATTTTTTATACAGAATGAGATAGCGACATCGGTTGACATATGGCCAATATTGCGCCCCTCACTTCACAGTGTGATTTTTGAGTGGTGCAAACCACTCCAATAACCAGCTTTGTCTGTATGTACCTGTGTACCTGTGTACCTGTACGTGGGGCCACGTAGGGGTGAGCATGGTTGCTATGGTTAGTGTGTGACGTCACTGCACCACTCAGTTCACACGGGGGTGATTTTTTACTCTATCATTAAACACAAGCTTAACATTTTCAGGACATAAAGGAACGTAGGACATGTGGTAGTCTAATGCATAGTTAAGTTTATTGTTCAACATTAAAGTAGGCCTACATAATAAAAAAACAAACATATTTGCTCATTATATTTTGTAATAAATATAGTACAAGCAGCTTATATTAAACACAAATTCTATACATTTACAGGTAAATGAGAGGCAGTTTTATATGACATAAATAACGCTGTTTTAAAAAACATTAAAACAAAATAAATAATTCCGAACTGAAGCTTTACTCAAGTAAAGTGCCTCTTCATAACAGCAGAACTTTCAGGGTGGTTGAGAGGTCACGTGGTCCAATGGTCATGTGTGGACTGAGGAAGTCGAGGTCAGGGCAGAGAGGTGGGGGAATGTTCACTTTTCTTTATCGACCCTGAAACAAAAAAAAGTCAGTCTTATAATATTGTTTTGTGAAAGCATCCGTGTCATTTTAGATTTTAGCGTTGGCTTTTCAAAAATAGCAGATCTTCAAGCTCACAGCACGCGAAAGTCTCAGACACAAATCGTCTCTTCATGGGTGGTCCCATGGCACAAAACATTTTCAGATGGGGGTCTGTGGCCAAATATATAAATGTGGGGGTTTATTTTCTTTCTTTTTTACTACTGATTTAGAAGGCATTTGTAGAATCGGCCTCAAGTCAGGAGTAAACGCTGTTTTCCATAATTTATATTATTTTAGTGCAGTTCATTCAGGGTTTTTTTTTTTTTTCAATCATATTTTTATAGATTTTTACATTTTATGACGAAGACAAAACAAAAAGGTCGATGTTAATCTTACCTGTCTATGGTGTTTATTGTAGAGATACTTTCCCATCTGGGACTCTGGATTCAAACATTTGCTGCCTTTTGTTGTTTCCACACTGGCGATGGATGAAATCATATTAGTGACAGACAGGTGATGGAGAACAGTGTGTAAAGTTAAATCATATTAGTGACAGACAGGCCCCTCCTATGCCCAGCTTTGTGTGTTTGTGTGCACCCTATAGCGATGATTTGATCGGCTGAGCACGACAGAATTGAGGATAAAAATCACACCCGTGTGAAGTGAGGGGACTCAATTCAAAATGTACTTGAGTAAAAAGTATGAAAGTATTTATTGGTATAAAAATTTACTTTAAGTACCAAAAGTAAAATAACTCATTATGCAAAATGTCCCATTTCACATGTTTTCAAATGTATACAATTATTTTTCAAATGGCTGAAATGTATATAGCCGGCCTGAAGTGGTTACTGTATTGTTATGCTATAATACTCAACATCTACAAAGTAACTAGTAACTAAAGTTTTCAAATAATAGTAGAGTAAAAGTACAATATTTTCCTCTGAGATGTAGTGGAGTAGAAGTAAAAGTATTGAAAATTGGAAACACTCAAGTAAAGTACAAATGCCTCAAAATGATGTAGGCTACTTGAGCAAATGTACTTAGTTATTTTTCCACCACTGTTTATAACATTGTACTTACACAATCTCCCTGCGAGGACAGAAGGCACTGGCTTCATACACATGGTAAGCGTTGATGAGTTTTGGGTTCATGCCATTGAGCCCTTTATCTCGACATTTGCAGGAAAAGCGATGACTTATGGGATGACCTGTGGAATGAAGGGACACAAGACACCGTTAGCCAAGCAGTGACATTACAATAATTAAAGATTAAAACCTAATTTGTGTTTTAAAACCACTACTGACAAACTGCATTGGCAGTCAAATCAAAGCAAAGTATTTTGTGACTATAAAACTACAAGACAATATAATTCCAAAACCCATCTATCCATACAACTGTGCTGGTATTATCCAAAGCAACTTGGTGTTGCTTTGGATAACCATGCATATTATTGTAAAAGGCGCATTACCTTCTAAATGAAGAGCAAGCAGACAGACGAGAAAGATGACGACAGCTGATTTCATGATGCTGGACATAATGGATCAGACGCTTCTTCAAGTGTTCTCCCTTGATAATGCTGCGAATGGACGGGAGCGCTCATATTTAAGATCAAAGACACCCACTCAAACCCCTCCAGCCACACACACCCACTCAGGACATTATTTCACCCTTTCCCTTTCCCTTTCCTCTTTTGGTTTCATTTTCCCTCACCTCAGGAGAAACACATTAGGTATTTTCCCCCAAGTGTCTGATAATCTCTTTCAAGAAGACAGCTGGTCATTTCTTGAAAATGGTACGACACACTGAAGCCAAGTGTCTGTTCTAGCATTATTAATTTGAGACTCTTGAATGTTGGAAGAAATATTGTAACTGGCACATCCGCTGAGGAGGCAGGTGCAAGATAACAAATGTATTTTTAACAGTGGTGGAAAAAGTACCTACAATGTTTACTTAATTAATTGTATGTCAATATCACAACAATAAAAAAATACTTTTGGTACTTAAAGTAACAAAAGTAAAAGTATTCATTATGCAGAACGTCTCGTTTCAAGTTCCTTAGCATGAAAAGGTTTGGGTTAACTACAGTAACTGCTCTCTGGTACGATGGAAGCATATTTAAACAGCCTGAGTGAGCATGTAGATATGCCTTTTTCACTATTTACAATACAAGTAGTGATTGCTAATCACACTAATCGATTTAGTCGATTTTTGAAAAAAAAACTCAATTTGCTGCTATAAGAAATGGAACAAATTCTCAAAGGAAAATGTGGTTCTCCATTTTCCGATTCGATGTTGTTCACAGAACCACATATCATCACTGTCGGGAGGAAACCACATAATGTCCAAAACTGTTTATTTTCAGCATTCAAATGCAAAAAGATCAAAAGGAGATCTACAAGCTCGAAACTTACGTGTCGCTTCTTCACACCCTGTTTCGAGCTTGCAGATCTACTACTTTTGATGCTTTTGTGTGATCGAATATTATTATTATAATATATTATAGGAGGTTTTTGCCCAACAGCGATACACATCATTGGTCACTTCTCTGTGGATAAGAAAAGAGAAGTGACCTTCCTTTCACTATAATGTCCACTAGCTGTGGAAAGAAGACTATAAGGAAACACATGGATTCCTTTTCCTTTTGAGAAAGCTCCTACATAAATGGTAAATGGTTATTTCAAGGACACTGTTCCTTTATGCATACATAATTATATAACTATTTCTAACAACCATAGTATTTACAAGTTGCAATGTCTATAGCTCTGTGTACACAATGCAGCAACTCTGTTTAATTTCCCTGTTCTTTTTTTCTGATTTTTCTTCAGAATCTGTTTTATTATGTTTTTGACACTTGCTTTGACAATGTATGTAAAATTGTGCTTTCTCATGCCAATAAAGCTCATTTGAATTGAATTGTCAATGCGGCTTCCACTTTGTTTTGGCCTCCTACGCCTCCTAATCCAATATGCATTGAAGCAGGTCTCCAATATTAAATTCCCTAACACATAATGAATGTATACAACATGCATTATGAGTTAGACCACAGCTTCAATACATACATACATACATACATACATACATACATACATACATACATACATACATATATACATACATACATACATACATACATACATACATACATACATACATACATACATACATACATACATACATACATACATACATACATACATACATACATACATACATACATACATACGTCTCTATTGAAGCAGGCGGTCTTTCCACTATTACATTTACAATTTACAATTCAGGCATTTAGCAGACGCTCTTAATCCAGAGCGATTTACAGTAAGCAAGACAACACATGGTAATACATCAAATACATAAAAATAGTCATGGTACAGCTTCAGCCTGTTTTTGGGACTGCTACATTTACAGAGCAAACGTGTACATAAACGGTTCAGATGTCAAATATAAAGTGCTCACCCAAGGTGCAATGGATGTTAGAACGGGTGCGTTTGGAAATTCACAGTTGCACACCGGGAGCACCTCTATATTAATTTGTATTGGCAGTCCGTGCGGTCAGTGTGACTCGAACACACCTAGTGTATCAGAGTGCAACACACCTCCAAACGATAGGGCTGCTTGATAGGGCTAGTTGAAAGCCTATGGCAAAAAAGCGGAGAAACTGGCGTTCAGATTAAAATGCTTTTCATTAAACAACGCGGAATGCATGGGTGCTAATAGGCGACCCAGGAACATTCTAACGTGTAGCTCCACTTGGAACCTCAAACGCTGCTACGCTTTAGCTCCGAGATGAGGTTCCGTCCCGTATGCACAGGTCGAAATGGGGTCTAGCTGGGTCGAGCCTGTCCACAAACAGTGGTTTAAACCCTTTTTCACAGTATTGATTCCAAAAAAGTAAACATATCAGAACAGATGCAGTTGATAAACTTAAGGCCGACACGTAAAATTGTAAGTCTGGGGTAAAACAACAGCTTACAAAGCGGTTGTTTGTAAGCCAGTACCATGTTTTCCCAATGCAATCTTATACGGTGCGCATGCGAACGTTGACTGGTCTACATTTTTATTTAAAGCCTGATGTTGACAATCACTGTTGTATATTTGTCAGTGGATTCACAGATTTCACACACACATCTAGCCATGTTTCACATGACGCTCGTCATGGTTCAACTTCAGCCTGGTTTTTGGGACTGCTACATTTACAGAGAAAACCTGTACATAAACGTTCAGATTCTAAATATAAAGTGCTCACCCGTGACCCAAGGTGCCATGGATGTTAGCTCCGTTTGGAACCTCAATCTACGCTCATCTCATCTACGCTGCTAGATGAGATGAGGTTCCGTCCCGTGATATCCCTGCACAGGTCGAAATGGGGTCTTCGTTGGGGCTGCGGGGCTCGAGCCCCCTTGATGATTTTAGGGGATTTCTAGTTTTTCTACATTCCCACCTTAACACGTCTGTATTTCTCACTGTCCGGGGCGGGGGTGGTGGGGGGTGGACCGCGTTGCCTGTCCCTTGTACACATGCAGATCAGGCATTGAAATGCTAATCTGGGTGCTTAACCTGCCAGGTATGTGTGTGAGGAGCTGATCACAGTCACAGATAGAGGGAAAGTGTTATATTTGGCCTATTATTTATGCTATATATTATTGACCGTGTCTGTGTCACAGTCTCACAGTCACAGACATTGCGCACACGAGAGAGAGGGAGAGAGAGAGAGAGAGAGAGGGGGGGAGAGGGGTGCTGCGTGTTAAAAAATAAATAGGCTACTCATCTTTGTGTTCTGTTTCACCTTATTGCTGACTCGCTGAGTGACCGTCACAGGGAAAAGGGGTTTAGAAGCGAAAAAGTCTGTTGTGGAGAAAAGGAACTATAGCCTATGCACTCCTCACAGAGTGATTAGATTACTAGTGACAGGTGATGCCACTTTTGGAGCGTGGCTGAGGATGTCTGTTGGAGAGCGTGTGAGTGAGACAGAACCTGCCGAGGCGGACAGGACTACTATAGCCTGCAATCATGGCATTTAAACATGCTCTTCTGTTTATAAACTAAACACTGTGACGTTTAAAAAGTGTTACAAATAAGTGTTTAAAACCTAAGTTTAGTGTGAAAAGAAAAAACAACAATGGGCAATGAATCGGTCATCACATCGGTATTGGCCTTAAAATGCAATATCGGTATCGAATCAATATACAAATAATATCCGTTTTAGCAGATATTTTATTTTATGCAAATTCTATCAGTGTTGTTTTCTGGGGAAGCTTTCAAAAGAGTCAACAAGTTGGATTTTTTTTAAAATACTATATTCAAGCTGTTTATGCTGGGATATGGGCCAACATTTCAATTCCTAGTTTTGGAATAAAGAGGCATTGCTCTTTTGTAATTCAGTGTTTGTAAACCTTTTTCAGAATGGACAAAATTATTATATATTTTGAGGGGCGCTAGCCCCTCCTATCTATGTCCAGCTTTGAGGGTCTGTCTAAACACAAACATTGAAGACAAAAGTGTGTAAGCAAAAAACGTTGAAGACAAAAGTGAGGACGCAAATTGTGATTGGCCAGAATGTGATGATGTATGATGACGTATGATTACTCACACTACTCACTTCACACGGGTGTGATTTTTTATACAGAATGAGATAACGACATCGGTTGACATATGGCCATTGACATATGGTGTGATTTTTGAGTGGTGCAAACCACTCCAATAACCAGCTTTGTCTGTATGTACCTGTGTACCTGTGTACCGTACCTGTACGTGGGGCCACGTAGGGGTGAGCATGGTTGCTATGGTTAGTGTGTGACGTCACTGCACCACTCAGTTCACACGGGTGTGAATTTTTACTCTATCATTAAACACAAGCTTAACATTTTTGAGTGGTGTAAACCACTCCTACAACTGGCTTTTGTGTGCAGAAAAAAATGAGCTTGGTTGCTATGTTCAAAATAATTTCTGACGTAATTAAATCACACCCGGGTGAACTGGATGACCGTAGCAACCATGGTCATTTTTTCTGCACAAAAAAAGCCAGTTGTGAAATCACATCCGGGTGTGATTTCATTACGTCAGATCAGAGCTGATCAGGCTATATAATACCTTACCTTATATAATACCTCACATCGGACAAAAACTCCAGCTGAATCAACTTCATGGTCACAAATCATCACATCAGAAGACGACCCTACCTAGCCAAAGATCTTTAAAGACGGTGCTATATATGCTATATAAAACCTTACACCACTCAGTTCACACGGGTGTGATTTTTAGGACATAAAGGAACGTAGGACATGTGGTAGTCTAATGCATAGTTAAGTTTATTGTTCAACATTAAAGTAGGCCTACATAATAAAAAAAAAAACATATTTGCTCATTATATTTTGTAATAAAATATAGTACAAGCAGCTTATATTAAACACAAATTATATACATTTACAGGTAAATGAGAGGCAGTTTTATATGACATAAATAACGCTGTTTTAAAAAACATTAAAACAAAATAAATAATTCCGAACTGAAGCTTTACTCAAGTAAAGTGCCTCTTCATAACAGCAGAACTTTCAGGGTGGTTGAGAGGTCACGTGGTCCAATGGTCATGTGTGGACTGAGGAAGTCGAGGTCAGGGCAGAGAGGTGGGGGAATGTTCACTTTTCTTTATCGACCCTGAAACAAAAAAAAGTCAGTCTTATAATATTGTTTTGTGAAAGCATCCGTGTCATTTTAGATTTTAGCGTTGACTTTTCAAAAATAGCAGATCTTCAAGCTCACAGCACGCGAAAGTCTCAGACACAAATCGTCTCTTCATGGGTGGTCCCATGGCACAAAACATTTTCGGATGGGGGTCCGTGGCCAAATATATAAATGTGGGGGTTTATTCTTTTTTACTACTGATTTAGAAGGCATTTGTAGAATCGGCCTCAAGTCAGGAGTAAACGAAAATCAAAGATTTTTACATTTTATGACGAAGACAAAACAAAAAGGTCGATGTTAATCTTACCTGTCTATGGTGTTTATTGTAGATATACTTTCCCATCTGTGACTCTGGATTCAAACATTTGCGGCCTTTTGTTGTTTCCACACTGGAGATGGATGAAATCATATTAGTGACAGATAGGTGATGGAGAACAGTGTGTAAAGTTAAATCATATTAGTGACAGACAGGCCCCTCCTATGCCCAGCTTTGTGTGTTTGTGTGCACCCTATAGCGATGATTTGATCGGCTGAGCACGACAGAATTGAGGATAAAAATCACACCCGTGTGAAGTGAGGGGACTCAATTCAAAATGTACTTGAGTAAAAAGTATGAAAGTATTTATTGGTATAAAAATGTACTTTAAGTACCAAAAGTAAAATAACTCATTATGCAAAATGTCCCATTTCACATGTTTTCAAATGTATAAAATTATTTTTCAAATGGCTGAAATGCATATAGCCGGCCTGAAGTGGTTACTGTATTGTTATGCTATAATACTCAACATCTACAAAGTAACTAGTAACAAAAGTTTTCAAATAATAGTAGAGTAAAAGTACAATATTTCCTCTGAGATGTAGTGGAGTAGAAGTAAAAGTATCGAAAATTGGAAACACTCAAGTAAAGTACAAATGCCTCAAAATTATGTAGGCTACTTGAGCAAATGTACTTAGTTATTTTTCCACCACTGTTTATAACATTGTACTTAGACAATCTCCCTGCGAGGACAGAAGGCACTGGCTTCATACACATGGTAAGCGTTGATGAGTTTTGGGTTCATGCCATTGAGCCCTTTATCTCGACATTTGCAGGAAAAGCGATGACTTATGGGATGACCTGTGGAATGAAGGGACACAAGACACCGTTAGCCAAGCAGTGACATTACAATAATTAAAGATTAAAACCTAATTTGTGTTTTAAAACCACTACTGACAAACTGCATTGGCAGTCAAATCAAAGCAAAGTATTTTGACTATAAAACTACAAGACAATATAATTCCAAAACCCATCTATCCATACAACTGTGCTGGTATTATCCAAAGCAACTTGGTGTTGCTTTGGATAACCATGCATATTATTGTAAAAGGCCCATTACCTTCTAAATGAAGAGCTAGCAGACAGACGAGAAAGATGACGACAGCTGATTTCATGATGCTGGACATAATGGATCAGACGCTTCTTCAAGTGTTCTCCCTTGATAATGCTGCGAATGGACGGGAGCGCTCATATTTAAGATCAAAGACACCCACTCAAACCCCTCCACCCACACACCCACTCAAACCCCTCCACCCACACACACCCACTCAAACCCCTCCACCCACTCACCCACACACCCACACAGGACATTATTTCACCCTTTCCTCTTTTGGTTTAAAAAGAGGAAAGGAAGTCTTGCCCAAATATGGACTTCCAGATGGATAGACTGGCCCTGTGTCTGGTTAAGACTGGGGTAAAACAACAGTTTACAAAGCGGTTGTTTATAAGCCAGTACCATGTTTTCCCAATGCAATCTTATACGGTGCGCATGCGAACGTTGGTTGACTGGACTACATTTTTATTTAAAGCCTGATTTAAGCTGTTGTTTTACCCCAGACTAAAATGTTTACGTGCCGGCCTTAAGTTTATCAACTGTATCTCGGTTCTGATATGTTTACTTTTTGGAATCAATACTGTGAAAAGGGTTTAATCCACTGTTTGTGGACGGTCTCGACCCAGCTAGACCCCATTTCGACCTGTGCAGGGATATCACGGGACGGAACCTCATCTCATCTAGCAGCGTAGATGAGATGAGCGTAGATTGAGGTTCCAAACGGAGCTAACATCCATGGCACCTTGGGTCACGGGTGAGCACTTTATATTTAGAATCTGAACGTTTATGTACACGTTTTCTCTGTAAATGTAGCAGTCCCAAAAAACAGGCTGAAGTTGAACCATGACGAGCGTCATGTGAAACATGGCTAGATGTGTGTGTGAAATCTGTGAATCCACTGACAAATATACAACAGTGATTGTCAACATTTTTCCATGTCAAGGACCCTAAAATTTAGGGATGGGCAATGAATCGGTCATCACATCGGTATTGGCCTTAAAATGCAATATCGGTATCGAATCAATATACAAATAATATCCGTTTTAGCAGATATTTTATTTTATGCAAATTCTATAAATATAAATAAATAAAATACTATATTCAAGCTGTTTATGCTGAGATATGGGCCAACATTTCAATTCCTAGTTTTGGAATAAAGAGGCATTGCTCTTTTGTAATTCAGTGTTTGTAAACCTTTTTCAGAATGGACAAAATTATTATATATTTTGAGGGGCGCTAGCCCCTCCTATCTATGTACAGCTTTGAGGGTCTGTCTAAACACAAACATTGAAGACAAAAGTGTGTAAGCACAAACGTTGAAGACAAAAGTGTGTAAGCACAAACGTTGAAGACAAAAGTGAGGACGCAAATTGTGATTGGCCAGAATGTGATGATGTATGATGACGTATGATTACTCACACTACTCACTTCACACGGGTGTGATTTTTTTTGATACAGAATGAGATAGCGACATCGGTTGACATATGGCCAATATTGCGCCCCTCACTTCACAGTGTGATTTTGTACTCTATCATCAAACACAAGCTTAACATTTTCAGGACATAAAGGAACGTAGGACATGTGGTAGTCTAATGCATAGTTATGTTTATTGTTCAACAATTAGTTAAAGTAGGCCTACATAATAAAAAAACAAACATATTTGCTCATTATATTTTGTAATAAATATAGTACAAGCAGCTTATATTAAACACAAATTATATACATTTACAGGTAAATGAGAGGCAGTTTTATATGACATAAATAACGCTGTTTTAAAAACAAAATAAATAATTCCGAACTGAAGCTTTACTCAAGTAAAGTGCCTCTTCATAACAGCAGAACTTTCAGGGTGGTTGAGAGGTCACGTGGTCCAATGGTCATGTGTGGACTGAGGAAGTCGAGGTCAGGGCAGAGAGATGGGGGAATGTTCACTTTTCTTTATCGACCCTGAAACAAAAAAAAGTCAGTCTTATAATATTGTTTTGTGAAAGCATCCGTATCATTTTAGATTTTAGCGTTGGCTTTTCAAAAATAGCAGATCTTCAAGCTCACAGCACGCGAAAGTCTCAGACACAAATCGTCTCTTCATGGGTGGTCCCATGGCACAAAACATTTTCAGATGGGGGTCTGTGGCCAAATATATAAATGTGGGGGTTTATTTTCTTTCTTTTTTACTACTGATTTAGAAGGCATTTGTAGAATCGGCCTCAAGTCAGGAGTAAACGCTGTTTTCCATAATTTATATTATTTTAGTGCAGTTCATTCAGGGTTTTTTTTTTTTTCCAATCATATTTTTATAGATTTTTACATTTTATGACGAAGACAAAACAAAAAGGTCGATGTTAATCTTACCTGTCTATGGTGTTTATTGTAGAGATACTTTCCCATCTGTGACTCTGGATTCAAACATTTGCGGCCTTTTGTTGTTTCCACACTGGAGATGGATGAAATCATATTAGTGACAGACAGGTGATGGAGAACAGTGTGTAAAGTTAAATCATATTAGTGACAGACAGGCCCCTCCTATGCCCAGATTTGTGTGTTTGTGTGCACCCTATAGCGATGATTTGATCGGCTGAGCGCGACAGAATTGAGGATAAAAATCACACCCGTGTGAAGTGAGGGGATGCTAATATATTAAAGTCTAACTCATGTTGATTAGGTGATGTCAAACAAACGGTGCCAACACAAACATTAAACGCTATTAACAATACAGTGACAATATGACGTAAACGACACATTATGACGTAAATGTTGCCTTCATTGTCAATGCGTTTACTAAACAAACTTTGAACTAAAGACAAACATTAAACCTGTGTATAGGAGGGGCAAGCGCCCCTCAAAAAGTGAGGACAGAAGAGTGAGGACGCCAATTGTGATTGGCCGGAAGGACAGAAAAGTGAGGACGCTGAGGAGGCCAATTGTGATTGGCCGGAATGTGATCATGTATTCACACGTGTGATTTTTTACTTAAGTAAAAGTATCAATACTGTAATGTCGAAATACTCTATTACAAGTAAAAGTCCAGAATTCAAAATGTACTTGAGTAAAAAGTATGAAAGTATTTATTGGTATAAAAATGTACTTTAAGTACCAAAAGTAAAATAACTCATTATGCAAAATGTCCCATTTCACATGTTTTAAAATGTATAAAATTATTTTTCAAATGGCTGAAATGTATATAGCCGGCCTGAAGTGGTTATAACCACTTCAGGCCGGCTATATGTTGAGTATAACATAACAATACAGTATACTGTATTGTTATGTTATACTCAACATCTACAAAGTAACTAGTAACTAAAGTTTTCAAATAATAGTAGAGTAAAAGTACAATATTTTCCTCTGAGATGTAGTGGAGTAGAAGTAAAAGTATTGCAAATTGGAAACACTCAAGTAAAGTACAAATGCCTCAAAATGATGTAGGCTACTTGAGCAAATGTACGTAGTTATTTTTCCACCACTGTTTATAACATTGTACTTACACAATCTCCCTGCGAGGACAGAAGGCACTGGCTTCATACACATGGTAAGCGTTGATGAGTTTTGGGTTCATGCCATTGAGCCCTTTTTCTCGACATTTGCAGGAAAAGCGATGACTTATGGGATGACCTGTGGAATGAAGGGACACAAGACACCGTTAGCCAAGCAGTGACATTACAATAATTAAAGATTAAAACCTAATTTGTGTTTTAAAACCACTACTGACAAACTGCATTGGCAGTCAAATCAAAGCAAAGTATTTTGTGACTATAAAACTACAAGACAATATAATTCCAAAACCCATCTATCCATACAACTGTGCTGGTATTATCCAAAGCAACTTGGTGTTGCTTTGGATAACCATGCATATTATTGTAAAAGGCGCATTACCTTCTAAATGAAGAGCTAGCAGACAGACGAGAAAGATGACGACAGCTGATTTCATGATGCTGGACATAATGGATCAGACGCTTCTTCAAGTGTTCTCCCTTAATAATGCTGCGAATGGACGGGAGCGCTCATATTTATACTTTTTCAAAGACACCCACTCAAACCCCTCCACCCACTCACTCACACACCCACACAGGACATTATTTCACCCTTTCCTCTTTTGGTTTCATTTTCCCTCGCCTCAGGCTCAGGAGAAACACATTTGGGATAATCTCTTCACCGTTTCAAGAAGACAGCTGGTCATTTCTTGAAAATGGTACGACACACTGAAGCCAAGTGTCTGTTCTAGCATTATTAATTTGAGACTCTTGAATGTTGGAAGAAATATTGTAACTACAAAGTTGATATTTAAATCGTCCTATACTCGGGCAATCTTCAACCGATTGTTCTAATTCCAAATGGCCTATAATCCGTGAAGTGTACATTTTCATTGGGTGTATAATTCATGTTTTGTATATGCTTTTATTAAATTATATGGAGTGAGATGCTAACATCGGCATATAATGCTCAAGCACAGTTCACGTGCACTGCATGTAGTGGTTACACATGTGTGTTGATACGCTCCCTCTTACAATTAAATCAAAATGCATTGCCTGCAATGTTTATTGTTTACCATACTAAAAAAAGATGACTGCATGTTTGGTGGCGAGCCTTTCCAAAAAAATTATTAGCCTACTCCATTCATATACTGCGCCATGGCGCAGCAAAATGAAGACGACGCATGGAGTTACAATAGCTGCATTTTCCTAAATGTGCTGTCACGGGTAATCCAATAATTCTAAAAGAAATATAAAACATATGGCAAGATGGCTGAAATTCTCTAGATGATGCTAAAAATATTAATTTAATTACGACATTTTTATATTTAAAAAGGCTTTAGGAAAAACGGGGTTGCTTCTAAATTAATTCATGCAGGAGGCCTTATGACACGTAAGGCTGTGCTCTATCTAGGTATTCTATGTCTATCTTGTCGTGTTTGATGGCGTTTCCCAAAAAAGGACATGGTGTCTGATTCGCTGCCCATGCAGCCAATTATGCAGCAGACAGGCTTCTGTTTGCGGCCTAGAGGGCTACTGCGCGTGCCTAGAACTTTGCTCTTAAGAAGATGCGTAAGAAATCTGTACGGGAAACAGGGCCGGATTTAGCCAGCCCCACTCAGGTGGTGAGACAGAATTGTAAGGGGGGGGGGCGACTCCGCCGGCGCGGGTGGGGTGTCAAACCCACATTGGGTGGGCAGGGCGCACGTTTGGGTGGGCTATGCCCACCCCTGCCCCCCCCCTAGAACCGGCCCTGAGTCGGGAAACGCGGCCAATGGCAGGTGGTATGGTGATTGGTTTAATCATTGTAACGCCCAAACCACACCTATGCATAATGTAAGGGGTAATGGAGGTGTTTCAGGGACTTAGGCTGTGGCACAAGATAACACATTTTACGGGGCCACACCTCTCACACAATACTAAATCCCCAAATTAAGGAAAAAGGGCCCCTGCCGCAAGACAGAGCCCAGTGTCTATTCTTCCCTTGTTGGGAGACTATCTATGGCCAGGAGGTTATTATTTTATTGTCCCCACCAGGCCTAAGGCATGGGGAGAGAGTATGTTTTGCACTCCGTCCGTGTGTGTGTCCGTCCGTGTGTGTGTCCGTCCGTTACCAGCTAATCTCCGGCACCGTTAACCCGGTTGATGCCAAACTTTCTCCCTAGATGCCAATGATTACTCCTCCAGATTTTGTCCAAAAATCCCGCAAATCGTTACACAGCATCTCTATAGTGATGTGCTCAAGACCGGTCTGTCCGATATTTCATATTCCATCCTAATTGGCTAACATTGGCTTTCAAAGTTTGCAGGATTGGCCCGTTTTGGGAAAAAAAAGCCTCAAATCATGAACGCAGCGTGCAATTTAAGTGAAATCTTTCACGCACTTTCCTATACTAGGCTGAGGAATATATCCCACCCTTTTCACATTGGCCTGTTATAGCGCCACCAACAGGTGGATTTTTGAATGCCTCAAATCATCCAATTGCCATTAAAGGCGTAAGAACAAATGGCACCCTTTTCACATTGGCCTAGTGGCACCAGGAGGCCACAATCTGACCTGGCCTGGTGGAGTAGGAAAGTGCACCTGAGGGGAACTTTTTCTAGTTTTGTTATTATTCTTGTTATGTCTTTGTATACTTTTCTTTCTTTTTTTTAACAATAATGTTGGGTCTGAGGTTTTATTTTCTTGTATGTTTTCATGTTTTTATTGTGTGTGTGTATGTGTGTTGATTGTCTTTGTTAAAAATCAATAAACATACTTTGTAAAACAAAAAAGAGTGTAAATGTACAGTCCTTAATTTGTAACATGATCAAACAAATGGTAATAAAAGAAGAATGTTGTTGAACCAAATAAGGTAAAACCAAATATGTTAATGCTTCACGTTATATCTGAACGAGATCTCATGACTGACTCACACTTATTTATTTTTATTTCAGAAAGAGAGAAAAGGCAGGAGATGGGGGCGTTAAGGTTATATGCGACAAAAGGTCTTATGTCGTATTCGTCAAACCCAGGCCAGCTGTGGGAAGGACTATATATAGCCTTATTCACGCACACTCTGTGAGCAGTGGGCGTCTGCGTCATACTCTGTGAGCAGTGGGCGTCTGTGTCATACTCTGTGAGCAGTGGGCGTCTGTGTCAGCATTTGAAACATGTGTGGGCCCCCGGATATTGACTCCACCTCCTTCCCTCGCCTTCCCACACCTCCCTCTGAGGAATTGAAAAATTCCTCTTCCAGCAGGAAGTAATATTGACTTCACCCCATGAAGTTTACGAGGCATCCTGGGGATGCCTCGTAATCAGACTCGTCAGAGTCACAGAACGTGAAACATGATCATGTTAATTGTAAACAGACAAGAGCAGTGAAGACTTGGGTCCATTCCCATGTGTGTCTGGGTCTATTGCAGTGGTTCTCAATCAGTGGTCTGGGGACCACCAGTGGTTCTTGAATGGGTTCCAGGTGGTCCCCAGCTAAATGATGGAGAGTTGGTAACCTTAATGGACCCTTATGGATCTTTAACTCTTGTCTTGAGAGTGTAAAGTGGGTAAGGGTCCATTTGGTTCCATTTTACACTCTCAAGAGTTAAATTATTGTTAAACATCTGCATTACTTAATTTACTATAACGGTAGAACACACCACTGACCACTGGTGGTTCTGCTGTTGGGAGAGGAATTCAATTTGTGTATTTGTGGATCTTTTGTGGATCCTTTCTTAAAGGTCACATCATTTCAGATAGTAGTGTGGTTCAATGTTGAAATGTCTTGCCATATACACAGTACACAGTACACGGTACACACACACAGAGAGACACGCACGCGCCCACACAGTCAGTCACACATACACACACACATACTGACACAAGTTTTTACTAGTAAGAATGTTATTATTAATATTGTTAATTACCATTATGACTAGTGAAAAATTCTGAGAATACAATTTTGACTCTGAGAAATGTGATTATAGATACCTATCTAATTTTCAGATCAGAGTGTGGTTCGATTAAATGTTAAAAAGGCTTGCCTGTTTCCATATGCCACTGACTCTGATTCTGATGTGCACACCTTTGTTATTAATCCCCTCTAATAACCTCTAATAACTAAAATAAAAACACCATAAAAATGTATTTATAGATAATCTTCACTCAATAGGGACCACTCCTGTTGCAAGTTGATGATGTCTTATCATGTCCATGTGTGGTCTAGCCCTATGGAATGTATGGGGTGCTAATAAAAACAATGTAATACTTCCTACGGTTAATATCAACGCAATTGAAATACTTTTTATTAGCACATGCATTCCATACATTCCACAGGGCTGGACCACACATGGACAAATTACATCATCAACATGTGACAGGAGTTGTCCCTATTCAGCCTGGGCACATCTGAACTTCCATGCGCGGCCAAAGGAAGCTGTCAGCCGGGGTCTCTTCCGGGTTTTTAGACAGCTGGTGGATGGAAATGAAGCTCCACCCACGCGGCAGAATGCCGCTGGGGCAAGCTTTTCTGGGAATCTGGCCGATGCTGCAATCTGCCGCATGGGTGGAGCTTCATTTCCATCCACCAGCTGTCTAAAAACCCAGAAGAGACCCCGGCAGACAGCTTCCTTTGGCCGCGCATGGAATCTTAGGTGTGCCCAGACCCATTGCGTGAATTTCTAAAATAAATTAAATATTGAAGGTGTTTTAAATTTCAGATTTTTGTTATAGAGGGGAATTATAATGTATTATTAAGGCATATTTGTCTTACTAGAGCGGTGCCCATTGGAGCCTCTACAGCGGTGCCCGTTGGGCACTGGCCTACTTACGATGCAAGTTGGAAATTAATGACCCACCCAGATATTATCCCTTTTATGCCCATATATGGAGTTCTTTGTCAGGCATGCCCAAATATGGAGTCTATGCAGACGTCAGAATGATGTCAGAACAGGCCAGCTCCATATATGGACACTGGGCAGGGGCCCTGTCTAGAGCCCGGGCAGAGGCCTTTTTGGGGCGGTTCTGGACAACCGTGGCACACGGTTGTCCGTGGGTTGGAACGTGTGTGTCGAATTTGAAGTCGTTGGGGCAAACGGTTCTCGATACTGGCACATCCGCTGAGGAGGCAGGTGCAAGATAACAAATGTATTTTTAACAGTGGTGGAAAAAGTACTTACAATGTTTACTTAATTAATTGTATGTCAATATCGCAACAATACAAAAATACTTTTGGTACTTAAAGTACCAAAAGTAAAAGTATTCATTATGCAGAACGTCTCGTTTCAAGTTCCTTAGCATGAAAAGGTTTGGGTTAACTACAGTAACTGCTCTCTGGTACGATGGAAGCATATTTAAACAGCCTGAGTGAGCATGTACGGTAGATATGCCTTTTTCACTATTTACAATACAAGTAGTGATTGCTAATCACACTAATCGATTTAGTCGATTTTTGGAAAAAAAACTTCAAATTTCAATAATTTGCTGCTATAAGAAATGGAACAAATTCTCAAAGGAAAATGTGGTTCTCCATTTTCCGATTCGATGTTGTTCACAGAACCGCATATCATCACTGTCGGGAGGAAACCACATAATGTCCAAAACTGTTTATTTTCAGCATTCAAATGCAAAAGGAGCAAAAGGAGATCTACAAGCTCGAAACTTACGTGTCGCTTCTTCACACCCTGTTTCGAGCTTGCAGATCTACTACTTTTGATGCTTTTGTGTGATCGAATATTATTATTATAATATATTATAGGAGGTTTTTGCCCAACAGCGATACACATCATTGGTCACTTCTCTGTGGATAAGAAAAGAGAAGTGACCTTCCTTTCACTATAATGTCCACTAGCTGTGGAAAGAAGACTATAAGGAAACACATGGATTCCTTTTCCTTTTGAGAAAGCTCCTACATAAATGGTAAATGTTTTTTCAAGGACACTGTTCCTTTATGCATACATAATTATATAACTATTTCTAACAACCATAGTATTTACAAGTTGCAATGTCACATAGCTCTGTGTACACAATGCAGCAACTCTGTTTAATTTCCCTGTTCTTTTTTTCTGATTTTTCTTCAGAATCTGTTTTATTATGTTTTTGACACTTGCTTTGACAATGTATGTAAAATTGTGCTTTCTCATGCCAATAAAGCTCATTTGAATTGAATTGTCAATGCGGCTTCCACTTTGTTTTGGCCTCCTACGCCTCCTAATCCAATATGCATTGAAGCAGGTCTCCAATATTAAATTCCCTATAACGCATAATGAATGTATACAACATGCATTATGAGTTAGACCACAGCTTCAATACATACATACATACATACATACATACATACATACATACATACATACATACATACATACATACATACATACATACGTCTCTATTGAAGCAGGCGGTCTTTCCACTATTAATATCATCATCACTGATACAGTGCATTTGGCTACTGTATTGAAGCACTATTAAAACTAAATTTCTGATTTTCAAGCGGTTTGCTTTGATATAAAAAGGCCAGACGTGTAGTTATGTCACAGGACACGTCTGGTTATAGTTAAAAACAAACGGGGGGTTTCATGCCAAAACCACCAATGTCTTACAAACGTCCAGCCTAGGCATAATATGCCTAGGCTGGACGAGTGAGATATTTATAGCTCGTTATCTAGACACAATAATATTGTGTAACGAGCTATAAATATCTCACTGATTTGTATCAGATGTTGCATCAGCTGAGATTGTTATCACATGTGTATGGTCTTACCTTCGGACAGTGGTGGACATTAAACTAAGTACATTTACTTGTTTGTTGTTTACTGTTTCTTTCGATCGCTCTGTATTCATTTTGTTTGACTGCGAGTCACTAAATGGTACTTAAAATGGTGTACACTTTGAATAAAATGCCACAAGACATTTTTATAGAAATAGGGCTTTATCCGTGTGAAAGTGATTTTGATATGTCATATTCTTCATGGGGAGGGGGAGAGGGGGGATTCCCACACTTCTCACCTACAGGATATGGGGCTCTTTTCCCACAGGAAGTTAGGACTCCTGGCAGCCATGGCCAGCTATGAAGTCATGTCACACAATAAAGGTCCCTTTTCAGATAGTTTATTGACCTCTCCACAGACAGAACAACGGATGCATTTCAAGGTCTTCCTTAGCGTTGAGGACTCCTGGGTGACAATGTTATCACACGTAAAGATGAAATTACCTACCTAGGTTCCATCCTGGAGGCTAATCTTTCCGGTGATAAAATGGCCACCAACGTAATCAAAAAAGTCAACCAAAGAACAAGATTCCTTTACAGGATCTCCTCACTGGTCGACAAAAACCCCTTGAAGACCTTAACAGGAGCCCTTGTACAAGGCTTCTTTGACTATGCATGCACCTCCTGGTACCACAGCACCTCAAAGGCCCTTAAAACTAGGCTCCAGACCTCCCAAAACAAACTGGTCAGGCTCCTACTTGGCCTCACCCCCCGAACCCACCTCACCCCTGCCCACTTTGACAGACTGGCATGGCTTAGGGTCGGCGACAGAGTACAGCATCTTGCAATGGGTCTGGTCCACAAGATTCGATACTCCACCAAGATACCCATGTACCTGTGTAGATACTTCCTTAATGTTAACGAAGTCCACACCCACAACACCAGAGGGAGTGCAACGAATCATGTTCAACCCAGATTCGGCACAAACAAGGGACTAAATTCTTTTCGCTCCTATGCCACCAAAATGTGGAACGCCATACCAACAGTCATTAAGACATGCGAATCCCTTGACTCCTTCAAAACCGCTCTCAAAGGGCACCTACGGATGGCTGCAATTCGAAACTGGCCCCCGTAAAATCTGAATCCCCCCCCACCACCCCCCCCTTTTTCCCCTCACTGTATATGTTTCTTTTCCCTTTTTACCTCCATTATGATGAATTCCTGTACTGTTCTTTGTCTATATAGAAGTGTCTATTTGTACGTCTCTAAATGTTTTGATGAATTGAACATGGTGGACCCTGTTGTAAACAAGTGTAATGCTTAATTGGGTCGTCCACTCACAGTTAACAGCCTTTGTATTGAGTTTGTGCTTGAAATGTACTGTAATTCTGCAAACTGTTAATAAATATTTCAATCAATCAATGTGTGCTGGATTCTGGACAGGGCTGTAGAAGCTGTCCTATACTGCCCTATTTAATCATACGTGTGTGAGATATATGAGAGAGAGAGAGAGACAGAGAGAATAGTTATATATCCATAATATAGCGCGAGGGAGAGAGTCACACTCAGGCGGCAGTGAGATGAATGCGCCGGTGAAACGTTAGTCCATTATTTATTTTATCCCCTTTATTCTGACCTTGTTTATGGTGAGAAGCCTACTTGTTGTATTTCACACAACAGTAGGCTTAATAAATCCCATTTTGGCGAACTGAAAGAGCTCTAGCACCGTGCACTAAACACTCAAACACCAACTTTATACACTTGATGCAGATCTAATATGTAGTAGGGCTTGTAGGCCATCACAATCACAATGGCGCTCACGCCTACCGTGACGTCAGCCTTGCATCTCCTATTCTGCAAACTGTTAATACAATTTTCAATCAATCAGTCAATCCTGGCAGCCATGGTCAGCTATGAAGTCATGTACCTAAATCAAGACGTCGTCACGTCACTATTTACTTCCCGTCGTCAGCTGGCCTTTGTATACCTTTCATGGTACTGCAGAGAGTGGTGTAAAGTAACTGACTGATGACGTTTCAAAACTAACGTGATAATGGAATGACGTTCAACACAGTCAGCTAGACTGGCTAGAGCCTTCCAAGCCCCCACAAATAATCAATCATATTTGAACTGGGGAGCCCCCAAACTTATCATATTTGAACTGAGGAAATAATAAACGTGACGCTCTGTGTTGCACTTCGTGCTCGTAGATCTGCTACTTTTGATGCTTTTGTGACACTGTAGTATGATCAAGTAGGGCTTTAATTTACAAACTAAATTACATAGTTAGAATATGGAGATAAGAGGTTTCTACACGACAGCAACAATAGAAGGTATGCGCATGTGTTCTGCCCTCGCTGCTTCGAGGCACAGTTAGGCAGAAAGATAACTCCGGACAAAAGTACCAGGTGTAACAACTGTTTACTGAAGTCCCAGAGTAAAACTGTAACAAATACAAGTAGGCCTGCAACAAAACATAATCAGTTTGATTAAAATATAGCATAAATGATCATTCCTTTGACATACATAATCAGATGCAGAAATAATACTGACAATGCTTTGTCACACAAGCAAGAAAAAAGGACATCTGTCTGCATTCACACACCAAACTGAACAAACTAGATGCTGTACTGCTAATTACAATCTAGCACAATGTCAAACACCTGTCTTAAAACAAGGTACACTCTTCAAAATAACTTGTGAAATAGCACCACCCACTGGCGGACATAGTCTCAGCCAGCACAGCATGCATAAAGTGAATAGGCAAATAGTGGCAAAGTGAGTTTAATGTTGTTTAATGTAATTTAATGCAATCAGATTGGACTTTTCTGTTTGGATGTATGGGCTGTCAAGGCCAGAAAGTAGTTTTTTGCCACTCAGTAGGCACATTCCCGCATTCCGTACGTGTATGACGATGATGTCGCGCATATAACCTCTATATAGCGGAGAACGGGTTAAGATGAACCACTTTTTGCTTAAGTTGTCCTGGAAGCAAGGCAAAATGAGATGGCAGTAAAATCTAATGATCTACCCATATTTCAGGATGTCTTCTATTATTGAAATGATGAGTAAGCATGACAAAGGGCCATGAAAATATGACCTTTTCAAAAAAAGCGGTCATGTGGCTCAATTTGCCCCATGTAAGGGGTAAGTTGATCCAAGTCGAGGGGTAAGTTGAACGACATGATATTTTAAGCTTAAACTTGAACAGATAATGTATTCACTTATCGATAATAATATAATAACAGTTTTCTCTTTTGCAAATAGTCTTTTATTATTTAAACAATATTAAGACAATTAAATACTTGTTATTCAGAACCTTATATTTGCAATATTGTTATGTTAATACAATATTGCAAACTTCTCTTAAATGAGTATGTAGATGCAAATTAAAGGCCATTCAGTATAATTTGAGTAGCAAAGACTTAATAAAAAAAATATGAATAGTGATTCACATTGACTCAATTTACCCCCGGACATTGGTTCATTTTACCCATAGCTACCAATTTAGAAAACAATGCTAGAATAAGCTACTTCAGACAATTTATTTGCTAAATGATTCACATGGTTCATTTTACATGATGTGTCGAAATTTTACTTTCCCCATGTGCTTCCCAACTTCACAGCCAGGTGTAAATGATGGATGCTTACTAGATTTAAGGTCACATGGCAACACAGTTTTCTAGTTTTCTAGATAAAGGGGGTGGTTCAACTTACCCCGTTCTCTGTAACATCTGACGGTGAAACATTGTATACTAAGCTCTACTTGATATATTGGGTAACCGGAGAACTCGCCGGTGTCACGTTTGAACTAAACTGGCAGACCCAAATGCAGACACCAAGGAGGGCAAAGTCCAAGGGTGTTTATTGAAAACAAAGGTGAGCTTGTCGATAGGCAACTTTTCAGAATGAGCTTGTATTGGCTATACTTTTCAGAAAGTTAGCTGGAGCTGGGATGGTGGGTAGGCTGGCAGGCAAACAAGCAGGCAACTGAAGCTGAAGGAAAACACCAAAACCAAAAAACACTGGGAACAAAGCAATAGTAGAGCAAAAACACTAGGAAATAATTGTCACGAGAAAACCAGGGCTTTTATGGAGTGGTGGTGATGAGAAGATGGCAGGCAGGTGAGTGAGATTAGATGATCAGAGCCAGGTACGTGTGCCAATCTGGAAAGCCAGGAACCAAGCCTACACCCACATGCTCACACACAGACAGACAGACACAAATAGACACACCAGGACACTGGCAGGGGCCGACTCGCCGCGGTTTATTTTAGTTTTACTTCACCTAAATTGCATTGAATTGAGAGAGAGAGGATAGTTGTTTAGAGTTTACACTAGATGAAGTAGGAATGCTATTAAGTTTAAACACCAAAGTACCGAAACAATGTAATTCATTAGTAAACAATCCTGAAATATCATTGGTAGGCTACTATCATTGGTATTCACATACTCTTTTTATTATCATTAGCTGACCATTTAATTGCACAAAATAATTTGATCACTTTGGAAATTAACTATAACATCTGTGGGTTTGACATACTATACTGATGAAGACAGCATGTTAGCATAACGATGAAGACATTGAAACTTGTTTCTCTCCACTTTTCGCTGCAGAGAGTTGGTAAACCGGCGAGAGCTCATGCTGAAGTACCTCGGTGTGAGACACTGGCACCAAAGTAATATCCAGTAGTCTAATGTACTCAGTAGGCTAAATATACTCAATTGACAATTACTGTACTTAAGCACAATTTCACTGTAGTACCACTTATGATACTTAACTTTTCTATATTAAGCCTTTGCGTTTTATGTGTGCATAATGTCCTCCTCCTCTTGCCATATTTGTCAAGAGAAACAAACCACCAGGTCTATGAAAACAAGCCCAAATGTTTTAACACTTTACATCGGCTATTTTAAAATAGCAGATCTACAAGCTCACAGTGACACGTTGTTACACCTGTTATTTTCAATATATATATTCAAAATATTTCAATTTAATCTCAATATTTTGAATATTTATGAGACCTTTTAACAACACAAATCTTGTGTATGGGGGTCCCTGGCACAAAATATGTTAAGATGGATGTCCGTGGACAATTACCATTCCATATTTTACTGTATCCGTAGTCGGGTCGCGGGGGCAACAGCTCCACAAGAGTGTTCCAGACTTCCCTCTCCAGAGCAACATTAGTGACTTCCTCCTGGGGGATCCCGAGACGTTCCAAGGCCAGTGAGTCAATGTGTTTCCTCCAACTGCGTCTTGGTCTGCCCCGGGGTCTCCTCCCAGTGGGACGTGCCTCGAGGACCTCCCTAGGGAGACGCCCAAGAGGCATCCTAACCAGATGCCCGAACCACCTAAAGCCCAACACACACCATCTGTGAACGCCGCGCGTCAAAACAGCCGCCTCCGTTCCCACCTATCCCAACCTATCCTATCACCGGTGGCGTCAGACGCGCGTTCACGCCTCGCCTGACGCTCCGATACGCCGCTGTTCTATTTTCCAGGCGTTGCCACGCGGCCTCCATCCGGGAATCCGTGGGCGTGACTGGCCAGCCGCGCGGTAGCGCGCCGCGTCCTGTGGATGTTGCTGTGCGGCTATGACGCGCGGCAATACTGTGCCGCGTCGCTGCGCACCCGCTTCACAGACGGTGTGTTGGGCTTTAGCTGGCTCCTTTCCAGGCAAAGAAGCAGCGACTCTACTCCGAGTCTCTCTCGTGTGACTGAACTTCTCACCTTATCTCTAAGGGAGATGCCAGCCACCCTTTGAAGAAAAGTTATTTCGGCCGCTTGTATTCGCGACCTTATTCTTTCGGTCATGACCCACACTTCGTGACCATAGGTGAGAGTAGGAACGAAGATTGCTCGGTAGACAGAGAGCTTTGCCTTCTGGCTCAACTCTCTTTTCGTCACAACAGTGTGGTACAGCGACTGCAATACCGCCCCTGCTGCTCCGATTCTCCGTCCTCCCCTCACTCGTGAACAAGACCCCGAGATACTTGAACTCCTTCACCTGGGGTTTAGCTCAAGGAGTGTTTTTCGTGCAAAACTAATGCTTGGAATGGGTTTAGACTCATGAAAACCCCCTAGTTTGACACATCACATGCTTCTTAAAGCATACAGGTAATTAAATTTAGATTTTGTTTTGCCTTGTAGGTTTTTAATGGTACTCCAACTTTCAACGCCTGAATTTTCCATGATCCAAAATGTTTATAATTCTCTGTTAGTTGGATCACCCTAAGGATCATAAATAAAAATCACACCCATGTGAACTGAGTGGTGTAAGGTCTTATATAGACTGATCAGCTGTGGTCTGACGTAATGTCTGACGTAATGACATCACACCGGTGTGAACTGGGTGACCATAGCAACCATGCTCATTTTTTGACACGTAAACTAACAAAGCCAGTTGTAGGAGTGGTTTACACCACTCAAAAACCTTGAACGATTGCAATTTCTTTTGGGTCAAATCTTACATTGACTGGCCTACACTCAATAGTAGTATTCCATTCTTTTGTTCTTGCTTACTGTAAGACTATGGAATGGAATCCAGGCTAGTCTATGATGTCAATAAACACAATTATGTCATATTATATTGACGTCTTTAGGGTAACAACTCTCTGGCCTGAGATGGCAAAGCTCATGTTTCTGATGACCAAACTACTTAATCCAAAAAAGGCGTAAAAACGTTGAAAACACTGTACACGGAACATGTTTTTGTAGAATGACTCCTATATTTGGAAAGAATTATGTCATACTTGATGCGATATTATGTACGCAGGTATATTTAAGAAGTCCACTCACAATATTTCTGTTAGTTCTCATAATCCAGCCTTGGTTTCTGTCTGAGTTAATAATCTTCTGATTTAGTAGCAGTTAGAACTAAGGAACTAAGGAACTATGGGGAAGGAGAAGGCTCACATTAACATTGTGGTCATTGGCCATGTCGACTCCGGCAAGTCCACCACCACCGGCCACTTGATCTACAAGTGCGGAGGCATCGACCAGAGAACCCTTGAAAAGTTCGAGAAGGAGGCCAGCGAGATCGGCAGGGGCTCCTTCAAATACGCCTGGGTGCTGGACAAGCTGAAGTCAGAGCGCGAGCGTGGCATCACCATCGACATCGCTCTGTGGAAGTTCGATACCAGCAAGTACTCGGTCACCATCATCGATGCCCCCGGGCACCGGGACTTCATCAAGAACATGATCACTGGGACCTCCCAGGCCGACTGCGCCGTGCTGATCGTCACGGCCGGCAAGGGCGAGTTCGAGGCCGGAATCTCAAAGGAGGGACAGACCCGCGAGCACATCATGCTAGCCTACACCCTGGGAGTGAAGCAGCTTATCGTCGCCGTCAACAAAATGGACAGCTCTGAGCCGCCGTACAGCCAGCCGCGCTTTGAGGAGATCACCAAGGAAGTGTCCGCCTACATCAAGAAGGTCGGCTACGCACCCGCCACCGTGCCCTTCGTGCCCATCTCCGGCTGGGTTGGGGACAACATGGTGGAGCCCAGCACCAACATGAGCTGGTTCAAGGGCTGGAAGGTCGACCGCAAGGACGGCAGCAGCGCCAATGGAATCACCCTGGTCGAGGCCCTGGACGCCTTCGAGCCCCCCATCCGTCCCGTCGGCCGACCCCTTCGCCTGCCTCTGCAGGACGTCTACAAGATCGGCGGCATCGGAACAGTCCCTGTGGGGCGCGTGGAGACCGGCGTCCTGAAACCCGGCATGGTCGTCACCTTCGCCCCTGTCAACATCTCCACTGAAGTAAAGTCCGTGGAGATGCACCACCAGAGCCTGGTTGAGGCAGGGCCCGGTGACAACGTGGGCTTCAACATCAAGAACGTCTCCGTCAAGGACATCCGCCGTGGAAACGTGGCTGGGGACAGCAAGAATGACCCGCCCATGCAGGCCGCTTCCTTCACCGCCCGCGTCTCCATCCTCAACCACCCGGGGCAGATCACCAAGGGCTACACACCCGTGCTCGACTGCCACACGGCCCACATCGCCTGCAAGTTCAGCGAGCTCCAGGCGAAGCTTGACAAGCGCTCCGGCAAGAAGATTGAGGACAACCCCCCGGCGCTGAAGTCTGCCGATGCCGCCATCGTCGAGCTCATCCCCCAGAAGCCCATGTGCGTGGAGGTCTTCAAGGAGTACGCTCCCCTTGGACGTTTCGCAGTGCGTGACATGAAGCAGACCGTGGCCGTCGGTGTCATCCTGTCTGTGGACAAGAGGGTCGGCGGCACCGCCAAGGTGACAAAGTCTGCAGTCAAGGCACAGAAGACTAAGTGAGTTCTGCTCATGCTACAGCGCCCCCTCTGGTTGGAGGGTCTGCAGCAACACCAAGATTCACATAGAAATAACCTGAGCTCCTTTGGGATTTTTTTTTACCCCATATCATATATAAAGGACCCGCAGTTATGGACCATCTGAGTGAAGCTGGAACGGAATTCCCCCTCAGATGGTTGTAATGAGGGGACATGCATTTCATGCTGAAATCTTTTCCCTGCACAGGAGGGGAACCCAACATATCTTACAACACTGGCATTGTCTTCCGCTGAATCTACAATTTAAGTTGAAGCAGAATTGGTTTTAGAACTGTTCCTTGATGTTGATGCCACAAATTGGAATTGAAAAAGCTGCTGGTGTGACTAGTGAAGTAAAATAAATAAATAATAATAAATAAAAACAATAATAAAAAGGAACATAAAATGAAAATATAATAATAATTGTAATAATAATAACATCAGTTGCCCGAATATGGAGCCCAAGTCCACACTGGCCCGAGGCATGGTGGGTTACTCTACTCCCCCTCAGAATCATAAAAAAATAAATAAAAAAAAGATTGAAATGCGTTGAGTGAGTGCATCCAGGCGACTTTGAATGAGGCCTGAAGAAAACATAATCCCATGAAGAACGAGACCAGAAAAATAACATTAAATAACTTTAAACTGCACCAGGTCAGGAACATTTGTGATGTTTGGACAAAATATGTAGGAGTAATATAAACATGTTTTTTTTTTTTTTTTTGCAAAAATGTGCCTCCTGTTGGCACTATAATAGGGCAATGTTAAACAGGTGGCATTAATTGAGGAAATAATTGTTCCTCAAAGTAGTGGAAATGTGTGTGAAAAGTTTCACAGCAATTGGGTGCTGTGTTGATTTGATGCATTTTGTTCAAAACGGGCCACACCTGCAAACTTTAGATGTCAATCTTGGCCAACCATGATAGAATATAAAAATCACACAGATCCGTCTGGACTACAAAGATCATATGTAGCAATTTGTGTGATATTTGGATAAAATCTGAAGGACTAATATAAAAACATAAATTGGCCTCCTGGTGGCGCTATAAAAGGCAGATGAGAAATGCACGGCAAAAAAAAAATGTGTGCAAACAAAGTTTAAGAGAATAATAATAAAAATCACAGTCACCCCTGGAGTGAGGGGTCCTTGGCAAAACGCAATATATCGAATATCATGTTATCAAGGACCTAATATCACCACTGATATCGTATCGTGAGGTATACCCATATCGTCCCACCCCTAGTAAGTGGCCTTACTTACCCCTTTTGAAAAAATAAATAAAAATGAATCATCCTAGCATAATCATAAGACCTGATGATATTAGGCAGGGGGGAAACAAATCATAGTACTCCGTCTGTAAGATCTCTTCCATGAAGTAGTATGTGAGGCCGGCCAGACCCAGACATACTGTAGGTAGCCCTCGTAGATGGGCACTGTGTGGTCACACCATCACCGGAGTCCATGACCATATGGGCACTGTGTGGTCACACCATCACCGGAGTCCATGACCATATGGGCACTGTGTGGTCACACCATCACCGGAGTCCATGACCATATGCCAGTGGTACAACCTGGTCACACCATCACCGGAGTCCATGACCATATGCCAGTGGTACAACCTGGTCACACCATCACCGGAGTCCATGACCATATGCCAGTGGTACAACCTGGTCACACCATCACCGGAGTCCATGACCATATGCCAGTGGTACAACCAGAGGCATATAAGGAGTGGTGGCCGAACGGATTGCGGAGCGGTCTTGATACCGGAAGGTCGCCAGTTCGAATCAGCGGTCCGACACGTTAAAATTACCACCGCTGAAGTGCCCTTGAACAAGGCATTGAACCACTACGATCAAATGTTTTATGAGCATGGCCTGGCTGGAAACAAGTTCTTGAGCTTAGCCCAGATACCCTGGGTAAATATAGTAATCATTTCATTTCATGTTATCCTTATCTTTTTCCTTATTCCTAATTCAACATTTTAACCACTTAATCCATTGTGTCCCTATACTCTACTGCACCACTCGAAGCCCACTAGAGCTATTACATGCTTTAATGAAATACAAATGTGTATACTTTTTGAATCAAAAAGTAAAAAATATCCAACGTTCTGTACAGAAATACAGTCCAGTGAGCCCAGGCAAACAGGTTGTAAAGAATCATGTCAAAATCTCGTAATAGTGATCCAAGAAATGTGCTCTGAGTAACATGTTTCATGTCTCCGCTTTCACCATGTCAAGTTAAGGAAAAGAAAGAAGTAAAGAGTAAAGGGGGTGGGGGGGTATATGAAAAATATACTATGGGGAAATCCAAAGAACGAAAATCAATTTTTTCACTAATCAAAGACAACCACCACCAATGGTACATGTACACAAATACATTACATTAGTCAGACCATTTCACACCACCGGTCACGCCTAAATAATAAAAAAAATAAAACACCAACAGAAAAGACAGTCAGTCACCTGAACACAAAATTATGTCAAAAAAAACAACTAATAAGCAGTCAAGTGTACAAAGTGGGAGACATTTACAATCAGCATCAAGCACATCATGAACGAGACATACTATTGGTCTGACTAACTGTCATTAGACCGACACGGACAACCTACACCTCCGGGAACCTAACCCTAACCGCAAGCACGGGAGCAGTGCATGTCCGACCGTTGTTTCCACATGTCAGTCTGTTGGTGTCTGTGTCTATTCTGCATGTGCATCCCGAACTGCCTGCTCACGAGCTTGTAGATCTGTTATTTTCGCCAGTTATTTAGTGTATAGCGAAAACAGGCAGGCCCCAGTATAAAGCTATGGGGCACTACAGTCAAATATGTATATTTAGTATATTATGTATATTTTGTTAAAATAATGAGTTTTCCTTTGTAAGAGCTGATTTCAATGTAATCATTTCTTAAACAAAATCCTATTACTGTACAACAGAATCAACTGTAATGTTATGCAACATTTCCTTAGTAAAATTAAATGTGACTGCAGTTGGGATTCTGGAGTGCCATTTGCCGTGGCCTGTGTCAAGGGCTATTCAATTCACCTGAATAAATAAGATTCATATAGTTAAGTCAAAGGTTTATTTAAATCGACATTGTCAAAAGACAAGACACGACCTCTACAGACTTTATAGCCACTATGCTTGAAACAAGTTAAAGAGCAATTTATTCAATAATAACAGTAATCACCAGTATTAAAGGGCTCTGTAAACTGTGGCATTTCTTTGTTAAAATACATGTTAAATATATTCTGATAGTAACCATTCTTAGTGTTTGCTCAGTAACCGGTCGGGATAAGTGGAATTGGAAATTATGAAACTAAACAAGTGAGCAGACACAATTGGGAGAAAAAAAACATTAAAATTGTTAAAAAGTAGCTTTAACTCAAAAAATAAAAATAGTTTTAAACTACCTTTAACATTTTCTAAATCAACAGTCAAATGTTGCAGCCGTATGCTGTACATGTACCATATCAGTTCAAACAATTGTGTATAGTTCAAATTCACATCATTCTCAATACAATACAAAAATAAAACTTTTTTCTTTCTGTAATAATGCATTTATAGTCTCTCTGTCGGGTGGAAACCTCATAGTATGTCCAAAATGGTTACTTTTCAGGATTCAAAATGACAAAACAGCAAGAGTAGCAGCTTGCAGATCTGCTACTTTTGATGCTTTTGTGTGACACTGTAGTGTGATCGAGTAGGGTGTTAATTTATTTCAAAAAGTTTAAATAACCGACAGCGATGATTTGTTGTCGAGTGGTGACACCCATGCAGTTCAGTTCATGTTTGGCCTCTAGAGCTCATTGATGTGCAGGGGGAAAAAAGCCATTCCATGATGATGACATTATTTATACACAATCAGTAGGCTATTTAGACTGTATAAGAGCATTATGACAGCATGCAGTCACATTGTATAAAATAGTGGTTCATAGTGATTAAAAACAATGAGATTCGTTCTACGTCATAAATAAAACCATGAATTTGGAGACTGTGCTGATTTTTACTGAAGGATTTTCCTGTGTGTAATTTGTTTTTGGCCAACAGGACTGGAAGGATTGTTGTGTGGGCTTAAGTGGTTAATTTATAATGTACTTTTTTATCCCTTCCAATAAATGTAATGGGGTCAAAAGTGCAATTGTCTTTGAAACATAGTGGAGTGAAATTCACCCAAAAAGTATCAAAACTACAAATACTCAAGTACAGATACTCAAAACATTTTACACAAATATAGCCTAGTATTCAAGAAAATGTGCTTCATTACTGTTTAGCACTGGTTATCTGGTTTTGACTGAACTGAAGTTATTGATTGAATCCGTTACGGTCTGATGATACTTTAATTGGTTATTACCTGGTTTGGATTTTGATACGCCCGTTTCCAAGTAGGATCGTCATTGAGCTAAATATCTGTGTGTCTAATAATGTGAATCCACTTCCCTTTTCAATTATCTTTGATTTGTCTTGTTACAGAATCAGATGATGAAGGAAAATTACTTAATCCTCAAGTTGATACTTGTGTTTTGTAATTGTGTAAAACTGATCTATAGTCAGTCTGACTAAGTCATTAAAAAAAAAAGACATTTCCTGTTTGGAACCAAGGAAGCTCTTTCTAAAGTAAAGGTCAGCCTGGACGCCGGCAAACCAAACTTCGCACCGGATGTTTCGCTGAAATACATAGCAGTGGATGGAGCCGGCTGGATCAACCCGTAAATAAATGTACTATTTCACTAGTAAGAGACCAGACCTGTACTTAAGTTTGACAATTTATTTAAAACAAAATTAGATGAATGTTTTAATCAGTCTCAATGGTATCTCAAAACAGCCTATAAAAAAGAAATTGTATCGGCCTAAACAGAAGGAATGTGCTCCAATATTGTTCTGCTGGTGAAAAGGGGTTCCTGCCCGATTTTGGGCAGGAACCCCTTTTGGTGTTTTAAGCATTGTTATGCTTTAGCTGTTGAAAAATAGCAGATCTACAAGCTCATAGCGGGGCAAGGTCTGCTATTTTTGAAAAATTGTGAAAATGTGGCGCAAATCTTTGAATATATATATTCTTTCAGAGTGGACGTTTTTAACATATTTTCAGATGGGGGTCGGCAGCCAAATGCATCTATTTTTGGGGATCCTTGACATGAAATAGTTTGAGAACCACTGATATGGAAACATAGGGTTTTCAGAAAACTTTCAGGATTTAGAAGACATTTGTAGAATCGTTACCAGGTCTAAAAGGGTTAAGGCAAGACTCAGGGTGGGGGCAAAGTCTCGGGAGCTGACAGCCATCGTTGCTCTACTTGGTGAGTGGTCGTCGCCTCTGCTCTGTCACTGCCTGCCTGGATTCCTATAGAAGAGCGAGAATCGAGGAGGAAGGAGGAGGTTGGGGTGGAAGAGGATGATGAATTTGAAAGCAATGAATAGCAGAAATAATCGATCTACAAGCGTATTACTCACGACCCATGTTTGGTCTGTTGTGAAGCAGAACAGACAAGCCGTGGTCGAGAGATCACAGGTATATTTATACTGTGGTGTGATTGCAATAAGGATTGGCTGTGGTGAATGGAGGCAGGTGTAGTGGATACGGGTGATTGTGAATGGGGAGTGGCTAATGAGAGAAGGCAAGTGTGGTAGATATACTGACACCACAGCGCGTAATCAGCGCCTCAAACTGTGACTCCGCCCACCCCCGGGGGAAGTTGTGATTTGCACTCGGTCACTGCAATGCAATTTGCGGCATTTTCAAAACAATATTGAGCAGAGTAGCGATTATCAAACGTATTTGCGATGCCATACGTTGAAAGATCTGTTGCCCGTGGACAAGGCACGCTACCTCCGCAAGTTAGATAGCATCGGCATAAATGTTTGTCCGTATGTGATTAAGGATTGGACCAAGTTGCATTGGCAGCCATAGAAAATTCTTACCCCAGGCTAAAACTGGATGTGACGTTTTTGGGCGTTCCTGTCTAGCGTGGTGTCAGTGTATAGGGAAGCGACTGAGAACGAGGAGTGGCCGTTATAAGTAGAGGGTGGTCTCTGCTCCTGAACCTACGTTGATCACAATTACATTGATCACAAGAAATGTATGAACGATTGAAACTTTTGTCATAATAATCAGTTCAGGAATATAAAAAAATACCTATCACAGGTTGTTTTCTAATCACTTTCTTTTTTCGATGTGCACAGCACTTTTGTGTTCCAGAAGCGATTACTTGATCTCTGCCATAGGAATAGTGTTTGTTCATGAGCTAGTCGCCGAGCTCTCATTGACTCCAATGCATTCCACCGAACTTCCGGGTGCAGTTTGGCTCCCATGGAGCCGTCTCTGCCGCCTGAAATTGCATGATAGCAATTATAGTATATAATCTTGGTTTGAAGCAACAAGTGGTGAGCTGGGTGTGCAAATAACATTATTTTCTGTTGCAGTGCTTGACTTTATCATATGGGTTGTGTTTATGCCTGATTTAGACTTGGTTGTGTGACGTGTCACGCACCAAAAATATCTGCAAGCTCAGAAACCGCGCCGCTTAGCGACCGCCTATGCGCTTTGCAAGCTTGCAGATCTGCTATTTTCATCGTGCTACACTGACACACAACTAAGTGTGAGAGAACACCAAGAGTTATTTATGCAAGATACATGTTGGCCTCTTTAGAATCTAAATGACAAATAACGTTATACTGTGAGGGCTCTATTTGGACCATAAAAAGCACCCCTTCTGAAGAAAAATGGCAGAAAATGGTCACCTACTAATCCAGGGAGGCAGAGTGGTCGAATTAAGCAAACGGCAAACAGAATCTCAATGCAAGAGCTTGAAGTCCATTCATGTAAAAAAAAAAATGCTACTTTGACATACTATTTTGTACTTGCAGATGCCAACTTTTACACGCGAGCAAATTGTCATCAAATCCAACACCGCAATCACACAGCTACAAGCTCACAGTTCCATTTCAATTTCTCGGCACGTTCACTTGATTCACAAACAGAATGACTTGTCGACGCGGATGATTGTCCTCAGATTTGCGGGGTTGCGGCAGTTCGGCTACGCTTTCCTGGGATGAATTGCGGCCGATAATCCAGCATCGTTGACGCCACAGCAGTTTTGTTCTCACAAAAAAAAAGTAAAAAAAAAGAAAGTGCTGCTCTCAGTCTTATATCCACGCCTCTGGAATGTGACGGACGTCTTGATGTAGCAGAGTGGATCAGAGACTCTGCCTGACGTCTTGATGTAGCAGAGTGGATCAGAGACTCTGCCTGACGGACGTCTTGATGTAGCAGAGTGGATCAGAGACTCTGCCTGACGTCTTGATGTAGCAGAGTGGATCAGAGACTCTGCCTGACGACCGAAAAGCCTAATATCCCCTTTTAGGCTAGTGGTTAAAATGTTTGGTTTTAGTTGCCTTTACCAACCCTGGGTTCGAATCCCCGGCGCAGTGACCCGGATCGGGTTTCCCGGGTTGGGGGTGAGTGAGTGTAGACAAAAAGCCTAATATCTCCCCCTGCCAAAGGGTGAGTTCCCCTTTCGGCTTGGTGGATAACAAAATGTTTGGCTTTTGCGTCACCTTTCCCGTGCGGGAAGACCAGGGTTTCGAATCCCGGGGCAGAGTGAGCCGGATCCGAGTATCCCAGCGGAGGAGAGGTGAGGTTAGCAGCGGTGAACTCAGAGCCTATACCCTGAAGACCAGAAGCCTAATATCTCCCAGGGTTCCAGACCAGGGTTCCAGACTCCAGCTGGAGGGGGGGTCACATTTGCGCGTGAAAGCGTCACACCGAAGTCCTGGGTTTCCGTATGAGCAGCACGACGGCTCCGTCGGCGGTGGATTTGATGGCGTTCCAGGCGTCGTAGTGCATGAGGCCCTGCAGCGAGCGGCCGTTGATCGCCAACACCTCGTCGCCCACGTCCACCGCCCTGGACAGCTCGGCGGCGCCGCCTGTTGGGCACGGCAAGCACACGTTCAAAGGGTCAATAGACTCTATGGACACAGAATAACTCTTCCTACTTCCTCTAATGGGCTCTAGTATGCACACAGAATAACTCTTCCTACTTCCTCTAATGGGCTCTAGTATGCACACAGAATAACTCTTCCTACTTCCTCTAATGGGCTCTATGCACACAGAATAACTCTTCCTACTTCCTCTAATGGGCTCTAGTATGCACACAGAATAACTCTTCCTACTTCCTCTAATGGGCTCTATGCACACAGAATAACTCTTCCTACTTCCTCTAATGGGCTCTAGTATGCACACAGAATAACTCTTCCTACTTCCTCTAATGGGCTCTAGTATGCACACAGAATAACTCTTCCTACTTCCTTCACGGGTGTTACAGATGATACTAATTAAGGCTCTGTTCCATTTAGTGTGCAGTGGTTTTCAAACTTTTTTAATTTCAAGGACCCCCATAACTCTTAGAGTATACAAATAGAAACAAATTGTACACTCTCAGAGTTACACACCTGTACGGGGCCATTTGGAACCCACTCTAGGACACTTTGAGACCCACTACGGGGCCATTTGGAACCCACTCTAGGACACTTTGAGACCCACTACGGGGCCATTTGGAACCCACTCTAGGACACTTTGAGACCCACTACGGGGCCATTTGGAACCCACTCTAGGACACTTTGAGACCCACTGGTGTAGCAGAGTGTTCCCAGTGAGACAACATGCACAATAGCAGCACCCTGACTTTGTTTGACCAGAATGGAACAGAGCCTTCCTTAGCATCAGCGGTAACACCGGAAGGAAGTAGGGAAGGGGCCCAAGTTCTTCCCAAAATGGTGTGTGTGCATATTTGCATAATAGCCCATTGCTTGTCAGTCAATGCAGGTGTGGAATGGACACATGAACCATTTTTATATGTCATGTCAAGGACGCCCAGTTTGATATGCATTAAGCCACCCTCCATTAGTCGACTACCATTTTTTACTAACAAAACAACCTTGCAGTCATATGCAAAGGCTAAAATATGTACAGTAATTTAGATAACATATTATGTAGACATAAGAATCTATAGTATCATTGTACAGATATTCTACTGTTAAACGGATGTTAGGTTCTTAGTTTCCTCATGATCCTTGATGTCTATTTCTATGCATTAGTAAGTCGCTCTGGATTAAGCGTCTGCTAAATGCCTATAATTGTAAATTGTATGACAGCAACAACTAAATACACTGACAAAATCACTGAAAAAACTAGACGGAAATGTGAACTAAGCATATTTATGCTTGGCTGTGCGTGGGTGCCAGTGTGTCACGTTCTGGAAATAGCCAATCTAACTAAGCTCACAACACGTTGCAGAAATCCGGTATTACGACCCAAAAAAGGCCGCCAAAAACACATTTTAGTCGACTAAATCAACTGTACTGTATTTAGTAAATCTTATATTTAGTCAACTAAAACTAGACAAAAGGAAACCATCTCAAATGATGACTAAACTAGGACTAAACTAAATTTCATTTTATTCAAAACACTATGACCAAAATTAAAGCAACATTTGATGTAAAAATTAACGCTGCAATTAACACCCTGAGCGGCAAGGACGGAGTTCTCCGTTCAATCAATTAATAATGCCCAACACTCAGGACGGAGATTGATAAAAAGGACGGAGATTATTGATATCAAAACCGATCGCATCGCTCCACAGGCTGGGAGCGTATGTGACGTCATCGAAAATGTTCCCCCCCATTTTAGCGGATGAGATCGAAAATCTTAAAACGTGAATAACTCTTGATCTAAATCATTCCGTCCAATTCTAAGCAAAGATTATGTGTTAGACGGCCCATCACGGTCCCGTCACTAGTCGCGTTAGAATTAATCATACCTCCCGTTGTTGTCGTTCGCCTCGAGAGTGTTTTCGGGAGCTACTACAGCTACATCCGGGATAGCATCCGGTGCGTCGCTAAATGTGCTCCGCTGCTATAAATCGCTGGGCGCTATGATTTAATGGTAATGATTAAATAACCCCTGGTGTTAACACAGTGACAATCTACACTGTGACAATGTTGTTGTACACGGTTCATTTCCTATAAGGGTCCATTTGGTTCCATTTTGTACACTGAGAGTTACAGAGCCCTAACTCCGGTGTTGATAACCAGTGTGCTAAACACTGTTGCAGTACACATCAGTACACGTCTGTAGACATCAGTCTCTCAATCTACAAGCTCAGAACGTGTCAGAACCCGACACGCTTGTAGATCTGCTATTTTCAGCACACAGAGTGACACCAGTGTGCAGCCAAGCATACAATGAACTTGTTTCAAAGTTCTACTGGATCTCTAATCCACTGGTCCCTCCCCAACATTTTAGTCTAGTTGTTGAGGAAATGGTCAGCATATTTAGTCTTAGTTTCAGTCATCATAGCTTAGTTTGTATTTAGTTTTTTGTCAATTAAAAAAAGGTAGTCGACAAACATCTTTCATCATGGTTTTCGTTGACAAAATTAACGTAGTAAATGAATACATTTTGTATATATTGCAGTAACCTTTAAAGATGCGCTTGACGTGCAGCGGTCTGTCGCCCTGTGCGGACGCTCTGCCTCCTTCCAGGCTGAATCCCAGGCCTGCGCACGTCTTCTGGAGCTCCACCCGCAGAACACCATCAGGTCCCACCTCCACCACTGTAACATTAAGCCATTAAGACCTGGAATGCATCTTTGTCACCTTATTTCTCACCTGATTTTGGGGGGTCCCCAGAGGACAGTAATGTGACAATATAAGAACGCACGCACGCACATGCGTACATGTGGCTATTTGCACGTGCCAGTAGCCAGGGCCACCCCAGTTGAAACACTGTGGACACACCACTGCATGGCGCTCACTCACCTGCTCCCGTGTCCACAGGCTTGTCGTTGGAAGACAGCGGTGTGCGTCCGGGACGGCCCAGCAGCGCGTTGTGTCGGGGAGAGGAGGAGGCGTTGTTATCGGCAGCGTCGCTGCCTCTCCGGATCACCACCAAAGCCTGGGTGGACAGCCGGGCCTGGTGCAGGCAGGACAGGGCCTGGCCGTGTGTGCTGCCCTCCAGACTGCTGCCGTTGATGGACAGGACGCTGTCTCCTCTCTGGATGGTTCCTTCAACACCCGACACCCCTTTTGTGAAGACACGATGCACCTGTGCCAACAAAGTTAAATTAAAGATGGATTGCCGTGATTTTTTTCCACCCTAAAATATGATCATCAGGTATTATTTGTATATAAGGAGGAAGAATTTTGTCAAAAAACTTTGGTCAGAGCCACTTGGGATGGGATCCCTATACAACTTGATCATATTACTCCAGACATAATGTGTAGAGGCTATTTTTGGTGAATGTTTCCCCCAGAATAGGAATGCTGGGGTTTAACCCATTTTGACCTGAGATCAGATTCTAAAATGTCTTCTACATCCTGACAGTTTTCTGTAAAAGCTATGTTTCTGTCAGTCGTTCTTCGATTTTTCAAAAATAGCAGACCTACAAGCTCGTAGCGCGCCACTCGGTGGCGCGCAATGAGCTTGTAGGTGGACATTTTCTTTTATTGTGGTGGACATTTTTGTCAAAATTCTATTTTTACATAATGTATGATCAAAATAAGAACATTATAATGATGTGTAAAAAGTTAAAACTAAATGTAGAATTGGCCACGGACGAGGCCAAGCTAAATCTTTGCCACGGACACATTAGTCCATGTTGAATGACCCCTGGCTATATTGTACTTACAACTATGTTCTTCTGTTCTAGATCCACTCCACCGGCGATGCTGAAGCCCAGTCCAGAGCCCTCCTCTTTGTTCAGCACAACAAAGTGAGTGTCATCTTTACTCTGTGGACATTTGACATACAGTATATCCAATTATGCATCAAATACGAGTCAAAAACGAGTTGAGCAAACCAAAAACAATTCATGCGGAATTGTAGTTTGGCTTCATGGTGAACGAAGAATCAAAGATGCAGAGAATACTTGATGCATTGAACTATTGTTAATAGTGGACCAACATAAGGTATCCAATCAATCTGAAACATTCTTTTTTTAACACTTCTGGGGGGGGGGGGGGGGGGGGGGGACGACGACTTTTGGGAGGACTTTTGATGGTATGTCGGTGCAAACCCTTGGCCAATAAGGGACCACTATTATTAACGTATTATTGATGTATTATAGAGCACCGAAGTCCTGACGTCACTGCCCTCTACTATCAGTAGAGGGCGCCAGTCCCTAGGTTCGTGTATTTTTTTATAAGCATTGTAATCTCCATAGGGGGATTTTAGATCGCCTCATATAAGAACTGTGTTCCCCGGCCTTTTCACTCATATGGATATGAAGCATCGACTGAAGGTGGAAATGTACAAATATACCCAAAGAGTAACAAAATAAGCGTTAGAAACGAGCCAAACAACCCAGAGACTACATTTCCGGGTAGGCTGCATCTGCCCGCAGCCCGTCGCACAACATAAACTGAACGTTAATTACGTTTATTTTAATTTTATTGATATATAATGTATCGTGGTTAGTACGAGTCGAGTCACCACCAGCTGAGCTTACGTCAACGAGGAATCTCAGGAACGCAATATGTTGACAGCTGGGCGTGACGTATATGCTCAGCGACATTGCATTCATATGTAGTTTCAAGGCTTTTGCGGTCACATTAATTCCATTTTCTCCAGAAACTGGCTGTATCAAATATGAATGGACATCATTAACGACGCACAGCCACTCCCCTGACAGAAAGGCCGGGGTGGTCGGTTTATTTTTCAAACACAGTTCTTATATGAAGCGACATAAAATCGCCCTATGGAGATTTCAATACAAATAAAAAAATACACAAACCTGTGTGTTGGTGCCCTCTACTGAAAGTGACGTCAGACTTCGGTGCTCTATTGACGTAACTAAGGTATCTTTCAAGGTCGGTATACTGTAAGGTCAATAATGGGTTTAAAGGATTTAGAACTGCAGTTGTATTAGACATTACTGTTTTATTGGATGATGTACGATGAATAGACCGCCCCTCACTTCACACGAGCATATATGATATAAATGTAGCTTTCCATCATTCAAGTATTCTCTTAATTCTTCATTCACTATGACGGAATGCAACACAAACACACATTAACAGTAAGTAATTGACATCTTGTCAGCTGTAAATCTATTGGGGCGGACGTGGTGTACCTCAGAGAGAGGCTCTATTGGGGCGGACGTGGTGTACCTCAGAGAGAGGCTCTATTGGGGCGGACGTGGTGTACCTCAGAGAGAGGCTCTATTGGGGCGGACGTGGTGTACCTCAGAGAGAGGCTCTATTGGGGCGGACGTGGTGTACCTCAGAGAGAGGCTCTATTGGGGCGGACGTGGTGTACCTCAGAGAGAGGCTCTATTGGGGCGGACGTGGTGTACCTCAGAGAGAGGCTCTATTGGGGCGGACGTGGTGTACCTCAGAGAGAGGCTCTATTGGGGCGGACGTGGTGTACCTCAGAGAGAGGCTCTATTGGGGCGGACGTGGTGTACCTCAGAGAGAGGCTCTATTGGGGCGGACGTGGTGTACCTCAGAGAGAGGCTCTATTGGGGCGGACGTGGTGTACCTCAGAGAGAGGCTCTATTGGGGCGGACGTGGTGTACCTCAGAGAGAGGCTCTATTGGGGCGGACGTGGTGTACCTCAGAGAGAGGCTCTATTGGGGCGGACGTGGTGTACCTCAGAGAGAGGCTCTATTGGGGCGGACGTGGTGTACCTCAGAGAGAGGCTCTATTGGGGCGGACGTGGTGTACCTCAGAGAGAGGCTCTATTGGGGCGGACGTGGTGTACCTCAGAGAGAGCCTTGGTCTCCTGCAGCAGAGACAACACATCTGACTGGGCGGTGAGAGAGGACAGCACCGTCTGCAGCTTACTCTGCTGGACCGGAGAACTGGCCAGCTCCCTCAAACTGCACGCATGCACGCACGCAAACACACACAAATGTGCACACACACGCACAAATGTGCACACACACACACACACACACACACACACACACACACACACACACACACACACACACACACACATGTTTCAGAACTGCATGTTTCAATGTGAGATGAAGACCCCATGTACGCTGTGGTTCGAAAAACGTGTTGTCTAATAATACATTTGTGGGAGCGTTATGAAGACAAGTGTACGGATATCCTTTCTCAAGTGCAAGTGTCTAAGCACCCGTCGCTAAGCTTGGTGTGTGCTGTGCATGCACCCAGGGGTCATCAATATGTCCGTACAGACAAATGTGTCCGTGGCAAAGACTTGGCCTTGTCTGTGGCAGATTCTCGATTTTCTGTTTTACACAGCATTATAATGTTCTTATTTTGATCATAAGACCCAATTACTGAATGTCAGTCTCCAGATTTTGTTCAGAATACGTATACGTGTGTACTATGGCACATCATGAGTCCACTACTCATCAAGAAGCAGAATACTGCTTCACCGTGTTTTTATAAGCCATTAAGACACATCGAGCGAGTGGAGGACCTGAGGGGGGCGGTTTGGGACATATCTAGACAGTCGTATAGGTAGGAAGGTGCCAGACCATTGAGAGCTTTATAAACACAAGTAAAATAAATTTAAAATCAATTCTAACTAGAAAAACTGCCCTTCTGGGCACAGGTCTCCACCAGGAGGATAGGAGTGTGTGTGATGTTTGGCAAAATGTTTAGGAGTAATATAAACATGTTTTTTTGTTCGTTTGTTTTTTGCAACAATTTTCTTCATTTTGTTGAGGAAATGCAGAGCCAGATCACTCATAGAATCTCTGAGGATAGAATTGTGGATGAGCAGGACATGTGCAGCATTTTGAACGAAACGGGCCACTCCTGAAAACTTTAGAAGGCAATGTTAGCCAATCAGTGTAGAATCTGATAAATCATACATAAGTTGTATACAGATTGATGAAGTTATAGCTAAAAACAGGAATTGGCCTGTTATAGCGCCACCATGAGGCTGATTCGGAAAAGAATGAGTGTCATGTCGTCCTCGGCCTAGTGGAAATGTGCGTGTATAATTTCACGGAAATTGCACACTGTGTTTGTGATTTGTGGCATTTTGTTCGAAACGGACCTATCATGTGAGCTTTGGAAGCCAATATTAGCCAATCAGGATGGAACATGGGAAATTGTGCAGATCTGTGTTGATCACATGACTATGGAGATAGTGTATACCGAATTGTGTGATGTATGGATAAAATGTGTACGAGTAATCTACAGAAATGTGTTTTGCCTAAATCGGCCTCATGGTGGCGCTATAACGGGTCGTTGAAGAATATTTGGGGCAGAGGTTCATCGTTGGCATCCATGGAGTGTGTGTGCAAAGTTTGGCATGGATCGGGCCAACGGTACCGGAGATTAGCTGATAATGGACGGACGGAAGGACGGAAGGAAGGAAGGAAGGACACACACACACACGGACGGAGTGAAAACGGTAACAAGACAACTCACCCCTTTTCTGTTTTCCTCCCGGAATTTTCCCCAGTGAGGGGTGGGAGAGGCTGGACAGCAGACGGCTGGACTTTGAATTTATCTAACTATAAACTTTCACGGCAGCAGACAGCCTAAGTACAAATATAATTTATGAAAAGCTACTACAGTGAAGTCTGTTCACAGAAGTTGTTGTAGGCTATGTGGGGATTATCTGACGAGGTACCATTTGAGTGGGAAAAATCTTACATATACTAAATAATACTAAATTGTTTATAGGGTCAATATAAGTAAAATAATATAGCCTTTCCACAGGAGTATCTTTTTATATTTGTCCAAAAAGAATACAAACAGCCAATAGCATATTACAAAGTTATCCCCCTCACTGGGGAAAATTCCGGGAGGAAAAACGGGCAAGCACCGGGGTGAGTTGTCTTGTATTCGTGAAAACATACTCTCTCCCCACGCCTTCGGCCTGGTGGAGACAAAAATTAGTTAATTTCTCATCTTACCTGATAGACCACCCGCACGCATCCGTCCGCTGCCCGTGCATCCTTCTACCATGCAGAGAGTCTTCACCGCAGCCAGCTGCATCTCCCTCGCCTAACGTGTTGCCGAGATCCACTCCCGAGACCACCAGGGGGCAGGCTTGGCCCGCGGACGAGGCCTCGGCGGGCCTGCTAGGCTGGATGAGCAGCTCGGTCTTATAGACGGCCGTGGCTCCCGCCGGGTCAGAGCTGAAAACCTCGGTGCAGAGCTTGTCCAGGTCAGGCATGCTGAGAGCCCTCAGCTCACGCAGCCTGACGGATCAACAATCAAACGCCAATTAGTCACACACGCAGAAGTTTACACAGGTGTAAAAAATTATATTAGTATATTATTTTTCTTTTTTTTAAGTTTGGTAGTTTTTTGTCCGGAAACGGAAAAAGAGAAGACGAGGGGAAATTAAACAGTAAGGAAACATGTTAAAAAAAAGGGAACAAAATCGAAGATATCGTTGCTGTCAGGGAGAAACCTCGTCCATATGTTTTAGTTTTTACGAATGAATGCCCTAGTTCATCATACAAGAATGTTGCACAAAATCAGTGAAAATAGGCGATCTACAAACGTCGCGGTGCGACGGGTTGTGAGCTTGTACATGGTCAATTTTCACTACATTCAAATGCTTTTAATGTAATAATAAAAAACGGAACAGTTCTGGACATGCAAGGTTTCCACGCAAACAGCAACGATATATAAAAGCCTTGCTGAGCCATGCGTGACTGGAATAGGCTAGGCAATCCGTAGGCACGGGTGCCAACATTGGCACAGGGAAGGTACTAAAAATTACAAAAAAGTAACAACCTGTTCCGGGAGAGGTGGCCGTGTCCCCTGTGCTTGCTCCGCAACACGGGCGGGGTCTGGGGGGCCACCAGCCCCTCGGGAATTCTGGGAACTCCGTCCACAGCTCTGTCCCTGGACGACAGAGTTGAGCTGCATAGAGAAAATCATTACTGTGTTTTGTTATGGCTGACCTGCTCTACAGTTAGCTCATAACATTAACCGCCTGTTGTCAGCCGCTCCGCTCCGCGTTGCGGTCTGGGTGCTTCTGCGGTGCGCGTGTCATAGCTTAGGAGCCAATCATGACTAGGTCGCTAGTACTACACGATTGCCTACACAAGTGGCTCAGACTCCCATTGGCTGAGGCAGTATGGAGTCAGACTCCCATTGGCTTAGGGGGCAGTCAATCATATCTAGGTCGCTAATAAAAACGGGCCTGTTGTATGTCAAGTTTCACCTGACAAAAAAAAGACGTAAAACATGTCATTGGCAGTGATTGAGTTTAAATAGAAACCCCAACATAATGAAAAACGATACTAACCTTAACGAGCTGCAGCTTGGAGGAGGAGTGGCGGGCAGCAGGGGGTCCACGTTGATCAGCATGAACGCAGAGGGGGACGAAGGCACAGCGGGGATCAGGTTCTCCACGCAGGAGCTGAAACTCCGACGCAGCAACGCGCGGCTGTCGACCGTGGTGCCACCGCTGCTCGCAGACTCCATGTAGCCGGACAGCCTGCGGTTCAGCGGCGGCCGGCTGGCCAGGGCATAGGACTGGATGTCCAGGAACTTGATCACCGGCTTGTCGAAAGTAGCCAGGTTCTCGAAGGACTTGATCCTCTGCCGCACGGAGAACGGGTTGGGGTCGCCGGGCAAGGCCATGTCCGTGGATAGGCTCCGCCTCTCCATCGCCTTCAGGAACAGCCTCGACCGGCCGGTCTTGAGAACGTCGTCCGTCGTCGCGACGCAGCCTCGCGAGGCCTTTACGTCCACGGGTCCGTTGCTCGCGAGCGAAAAGGCTCCGTTGGCTGTGGGATCGGCGGAACTCGCCACGGAGTTCGCTTTTTCGAGTTTCAACATGGAGCTGGCAGACGCAAGCCTCGCGTCGGTCCTTCCGTTGACCTCGTGGTGGAGAGACGGCACGCTCTGGCTGGGTTTGGAGTCTTTCACGGCGGCGGTTTCTTTGCGCGCCAGAACCGGCGTGGAGGAGGAAGAGGAGGACGTGGAGGATGACGGCACCAGGCGGACCTCTATGAAGGTTCGCTGTTTGGTGGGGGGCTCTATGGAGGTTCGCTGTGTGGTGGGGGGCTCTATGGAGGTTCGCTGTGTGGTGGGGGGCTCTATGGAGGTTCGCTGTGTGGTGGGGGGCTCTATGGAGGTTCGCTGTGTGGTGGGGGGCTCTATGGAGGTTCGCTGTGTGGCGGGGGGCTCTATGGAGGTTCGCTGTGTGGCGGGGGGCTCTATGGAGGTTCGCTGTGTGGCGGGGGGCTCTATGGAGGTTCGCTGTGTGGTGGGGGGCTCTATGGAGGTTCGCTGTGTGGTGGGGGGCTCTATGGAGGTTCGCTGTGTGGTGGGGGGCTCTATGGAGGTTCGCTGTGTGGCGGAGGGCTCTATGGAGGTTCGCTGTGTGGCGGAGGGCTCTATGGAGGTTCGCTGTGTGGCGGGGGGCTCTGGGACCACCTGGGAAGTGTGTTCTCCTTCACCTGAGTGGGACGCCTTATTCCTGGAGTGTGTGAGAGCAGCGTCTAACGAAGAACCTGCAGATTAGATTAGATTAGATTAGGCTTGATTGCACCACTGCAATCCTCACACTTTTTCATGTCAAAGGCCCCCAAATTGACACTTATTAGCCTGTGGTCCCCCATTTGAAAAGATATACCAGGGACCCCCATAATCAAGATTTGTACGGCTCTAGCAGAGATTCTCGTCCATTTTAATCCCAGTTTGATTTAATGGCATTTCTAACTCTAAAAGCATGCGGAGCAATACAACAGAATATCGTCTCTGTCAGGTGGAAGTTGGAAGATACTTTTTAGGATTAAAAACAAAGCTGATCCACAAGCTCAACGTGACTCGTTTCGAGCTTGCAGATCTGCTACTCTGCTTTTGTGTGACGCTGTAGTATGATCAAGTAGGGCGTAAAAAAGCTAAAAGTGAAAATATGGAGATAAGAGGTCTCTGCCCGACAGCGACAAATGTTGGACTGTAGATTTGTAGATTACAACCAGAGAGCCGGTGGTGGCCTTACCTCGCCCCGTGTCATTGACCTCACATGAAGCAAGGCTGCTGCATCTGTCCCACTCTTTCCCGCCCTCCGGGCTGCTGGGAACGGCCGCTTTCTTGGCGTGTAACTTGGGGGACTGAGGCACCGGGGAAACGTTGGCTTTCCTCAGAACCGGACTTTCTGCTCTGGCGGTTCTCGGGGACAGCTGCTCTTGCGGCTTGCTCTTACTCTTAATGGTCAGGCCCTTCAGCTTAGGAGTGTTCGAGAACGGTCTGCCTTGAGCTTTGTCCATGAGTCTAAACTTGCTGCTCAGCACTGGCGAGTCCGAACCGACAAGTGATTTCGCCTTAAGTGAGGGACTAGAAGGGACGTGAGGGATTGTTCTGGAGTTCTCGTTCTCCCTGTCTCTTGTCGCCAGGGACGTCGATGGCCGTGCGCCCGCTCTGCCGTTGCTCAAGGCGGAGGATTTCGGGTCCACCATAGGCGAGTGTGGCGGCGTTAGCATGTTTGACTCCCTGACGGAGGCCGAGGTATTGCTGTGCGCCCTCGTCCTCTCCTGACTCCGCGGGGTGACGTGGCGGCATCTGTCCGTCGTCCTCTCCTGTCTCCGCGGTGGGGCGGCGGCGACGCCGTGGCACACGTCCAGCTCCGTCGAGGGACAGACGCTGAGACACGCGGGACGGGACGATGCGACAACGGACGCGTCGTCGCCGTGGCACAGCCCGTTGGCACTGCTGCCGCCGCCGGAGTGGCACTGTGAGTCCGGGGAAGGCACGAAGGTTGAGGTTGTGGTTGTGTCGGTGGAAGACGAGAGCGCCTCTTGGCCAGAGGCGGCTTTGGGTTCCGTGGCTACGGTGATGCCGGAGGACTGGTCGAGCTGGAGGGAGACCGCCGCGGACTCCTGCACCTGCACGTCAGCGGTTTGAGGCACCGCCGCGGACGCCTGCACCCGCACGTCAGCGGTTTGAGGCACCGCCGCGGACGCCTGCCCGTCAGCGGTTTGAGGCACCTCAGTGTCTGTGCTGCTGGCTGAGATCATATGCTGGGGAGAAGACAAGGAGCTGTCTGTTAAATGATTACGTAATAGAACTTTAACAAAAACATAAATAAGCCTGCCTAAATTCAGACGAATTCAGTGCCGGAAGTCCTTCAAAATAGCAGCTCTGGGGTGCCGGAACAACATGGCCGCTTTTACTCGGAAACCCATGACCCGGAAACAATCCACTAAAAAAGGTTTACTTTACATAGCTAGCTTACATTGCGATCGTTTTAGTTTATACGATATAAGATCCAAAAAGCGTTCATATTTTGCGGGAGAGACGGATGAGGAGCAGAAATGAAGCGCCAGTATATCGATCCGTTCAACACCACGGAGAGCGCCCTGGATTAGGAGAGACGAGTCATTCTTTCCGCTGCGCTAACGGCTAAGTCAATGATAAGCTAACAATTGCCTAGAGCGTAGCATACGGTAGCCGAAAGGCGAACTGACAAATAAAAAAAAGGAAAAAATACAGAATATTCTTATCTCGCCCCGTATCATTGAGGATGCGCTAGGATGTCCTCAGACGTCCTATGTACGCGTCGATTGGGACCCCTAGGACGTGTGACGACGTCCTATGTACGGAAACGGTTAAAGGACCACTTCACCACTTTTCAACCTATCTTCTTCATAGGTCCTCACTAATAATCATGAAAAAATTGTGCAATTTTTTTCTACTCGGTCTGTGTCTCATAGGAGGGCTGTGGGCAGTTCAGAAACCGTCTTCCAGTGACATCATCGATGGGGAATACAAGCCAATAGAAACTGCAGGCTTTCTAGTCCTGAAAAGTTGCAATGCGAAAATGGAAGCCATCATTCTCACGATCTCATGATCTTGTTTAAAAAAAAATCTGCCTAATGATGATGTCACTGGAAGACGGTTTCTAAAAGAAAGAATCGTGCCATTTTTTCATGATTATTAGTGAGGACCTATTATATGAAGATAGGTTGAAAAGTGCTGAAGTGGTCCTTTAAGCCTTCCAGGGCCCCGGTGAATCATGACCATAACATCTAGCTAATAGCCCACTGAGCATTTTTCAGGCTATTAGACGTCTAAAATACGTCTAAATGGCCGTCTAAAAATGGGTTATATCAGGTCAAAAATGAACGTTTTCTTTAGCGGTCTAGGCTTAGATTAGACGTGGAAACAACGTAGTTTCAACAGGATGCACGTGCAGATTAGACACACCGACGAACCGACATGCGGTCGAACATGCGCTGCTCCGTGCTTGCGGTTAGGGTTAGGTTAGGGTTTGAGGTAGGTTGTCGGTCTAGTTTCAACAGCTATATATATATATACGGTCTATATAGACGTTTAAATAACGTCTAAAATATATACTGTATATAGACGCTTAAAAACCAGCCAATCAACGTCTAAGCTAAGCCTAGACTGCTCGTTCACTTTATAGACTATTGCTCAGTAGGAGCAGATCTACAAGCTCACCAGTTTTGGAAAAGTTACTCAAAAGGGTTATATATTAGCTATTACAGTTACTTAAACAAGGTAATATTACTTTACATATTACTCCCTGCCAAAAGTAACTAGTTACTTTACTTTCCCTCACTCCCAGTTATTGCATATTTTGTCCCCAAAAGTCTCACACTACCCAGATAAGGCCCTTCTGACGAGTGCCCATCATTTCCATATCCACTCTAGGGTCTAGAATAGATCTAGACCGGATCAGCAGCCTGAAAAGCAACTCCATTCCAACCCAGTCTACCATTAATAAACACTCAAGCCCACAGTACCACCAAGGCTCTTGAAAATAGTAACAAATTACTTAAAATAGTAACATATTAGTAATATTATTACTCAAATTGTAAAGTAATTAGTTATATTACTAGTTACTGGAAAAAGTAATAATATTACTTTAAGTAATACGTTACTTTAGTTACTTTCCAACACTTGCTATTTTTCTGAACCCTAACCCAAACAAAACACAAAAACCTAAAAAGTGTGGTGTGACCGTGCCCTAAACCAGCAAAACCTCTTTAAAATCCAATTATAACTAAGCTGAAAATGAAAAACAAAAGTCAAAAGGAAACAAAAAATACATAAATAGAAACAAATGAAGCTCTAATAACCTTGGGGTGAAGTTGGATGGGAGCACCGGTGGATCGCTGGGCTTCGCCGAAACACATCTCCACTTCCTCCTCATCCGTGTCTGGCGATCGCGCCGTGCCGCCACCAACCGTTTTGTCAGCCAGTACCTGACTGTTGTCCGTGGTGGAGTCGCTCTCACTGTCGCTGTCATCCGCCACATACATGTGCTTAGAGGCCACTTCAGACCCATCTTTGCCCACGTCTTCGCCACAACCAGAGCCGCAGCTCTCCCCCGCGAGAGGACAACAGTTCCTGGAGTAGCTGTTTAAAAAGGTTTTCCCCACGGCCTGAAGGCAGCCTTTATTGTCCTCTGTGTCCAATATGGAGAAGTCCAGAACGTCGGAAACACGGACACTATTGTCTTTTTCACGCGCAGGCAGTGTTGCTCCGCATGGGCCCCCATAACCAGGTAAAGTCTCGTTAATGTTCATTTGAGAGTTTGTACTTGTGCCATTAACAGTCATTTGGGAGCTTGTACTTGTACCATTAATGTTCATTTGAGAGTTTGTACTTGTACCATTAATGGTCTTTTGGGAGCTTGTAGTTTTACCATTAGTGGAGCTTAGTTCTGATATGATATCGTCTATATTTGTGACGGGTATCGGAGAGTCACGGGGGGTTTGTGCGTTGGGCTGGGGGTCTGCGTGTGCTGGAGCGTTCGCTGAGTTTTCGCTGGCCGCTGTCGGTCTGTCATCGGTTGGTTCCTGGGAGGGTGTGAGAGGGTTCGCTCCCGATGACATCCTTAAACTGGACAGACGGTCTACAGCTGCAGGGGAAGAAGTAAAAAAGAAACGTTTCAGCCATAGATATTTAAAAAACAGATGCCTCATTGGCCGCAGCAGTTCATTGGAGCGATGTGTCTCCAGCAAAGGCGGAAGTCAAGCGGAAGTGCGGAACGCACGCTGCGTCGCTGCCACTCAAGTGACTACTGGCCAATCACAGCGCGTCTTTTCCGGGACTTATCAACTCAATCCAAGGGAGCTTTATTGGCATGAGAAAACATAGGAGCCTCTGATTTGCCAACTGAACGTCTCCTTCTGTGCCGCTTGATGGATGAGCGGAAGCTTGGCAAGCTTCCGCTCACGCTCCCGCTCATGTAGTGGAGCAGATTAAGTCAATATATCATAAGAATCGTTCACTTGATGGTACAAGCACCAAAATTGGCACACAAGTGCTTCGGAACCTACTCTCTCAGAAAAGTACGTTGTCCACTTGAAAAAAACAAAATGGACACCATTTTTCAAGATGGCCGCCATTCGAGGTCGTTTTAAACCGTGTTTGAGCTATATTGAGCTATACAATCCTATTTTGATGGCCTATACATCGAAATATATGTTTCTGAGTATGATAAATCCAATTCTGCATTTAGAACATCAAAACTATTTAATATTATGATGATACAATGGGAATTCAACGATATAATGGGGCATATTAAGTCCATATTCCATAATAATCCTTCACTTGGTGGTACAAGCACCACATTTGGCACAAATGATGTCCAGGATGTACTTTCTAAGAAAAGTACGTTATCCAGCTGAAAATCCAAGATGGCCACCAGTTTTCAAGATGGCCACCTCGTCAAATAAATACGTATAACTTTAATGAACAGAAATGTGTGATCCACACATTGATCCAAACATCAAAATGAATGTATTCTGACTGGAAGAACTCAATGGTGTCAATTATTTAATTCCAATATGGCCGCCAGTTTTCAAGATGGCGTCTATTACGCAACTCAAAATTAGCGTTTTTGGAAGCTGTCTGATCACCGATATTGTTGAAGGGCAACATCATTCATTGAAATGCTGTGATCAAGCTCTATTGGTTTGTAATTTTGTATATAAGAGTTATGTCAAAGCACAACCAGGACACACTGGTGACATCACTGCTGTGAGACTCAGCATGGGGTTCAGTGTATGCTTGTAGCGTACTAGCTGTAGTTGTGGTTTACTAACTGTTGTAGTGGTGTAGCTACTCACTGTAGTTTGTAGTATACTTTAGTGTCCTAAATGCTATCTAATAAGCCCCTGTGTATATCTCAACTAGAAGTTTAGTTAGTTGTAGGATTGTAGTTGATAGCCGCACCTGAATTGACAGGATGTGTCAGCATGGGAGAGCTGAGACAAGGGTAACAGGGATTCAGTTACCTGGATGGTGTACAGATCGCAGAGGACTTGCACTGGATGAATGGTCGGGCTAGGTGTAGGGCACCAGATGCTTGAACCTAGATGCATCCCATATTTCAATGTGCTTTGATGTTTTGTACGGTTGGGTGGTACAAGGATATAGCCCTCAGCCTTTAACCGTATAACACAAGATGTTCCGCTACTAAAACTGATTGGAGGAAGTGTGTCAAACAGATACGAAAGAGGAGTTGAAGTCTCCCCGTATTTCCACCCCATTCGACCGTTATCTCTGTATTGGATAGGCGAAATCCTCCGTTATCAGCACCTTTATACCGCCAATATGGCCATACTGGCATACTCACTGTTTCAGTATGTCATTATCACCTATTGTGTGACGGGTGATAATGGTATTTTTGTGTCACTGATGTCAATGACGGAGGTGCGCTGTGTCTGGTGGCCTTGAGCCACGTGAGACAACGTGCCGAGCGTTGCGACGGCCACCAGACCCGGCACCGCCTGAGTTACGTCCCGATAGGCAGAGGATAGTATAGTAGCCCCTAGTTTCCATGCGCTGACAATAGAGTTGGAAATGAAACGTTCAGCCAAGGGTGAGTATGCCAGTATGGCCATATTGGCCGTATTCCAAGGTGCTGATAACGGTTGATTTCGCCTATCCGATACAGTGATAACGGTCGTGCCCATCATGTTAGACTCATCCAGATTGGATGATGGAGGTGGCAGTGAAGATACATTGAAGCAAAACAGTACAAAGTTAGTTAGTACCAAAAAGTACCAAAATTGTCGGCCAAATGTTTAGCAACGGAAACTCCAGTTTTCCACTAAGAGAGCAGCTGAAATTCAGAATGATCCTGGTGACGGACATGCAAAAATTCGAAGAGTGCAGTGGATGTGATCTCCCCCCATCGAAGCCCTGTATGACGATCGTTGTGTCAGCAAAGCTCGTGGACTTATGAGGGACCCAAGCCATCCCAACCGCAGAGATGCTTGCGGATGCTGCCACATGGAAAACGTTTTCAGTCTCAAAGCCACTGGAAATAGACTGCAAATAAGCTTCTTTCCCCAAACAATCAGATACATGAACGAACTGATAAGAACCGGGGCGAAAGTTTACCTAACTTTGCTACTACAGGGAAAACATGCACATATATATGTTACTATTTTTCTAGCACTCTTTATTCTATCCCTTTGTTTGCTGTGCTTGCTGTGTTTTTTGTTGTTTGCCATCTATGCCGCTGCATTGTCTGTAAGGAAGCCAAACTAAAATAAGTTTTACTCTTATGTACCTGTCCTGTACACAAGATGTAACAATAAAGTCCAACCTTGAACCTTGATCTAGGTTCAAGCATCTGGTGCCCTACACCTAGCACGACCGTTCATCCAGTTCCATTTAAGTCCTGTGCGATCTGTACACCATCCAGGTAACTGAAGTTCCGTTACCCTTGTCTCAGCTCTCCCACGGTGGCACATCACGTCAATTCAGGTGCGGCTATCTAACTACAATACTACAACTAACTAAACTTCTAGTGGAGATATATACAGGGGCTAATTAGCATTAGGACACTAAAGAATACAACAAACTACAGTGAGTACACTACAACAGTTAGTAAACCACAACTACAGCACTGAACCCCATGCTGAGTCTAACAGCAGTGATGTCACCAGTGTGTTCCTGGTTGTACTTTGACATCACTCCTATAAAATACAAACCAATAGAGCTTGACCACAGCATTTCAATGCATGATCAATGAATGATGTTGCCCTTCAACAATATCTATGATCAGACAGCTTCCGAAAACACTAATTTCACGTAATAGCTGCATCTTGCAAACTGGCGGCCATATTGGAATTAAATTCCAACACCATTGAGTTCTTACAATCAGAATACATTCATGTTGATGTTTGGATCATTAACACAATTTTACTTCGAAAACCTTTTTGTTGTTTTGTTTTTTTGCATTTGACGAGGCGGCCATCTTGAAAACTGGCAGCCATCTTGGATTTTCAGCTGGATAACGTGCTTTTCATAGAAAGTACATCCTGGACATCATGTGTGCCAAATGTGGTGCTTGTACCACCAAGTGAAAGATTCTTATGGAATATTGACTTAATCTGCCCCAGCTTTTTGTTTAATTCCCATTGTATCATCATAATATTCAATAATTTTGATTTGCTAAATGCAGAATTGGATTTCTCATACTCAGAAACATACATTTCCATGTATAGGCCATCACAATAGGATTATTCAATCAAACTATAGTTCAAACACTGTTTAAAACCATTTTGAAAGGCGGCCATCTTGAAAACTGGTGGCCATTTAGTTTTTTCAAGTGGACAACGTACTTTTCTGAGAGAGTAGGTTCTGAAGCACTTGTGTGCCAAATTTGGTGCTTGTACCATCAAGTGAACGATCGTTTCAGTAATCTGCTCCACTAATGCTTCCGCTCACGCTTCCGCCATGCTTCCGCCACGCTTCCGCCACGCTTCCGCCATGCTTCGCAAGGAATCTCTGGAAAGTTTGCTTTCTCTCAAGTACGCCCCAGAGCCGAAGGAGGTGTCTACCTTTTTTATGGTTTCAGCCACTAATCTAAAGGACGTCTATAACTTTAACTTTGACTATAATGTACAGTACAACTATAACTATAATTATTACTATAACTATAACTATAAAACTATAACTGTAACTACTAACTAGAAAAGGTGCAATTCTGGAAAATTGCAAGTGTGGTTGCGAGCTGCGAACAACACGCTGGGAAATTAATTCTGTAGTTCTTCTTACAACATGTGTTTTCTTGATTAATTCTGTTTTGCCATTCATATTACATATTGCGATGTCACTCCTGTCTGATTGGACATTATATTGTCCAATCAGAAAAGGTTACAAAAAACATCCATTGAACTCAATGAACAAAAAAGGTTAACACAAAACAGATCTTTTAGCTGGCATAAAAGTTTTTGGACCTAGAACAATAGTGTGTTGCCAACAGCAAGCAATATGGGTAAATTCTCCTTCTACAGCACGGCCACCCAGGCGTGGAATTAGCCTGGCTAAAGCCAGACACGTGATTTGAGTCTGGCTTATTAGCCAGGCTAGCGTGGAATGCCCTGACCCCCTCCCTCAAAAAATGCAGATCACTTACTTATCTTTTAAAACAGGCCTGAAATTCATCTTTCAGCAGGCCCATGGGAGAGGAAATGATCCTTCCCCCTTAATGGCCCCTAGATGTGTCACAGAGACTACATTTTTTGGGGGAGCGTTTTACTCAATGCTGGCTGTCTGAATACCAAATATATTTAAAACAAAGTCATTAAAGATTTGACACATTATTGCTTATAGCAGCTTTAAGTTAAGAAGACCGGGAAAGCATCTGTGTCATTTTAGATTTTAACCACTTGAACCATTAATTTGTTTTTCAAGAAAAGAAAGAAATCTGCACACCATTTTCTGCTCCCTCATTTCTGCTCATTTTCTGACCTTCCTCAGAAGGTCTGAGGAAGGCCTGAAACATTACCACTTCAGTAAAATAAATATCTGGGAGCAGAAAATGGTGTGTGGATTTCTTTCTTTTCTTGATTTGTGACTTTATTTGATCCAGCACCCAGCCTAGTAGGTACTTTGATGTGCGTGTTCCTTTTGGCTATCACCTATAATGACGGACACTTAAAGTGGCTAAACCAAATTACAGTGCAATAAACAAATAGCTGTCAATAACTAAACACATACTGTATAAAGCTAAATCAATGTTCAGCAGAAGCAGATCTCAATCCATAACCAGCATGAGGAGCAACCAGCTCCTGGGAACAGGGTGGCATTCCGACGCACCGCCATTCCGACTACGTGGCTTCCGTGTGCGGTTAGGGTTAGGCTTAGGCTTAGGGACAGGGTTAGTATTCAGCGAGTCAGAATGGCAGTGCGTCGAAATAACGGGCTTCGGAATGCCGGTGTGTAACCCGGGCTCCTAAACCAGCATTCCACAGCCACACAAAAACATAACGGAGCCAGAATAAAGCTTCATATATACTAGTACATCATCGTAATAATACATTTACTATGACATACTCGTAGTACAAGCGCGTTGCTTGCAAGAAAGACCTAATCTACAAAATGAAAGTGTCTTTATTTGCAAGTGCGATGGAGTATAATAAATGCAAAATGACTCTTTGGTAGATGTTTGGGTTGTCATGATGTAACTCCAAACATTAGTGAGATATCTTCAATAGTTGTTAAATTGACATACCAAAAATTGTAGATCTGCTATTTTTCAATAGCTAAATTATAACATAATGTTTGAAACACCAAAAGGGGCTCCCGCCCAGAATGGGTTAATGTGCTAAAAGAGTGACTTTGAGATTTTTAAGACTTTGCAAGACTTTTGTGTACTTGTAACTTGACTTGCAATGTACAGTATAAAGGGTATGCGCGTGACCTCATCATCATACCCGGACGTTATGTGGGAACGCCTACTGAGTGGCAAAAAAACTACTTTCTGGCCTTGACAGCCCATACATCCAAACAGAAAAGTCCTATCTGATCACATGAAACGACATTAAATGTGTGCTCTTTTTCTGTCTTATATCTTTTTTTGCTGTTGTTGATATCTACTGTATGATGAACACATTAATAAGTCAGTGTTGTCAATTTACACCATAGCAAGCAAGCAGTAAATCAACGAGGAGATTAATCACTGTTGAAGATACCTCACCAATGTTTACAGTTGGGTAGCTACGCAATCCTAATCTCCACCAGTGTCATTTGTGTTGACTCTAAAGATGCTATGGGATTATAGTAGAAAAGCTAACTAGCAAAGCAAGCAGCTAAATGGTGGAAGGATGGGTTGGGGGGGGGGGGGGGGGGGGGGGTTTAGAAGTGTTGATTTCGTCAGCAAATTCTGATTTTGTTTTAGTCATATATGGTCACACTTTTGAATATATCATATTTTAGTCTAGTTGTAGTATCATAAGATTTTAGTCGACTAAAATGTGGTGGGCCTTGATGGCGTCATAATGGCTGATTTTACACTTGTTTGGTGGCATGCTGAAAATAGCCGATCTAGTTTGTAATTTTTTTTGGCAAAATGGTCAATCTACTTATTTTTAGTCATCATAGCTTCGTTTATATTTTGTTTTCATCAGTGAAAAGGTAGTCGACGATCATTTTCCATCATAGTTTTAGTCGACGAAATCGACACTGGGGGGGGGGGGCAGGCTAGTAGCATAATTATCTACCATTAGCTACTGGAGGGGGAGAAAGAAGTAAAATAGTCACCATGGATACAAAGCCAGCTGTGTGCAGGTATTCCGTTTGGGGGTGTGAGGGGGGGTGTGATCCTACATCTTAGAGCAGCGTGGGGGGGGGGGGGGGGGGGAGAGACACACTGCTCTATTGAATGGACGTCCCAATGCATAACTAAACCCACAAGTCCCAAAAACCAGGACATATCCCCGATGTCAGGTGGAAACCTTGCATGTTACTTTTCAGAAAATGTAAAAAAATAAAAAGTATACCAACATATCAGATACAGGTGATGGTATTCCTGCTGGGCATTTCTGCCTGACGCACCTCCTCCAGTGCCTTTTGAACAGGTGTGCTGTGACACCTCACTGAACACCTCTGTGGACCTAAACGGGTCTAGGTGTTTGTCCCCCAACTCTTATGTTTCCTCCTTAGCCACAGCCAGAAGCTGCCTTTCTCCGCCTCCTCAGCCAGCTCTTTCATGGCTTTCCGATGCCCCACTCCTGTGCATCCCATGTCGCGGAGTAGGCGAGCAGTTGAGGAACCTAACCCAACAACATGACCTGCATAGCTGCATAGCTGCTAGGCTTCTACAGAGGTATTATGTATGCAAATCACCCAGGCATGCACGGCTTGGACTTGTTGTAGCGGGCACACAGTCTCGTGGGCACGCACGTGAACTTGGGTGCATCTGTTCTGCAGGCCCTCGTGTGTGGTTCAAAAAGGGGCCAGGCCATACACCGTAGCTACTAGCTACGCGTTGCAGACCACTACAAATTGACCCGCCTTTGTCAAGCCTGTGGTTGTGCCCCTCTTTGCACCCATTGGTTGCTGTTTCTTGGTTGGACAAAAATCCTTTCTCTCCATCCACTACAATTGAAAAAAAAATGTGTTCATATTGTATTCGTATTGATATTCTGTGTATTAAATTATTTTAAACTTGGTGTCAGTAAAAGATCTCAGGTACAGTATAGTGACGAGGCATATATATATATATATATACACATTTTGGATGCGCCCACAGTTATTCATTCTTTAATGTGTCCCGTATCTCTGGCACCTGCACAGCGTTTCTATTCTAACAGGTGGCATGGATAACTTATTCTCCATTTCCTGAAAAGTAATCAATTTGGGCATACAAGGTTTCCACCCGACAGAGACAATATCAAAAATAATCTTTGTTTAATTGACACTAGTGACACAGTATTGACTTTAAAGGTCCATTCTCACCATAAGCAGTAAGCACCATAACTATAACTTAGCTCTGGTCCATATAGCTCTAATGCTGTCACATTACTGCCGACGTCCGGGTCTCGCATAAATGCCTCTCCTCTGTAGCGAAAATAATGTTTTACCTATACTCACCAATACAAAGAGGGGTTGTGCAAAGAAAAAGCCTACTTTCCTTAGTGGACGGCTGGACGCACTTTGAGCGCCCCACCACATGTATAAATGCACTATTTGGCCAGAAAGGGATTTTCTTTCACCCGAAGGAAAAATCTTCTCTATGCAGGTTTTCTTTTGGCAATATCGGTAGAGGGCGCAGTGGAGTAACTAAAATATTTTTTTAAATCCCTTTCTGGCCAAAAAGTGTGGTGGGGGGCTCAAAGTGCATCCACTAAGGAAAGTAGGCTTTCTAATTACACAACCCGTCTTTATATTGGTGAGTAGGTAAAACATTATTTTTATTTTCGCTACAGAGGAGAGGCTGGTCTGCATTTCATGCGAGGCAGGAAGCTATTCAATTCCATAGCCTTAATGCAACGGCAGCAAGAGCAGTAAGACCAGAGCTAACTATAACTATAGTTAAAAAAATATATCTGTCAAGTTGATGGCAGTGTTCACATCACAACAACAAAGACAATGGTGAACAATATAGTTATAATCATCGTTATAGTGCTTAGTACGAACGGCCCTTAAGCCCTAATTTATGCTCTGGTGCGCCGAGCCAGAAAGTGACGGCCGCCACACTGCGAAAGTGGGCTTAAATGTGCTTCTCACCTGAAACGGGTCTCTTGATCTCGAGGCAGAGGGTGACGGGGAGGTTGTGCATGAGGTCACAGATGTCCTGATAGCTGGACGAGGACACCAGTGTGTCCCCGATGGCCACGATCTCATCGCCCACACTCATCTTCCCCATGGATTCCTGGGAAGGGAGTCACGGGACATTCCAGAAAGGGACAAATTACCAACTGCTGCTTTTTCAGTGGTGGATACCACGGTTGATTTTGACAGCAAATTTGGATTTGGTTTTAGTCATAGTCTTTAGAATAAAGTTCCATTTAGTTTTAGTCACCTGCATAATAATAAGACCATTACTACCATGTCAAAAGTACATACTTTAGTCACCTGCATTATAATAAGACCATTACTACTACATCAAAAGCAACCAAAAAACTATACTATAAAACACATGTCAAACATTGGCCAAATATAACCTAAGGCAAAAATTGTGAAAATAGCCGTAGTGTTGTGATCTTGTAGTTCGGCTATTTTCACAATATTTATCTGTGGAACCGACTCCCACAGTTCAATATTATTTTGGGTGGTCGTGGCCAGGAAGGTTTGACAACCCCTTGGTCTAGGGGTGTGTGTGTGTGTGTGTGTGTGTGCGTGCGTGCGTGCGTGCGTGCGTGCGTGCGTGCGTGCGTGCGTGCGTGCGTGCGTGCGTGCGTGCGTGCGTGCGTGCGTGCGTGCGTGCGTGCGTACCCTCTCTGCAGCCCCTCCGGGCCTCAGCCCGGTGACGACCACCCTCACGGGGGACGACTTGATCTCCAAGTCCAGGCCGAACGACTCGTCCTCACTCCTCCTCAGCACCACGGCGTCGATGGTGCACACACCCGCCAGCTCGCTGCTGGGCTCCGCCCCCTTCCTGCCCCTTCCTCCAGACTGCGTGCCTGCTGCTTGGGTAGAGGTGGGAGACGGCTCGTCACCTTTGACCTTGGGCTGAGGGGACAGGTTGGGCGCCTCGATGCTCATCATGCTCTTGACGCGCGTGACGGCCTTGTGCTCCAGCTTGGGGGAGCGCTTGGACTCCACCTGGCCCACGTCTCGACTCGGAAGGCTGTCCTTCTTCACGCTCAAGCTGCCAGAGCCGGGGACGCCACCTAGGGGTTTGCCACGGTCATGACATGTTAGTTGACGTATTGGCAGTAGCCAATACGTCAACTATAGCGTTGTACTGGCCGTCAATATAGCGTCATAATCATTTAAAACAGTCTTACTGCCGGGGAATTTTTCAGAATAAAGGCGCTAGAGTGGGCCTTACCACCGCCACCTGCCGGCGCCTCGTGCTCAAAGGGACAGCGAATGGGCATGAAGGGCGACTCGCAGCCCGAGTTGACAGCGACGCCCTCCTCCGACTCCAGTGAGCTTCCGCAGGGCGGCGTGGGCACGTCCACGCTCCCGCCGCCGTCCTGGCTGCTCTCGTCCACCTCCGCGGAGGACGAGGCCATCACGATGCCCGAGTCGTTCTCCGCTGGACGGGATGGCCGGGCGTCACCGGAGGCGGCGCTCCTGCGGATTGGTCACGGGGGTTAATAGTGGAGACATCCAATAATATCGGCCCTCCGATATTACCATAAAAATGTATCGTATCTTGTTTTATCTAGTTGTACTGGCCATCCCCAGTATTATCTCTGGGAGAGCATGAACCAAGCTGTTTGGGGCAAAATGTAAAAATAAATAAAAATGCATCCTGTGGGGCATCACAATCAAAGTGAACATAATGTGTTAATTCCACGACAGGAGATATGTGACCTGACATTAGTTTTGGTGGGGAAAAAAGCCCACATATATCAGTAGATTGGAACGGATATATGCAATAAAGTCAATATCAAACATCCGTTGTTATAACTAACACTAGAATTAAAACATTTAAAATCAGTACAAAAACAATTTGCATCGTGACACGTTGTGAGCTTGTAGATCGTTTTTACCTTGTTCAATTTCACACCTGACAAATTCCCCAAATTACGGGAAAATAATTTCATACTGTATGTCATTGTCAGCAGAAAATAAATTCATATGTCATCTTGAAAAGTAACAAAAAAGCTTGGCAAGGGGAGAACAGGGGCGAAAACAATCTGGCAGTCAATGAGTAAATTACCTTGGATTGTTAGCCCTCCCGAAGGTGAGGGCGGACCCGGGAGCGTGGTCCAGGTCTTCGTCCTCGTCGCTGGGCTCGTCCTCGTCGTAGCACATGATTCGCCGCTGGCGCAGCAGCGGGCTCCGCACGGAGGTGGGGCTACCGCACACGCTGGGCTGGCGTGCTGCGTCCGCGTGGTGGTTGGTGGAGCCGCCGCGGGGCTTACCGTCCGCTGGGTACGCCGCGCCCCCTGCCACGCCTGTAGCAGGAGTCAGAGAACACATGTCACACACACGGAACTGAAGGGACCCCTGCTAACAGCCGAATATGTCAGCACCACTGCCCTAAACATGCAGTGTTGTTGTTAGTAAGAACGCAGAAGGCCTAAGAAAGGGGAGGAAGCAAACTGAGTCGCCGCCCTCACCCACCATCCACTCAAAGTGTTTGTTCAGTAACAGGTGTTTCAATATAGAGTGGCCCAGGAAATGATTCTCCGTTCATTTTCCTCATAGACATTTCAGAAAGTATTTATTTAAAGACGTTTACACCGCGGACAAAGCCAACTCGAGTCAAATCATGACAACAAATCATGACAACAAACAACATTTTTTGGGCCGAACAAATAATTAGAAAGAAGAAAAAAACGGCAGGTTACAACACTTTTTTTGTTGTTTTTCTTCTTTGTAATCATTTGTTTGGTCCAAAATATTGTTTGTGTTGTCATGAGTTGTCACGACTCAAGTTGGCTTTGTCCGCGGCGTAACCGTCTTTAAATAAATACTTTTTGAAATGTCTATGGGAAAAATGCATTGGGATTCATTTCCTGTGCCATGGTAGGGGGTGGGACTGCAACGCTCTATAGACATACTCTATTGCAAGTAAAAGTCACAAGTTAAAAATGTGCTTGAGTAATAGTATAAAAGTATTGGCATCAAAATGTACTTCAAGTACTGAAAGTAAAAGTAATCATTACACAGAAATGTCCCATTTCAGGTTTTCAAATGTATAACTAGCCGATCTACAAGCTTACAATGTGATGCATCACGATGCATTGTGAGCTTGTAGATCGGCTATTTTCAAATCGCTGAAATGTATATGGGGTTGAAATGGTAAATGTATGTTTTGTGATAATAATAATCAAAATCTACAAAGTAACTAGTATTAAAGTTTTCAAATACATATAGTGAAGTAAAAGTACAATATTTGGATCCGAGATGTAGTAGAGTAGAAGTAAAATTATTGGAAATTGAAAATACTCAACTAAACAGACAATACATGTTCATGTCAGGATTTCATGACACCTACACGCAATAAGCCCATAAAGCCCATAAATTACTTGTCTACCGGATCTCTTCTCCACTAGTTACAGCGAGTCCCTCCCTAACATTTTAGTCGAGTTTATAATTGCCAATATACTAGTTTTAGTCACCATAGCTTTGTTTTTCTTTAGTGTTTTTTATCAGTGGGAAAAAAAGGTAGTGGACCGTACCGTGTGTGTGCATAGAGGAGTCTTCCATGGAGGCAGCAGTGCAGCTGCGCTGGTGCAGCTGCATATCGTCGTCGCTGGATCCCAGAGCCATGGACTCACACAGCAGGGAGGAGTAGTGGCTGGAGCCTACCACCTCCTGCAGGGAGAAGTACTGAGCCAGCTCCGACTCGGAGCTGAGCGACGCTTGCTGCACGGCCATAGGAAGAGAAGAGACATACAGTGAGGGGGGACATGAAGGACAATCACATGGTAAAGAAGCATGTATTTATGCCAGGGTCAAGGTGACTATTTGTTTTGTCTTTGTTGGTGCTTTTTACCTATCTTTCTCCCCCAATTTAGTCCTTGCCAATTAGCCCTTTGCTAAACCCCAACCCAAAAGCGATTGTCCAATGCCAATCCAAATAAGGATGCCAAGCTTCCATGTCACCTCATAGCTGTCAGTGTTATTTTGCATGGCTGTGTTGTTGAACACATACACAGCTTAAGAAGAAGTCCCGTCATTTAACATGCATCTCAATAGGCAGGGCCGGATTTACTCTCCCAAGGGCCCCCGGGCTAGACAAAATTTCAGGGCCCCCCTGGGGCACCCGTGGTGCATGTCGGTCGCGCGGCTTTGGAATAAAATTGGCGTATTGTTCTAATTTTGCTGTAATTTTGGTGTCACCCCAGCCCGTAGGAGTACGTACAGTAACAACAAATATCACCCTCCCCGCCCGGCTTCCCTCCTCTGAACATGGGCCAATTGTGTTGGTATATAGACATTCGACAAAGCCGGATGCAAGGATCAAGGTGCTTATGTAGAAGTAGTAGTGGCTCAGAACCTCTGCCTGACGACCACAAGCCGAATTTCTACCCTGGCAGAACTGCAAGCTTTTTGAATCACGCCCTGGCCCTGACTAACCCCATATTACATTAAAGAGCCAAGCCTTTACAAAACATAAAAACACATCAAAGACTAAAACGAACAAGTCTCACACTAATTTGGTTGCACACAGGTGTGTTTTTTCACTGTGTTTTTTGCAGATCCAAAAGTAGTAGGCTATCACTAGCTGTCAGCCTGTCACCAACACCCCACTAGACAGCTCTGGAAAATGGATAAAATCGACCCGCTCCGGAAAAACTTTATACGGACAAAATATCCGGTGGCAGTGTGCAGTGTGACATGAAGTGAGGACGATTTTTTTTAGGTCCTCCGAAATTCGCTACGATATTCAGCCGGGAAAAAAAGGCATACCAGTGTGCAAACACCTTAATTAGAGCAAAATCAAAAACATGAAGACAAAGCAAAAATAATAACACACATGAATGAACAATTCAAAAAGAAGTACAGATTAAAACAAATGGAACATTCAGAACTATTAACAACCTTGGAGTGTAGTGAAGCATGTCTCTGTGTCAGTATTGTGCCATGCAGTCTTACCCTGCTTGCGGGCTCCAGGAACCTCTTCATGGTCCAGCTGAGACCAGGAGAACCTTCTCCCTGCTTGCACTTCACTGTGGGGGACGGACTCTTAGACGGAATACCTGGACACACCAACATAACATCCACATCGTCTTAGAACGCCAACGCTAAAGATCTGTTCACAGACATTGTTACAGTACCTCCCATTCTAATTACAAGCTGACCCATAAGCAGTACTTATGTACGTATTCCACGTTGGCACAAAGTTCCCCACGTCGGTAGTTTTGAAATCACGCAAATGAGCAAAACACATAATTTTTCTTCAATTTGTTTTTTCTTTTGCCTTTTAAGTTTTTTTTTCTCCTCTTCTTCATATTAGTTTTAATGTTGAAAAACCTTTTCATTACAACTGATTTAGGATTAGTTTAAAGCACAAGCATAATAATGGTCAGAATCCGCTTTGCTTGTGTTCGTCATGCGCATTGTGCACAATTTAAGTCAATGAGGAAGGAGATGAGGAAATGTTACATGTGAAGCGCAGGGGTGGAAAAAATACCAATACTGCAATGTAGAACTACTCTGTAACAAGTAAAAGACCGGAATTGAAAATGTACTTGAATAAATGTACAAAAGTATTGGCATCAAAATGTATGTACTTATGTTAAAGCACTTCCTACCTAGAGCGTGGGATGCTGTGTGTCCATCCTTGCTGAGGCTCTCTCTGTGCGTGGAGCGAGCGATCACATGGTCCATCTCCTGCTCCGACACCTATACAACCACAACATGACATAATGGTAAATGGTAAATGGTGCATTTATATAGCGCCTTTATCCAAGGCACTTTGCATAGATTGTGCATTACATTCACCCATTCACACACACATTCATACACCGATTGCGGCGGAAGCCATGCAAGGTACCAACCAGCACATCGGGAGCAATTTGGGGTTCAGTGTCTTGCCCAAGGACACTTCGACATGTAGCCAGGAGGAGCCGGGATTCGAACCGCCGACCCATGGATCATTGGACGACCTGCTCTACCTCTTGAGCCACAGTCGCCCACTGGCACACAGTTAACTGCACAGTAAGACACTTTGAACGCCATAACGCACTTTTCCAGATGAAGTGCCGTGATGTAAAACATGATCATCAGATATTATTATAATATAAGGATTGTTTCAAACAAGTGTAAATACGAATCCTTTTGGGGGGTCCTTGACATGAAAATGTTTGAGAACCCACACGGTCCACTTAGAACTTGTCAAAAGAGCTGCTGTCAGAATGTAGATCTTGTTCCTGTTTTCTATGAGTGGCTGGTCCTGCCAACATATTATTATACACCAGTAGGTGGCAGTGGAGATCAAGAAGCAACATAAAGGACACGTGTTGAATCTGTGTTGTGTTGTGTTGAACACAACACAACACAACACGCATAATGTGGCCAATATATCAAATTGTCACAGGTCCAAATAAAACTGTTAACTGTGTTCCAATGGATCCATATATGGATCCACTATAATTTAGTCACAAGCTGTTTTTAATACTTTTCATTGGTTGAATATTTATAAAAACCCACACACAACATTAGTTTAAGTATTTCAAAAACTTAGTTCAAAAAAGTAGTAAAGCATAGCAAATCTACTGTACAACCTCACAATGCATCACATCACAACATGTTGTGAGCTTGTAGATCTGCTATTTGTGCTTGACAAAGTAAAAAAGAAAAAGAAACATGATATATTAAACATAATTATAGCCTGGCACAAGAAAGACTTGCATTCTGCTTAAACTGCAGAACACTAACACCATTATTACATAGCTGTGCGTACATACATGCATCATTATGTTCGTCCATGCATGTGTGCACAATAGCTTCCCTTCCCACACACACACACACACACACACCACGCCCCCACACACACCACGCCCCCACACACACAGTCACACACACACACACACACACACACACACACACACACACACACACACACACACACACACACACACACACACACACACACACACACACACACACACACACACACACACACACACACACACACACACACACACACACACACACACACACATCTTTATCTCATTTTCTCCAGCTTGAATAGTTGGTATTTATGAGCATGTAATTCTGAATTCAACTGAACCTCCAAGCACAATAGCTCCCCTTGGTCAAGTCGGCGACCTAAGTTCGAATCCCAGGACGGACATAAATTATATTGCTACTCTAAAGTCAACGGTTCCTTTGAGTTACTGCTGTTTACTGCTTTCTATACCTCTCATGATCAGTGGTGGAAGAAGTATTCAGATACCGTATATTTCCAAATAGTAGCCCTGCCTCAAATAGCCGGCCGGTTCCTTTTAAACGCCCGGGGTCTGACACCATATTGCGTATTAAACACCCTGTCCAAATAATAGCCCCGCCCTAAGAAAAAAAGCTATGGATATAATTTGCAGTGGGGCAATTTGCAGAGTCTTCAGCCTAATTGGAATTGTCACCAAATAATGGCCCAGTGCAGGCCAGTGCAAAAATAAATAATAGCCTGGTGCAAATAGCCGCCTGGTTCCTCTTAAACGTCCGGGGTCAAAAACGATTTTGCATTTAAACACCCGGGCTACTATTAGGAAATATAGGCCTACAGCATTTTACTTAAGTAAAAGTAGCAATACTGTAGTTAAAACACTTTGTTACAAATAAAAGTCTTAAGTACAGAGTACAGAGATATTGGCGACTGGCGTCAAAATATATAGGCAGAAAGCTCTTATCTCCATATTTTAACTTGTTTGTGTTTTTTTCATAAATGAATGATCATACTACAGCGTCATGCAAAAGCATCAAAAGTAGCAAATTAGCAAAGAAATTACATTTTGAATCCTGAAAAGTCAGTTTTGGAAATAATGGTTTCCACCTGACAGACGATATACTTACAAAAAGTAAAAATACTAATTATACAGAATGTCCCATTTCACAAGTCCCCCTCCCCCACCAAAGTTTTCAATATTAGTCCAAATCTTTCCTTTCCTGATCTACAAGCTCAAAATGTGACACATTGCTGATTGGTTGAAACAGCCTTCTAGTCGTGGTTCAAACGAGCACCACTCCACACCTAATCAAAACAAAGAATTCAGCTGCTCTGTTTTCCCCAGAGTGCAGCAAACTCGTGGCTAGGCTAGCTAGTTTCTTGGGACATTTGTGGTCGTAGTGACTACATCGGTCATTAAAAAAAACATGTTTTTTCAGCGAGTTTTAAGGCTAACTGTTGTATAATTTCAATATTACACGAGAGGGTGTGGTTTAACGTGATTATTGCCACTTCAGTGATGCTTGCGGAACTCGACTACGTCTCGTTCCTGACCGCATCACTGTCAAATAGACAAGACATAAAAAAGGGACTTAATTGGTTAACTTACGTTTGTGAAAATGATGTAAATCTACAAAGTAACTTGTGGCTAGTCTACAAATAATTGTAGGTTTGCACTAAAAAGTACAATATTTGCCCGTTGCACAGTAGAAGAATGAAGTATTGAAAATGAACATACTGTACAGTACTGAAGCAAAAGTACCTATTTAAAAAATAATTAAGTACAGTACTTGAGTAAATATATTTTGTACTTTCCACCACTGCTCATAATGGAAAAAAAAACTTGACTCAATACGCAATTGAGTAGGCTATAGCTATCTGCTATTTCCTGCGAATATATTGAATGTACAGCCGGAAACAGAAAATACCCTAGTATTGAGCCCTGAGGGATTCGGCTCAACATTAACCTATGAGCTTTAACGTGGTTGATAGTCTTATCTCTTCTCCTAATGAAATCTGTCACTCCACTGAAAGACGAGAGAAATAGCGTTGGCCTGAAATGGCAGCTTATGTTTCTTGTTAGCTCCTGGACATGTTTGACATGAGGGTGGGATAGAGGGGTGAATCCATATGGCTATAGGCCCCAGGCAAATCTTTAACAGAGTGCAGAGCAAGGTCATTATAGGTTTAAAAACATTGTATTGAGTTTTTAATTATTATTTATTTCCAGTTCCACTTTGTTTTCAATATCAGGTTGTTTTAATTTGATTTTAAAGTGTGTATTGTAGTTTAGTTTTTATAGTTGTATTAAGACCTGAGGCCGATTCTACCATTTTGAACCTGGTTTCCCGCGCAAGTGCAGACATTTTTACCATTGAGCCTGCCTGCTTGCTCACACTGAATCTTGACCATCAGGTCATAATTCGTGTCAGATCCTGTGTCTAGGTGAGACATGACCTTTGACACGAGCTAAATGTCTCAATAGAAGAGCAGGGAGACAACATACCATTGTCTACCATACAGATTGGACAAAATTACATTTTATTCACTACAAAATAAGTTTGATATTGCCACTTTAACTTAAATACTTTTCCAAATGTAGTAGTTTTTCCGTTATTTCTTCAGTTATAGTTAACTGTAACAACTGGAAAATATTAAACACCATCAATCTGAAATGGTTCCATATTTCTTCTACCTCAGGGGCATGTTTGACATATCAGTGGGATAGGTGTGAATTCACAGGGGTATCGTCTTGGCCCCGGGGCTCATTTTAAACGGAGTGTACAGAGGGAGAGACGCGCTAAAGCACCTTTTTGTGTGCCTGCAGGGAAATCCATATTTCTGCAGCTCCGAGTAAAGCTAATATTACATTTCCTGTCTGGGCGCCTTGCTCAAGGTGTTGGGTTTCAAAAAGGTGGGTGGGGATTGAACCGACAGTGTCTGCTGGCTGCGACCTGCATTGAAGGAATGTGGAATGTAACTGAGAAAGGAAAAAAAACATAGAAAACCTCCCACAGATGCTGGCTGAAAGCGGAAACCAGCAGCAGAAAGTACTTTTACTCAAGTACTCTACTCTTTGAGGAACTTTTACTTTAATTGCGTTTCACTATTTTCAATATTTGAATACGCTTCTCAACTCTGCACTACTCCAATTTACTCCATATGTTTTTACACCACTACAGTTATTTGAAAAAAACACTAGTAACTTTGTATTATAGAAACCTCCCACAGATGCTGGCTGAAAGCGGAAACCAGCAGCAGAAAGTACTTTTACTACTAAGTACTCTACTCTTTGAGGAACTTTTACTTTAATTGGCGTTTCACTATTTTCAATATTTTAATACGCTTCTCAACTCTGCACTGCTCCAATATACTCCATATGTTTTTACACCACTACAGTTATTTGAAAAAAAAACACTAGTAACTTTGTATTATCACAAAACATAACATACCGTAATAACCAATTAAGCCCTATCTAATTCTTTGGCTATTCTAAATATCTACGGTAACTTGTAGATCTGCTACTTTCGAAAAGGTTTTGAGAAACTCTGCAGGGGTACTTTTATATTTTGGTACTTTAAATACATTTTGATGTCAATACTTTCATACTTTTTAAGTAAAATGCAGAAGTACTTTTACTTGTAATGCTTAAGCATGTGGCTGTGACCTGCACTAAAGGAATATGGAAAGCACAAAGGGAGGACAGAGATCCCCCACGTACGTACGCACGCTGGCTGCAAAGTGGAGACGCAAATAATCAAAGCATGAAGAAATCATAGCCTTTTTCCAGAGTGGAGAAAGAGGTACTCAGACATTTAACCCATTCAATCTGGGAAAGAATGTCATTTTAGATTTTAACCCCTTTAACCATTATTTTATACTCTTTTTCATACATGACCACGTTGTGAGCATGTAGATGTGTTTTTGAATAGCCGAAGTATAAATGAGGACTCATGTGGTTGGTTGATGTAGTTTTTTGTAATAATAATCGAAATCTGCAAAGTAACGATAACTGTAACTAAAGTTTTCAAATAACCGTAGTATAAAAAAGTGACAATAATTGCCTCTAGCATATATTATTGAAAAAAATAATAATACTCAAGTAAAGAAAAACAAAACCCCTCAAAATAATAGGCCTACTTAAAAAGTGCAGTACTTTGTGACACTGTTTCGCCTCTGCACAACGTGAACTTTTCTCCCTTCTGCAAATACTTTGGAGACTTTTGATAATGTGAGTATATTTTCATAATCGTGTTATTGCCACTTAGGGCTTAATTGGTGTTTATTTAGCTTTCATTCTCTCTATCCCTCCATGTCACTCTACAGCCGTATAGTTCCCAAACCCTTTTAACTCGAGACCCATAACTACTGAAAAGAGCCGATCTACAAGCTCAGATCTACAAGCTCACAACAGGTCGAGATTGTTTAACCCCAAAAAATGGGTCCAGATGCACTGCTTAGGAACCGCTGCACTTAAGAATCTGTGAACCCCTAAAAAGGGGTCCATGGCCTTTCAAACCTCCCTCCCATCCATTAAATGGTGCATTCCTTATGACACACACACACACACACACACACACACACACACACACACACACACACACACACACACACACACACACACACACACACACACACACACACACACACACACACACACACACACACACACACACACACACACACACACACACACACACGACAATAATAAAGGCTGCCGTGTTAAGTCAGCACATTCCAGCTGTTCCTGTGTGTCGAGCCTTTTTGGGGTCTCTGGTGCATGTGCGGAGTCCCACAGGGCTCAATACTAGTGTAGCTTCTGTTTTCACTCTACATTAAAGGAATGCTTCACCCAATTTTTTTCCCCTATCAATTACTCACTCTACGAAGCCTTGACTTCATGGAGATTGACATTGTGTTAGTTTTCGTCACATTCCTGAGACAATAATCCAATATAGGTGACTCTATGTCACTAGGAGATGGTGCAAAACTATATAAAAGAATAATATAAACTCACACAGTGTAATCACTGAGGCCTACTGATGATCCAGGTTCAAAGATAATATAGTTTTGCTCTTGTTAAGGTTAGTCTCCTATTAACTTCAATTAGTCAAATATTGGATTATTGACTCCAACCAACCAAACAAACAAATATATATATATATATATCCATGTATTCAAGGCTGGGGTGAGTAATTAAAATAAGACTTTTTTTCCAATGTCCAACACTGTAACTTTTCGGGATTCAAATTCAAAAACAGCAAAATAAGCAGATCTACAAGCTCAAAATGCTTGTGTGTGACACTTTAGTGTGTAAGTAAAAAATAAAAAATAAATAACAAACACACAAAAAGTTAAAACATCGAGATAATAGTTTTTTTTGCCCCGACAGCAACGTTATACTAAAGTGCAAAAAATGGAGTACCTGCTTCCACTACTGTTTGTGTGAGCGTGAATGATTGATGCGGTGGGGTCATTAGCATATTAGCACAGGTGATGGGTTGGGGAGTTGGGGACTACCTTCCATATGGCCAGAGTCTGATAAATTAAACTAACTAACAAAAGAAAGAACATGAAGGTGAGACAGATGGCAGTGCTGCCATGTGTTGAGGAAAGGTGTTCCACAAACAAGCTGACTCCCTGGTAAACAAGCTCTTTGTGAACTTGCCAACACAGTGTTGTTCTGCCCCCTTGAAAGTGAAATATCCCTTTAAGGGTTGGGGTTGGAGATCTGCCTGATTTTATGAGTAGTTGTGAGCTGGGGTCACATCACAACCGCTATCGCAAATAGCAGATAGACAAGAACACAACATGTACAACACGCTGTGTGCTTGTAGATCTGCTATTTTCGGCGCAAGGGTTAAGGCAAAAGAGTGGCAAATTGTAGAAAAGGCATTCATAAAACCTGTCATCCTAAAAAGTTAGGTATATAAAAAGTGTGTGTGTGTGTGTGTGTGTGTGTGTGTGTGTGTGTGTGTGCGCGTGTGTGTACCTTGGGGTTGGGGTGTCTGCCTATGATGAGGCTGACCGGCCCAGGGCCACATTCACTGAGGATGGCGTACGCCTCGCTCAGCGCCACGTGACGGAGGCTGACCGAGTCCACCTCCAACACCTGATCCCCCCGACTAGAGAGAGAGAGATAGAGAGAGACACAGACACAGACACAGACACAGACACAGACAGACAGACAGACAGAGATCATATCAGCCGGTCCATATTTTCCTTAGAGGACATGTATGCGACATGTAAGGTCTTTCAGCCTTTCATACAATAAATGGCTATGCCAAAAATAGCAGGTCCACAGGCCTTAGGACCGTAGATCGGTGTAGTTTGGCTGAGTCAAGGTGACAGGAACGGATAGGAATCATCTGCAACACACCAGCGCCTGTCACAACCAGGGGGCCCTCCCCTGCCCCCGCCCCATACACACACACACGGGCGCGCACAGGGGGTTCAACTGGCACCAGGCTATGCCCCCTGGGATCTCTGCTTCCTGCCTCACCCTTCCTCAATGCGCATCAGATGGTGTACTGTATGTGTGTGTGTATGTGTGTGTGTGTGTGTGTGTGGGTGGGTGTGTGTGTGTGTGTGTGTGTGTGTGTTGTATCAGTGGTTCCCAAATCTTTTAGCTCAAGACTCTTTATTTAAATTAGACGTTTTGACCGGGACCCAAACTAGTGAAAATAGCAGATGTCGTATTCCTGAGCCAATAATTTGATGACGGGCGGAAAGATGCTAATGTTTCTGCTACAATACGTTAGCATTGGCTTTGGAATGCGACAAAAATAAAAAAAAACAGAAAATAAATTGAAGTCTCCATGGGGTGAGTAATCAATATAAAAAAGTCGTTTTGAGGGGTGAACGATCCCTTGAAATACTGTACTATTCAGAGTCACAAGTCTGTAACTCTGGGAGACAAATGGAGCCATGGACCAACCCCGTAACGGTCCAAAGTCAATGTCACATGACCTGCCTGGTCACAAAAAAAACCAAAACGATACAGATATTTTCTGATATAGAATTGTATGCACATATCGGGAGATACTATCGGACATACAGTAACTAGTCCTGTGCGTGGTACCTGAGTCTGTTGTCCATCTTGGCCACGGAGCCGGGGGCCAGGCTGTGGATGTAGATTCCGGGGGCAGAGTTCTCCAAGGTCAGACAGCATGCTCCGATGCCCAGCCCTACGCCAGGCTCTAGAAACAACAACACAATGCACACCATAGTTCACTTAAGCAATATTACACGAGAGGGTGTGCTTTACCGTGATTATTGGCAACGAGTTCCATAAGCAGCACTGAAGTGCCAATAATTTAATTGTAACTGAAGATATTCCATATTTTTTAATGCCAGATTTAGCCACTACGACGGCAAATGTCCCAATGCAAACTGCTAGCCTAGCCACTCAGCCGACAGCCGTCTCTGCTCTGCGAGACAGATTTTTATGTTTTGATCAGTCTATTTCAACCAATCAGATTGCTTCCTCGAAACTACCTGTTGTATAATGTTCATTTTAAACCAGTGGTTCACACGACTGTTGATTTGTTTCTCAGTGGGTTCTTGTAAATATTCAACCAATGAAAAGTATTAACAAGCGCTTGTGACTAAATAATAACTACATTGGATCCATTGGAACACAGGTTATTATTTATTTTCCTGCAAAGTGGCAAACAAACAGGAGAAGGTTGCACACCAGTATCGATGAGGTGCTGCTGACCTTGGTAAATAAGTCTAAAAGTGAATAAAAGGCTGCACGCTCATAGCCACGATGTATACTGTTCTTTCATTAAAGGAATACCGAAATAACGTTTCCACCTGAGAAGGTATTTTTCCCCAAAGAAGACCTTTCCAGGTTGAAACGTTGGTAAGCGGTGTTAATTTTGACAGCAAATGGACCAAAAATAAAATGACTTTTAGTTCTACTGGATCTCTTCTCCACCAGTCCCTCCCTAACATTTTAGTCTAGGTTTTATTTGTTGACCAACTTGTTAAATATATTCAGTCTCATAGCTTAGGTTTTCTTTAGTTTTCATCAGTAAAAAATAAAATAAAAAGGTAGTCGACTTAAAAAAAAGTCATAGTTTTACTCGACGGAATGAACACTTTAGCTGGAACAGACCTTTGTTCAGGGTGACCTCCATGATGATGCGGTCCTTGGGCCCTGGACCCGGGGGACCGACAGGGCCCTTGCGGCCGTCAGCAGCCTCCTCCGGTCCCGAGGAGGGGACGGGTGTCGCCCCCCCGCTGGCGTTGGAGTTGGGCGAGCTGGAGCGGCTCAGCAGGGTGGGGGTGGGGCAGGGCGTGAGGCTGGGGCTGCGCAGACGCGTGCGCACGGTCAGCGTGACCACACCCTTCTTCAGTTGCTGCATGTGGGGACAGAGTGGACAGAGACACTTTTATCCAGCATAGACAACACGTGCCTTCTTTTGGTTTTGTTTCTCTACTTCCTAAACGGTTCTAAACTGTTAATCTTATTCCTAACCAGTTTTTTCTGGTTCCTAAACTATTTCTCTACTTCCTAAACTGTTCCTCTACTTCCTAAACTGTTGATCTTATCCCTGCCAGTTGTTTTCTTCCTAAAGTGTTTATCTACTATTTCTCTATAGTCCCTAAAAAAATTATAGTTCCTAAACTATTTCTCTATAGTTCCTAAACATTTTTTGTAGATCATAAACTATTTCTCTACTTCCTAAAACTATTTCTCTATACTTCCTACAGTTGCTTTTCCCCTCCGAAACGGTTTTGTCTTCTTCCTAAAAAGTGTGTGTATGGGCCATGGGATCACTGAGCATTTTATCTTGGCCAAAAGCCTCCCTGACACGTAGTTGAGAAATAGTGTGAGCTACGTTCCTGGCTGATGCTGATACAGAGTCACAGCGTGCCATCAGACAGCACGACTGCTCGCCGATGGCTTTGTTTGGCCTGGCGAGCTGTGTTTATGTGTGTGTGTGTGTGTGTGTGTGTGTGTGTTACTATACTTATGAGGACCAAATACCACTATACCACAAGTATAGTAGAATTTGAGCAGTAGACACTGCAAGGACCATTTCCCTGGTCCACAAAGATAAATGGCTGTGTTATGGTTAAGTCATAGCTAATCATCTTTTAGCCATCTGAAAAGTGTAGTTTTAGTCGACTATGACTAAATCTACAGTTGATTTTCAGCTGTAGATTTTACACTTGCTTTCTGAAAATAGCCAATCCAGAAGCTCAACGTGTCACAGCACGATGCGTTGTGAGCTTGTAGATCTGCTATTTTCAGAGAGAAACACCCGAGCGCAAGCAAACATAAAATGACTTGGCCTTTAGGTCTACTGAATCTCTTCTCTACTAGTCCCTCCCTAACATTTTAGTCTAGTTTTTATTTGTTGACAAAATTGTCAGTATACTCATTCGAACATTCTTCGTCATAGTTTTAGTCGACGAATTAAACACTGGTGTATTGGTGGTGATGTTACCTTGAAGGTGTGTATGGCCTGCTGGTGTGTGAGGCCTTGGAGAGACTCGCCGTTTACTTCCAGAATTTCATCTCCTACAAGGAGAGAAACAGACAGAAGGACAGGGAGAGTAAGAAGGAAACAGACAGATCCTTTAACCCATTTTGGGCGGGGACCCCTTTTGGTGTTAGCATTATGTTATGCTTTAGCTATTGAAAAATAGCAGATCTACAAGCTCATAGCGCGCCACCGAGTGGCTCGCGACGAGCTTGTAGGTCTGCTATTTTTGAAAAATCGAAGAACGACTGACATAGAAACATAGCTTTTTCAGAAAACTGTCAGGATGTAGAAGACATTTTTAGAATTTGATCTCAGGTCAAAATGGGCTGGACTAGATCTTGGATCCAAATATTGTACTTTTACTCCACTACATATATTTGAAAACATTAGTTACTATTTACTTTGTAGATTCTTATATATATATTAGTATTACAAAACATACATTACCCACTTCAGCCCTATACTTCAGCCATTTGAAAATAGCTGATCTACAAGCTCAAAATGTGTCCATTGTGAGCTTGTAGATCTGCCATTTATCATGCATTTTAAAACATTCTGCATAATGAGTACTTTTACTTGTAGTACTTTAAGTACATATTGATGCCAATACTTTTGTACTTTTACTCAAGTAAAAGTACAAAAGTTATCTTCATATAAGTGGCCCTCACTAGTGTTCATGATAAAATACCACCATGCTTTTCTACTCAGTTTGTGTCTCATAGGAGGGCTGTGGGCAGTTCAGAAACCTGTCTGCCAGTGACATCATCAATTTTGTAAAGATATTTAGATTTTCATTATCGTGAGAACGATTAACCATTATTGCATCGCAACTTTTCAGGAATAGAAAGCCTACAGTTTCTATTAGCTTGTATTCCCCATCGATAATGTGAGCTTGTAACCACTGGTTACAATGCTTCCTGCCACAACTCGTCTATGGTTTTGCTCTGGCTAGGATTTGTCTCCTACTAACTTAGTCAAATGTTGTATTCCTTCTTTAACTAGTTATTCACATTAACATGAACTAGTTAAGTTCATGTTAGGCCAGCCGGGGCGCCTGATGCAGGGGAAAGGAACTGGTCGGAATAACGTCTTCCTTCCATGCGCTACGTCCGGCCGTAGCGCAAAATCGTGTGATAAAAATGTATTAAAAAAAAAACATGAACTAATTAAGTATTCTTACCCTCCTTCAGTCTTCCGTCGGCTGCAGCTGCTCCATTGGGGAAAATAGTTTTGACAAAAATTCCCATCCGGCCGCGTGCCGAGTCCTGTCCTCCAACAATACTGAAGCCCAAACCCTGGAGATGATATTAGATCATAATTAGCTCACATTTAACCCATTCAAACCTCGAAGGTGTCCGTGTCATTATTATTCAAACCACTTTAACCATTATTTTATACTTTGGCTATTCCAGAATAGCAGATATACAAACTCACACACTGTAGACACTTTGTGCCACATTAGGAGCGTAACAGTAACAGTAGATCTGCTATTTCTTAGGTGACAGCGCATCACTTCGTGCCAGCTTGTATATCTGCTATTTTAGAAAGAACATTGTGAAAATGTGTGTAAATTCGAATCTTCTGGGGGGTCCGTGGAAGAAAGTATTTTGAGATGGGGGTCGGCGGCCAAATACATATCATTTTGGGGGTCCTTGACATGAAGAAGTTTGAGCACCAGTGACATAGAAACATACTGGGTTAATGGGTTAAGAAATCAACAACAACAACAACAACAAATATAGGCTACAGGTACAGCTACAGGTACATTCATGAGGAATTTCTAGAAGCTAGGGGTGCTAGGTGCGCAATTTAAATTCCACCCACAAATAGTGTTAGTGAATCATGTTAACCCATTTTGACCTGAGATCAGATTCTAAAAATGTCTTCTAAATCCTGACAGTTTTCAGAAAAAGCTATGTTTCTATGTCAGTCGTTCTTCAATTTTTCAAAAATAGCAGACCTACAAGCTTGTAGCGCGGCACTCGGTGCCGCGCTATGCGCTTGTAGATCTGTTATTTTTCAATAGCTAAAGCATAACATAATGCTAAGACCAAAAGGGGTTCCCGCCCCAAATTGGGTTAATTGGGCAAATTGTAGGAATACATCATGTCAACTGTTTACTGAGATAATTTGTAACCAACATTTTCAAATAATCGCAGTGGAATGAAAAGTAGACCACTAGACCTACTGCACATGTAAACAGAGCTGCTACCTTTAAACACATCTTTTGTATGCTATATAAATAGTCTTGAGAAAGAAATGACACTATTTGTCCCAACGACACAATGTGACATACCAGTAGCTCTGTTTACAAAATGCTGTACTCCTCCAAACGTATATACTTTCCCCATTTTCAACAGTTTATTATATTTTGACCCTTGCTTTGGCAATGTAAATATATGTTTTCTCATGCCAATAAAGCTCCTTTGAATTGAATTGAATTGAATTGAAAAGTGCAGTGGAGAAAATTTGCTTCTTTTTTGAATACTTGGGGAATTTACTTTTTGAGTATAAATACTTTGTACACGGCTAGCCTTTCAGATCAAAGCGTGTCTCACCTTGCCCTGGCCTTTCATCAGGACGATGTTGGAGATAATGGACGGCTGGGCTAGTCGCCATGGAGACTCCACTTGAACCGTGCTGAGGGAGCGGGCCGATTTCTTAACCATCTGATATTCCTAACGAACACAGAGGAGGAAGCATAATTAAAGATCTGATATTCCTAACAAACACAGAGAGGAAGCATTATTAAACATCTGACATTCCTAACGAACACAGAGAGGAAGCATTATTAAACATCTGATCTCTAGAACACAGAGATGAAGCATGACATCTGATATTCCTAGAACACAGAGAAGGATGACGAGAGACAAGGAAGGCGCATTAGGCCTGTCAAAATTATTACATATAATTTATATATATTACACAGATGCCTATAGTCACAATTATAATAATTAACACAATTATTTAGCAGAATCATCAAAATTGTTTCCATGTTGAAAATAAATAATGAATCATAGATTTTTTAAGAAAAGGGGTGTGACAGCAGCGGAGGGTGTGACAGCGGCGGAGGGTGTGACAGCGGCGGGGGGTGTGACGGCGGCTGACCTGTCGTGCTCCAGATGTGTCCAGCTGTTGAGGCAGCGAGTGTTTGCGGCGGCCGTGCGGAGGCTTGTCCGCCGCATCGGCGCCGCCCGGCACGTCTCCGTTCACCATCAGCTCATCGTCCTCCCCCACCGACTCCAGACGACTGCCTCCCCCTGCAGGACACACGGTCACACTGCAGCTGACCAGGGCAGCGCTTCTCAACCCATTGAGACCTGAGACCGCAGATTCTACTAAATGTCTTCTAAATCCTGACAGTTTTCTGAAAAAACCCTATGTTTCTGTTTCTGTCAGTGGTTCTCAAACTAGTTCATGTCAAGGACCTCGAAAATAATATGTAATTTGCCCGCCGACCCCCATCTGAAAATATGTTGTTCCAGGGGACCCCCAGAAGCAAAGATTTGAGGTAAAAACTATATATATATATATATATATATATATATATTATATATATATATATATATTCAAAGATTTGTGCCACATATTCAATATAAAAAAGCAGATCTACAAGCTCCAAGCGCGGCACTCAGTGCCACAATATGAGCTTGTATATCTGCTATTTTTCAATAGCTAAAGCATAAAAGAATGGTTATGTGGTTAAACGCTGAGGTGACACAGATGCGTTCCAGGTCCAAATGGGTTAATGTGGGTGCCATGGCACCCTAGGGTGCCGTGAAGTGTTGATTTCGTCGACTAAAACTATGACAATAAAATGTCCGTTGACTACCTTACGAAAACGAAAATGAAATAAAAACTAAGCTATGGTGGCTAAAACTAAAACTGATTGATTGATTTATTGATTAGTTGATTAAACGAGTACAGTCAAACACTTGGTCTAAAAAGATAGCACCAAAGGAAAGTCCTTGCGGTCTTGTTTACATTCGGTATTCAATTCATATTAAACATGACATGAAAAAGTAAATAACAAAATTCGATATCATAAAACACTATATGTGGAAGAAAATACTATTTGGGGGGAGGGTCAAATTTGATTAATTTGGAGGGGTCCCCTCCCCAGTTCAAATATGATTAATTTGGAGAGGTCTCCAGTTCAAATATGATTAATTTGGGGGTCCCCAGTTCAAATATTATTAATTTGGGGGTCCCCAGTTCAAATATGATTAATTTGGAGAGGTCTCCAGTTCAAATATGATTAATTTGGAGAGGTCTCCAGTTCAAATATGATTAATTTGGGGGTCCCCAGTTCAAATATGATTAATTTGGGGGTCCCCAGTTCAAATATGATTAATTTGGGGGTCTCCAGTTCAAATATGATTAATTTGGAGGGGTCCCCAGTTCAAATATGATTAATTTGGAGAGGTCTCCAGTTCAAATATGATTAATTTGGAGAGGTCTCCAGTTCAAATATGATTAATTTGGGGGTCCCCAGTTCAAATATGATTAATTTGGGGGTCCCCAGTTCAAATATGATTAATTTGGAGGGGTCCCCAGTTGAAATATGATTAATTTGGGGTGCCACCGGCGTAGTGTGCAGTAGGTACCTTGTGAGCGGGAGCGGTGCTTCATGGGAGTGCATGGGGAGCGGCAGCAGCTTTTGGAAGCATCAGTCTTGCCTCCTCTGTCCTCCAGCTTGTCAAACTCTGTCATCTGTCAGGACACAACGGGAACGCACAGCGGTCACAGCCTCAGCCAATCACTGAAGACCAATTCACTGCATCAAACTAGCTGCTTTTCAACATTAAACAAAATTACAGTAACATTTCGCGCGCGCACGCGCGCGCGCGCACGCACGCACGCACGCACGCACGCACGCACACGCGCACGCGCACACGCACGCGCGCACGCGCACACGCACACGCACACGCACACACGCACACACGCGCACACACACACACACACACACACACACACACACACACACACACACACACACACACACACACACACACACACACACACACACACACACACACACACACGTCTAGAAGGCCATGCGAGGGACAGACAGAGCTATGCTCATATAGCTAGCATGAGGAATGTTACACATTGACACAAGAAAGAGAGGGTCATGACCCACACTTCTGGGTCACGACCGAAATAATGATGCGATACAAGCGGACGAAAATGAGTTTTCTCAGACGGGTGCCTGCTGGTGTCTCCCTTAGAGATAGGGTGAGAAGTTCAGTAATACGCGAGAGTGTCAGAGTAGAGCATGTTGCTCCTTCACTTGGAAGAAGATTAGATTAGATTCAATTTATTGTCACTGCACATAGTATACAAATACTTTGACAATGAAATGAATAGTGGCGCCTAGCCAGAGTGCAATACAGTAATGCAGTAATGGAAATAAAATAAATACACTTGTTGATGAATGTACAGAATGTACAGTATGTACAGTAGTATATAATAAATAGGTGGTTTGGAGCATCTAATACGGATGCCTCCAGAGGGTCTCTCTAATAAAAGGAGGTCCTCGCTGCACGTCCCACTGGGAGGGGACCCCCTGCCAGACCAATTAAGGAACAGATGGGGGGGATTATATCTCCACGCTTTGGTACACCTCAGGATCCATCCCGACCCTTTCGGGAAAGGGAAGTGGAATATATATGTGACCAGATTTGACTGAGAGACTGCCATCGCGCAAATTCGAGCTTTTCACCAGAGGAGAAAAACTCATATGACATGAAAAAACGAAAATACAAAAAAATCCAATGGCAGTCCCTCAGTCAAATTTAGTCACATATATGGGTCACAGGCTTTTCTTTTCCCAGCCCACTTTGACAGCCAGTGTTGTGGTCATCCCAGAGGCTGAAAGCAGGTCTGATGCTTTGATCTGTAGCTTTATTTACATGCTGTGTACAAATACACAGGCTGCCTCACACCATTACTTTCATCTGAGTGTCCGCGCGCGTGCGGACACTCAGATGAACACGCACGCACGCGCTCAGTCGCACACGCACACACACACACTAATTGTGATGCTGATTTGAAGTCATGGCGCTGTATTGTGGACTGTGAGTGCACGTTTTCCGGTGGGATGAGCAAAAGGCCACTAATATTTATGGTCCATCTGTGAAGTATTTAATGAGTGGTTATGTAACTTGTACGGAACACTGACAGCTAACTGTCATAACAGAGGAAACTAGAAGTGTCAGACTGCAAGAAAATACATTTTACAGCCAGGTAGTGCATACAATGGACCAGTGGCGTGCACAGACATTTAGAGGGGCAGGTGCTCAAGTGAAAAAAGGGCACCTTGTGCAGCACGTGCAACCGGCCGGTTGCCTTAATAGTGTGAGATTTATAGATTTTGGGGCATAAATAATATATTAGAAGCTTTTTTTTTTTTATTATCAAGAATTGATCAATGTCACCATGGTCCACATACTGTACACTGTACAAAAAAAAGGGGGAAAAAAGGGTTTTTTTCCTTTTCAAAAGGGCACATTGCTGTCCAGAGGGCAAGGGCAGGTGATGCTCTAGCACCCCCTAGTGTCTATCTGTGCACGCCACTGCAATGGACACTAAAAAGGTACATTGAATAATTAACCACGCTTGACCCAGTGTCCCTATTTTGAGAGTGTCATTATAAGCAAAAACAAAAAACATGAACTTGTATTTCCCAAATGTTAAAAAAAAAGTCATTAATTTATGGAACAATACATACAAAAGTGAAATACAGAGGTGTGTGGTTTCTTATCTCTGGGTTGCATTGGAATGGACCAGCCAAGCCATGGTGGATTTTAACCCATTTTGGGCGGGAACCGCTTTTGGTGTTTTAAACATTGTTATAATTTAGCTATTGAAAAATAGCAGATCTACAAGCTCATAGCGCGCCACCGAGTGGCGCGCTATGAGCTTGTAGGTCTGATATTTTTGAAAAATCGTGAAAATATTTATTTCAGAAAACTGGAGGATTTAGAAGATTTTTTTTAAATTTTGAGGTCAGGCCTAAATGGGTTAATTAGATAAAATAAAGAAATGCCAGCACTCAATATATGTCCTTTACTCCTTTTCACATGATTGATTTACCTCTGACGAGCAGACAACGTACGCGTTTGGGCCTGGTCGGCCTTCCTCAGCGTTTTAATTAGAACCTACAGCATTTGGGAGACAGGTAGAGTAACACTTCCTCACTTCTCTGTCTCTGACAACATTCACTCAACAGGAGAGAGAGAAGTCTCTCTTTCTCCCGCTGCCGTCTCTCACTCGTATCGCTGGTACAATACATACATATTCCATTGAGTTTTAGTCATGTTTTAGTCATCTGAAATGTTTTAGTTATAATATAGTTTTAGTCAACTAATTGTACAGTTGATTTTGTCGCAGAAATGTGTCGTAATGGCAGAATTTACACGCATGCTGAAAATAGCCAATCTACTTGCAGAACTGCAAGTAGGGACTTTGATTTAGTGTCGACAGAAAGTGTTTTATATCACTATTGTCACACAGACCATTATGAGCTTTCATTACATTTTAGACATTACGAACCGTTATTGCATTATGAGCCGTTATTACAATTCAATTCAAATGAAAGAAGCTTTATTGGCATGACTTTATGACATTATGAGCAATGGACTTGAAGTACCAAAAGTAAAAGTACTCTTTTGAAAATAGCAGTTCTACAAGCTCACAGTGAGCTTGGTAGATTTTTTTATTTGATGCCAATACTTACACAATACTACATTGTGGAAATATGCTACCTTTATTAGACCCATTAAAACCGGGGAAGCACTGTGTCATTTTAGATTTGTACGTTGGCTATTCAAAAATAGCATATATACAAGCTCGCACAAACTTGTGTGTTCATTTCTTAACATTCATCTTCTCTTCTGGTGGGTTAAGTAAAAACAATATATATTTTAGAAAGGGCCTGGAGGATTTGGGAGGCATTGCTCGTCACTGACAGGTAACAGCTTGTCACTCATCTGACAAGATTCACAAGAAAAATGTTTCCACTGCTTATGAAAGAAGTTTAACATGCTGAAGCCAACAAAAGGTCAGGTTTAACAAGATTTCAACCAAGGCCCCTCAGACCGGCCTAGTTTAGCATTATGCAAACACGTGCACGTGCACACACACTTCAATTAGGACAGATTGATAATAACTTGATGTTTGACCATTGGAATCCCAGCATCGCTATTGGCCTGGAGGGGTGGAACATTCTCCCCCATATTGCACGCACGCACGCACGCACGCACGCACGCAGCTACTACCAATAATTTATTTGCAAGTGACTTTACAGAAAAAACAAGTCAAAGGTTGCTTATAATAAGCAGACATGGCAACACGGCCTGAAGGAAGCAAAGCACACACACACAAGGAGCCCCAGTACCTTGGCGGGGAAAAACGTGGATATGGAAACGTTGTCTCTCTATTACTTGCATTCCGCTAAATAAAGGCTTTAACTGTCCGAGTCTGCTCCAGTGCCTTCCGTCTACCTTAAACCAGTACTGCTCCTGAGATGCACCGGACCAGCCTAAAATAGGCTTGAGGCGTGGTGGAACCCCCTTGTAGTGGATGACTACTTGTATAGCTGCACTCATAGCTGCCAATGCACAACGTTTAATGAGGACACAGTCACAGAGAACCCCCATGTAGTTCATATATTGGCTTGTCAATGTGGAATGGATTGGTATCAGTACTATACGCACAGTAACAGAGAGAGAGACAGAGAGAGAGACTGTGAGGGAAGTGACCCAGTTTCCAAGGAAACCCTCCCTTCACCCGCCCACCCACCCACCGACCCCCCCCCCCCCCCCCCCCTCACACACACACACTCAGGTCAAATACATAATACATATAGTACACAGCTGACTGCTGCCCCCCCCCCCCCCCCCCCCCCCACACACACACACAGCCACATTCACATCAGAGGAACAATGATGCGTGGAGTGTCAGAAGAGGAAGGGTACAAACGGCACCTTCCAGCGGACCATAAATAATGTCTGGCCACACAGAAGTTACAACTCGCTAACAGACAACAGTCTACCAGACTGTGGAAGTTACAATCGTCGCAATGACGCCCATACGAACAGGAATTAAGTGAGATTTATCGTCTTTGATCACCCTGTCCACATTGCCAAAGACAAGATTCTTTTTGATTTTTGATTTTTACACTAGATGGCCCTGTTGGCTAACATATGAGTCACAGCCATATATGGAAACAGGGAGTCATGTGATTGCAAGAAAAAAAAGCTGCTCCACCGGCATGGGTGAATTAAATCCAACTGACTCCACCTGCCAGTGAGGAGCCCCCAAAGGGAGGACACACAGAGCCTTCGTCTACACTCCCTGCTGACAGGTGCAGCTAGTACAGTAGGAACACGTGCACATCCTTGTTTTTGTTTTGTTACTTTACTGTAAATCCTAAAACAACCATTCCGTTTGTGAGGACCAGGAAAATGTAAAATGTTGTGCGCACACGCACACACACACACGCACACACACACACACACACACACACACACACCTTACCGAGTGGTGCGTGGGCAGGGGGAGGGGGGGCAGGGGCTCCATGGCGTCGTGCCTCCGGTGGTCCGATGAGGGCGGGGCGGTGGCGGGAGGCGCGGAGGACAAGGAGCAGGAGGAGGCGCAGGTGCTGACCAGGTCAGGCAGACTGGTGGACGGGTAGCGCTGGAAGTCCACCTCTGACTCCTCCTGGAGGACGGAGGTAAAGCGGCACTATGTGACTAATGTATCGTACATTGATTACGTTTTCTGAAAAACTTTATCAGTGGTGCTTTAAGCAACTAGTCGACTATTCAACTAGTCGACTAGTAAATCCACTAGTTGACCTCGTTGGTAGTAGTTGACTAGTTGATTAAAAACAAGTTTGTTTTTGTAGGCCTCAAGATCAGCTAGATTATAGTCACCAATGTACACAGTTTTTAAATGTACAAATATTATATAAGAAATCCACAATCTGCAAATATGTTGTTCCAGGGACCCCCCCCAGAAGCAAATATTTGAGTTAAAAACGATTTGCTGTGAAATAATGAATATTCAAAGATTTGCAGCACATTTTCACGATTTTTCAAAGAAGAAGACATACAAGCTCATAGCGTGGCACCAAGTGCGTAAAAGTGTGTGTAAAAGTAAAAGCAATGCCATCAAAATGTACTTAAAGTACCAAAAGTAAAAAATATTATTATACAAGTAATAATGCAGAATGTCCTGTTTTCAGCAGTTCTACAAGCATTGTGAGCTTGTAGATCGGTTATTTTTCAAATGGCCGAAATGAAGTGATTAATGTGTTTTGTAATAATGATAAAAAAAACTAGAAAAAAGTATCTAGTAACAAATAAATGTAGTAGCGTAAAAGTATAATATTTGGATCCGAGATGTAGTGGAATAGAAGTATTGGAAATACTCCAGTAAAGTAAAAGTACCTCAAAATGTTACTTAAATACCGTACTTGAGTAAAGGTCCCGGCACACTGCTGCGTTTTTCAGATTTTTAGCAGCGTTTTTCCACCGTTTTTCTGAAAAACGCATCCAGTCTGCAAGGACCGTATGTACTTTCCACCACTACATGTATCCCACTAAAGTCTTTCCATTCAAATGACTGATGGGGTTAAGAGTACATGGCTTGAAAAGGATTTTTTTTTTTACATCCACATGCATGGATTTCATGTGAGTGAGTGAGTGAGTGTGAGCGTGAGTGAGCGTGTGTGCGTGCGTGCGTGCGTGCGCGCGTGCGTGCGTGCGTGAGTCCTACCTGCCAATAATCTCCCTACATCTTCGACTACCGAGGATTTGCACATTTGCTCTGTACAGACCACGAGATGCGTACTACGCATGTGACAGGCAAGCCAGAGGACCCTGCGTGTGTACGTGTGTGTGTGTGTGTGTGTGTGTGTGTGTGCGTGTGTGTGTGTGTATTTTTAACTATCTCCGAAAGCCAGGCCACAACTCTCTACAAGCACATTAAGATCGTGCCTCTTCAATTTTTCAGAGCCAGCTAGGGAAAACCATGCCAGGCAGAGCCGGTTGGCCCACGCTCGCTGTGTGTGTGTGTGTGTGTGTGTGTGTGTGTGTGTGTGTGTGTGTGCGTGCGTGCGTGTGTGTGTGTGCCTGCCTGCAGCCACCTCTCCTTCCACTGTAGAGCCCTGGTTCCCAAACAATGGCTTGGGACCTATCTTTGTGGGTCTTTTATGGGTCATGAGTTATACTTATCATTGTTATGTTGTCAGATTAAGAAAATAAATCAAAATAAGTAAAGATTTGTATAATCAGATAAGCAAACATTTTCAAAAGAATTTCATAATACAAATGAAATCCAGGAATAATAATAATAATAAATAAATAAATCTACAAACTTACAACTCGTCACATCAATCTTGCAGAATTACTTTTTTTCGCTATGTTTGAAAGAGGGTTTAAGTGGTAAATTCACAAGGTATTTCCCGGGAAGACGCCAAATCAACCGTTTGTGTCTCAAGGCGTTTTAGAAGCCCTGCTGGAGAGAACCAGTATTGCAACCAGTGCTGCGTGGCCCAAATTACTGCTGTCTAGCCAAGGAATTAACACATTGCCAGGAATGTGGAATAAGGCAAAGTGGAGCGTAATATGTGGTGTGTTTTTAATGTGTCTCCTAATCTTCCAGGTAATACTAATCCTGTGGGGAGCCCCAAAATTAGCCTGACCCTTCAAGGAGCACTTCACCCATTTTTAACCTTCATATTTAATCTTCAGATAATTGGTCCACTTATGCTCATTATAAGATGGCACCATTTCTGTCCACTCTGTGTCTCAGAGGAGGGCTGCGGACAGTTACTCAATCAAGGTTGTGGATGTGAACGGAACCCTGTCCTCCCCCCTCCCAGCTGTGGCGTTCCTCAAGGAAGCATACTAGGGTCTTACTGTTCCTAATCTGTGTCAACGGCATGACATCAGCATGACATGTGGAATGTGTTCTTGTTCACGGATGACTCTGCTCTCCTGGTCTCAGACAAGAACAAATTGCAGGTTGAAAATAGCTCTGAGCTGATAACAAGCTGTCATTACATCTAGGTCAAACTGAATCCATTCTCTTTGGGTCCTAAATTAACCTCAGCGAGGCCACAGACTTTACGACCAGAGGTGGGTGACAATGTTATCACAAGGAAAGAAGAGATTACCTATCTGGGTTTAGATAACAACCTTTCCGGTAATAAAATGGCAACAAAAGTGATCAAGAAAGTCAACCAAAGAACACGATTTTTGGGCAGGAATATCCTCATTGGTATAGGACCACACTGAGGACAACTAGCTGAAGCACTCATCCAATGTAATTTTGACTATGCACGCACCTCGATGGTACTCTAGCACAGGGGTTCTCAACGTTTTTGGCCGGGGACCCCCGGAAATGCTTTGGCAATGTCTCGGGACCCCCGCCCCGCCCCCTCCCGACCCCCAATATAAATTGACTGCTACAATAACCTTAAACCATTTTGGGCGGGAACCCCTTTTGGTGTTTTAAGCATTGTTATAATTTAGCTATTGAAAAATAGCAGATCTACAAGCTCATAGCGCGCCACCGAGTGGCGCGCTACGAGCTTGTAGGTCTGCTATTTTTGAAAAATCGTGAAAATAATATATATATTTTTTTTTTGAAAATAATTTGGGGACCCCCTAAAATAATTTGGCGACCTCCCTAGGGGACGCGACCCACGGGTTGAGAACCCCTGCTCTAGCACAGTGGTTCCCAAACTGTTCAGCTCATGACCCGAAAGAGAAACTAGACGTTTGCCAACGGTACCCAAACTAGTGAAAATAGCAGATCTACAAGCTCACAACGATTGCAGATCAACTATGTTCACTAGTTCTTAAACAGTTGTTTTCTATAATTTATGATATTTCTTTGATTTTTTTTTTTATTCATGAAACTCTTTTTGAAAAATCAAACAAAACATTTATTTATTATTTTTGTATGCTTTGAGATTTACTCGTGACGCATAAAAAGATACTGAAGTACCTGTCTAACTACTTCAAAAGTTCCATATGATCATCTCATTCCACCCTGATTCGGCACAAACATGGGGATGAATTCATTCTACTGTTAAGTCACAAACTTGTGGAATGTCCCTACCGTCCTTCAACACCGCCATAAAAGAGCACACCCACTGTTGTTCTGTAAATATACTTGTATTGCTCCTAGTATACTTTCTTGCATAGAATTGTCTTGATTAATTGAGTACACAGAACCATAATGAAAACAACCCCTCAGGGATTCTTGTGTTATCCTTTTAGCATTATTGTATAACTGCGCTGTACTTTCTGCAAACATTGAATAAAGTAATCAATCAATAAATCAATCAATCAATCAATCAATCAATCAATCAATCAGCAGGTTTGGAAATTTCAAGATTTCAAACATTTTATTTTTGGTTTCTATCTCAGCATGCTAAAAAGGCTTGTGGCTTTGCTTGTAATCCATGTCGAATTTGTCAGTTTTCTGAACTGTCCATAGTCGAAACAATGGTTTTTTTTATGCAAGCATTTGGTGAAAATAGCAGCTCAAAAGGCTTACGACACATGGTGAACTAGCAGATACTTGGCAATGTTTTGCTGACGTACACTTTAAAAAGTACACGGTATAAGTGGTTAGATTGTGTTTAGCAGCTTTCCATGTTAGACGGCTACAAGAATAAGCTATTTTCTCATCAATAGTGCTGTTCTGTTGTCTTTCTGTCTGGTACTGAACATATAAATAGAAGCTTTGTAACAGATACAGAGGAAGTGTCACTTCAAAGTTCAAACAAATTGCCCTTAACCAATTAAGACCAGAGGCCGATTATTCTACAACATTTTGGCTTCTAAAACAGTTTTCTGAAAAACATGTTACTTTATCAGTGGTTTTCAAACTTGTTCATGTCAAGGACCCCCAAAAAGTATATGTATTTGGCCACATACACGTATCTCAAAATATGTTGTTCGAGGGACCCCCAGAAGCAAAGAATTGAGTTAAACATGTTTACACAAACTAATAAAAACTAGCAAATCTGCTGTAGAAACGAATTAAACTAAATTCGAAAAATAAAAACTAAAACTAAAAACTAAAAACTAAAATGAAAAATCCCAAACTATTATAACCTTGGTGCGCGTGCCCATGTGTGTGTGTGTGTGCTGTCCACGTGAAGTGTGTGCACATGCTTGTGTGCGTGCATGTCTGTGTGTGTGTGTCCACTCACTCGGCTGGCCACCACCAGTTGCACCAGGCCATCAGTGGAGCGCAGCACGGCCACAGCCTCCTGGTGGGACAGTCCTACCAGAGACTGACCGTTTATCATCAGCAACTCATCGCCTGCATGCAGGCGGCCGTCCCTAGAGAACACACACGCACATACGCACACACATACGCACACACACACGTTATAATTACTTAACTTTGCATATTTCAAACATTTAGTTTTTCATATTTTTTGTTTGTTTGTTTTTGGCGTGGGTGCTAGTTTAAAAGAGTTCACCCAAGTGAAGAAGCTGCGGCTCTACTTCGAGTCTCTCTTGTGTGACTGAACATCTCACCCTATTTCTTTTTTTTTTAGATGTTTTTTTGTGGCTTTTGCCTTTTTTATGGAGGGATAGGCAGTAGGCTGACAGGAAATGGGGAGAGGGATGGGGGAGTGACATGCAGTAAGGGCCGTCGGGATCGGGAGTCGAACCCGCGGCACACTGCCAGACTGGATTACCAGCCAAGGTGCCTGGACCGCTGAGCCACGGCCCAGGCCATCTCACCCTATTTCTAATATAAGTGAGATGCCAGCCACCTGTCTGAGAAAATTCATTTCGGCCGCTTGTATCCGCAACCTAATTATTTCGGTCATGACCCACACTTCAGGACCATAGGTGAGAGTAGGAACGAAGATTGCTCGGTAGACAGAGAGCTTTGCCTTCTGGCTCCGCTCTCTTTTCGTCACAAGAGTGCATCACAGCGACTGCAATACCGCACCTGCTGTTCCGATGCTCCGGCTGATCTCCAGCTCCGTCCTCCCCTCACTCGTGAATAAGATCCCGAGATACTTAACCCATTTTGGTCGGGAACCCCTTTTGGTGTTAGCATTATGTTATGCTTTAGCTATTGAAAAAAAAAGAAGCTCATAGGTCTGCTATTTTTGAAAAATCGAAGAACGACTGACATACAGTAGAAACATAACTTTTTCAGAAAACTGTCAGGATATAGAAGACATTTTTAGAATCTGATCTCAGGTCAAAATGGGTTAAAGTCCTTCACCTGAGTCAAAGTCTCATTCCAGACCTGCACTGTCATCAAATTATTGGTTCAGGAATACGGCAAAAACCAAAACATCTCCATGTATTCAAGGCTTCAAGGGGTGTGCAATTGATAGAAAATAACAAGTAATCTTTTGGGTGAACTACTCCTTGGATTTATTTAATTTTCATCTACTACTACTGTATCAATTGGAATCAATTGGCATAATGGCTAAATTGGGGAGAAGTGGTAAAAAGGAAAAACAATCTAAAAGTAGATGAAAATTGAATGAATCCAAGGAGTAGTTGACCCAAAGAATTACAGGGCTTTTCACTTGTAACAGAGTATTGTCACGTTGTGGCGTTGCTACTTTTACCCAAGCAAAATTAAATCTTAACTACTTCTTTCTGTTTAACGCATTGTCAAGAAGTTTCAGTTTGCCCGGTGGCAAGATGTCAACTTGGTTGTGAGTGCCGTGAAGATGCTTCCATTTAGCCTTCCAATCTGACCACAACAATGAAGCCTGTTCTTCCGTTTCTTTTCTTTCTGTGCTGTCATTTGAAGAAAGGCACATCAAAGGATGGCTGTGGTTCCTCCAAATTACTGTCCCCAGGCTCGGAATGATATGTCAGACATTTCCTGTTATGACGATTCACGACTATCCTCACTGTCGGACAGACTAACCTCGTATCTACCATCTTTCAATTTTTTTATGTTTATCTGTAAATTAACGCCATACCGTACAATCATGTCATGAAAATTACTTAAAATAGACAAATAGACGCGTCGCGGTTGTGAGCTTGTAGATTGGCTATTTTCGCTATTTGGGGAAAAAACTTTTTTTTTTTTTTTAAAGTGATTAAGTGGTTAAGTTAAAGGAGAATTCCATGCTAGAAGGCTTTCTTACCTTTCTTTGTAGTCGTTACGTCCCCACCAAAGAGGTCCAGGTGTTTTTTTGTGCAAAAACTCCTTATTGGCCATTTCCCCTACCATAAGCCCTCAATGAATTGCATTGAATTGAATGGGGCTATGGGGTGTTGTGCTAATTCGCTTATTTCCATCGAAATAAGTAGTAAAGTGTGCCGCTTGGGATATTATTTACATTATGAAGAGAGGATATATACAAATTAATAATAATTTTGAGCGATGGAAATAAGCAAATTAGCACAACACCCCATAGCCCCATTCAATTCTCATTCAATTCATTTAGGGCTTATGGTAGGGGAAATAGCCAATAAGGAGCTTTTGCACAAAATAACGCCTCGACCTCTTTGGTGGGGACGTAACAACTACAATTAACTACATTGGATCCATAGGAACACAGGCTATTTATTTCTTCCCCTTTTCATGAAAAGAAACACAGTTTTGGACGTACATGGTTTTCACCCGCTACAGTGTGCTCCCCCTCACACACTGTACAATCCTCAGTGTTCATTATATCCATAGTAGTCCGAGTACTGGAGCCCCATGTCATGTAGCAGCATGCTAACATAATAGTCCCATATGGAACCTCTCCCTCCGCTCATACTGTAGCTCCGAGATGACGTCCCACCACCGTACCATTCCGCCACGTTTCGGAACCAGCGCATATTTTCCAGTATACACACTATTCTTACCCTTTTCCACAAAGTAAAAGGTTGGCCCCAACGCTCTCAGATGTTTTGTTTATTAGCGGACAAGAACACAAGAACATCTAAGTGAAATTGGTTATTTAGTCAGCCCGGTTCCATGTTTTTCAAAGATGTTGTATTGCAGAACGCTTCGTGCCGCGCTTTGAGACGCGTTTCAAGCCACGTTTCGAGCCTGTAGATCTTTTGTGTGACGCTGTAGTATTATGTAGGAGTAAATTTAGGAAGACATAAAACACACAAAAAGTCCAAATATGGAGATAAGAGGTTTCTGCCCGACAGCAACGATATCACACTGGGTGGTCCATGAAAAAATAAGAAGGTTGCGAACCCCTGTGCAGAGTGCTCAGGTGTACTCTGTAGTGAACCCCTGTGCAGAGTGCTCAGGTGTACTCTGTAGTCTGTACTGTACCCCTGTGCAGAGTGCTCAGGTGTACTCTGTAGTCTGTACTGTACCCCTGTGCAGAGTGCTCAGGTGTACTCTGTAGTCTGTACTGAACCCCTGTGCAGAGTGCTCAGGTGTACTCTGTAGTCTGTACTGAACCCCTGTGCAGAGTGCTCAGGTGTACTCTGTAGTCTGTACTGTACCCCTGTGCAGAGTGCTCAGGTGTACTCTGTAGTCTGTACTGAACCCCTGTGCAGAGTGCTCAGGTGTACTCTGTAGTCTGTACTGAACCCCTGTGCAGAGTGCTCAGGTGTACTCTGTAGTCTGTACTGAACCCCTGTGCAGAGTGCTCAGGTGTACTCTGTAGTCTGTACTGTACCCCTGTGCAGAGTGCTCAGGTGTACTCTGTAGTCTGTACTGAACCCCTGTGCAGAGTGCTCAGGTGTAAAGAAGGTTGCGAACCCCTGTGCAGAGTGCTCAGGTGTACTCTGTACTGAACCCCTGTGCAGAGTGCTCAGGTGTACTCTGTACTGAACCCCTGTGCAGAGTGCTCAGGTGTACTCTGTACTGAACCCCTGTGCAGAGTGCTCAGGTGTACTCTGTACTGAACCCCTGTGCAGAGTGCTCAGGTGTACTCTGTAGTCTGTACTGTACCTCTGTGCGGCCCCTCCCTCCTCTACGTGGGCCACGATGATGCCGTGGGGGGAGCGCTTGGACCCCCGGCCCCCCGTGATCTGGATGCCCAGGCCGTCCTGAGCCTTCACCATGTGCATCTTCCAGATGTGGCTCCCGTCCCGGGGCTGGGGAAACCAACACATACATAAAGGGTCAAAGGTCAAAGGGAGACACCAAAACATGGATGGGTTTGATTGATTGATTGATAGAATGGAGAATTACAGTACATTTCAAGCACAACTCAATACAAAACAACCAGTGTTGTAGTTATATCATGTCACATTTTCAAAGTGCATGGGATCCGGGGACCCCCAGGGGTCGTTGAGGGGATTCCTATAGCAAAATCAGTTGATACAGCATCAAAATCAGTTCAACCGAACACGGGCCACGACCCACTGTTTGAGAGCCAATGCGCTAGACCACCCAATAATAAAATAACATTTGATTAACTCAGCCACAATCAACAGTTCTGCCGGACGAGGAGGAAGAATAACACAAACACATTAGCGGAAGATGTGTGTTTGTGATGGCGAGGCGACAGCGACATTAAAATGACCTCACATGTACAACCGTGGAAGTAATGTGGATTTGTCCATGGACCTCGCATCTGAACATATGTTGTGCCAGGGACCTCTGTGCAATATTTATGTTGTTAAAATGCTTCTAAAATATTCTGAATTATTTTCAAATATCCTGTGTACATAAGCATATTTAAAGTGGTTCTGGTCACGTGCGTGAGTGGCGTTCCTCTGGGCTTGTTTTCGTAGACCTGGGTGCGTGTTTCTCTCGCAAAATCTGGCAACACTCGTTTCAGCAAAGCAAAACAACTGCCAGACTCCTGATAAGGGATTGAAGCAATTCAAACTTTAAAAGCGCTACCTTATGTTTGCTAAACAAGCCAGCCACGGTGTGGTGGCGTTTTAGAAGCTATGTGCTCATAAAAAATCTCAACTACATTCATCAAGTCTGTTTACAAAGGATTTAATCGTGAGCAGACAGGCTGATTGGTAAAATACCTTACTGTGGGGTGGAAACCGTGTATGTCCAAAACTGTTACTTCTCAGAAAAATGAATGAATGACTGAATGAATGAATGAATGAACTACGGTAGTCTCTGTGTGCTCACAAACAAGTGAATAAAGACAATCTACAAGCTCATAACGTGGCATGAAAAGTACATTTGTTTTCTAATTTATGGAGTTTCTTAGATTTTTCGTTGATTTCTTCATTAAATTACAGGGGGAAAAAATCATTGAATTTGTTCATGAAAAACGTTCATGGAAACGTTTTTATGAAAATGTTTTGAAATTATAATAATTATAAACAAAATGTGGCAATCGAAAAATGAAAGGACACATAAAAATGTGTCCGCGACCCATAATGTGTCCCGACCCAGTGTTTGGGAAACAATGATGTGTGCTGCCTCATCTCCATAATGCAGTGCTGATCATTAGCATTAGCTGCTCTCTCTCTCTCCTCCTCACACCATAATAGATGCTCCTCAGTAGACACGACCCCACTCTGCACTGTCATGCTAATGCACGTACATCAAAAGTATTCAATTACACACCACAGAGGTGTGTGTGTGTGTGTGTCTCCTGGAGAGTGTGTGTGCGTGTGTGTGTGCGTGTGTGTGTGCGTGCGTGAGTGCGTGCGTGCGTGCGTGCGTGCGTGCGTGCGTGCGTAAGCTGTTCCTGTAGAGTGCAGTGTCATCTAATGGTCACGTTCAAAAGGTAGGGGGAATATTCTAATGAATATTAGTTCAATATAAATATCAGAGACAAAAAGAGATGGACATGGAAACCACCGAGAATCCCAATACTGGGACAAACATTCAGTGAAAAGCCTGCATATATCGGTATCGGTTTATATCGGTATCGGAGTTAGACAATATTGGTATATCGGATATTGGCAAAAATCAGACATCTCTAATAAAACTCTTAAAATGCCACTTTTGTTCACTACTTGCACCCCAACCTCCATGTTCTGGGGTGAACATTAGCCAATATTAAAAGTAGATCCACGCCGATCGGTCCAGTGGTGTCCTGAGATTATCTGTACACAGATGGACGGCCAGACTGACAGAAGGACAGGGGCAGCAATATAATCTCCATCTCCCAGTCTTCCGGCCTGCCGATAATAATTCTGTAATCCCAGTCACATTAGTAATGAATAATTATGAAGACAGTTGATGGTACTCAGTATTGAACACACTTGCGATGAAGGGGTTGAATAATTTTGAGACTGCAGTAGTAATTATGGGACCAAGACCTAAGGGACTTTTCGTCCCTATTGTATTTGTCAGCTTCTTCTTCTTCTTCTTCTTCTTCTTCTTTGCGAAACATGGCAATACGGTAGAGGGTTATGTCAAACGGAGAGGACGCGAAGCACACAACCATTAGCCAAAGGGTGGCGCTATAGCACCTAATGAAAATGCAAACTTTGAACAGGCATATCTCATGAACCGTTTGACCAGCAGCAATACAACTTTGATACACATATGGGTCTCCTTGTGCCGAACAACTTTTTTAGCGTTCCGTGCAGTCCAGCAGGTTTTGCCATTTGCCATCTACCGCTTGCCTGATTCCATGTGAATGCAGCATTACTCCAATTGGCCAAAGGGGTGCTATAGCAATCGTTTGAAAATGAAACCTTTGGACAGGCATAACTCATGCCTCTAGACAGTAGAAGGAAGGCACTGGAGCAACTCGCACAGTTTTTTTTATTCAACAGGGTGCAGGCAATAAAACGTTTCGATGTAACTATAACATCTTCGTCAGTTCATGAGACTTAAACTGTCCGAGTTGCTCCAGTGCCTTCCTTCTACCTGCTACCAGTCCGGCTTCTGAGATGCACCAGACCAGCCTACCACAGGCTTGAGGCGCGGTGGAACCCCCTTGTGCATAACTCATGCCTCGTTTGGCCAAAAGCCATGGCACTTTGAGTGCTTAAACCTGAATTTCTGCCTGGATTTTTTTAGCAATTTGCATGAAACGTTCTACACACAATCTATAGACCATTATGTGAAATCCCAGTTGAAGAGAAGTTTGTGAAAATGTGTAAAATACATATAGCTGCAAGCAGCGATAACTCATGCCTATTGCCTTGTTTGGCCAAAAGCCATGGAACCTATTTACACGTGTGCCTTGACTCGATGCGGAACACATCTGTCACTTTGTATGTGAAGAAATTTGTAAAAAAATAAATAGGCCTATAGCTGAAAGCAGCGATAAGGGGCCAAGGAATGCAGCAATAAGAAAAATACTATATGCACAATAAGCAGGTCTGTTTGGGCTCAGTTCACACGTGTGTGATTTTTCGTATTGCTTGGCCCGTCTTATCGCTTAACATATTTTTTGTGTTGAATGTGGCAAAACCACTTGTAATATTAGTTGTGTTGAGCTATTTAAATTGTTCTGGTTTGTCTTTTATAGCTGACCATTTGTGAATTTCACCCATAAACGTAACTTGCAGCGGGGACTGAATAAGGGTTTTGAGTACAACTGTGCACTGGTTATATGTAATTAAAGTATTTAGGTATTGAGGAGTACGTTAGCCACCGCTGACAAGTTGAATGATGATCCGAGCTTGGAGCTTGTCTGGGCGTGTGGCTCTGCTGACTGCTGCTTCTGACACAGACAATGTGTCTGGCGGGAACGGCTCCACAGACGACAGGGGGAACCGTACTTGAACGCCCTGGAGTCCCCCAGGATTAAGTTACTAATGTTGCTGTGGAGAGAGAAGTCTGGAGCTCTCTACTGGAGCTGTTGCCCCCGCGACCCGAGTCCGGATAAGCGGTTGAAGATGGATGGATGGATGATTCAGACCTGGACAAAACAATTTGGGTCCAATGTCACAGATAACTACAGTATGCCTTCTTTCCTTGTTCAAAACGGTTTGGCTGCTTCCCTTTCTTAGTCCACTTCCTCCCGGGTGCTGCTCTGTTTATTCCTATTAACAACAACACTACATGTTTAAGGCAGTGGTGCTTAGAGATCATTAATTAACCAATTGAACCCTGGGCATAGCAATGCACTGTGAGCTTGCAGAGCAATTTAAACGTTTATGTGACAATCTTGTATGATGAATAGGGCATTGATCTTACAATAAATACACTGACACTGTACGCGTGTGTGTGTGTGTGTGTGTGTGTGTGTGTGTGTGTGTGTGTGTGTGTGTGTGTGTGAGTGTGAGTGTGTGTGTCTAATCAACATAACCCGAGAACTGTTCACCCCACTGACTTCAAATTGACACATGCGTTCCACAACACCACAGGGAGTGCAGTGCCCGGCCGCAAGTTGGTCCAGAACTGCCACAAAAGGCTCTGGTCAGGCTCTGCCAGTGGACTCAATGAGACTAAGTCACCACAACCACCTGCCGAATTCCCCACACCAGTGGCGTGCACAGATAGACACTAGGGGGTGCTAGAGCCCTTTTGGCAATGTGCCCTTTTGAAAAAAAAACGAAAAAAAACAAAACATTTTTTTCTCTTTTTTTTTTGGATTTTTCAAAAATAGCAGACCTACAAGCTCATGAGCTTGTAGATCTGCTATTTTTCAATAGCTAAAGCATAACATAATGCTAACACCAAAAGGGGTTCCCGCCCAAAATGGATTAAGGCAACCGGCCGGTTCCACGCGCTGCACAAGGTGCCCTTTTTTAACTTGAGCACCTGCCCCTCTAAATGTCTGTGCACGCCACTGCCCCACACCAGCCATTTGAGTCAGTCAAGTTCAGACAGATAGAGAGCTCTATATATCAGTCACATTGAGCTTTCCTGTGGCTCAACTCAGATAATAATCTAGAATAAATTGTGCATTAATTAACCATTGCAGCATCTGGACCTGTTATTTAAATGAAACATTATTCATCTGGCAAAACTGCAATCGGGACGTTATGTCCTTCTCTCCGGGTTCACACACGGCTCTCCTGCGCTCTCACAAGAGGGAATCCCCGTTGGCATGGGGACAGTGGTGGAAAAAGTACTCAAATGTTTTACTTGAGCTTCGCAACGCATTGTGAGCTTGTAGATCAGATTTTTTCAAATGGCCAAAATACAGGGTTGATGCGGTTAACGTATGTTTTGTAATACTAATCAAAATCTACAAAGTAACTAGTAACTAAAGTTATCAAATAAATGTAGTGGAGTAAAAGTACAATATTTGACTCTGATATGTAATGGAGTAGAAGTAAAAGTACTTAAAATTTGACATACTCAAGTAAAGTACAAATACCTCAAAATTGTACTTAAGTACAGTACTTGTGTACTTGTCTAAATGTACTTAGTTGCACTGCATGGGGAGATATTGGGCTAATGGGCTTCGGGCAGTACAGCCTGTCAACGAGTAGGTGTTCCTGCCTGGAGCTCTTCCAATCCAATCAGAGGAGAGAACCGAAGAGAGCTTGTACATCTGATTAAAAAAAATCACACCTGTGTGAAGTGAGGGGCGCTCTTATCATCTTACAACATCGAGGACAAAACAAACATGGACAAAACAAACATTATACTCTGTTCATTGTCAATGGCGTTTTTAATGTTTGTCTAAGGAAAAACAAATATTAAACCTGTATAGGCTCCCCTCAAAAATAGCAGATGTACAAGCCTTGTAAATCTTCTATTTTTGAATAGCCAACGCAAGAAAACAAAAATAAATGACACAGATGTTTTCCCGGTTTTAATGGGTTAACAAACACTCTATAGCAGTGATTACTGTACTGCACTCAGAGCTTCAACTTTTTAACACACACACAAAAAGCGGAAGAACAACTTTTTGTTTTAACCAAAGAAAATATCACGTAAACAACTTTTTACAACCGGATTGCGGCTTTAAATGTGTTCCTTCACTGTGACCCTGTCAGAACACGTTACTGTAGTGTCGGTGTGACAGCTGTGGGACCTGTTCTACTGACTACTATGACATCATGTTCACTGGACAAAGAAAATACATTGTTTCACACATTTCCCCGTTTCCGCTCAAAGTTGTTTTCCTGGGATTAACCCCTGTCCTCAACCACACCTGCTGCTAACGCCAGCCGGTAATTACTGCTGTTGCTTCATCTATGAATGAATCAGCGCCACTACAGTTGTATCCAGCCGTGGATTTGCTGTGTGTGTGTGTGTGTGTGTGTGTGTGTGTGTGTGTGTGTGTGTGTGTGTGTGTGTGTGGGACGGGACGGGACGGGGGGGGGGTTGTGTGGCGGAGTGTCAACTAGGCTACAACTAGGCTTTGGGTCCCTATTCAGACGGCCTTTGCAGTCAGTGAGAAAACGCTAATGTTACTGCCGCCGAATTAGTAAAATCTTTCCCAGAAACAGACTGTATCAAATATGAGTGACTACTGTAAACGAGACAGAGCCACCTCACTAACAATATCGCCAGGATAATGTGTTGATTTTTGGAGCACAATGCTTTGAGACCATTTTAAGATGACCCAATATTATTCTCCACAGAGACATTACTTCCATGAACCAGGGAATGAAAAAGTGAGGTCTTTGGTACTCTATTGGCAATCGATAATTCAATTCTGAAATATAGTCAAATACATACAAATTGTGCGTGAAATTTGTTAAATTAATTTGGGACATTCTAAGATAAGCCATAAAAACAAGTTAGATCTTGTACTTATCTTTTCTATCTACCGTATTTCTATTTATTCTATTGATATTAGAACTGGTGTCAGGTGTCTGGTTGTTTATATCAAGTCAATAATAAATGAAAATGTTACCCCCTCTGTTTTATCTTTTTTCTATTCCAAATGTGTTTTAATGTTTTAATGTGTTTGTAGCTAACCGAGAAATCTCTTGGCTAGAATGTATGTCCAAAACCGTTACATTTTGATTAAAAAAAAAAGCTTTAAAGACTTCAGCTTGAAGATCTGCAATTTTCACTACTTGTGTGCCATACTCTTGTATGAAGAAGTAGGGCATTCATTTATGAGAAGAAAAAAAACATAACACATCAGAAATATGGAGATACAAGGTTTCTGCCATGATAGTAACAATTTGCAGGTAGAGTCTTGGGTTACACGTTGTGGACGTGAAGGAGCATGAAGAGTGTGTTACATCAGCGCTGCATGGAGAGCCATGCAGGGTAAAGAGGATTACACACAGATTATAGTGCGTCTGGGTGACTGACTGTCAGGCTGTTAAATGCTGGACTTGCTGATAGACGGGTAGACGATGAAAGCACAAATATGACGATGATTCATTGAGTTCACATCGTCTTTTAGTGGCCTCTGTTCGTTTTCCTTCCCATGGAGGATTTGATGGAGGACAGGGGGGTGGGGGGATCAAACCGTTAACAACCGCGTGAAAGCTCAGTAAAGCAGTTTCTCTCAAGCTTGTTCATGTCAAGAACACAAATTAATGTGCAGTTGCGGGAGCCTTTGGTGTGTCGCCCAGGTGCCGCCTAAACCCTAACCTTTAATTTAAAAAAAAAACTATGCCAAAAACTACCCTTAATCCTAACCCTAACCTGACAAACACAATGCCTAACCTTAACCCATACCTCACAAGCACTATGTCTAACCTTAACCCAGACCTCACAAGCACTATGTGCATAACCTTAACCCAGACCTCACAAGCACTATGTGCATAACCTTAACCCAGACCTCACAAGCACTATGCGCAAAAACCTTAACCCAGACCTCACAAGCACTATGTGCATAACCTTAACCCAGACCTCACAAGCACTATGCCTAACCTTAACCCAGAGCTCACAAGCATAGAAGGAAGCATGAGGTCAGTCCGCTGCCCCCCTAGGTTGGCAGATTACATTGGATAATTGACACTGGGTTGCAAAAACGTGGGATGAAACTATGCGTAGCCCTAACTTTGACCGTAAACCTAACCTCACAGAAATTATGCGTAGACCTGGTGTTGTACTTGAGTCCACCTAAAGCGAGTCCAGGTCAAGTCCGAGGGGTTTGAGTCCGAGTCGACACCGACGGGAGGTGAGACCGAGTCGAGACTGAGACCGAGTCGAGACTGAGACCAGATTTTTATTGTTCTCATTTGATAGGGACAGAAAACACTGGGAGAGCAGGCAGGCACGTCAGCTGCGCTACATTACCTAAGAAGAAAACGTATGTGTCTAAATGCCAGACAGCTCTCTTATGAAGTTAATGTTAGTGTAAAGCTTGTAACACGTTGTGAGTAGGTTGGGATCCTTTCAGGGTTTCCCAATAGGCGGCCCACGGGTCATTTACGGCCCGCAAGGACCAACTGTCCGGCCCGCACCAACCCCTGTCAAAAAGTGAAAGTTACAGGTATGGTGTGTGTGATATGAAATGTGATCTTACCATAATCACAATCAATCTTAATCATATTCCATCGTATTCAAAGGATTTGTAGGTGTGTGTGTGTGTGTGTGTGTGTGTGTGTGTGTGTGTGTGTGTGTGTGTGTGCGTCCGTCCATGTCCAGCTGGCCAAAACTACTGTAGCTGCTGTAATACAGATGCATAGTTTTCATAATAAATGGTTGGTTGATTCTCAACTTATTTTGTTTCAACTTTCAAGAGTGCATTTTTGTCTCCACCAGGCCGAAGGCATGGGGAGAGAGTATGTTTTGCACTCCGTCCGTCCGGTTGTGTGTCCGTCCCTCCGTCCGTCCGTCTGTGGACAGCTAATCTCCGGCACCGTTGGCTTGATCGCAGCCATACTCTGCACACACACTCCCTGAATGCCACAACTGAACCTCTGCCCCAAGGTTTACACATTGGCCTCTTATAGCACCACCAGGAGGCCGTTTTGTGCAGAACAATTTTTTGGATAGTACACCTACAGATTTTGTCCAAACATCACGCAAATTGGTACACAGTCTCTCTAGAGCCATTCAACAAAACGGGTCTTTCAGGACTCCATCCTGATTGGCTAATATTTGGCTTCCAAAGTTCGCAGGAGTGCTCAGTTTCAAACTAAATGCTGCAAATCATGAACACATTGTGTGATTTCCGTGAAATTGTGCACGCACATTCCCACTAGGCCGAGGAAGAAATGCCACTGGAACATTTTCAACTCAGCCTCATGGTGGCGCTATAACTGGCCGATTAGTGTTTTTACCTCTAACTTCACGGATCTGTGTAAAACTTTGTATGCACACTCCCTAGAGGCCAAGGAAAAACCTTTGCCTGGAATTTTTCACATCTGCTCTTTATAGCGCCACCAGGAGGCCGACATATGTAAAACACATTCTCTAATATTACTCCTTCAGATTTTATCCAAATTTCACGCAAATCGGTACAAATGCTCTGCATAGTCATGTGATCAAGACAGGTTTGTTTGATTTCTCATAATCCATCCTGATTGGCTACGATTGGCTTCTAAAGTTTTCAGGAGTAGCCAGAGTAGTCCGCTTAGTTTGTACCCATTTTGTACAAATCACCACAAGTCCTCAACGCAGCGTCCGATTGCGGTGAAACTGTGCATGCATATTCCCACTAGGCTGAGGAAGAAATACCACTTGACAGTTTTCAAACCAGCGTCATGGTGGCGCTACAACAGGCCAAGTTTTCACACACACACACACACACACACACACACACACACACACACACACACACACACACACACACACACACACACACACACACACACACACACACACACACACACACACACACACACACACACACACACACACACACACACACACACACACACATTTTGCCAAACATCACACACACTCCTATCCTCCCTGTGCCCAGAAGGGCACAGGGTTTCCTTATGTGACCCTCAACACAGGATTTAAGAATCCCAGGGGTAAATTAGTAGTACCACAACCAATGGCAGCAACAACACTCTCACTCGAGTAGTATAGTGGGAACGACCTGTAAGGGTCCATTTGGTTCCATTTGTAGACTCTCAGAGTTATGCCTTATGTCCTTGAAGATAAAACGTATGAGAACCACTGTATTGAAAGTGTATAGCCGACTTGAATCCACATACTGCACCAACAGTGTGCTAAAACCTGGTTCCAGAAACGGTTCCAAAATGTGATGGAACCAATTTCAGTCACTCAATGTTGGATCCAGTTCCCACCCAAAGGAACTCACTCCTAGCTCAGAGCTGCCCCCACCCTCACCACGTTTAAAATCACACACAAAACCCACCTTTTCAAACACGGATTCCCTACCTAATTAAAATCCCCCTTTTCTAGCTTCTATAGTTTGTTTTCTCTCCTAAAAACAAAGTTGTAAAGCGACTTATAAAGTGAGCATATAAATTGGATGTATTACTATTATTATTAATATTATTCCTCCAGTTCCGGATCCAAACCATATAAGTTGGGGTTATTTTCGCTGTTGTGACGTTGGGTTTTGTCCATAAATATGGTCTCACCTGGCTTGACGGTTCGCTGCTGATGGACTCTGTTTTGCATTCGGCGAGGCGACCGTGAGACCTGTTGGGCAAGGTGGCCATGCCTCCGTTATGAAGGTGGTGATGATGATGATGATGATGATGAGGGGGAGGAGTAGCAGCTTTCACACGAGGTGCTGATGCTGCGGCGTGTGGAAGGAGCCTGCAGCTAGGCTCCTCCTCCTCCGGAGGCGGGCCATTCTCCACGTCCATGGACACAGAGGGAGAACCGTCACCTATAGGATAGTCACCATACTTGATGAGTTGTTATATAAAGAATGGCATATAACGATTTAATTGGGCATGAGACTTTTAGGATTTGTAAAAAATAAATAAAAGAATGCCTGGGGAAAATATTACTAAAAATAGTAATAACTTAAATACACAAAGATTACTACACACCCATGTACCATGGTCAAAATAGGCCATAAACATGATTTTATACTTTCAAAATGTTTTTAAAAAGTGGTGCAACTCCGTGTGGGCGTCCCCGGGGGGTCCCTGGAACATCCAGACCCACAGGAACGCGCCCAGGGGGGCGGGCTGGTTCCGGCGGTCCGCCCCGCGTCCGAAACGGTTGAGAAATGACAGAGTTACCGTGGGGTGGTCCCCAGGGGGTCCCTCTACTGTACTGTACTGTACTGTACTGTCACACCCGAAATCATCAATCAGCCGAAGTACAGTGAATATGTGTGTGTGTGTGTGTTAGGCTGCGCAACAGTGACACTTGGTTGTGAAAACCAACCAAACGCTATTTTCGTGCTCGGACAGACCCAGCCAGCCACCCACCCACAGACACACAAAGCTCCTTAATGAAGTGGTTGCACCACTTAAAAACCCTGCGGAAATAGCCTCTCATAACACGTCACATGGCAAATTTGGCAATGCGTTGTGAACTTGTGGATCTTTGAAAATATATGAAAATATTTTCATGAATAAAAATGGAAATTAATCAAATGGTTATGCAAGAAAACAATCTGCAATTATGGCAAATAATTGTGATTATTATGATATCATCTCAAATGATATGAGGAGGAAACCTCATATATCCAAAACTGTTTCAGGATTCAAACAGCAACTACAGTATGATCAAGTAAGCCGTTAATTTACAGGAAAAAACACAGAAAGTTAGAATATGGATATAGGCGGTTTCTGCCCGACAGCAACGTGATGCAAGATTATCTCAAATATCAGGCCTACCGTCAACGTGGCAACCATTCTCCAGGTCCGAGTCGCGGCTTCCGTCTTTGCTGACCTTGCTGTCTTGGTTCAGCGACGATCGCGAGATCACGCCGAACTTGCGCGTGCGCTTGTTGCCATTCTGCAGCGGACTGCCGGGCGGCTCCGTGTTGTTCCTGCGTTGCTCGCCTGCCTGGCCGCCGCCCGACGTGATCCCACCTCCGATGGCAGCAGAGGGGGCGGAGTTTCCGTTGCACGGAGGAGGAAGAGGGGCTTTTCGCTTGATCCGCCGCAGCATGATCAGATAGATGCATCCGCCATTCCAGCACTGGTCGGCCAGGTAACTGCAGAGAGACAAAATACAAGGACAAGAATTGGCCCATTAGGACCTGAGGCTGATTCTACAAATGCCTTCTAAATCAGTAATTATCACACTTTTTCCCGCCAAGAACCTCCAAATTGATATATATATTATAGCTGTGTCGTTACGGACCCCCCATCTGAAAATGTTTTGTGGCATGGACCCCCAGAAGATCTTGAAATAAATAAATAAAAAATAAATAAAACACTTTCAAGATTTTTCAAAATGTTCAAAAAATGTACAAGCATGCTTTGTGCCACGCTGTGAGCTTTCTGCTATTTTTGAGAACCACTCTTCTAAATGATTGTGTAGTTTTGGCTGCACAAAGCTCCTAATGCATGTGTGTGTGTGTGTGTGTGTGTGTGTGTGTGTGTGTGTGTGTGTGTGTGTGTGTGTGTGTGTGTGTGTGTGTGTGTGTGTGTGTGTCTCTCAAAGAATTGGACAATCTCCTCTCGCAATGGGTTTACTTAACGAAACAAACCATTATCTTGCAATTCCTTAAGCAGGCATAGAAAAAAGGCCCTTTGTATTGAATACTATATCTCAGACAAAACATAACCTGACAAATTGCTCCTACACTGTGCAATATCTCAACTGTGTTACATTATTTACACTGGAACAAAACACATCCTATTTCCTGTTGTGTTCAATGTCCCATTTTTATTATTCTTTTTGCTTTTTCCCAAGCCATTTATCTGTTCCCTGTTAAGCCAACAATTTACTAGTGAGTTTCACCTGGCTGCATAAGCGTGGCACGCTGAGCTCTGGGCAGCATTTCATAACATCCTGCAAAAAAGCTGTAAAATGCTTTTGGCTGTGATTCTGAACAGAATGTGCCTACACAAGTACATTTTGAAGCTACAAATTAACCTTATGAGCTTTTTTTTCTTTTTGTATTATGAGCCAAACTAAATTTGGGTTAATCATCATCATTGTGAAATGCAAAGTTCAAACTCATTTCCAGCCTTGCTGGCAGTCAAAAAAAAGGGGGGGGGGGGGAAGAAGAAGATTGGGGATATTGCATCTAAATGGACTCGGGATTTAGGGATAGCACCGTTGTTATGGTTTGCGTAATATTGTTGCCGGGTGGAAACTTTTCAGGAAAGAAAAACAAAAAAAGGAAAAAAAAAGAAAAAAGAACAGTGCAGCACAAAGTGGCGGACTGGGAGCTTGTAGACCTGCTACTTTGGAGAACTACTGTTCTATCTAGACCACTGTTCCTAAGATTTTTCTGAAAAACAAATGTTGCTATAATATACAGCTAACATCAAAAAGGACACATAGGCCTATATGCTTCATGTGTTTAATGGGTTAAAATGCTAGGCTACCTCCCAACTTCCCAGTTTGGGAAAACAATGCTCCACACATGAAAGCAAATGCCACTGAAAGCCATCAACATTATGACGCCACATCATGTGCAGTCAGTCATACCTCACCATAAAGCCAGAGAGTTCCATAAATGCAGGAGACAGCCAGTAACTAGTAGGCTGAACATGAGGAGAAAGACACAAACCTTGAACTCTGCTTGGGGACAAGAGAGCCTTTCTGGGAGTCACATGGTTTTAACAATACAAGTATGGTCTCTAGGGTGCAACAGTTAATCCAACAAATAGCCAAATATGAAAAAAGAATAATCAACAATTTAATAATCAACCTATTTCATAATCGATCCCTATTTTGTCAATATTCAATTCATCTGAAAAGTAATCAACAGCATAATCGATAGGGAAATAAACGATAGTTGCATCCAAATTGATTTTACTGGACCCAACAACTGAAAAACTTGTGACTATATATAATGAGTGTGAGGCTACAGCTATATTTTCCTGGGGACCCTGTGGAATCCCGCTCCCCGGACCCCACTTTGAGAACCACTGCACTAGCTTACTATCCCCTGTCCCAGTGCGCTCCTCCCGCCATGCTCTCCACTCCACAGTGGTACATGCATTGTTATTGTCTACAGTTTGTGAGGCCTTTAGCCCCTGGAACAAAGAGCCATGGACATCGTATTGTTGTGTCCCGCCATGTCGGTGTGTCACCATGCTGATGCAACCCCAACCTACAAAACATTCTGCTTACCTTCCCAAACGGGAGGAAAAGACAATAGGCTCGACTAGCCCGAAAATTGACGACACACACACACACACACACACACACACACACACACACACACACACACACACACACACACACACACACACACACACACACACACACACACACACACACACACACACACACACACACACACACACACACACACACACACACACACACACACACACACACACACACACACACACACACACACACACACACACACACACACACACACACAGGGTCATCAATGTGTCCGTGGCAAAGACTTGGTCTTGTCTGTGGCAAAGTTTTGATTTTCTTTTTCACACACCATTATTAATGTTCTTATTTTGATCATAAGAGCCATGTACTGAATGTCAAGTCTCCAGGTTTTCTTCATATATATTCTTCAATATGTATGAGACTGTTTTACTATGACGCGTCGCTAGGGCATATTAGGAGTCCACTAGTTCACAAATGTTTTATTTGCAAGGACCCCCTTAACTCTGAGATTGTACAACGGATCCATTTGGTTCCATTTGAACATTCTCAGAGTTACGGCAATGACCCCGGCCCTGACACACGCACATGCACACTCTTCTGGTTACCATTTGAAGCACCAAAGGGACAGCTGTCAAAACATCACATTCTGCATATTGCAGACATTAATGTAGTATATTGATGTATTATTATTGCATGATTTCACAGCACAGGGGCCATGGCATACTAGAGATTGCATGCAGATCAGCTGAATTGGTCCAATGCTGGTGTGGTATTGCATGACAAGAGAAGCCTTTTACCCCCAGGTGGTGTCGTTTAGCCTGCTTTGGTACCACACACAAGATATGCCTGAGACTAGTGTTTATTAGAAGGTTTGGCTCAAGTAGAGGCTGCCATTGAAGACCATGTCTCTGCTTGTTCCTTCACGTCTATTAAAGACATGCCCCCCCCAAAAAACATAACAATCACCAGGACCATTTGAGGCCACAGTCCCATCACTCGCATTCCAAACCTTTCAAAAGGCAGACAGTCAGTGCAGGGCTGGGAGCCTGACGTCATGGCTAAATTACTGGGCAAAGTATTCCATTCATTGAAACACTAAAGACAAGTTCTAAAGGCTTGTACTTTGTTGCACATACCTGTATCCCGCGGCCAAAAACAGCCGATCTCCAAGCTCACAGATCGTCGTGGCCGTACGACGGTGTCGCAGACTCTGTTTAATTCATTCATTAATTATTTATGAATGGCACATTTCCAATCGTATGTCCACAGTGTAAAGAAAAGAATAATGGAAATACTCAAGTAATGTAAACATACTTCAGTATTATATTAAGCGCAGTACTTAAGTAAATGTACTTAACACCACTGGAAATAAAGCCACCTTAGCCTAAGTCTTAGAGGTCTTGAAGTGGTTAAACATTTCACAGTGGGGCACAGACAGCAGCCATTCAGGATAGATGGAGGCATATAGGGAGCATTCCTGCAGGACAGATAAGTTGTTTGTAAACGTTCCAGACACTATCTGGCATCAAGAGCACGTTCCTGTCTCATTACGGGACACGTTTGAATACTCTGATGACCCGTCAGATGCTATCTAACAGTCCGACTGAAACGAACTCCATGACCACAGCCCGACCACCGCCACATTTTGGCACCCATCCACGTTTTGGAAGATCCTGCCTAGTCCGAGACCAATGTTTTGATTGCTATATTCTAAAAAAAATAAGAAGACGAAGAAGATAAAGACGAAGACGAAGAAAAGTGCAACATTTTATACTCGATTTGAGTTACTTTGATTTTATTCAAGAACTTTATATTCGAGAACATTAAACATTTAAGCAAAAACAAATTAATAAAACAAACAAACACTAGCACGTTTTTGATAGATAAAGAAAGCCCTATTCAAAAATGTTCGGAAATTGGCAGTCTACAAGTGCACAACGCATGGGATGCACACGCAGATTAGACACACCAACGGACCGACATGCGTAAACAACGGCCGGACACGCGCTGCTCCTGTGCTTGCGGTTAGGTTAGGGTTTGAGGTAGGTTGTCGGTCTAATGACAGTCGGACCAATAGTATGTCTAAACATACATGTACCCCAACGCATCATAATGTGACACATTGAGAATAATGACAGGCCCAAAATAGGAATGCCAGGTTGCAGGTGGTTAAAAATCAGGCCACATGGGCCACATGAAAACGTCTTCAAATGCAATTGAAAAGCAGGATTTGTTTTCCTGTAATATATATATATTGGCTGTTTCCATTTTTTTATTATTATTATTTATTTCAATACTGCTGCAATGTGGAGCCCCATAAGGGCATAAGGTGGAGTGTAGTGTGTGCATTGTGTATGTGAAATTGTACATTCACGCCTGTACAAATCAGCCAAACATGCCGCTACACACATTTGCACCGTCTGAACAGATATGCATGCTGCTGTGGTCTATCAATCATTATCATCATAATATAAAGCTGTCACTGTCTGCTGCATTTCACAAATAATGTCCAATGAATAAATCACTGTTGTTGTTGCTATGCCCAAGAGCACATTTTTGTCTCATGCATTAGACTAGGCTGTTTATCCTCTATCACTGTTCCAACATCATCTAAAGAAAATATGTTTTTTTTATACCGGTAGTTTAAAATCACCCTGAATAGGACAGGTAATTATAGAAGCGTACTGTATAACTGTGGATATTCCCTTTGGGGAAAACAAATTGAAAAAGAAACACGTTTGTCAGCGAGCCTTCATGTTAGCCTGGTTTATATTTAGTCGTCCGACTAAATCAACAGTATGTATATATTGTGACATTGCTGCTTTCACCTAAAGGTAGGGTAAGATTTTGCCTGATGAAGAGCCGAGAGAGGCTCGAAACGTCACGTCCATCCATGGTGTCGTAAAGGAACCGTAAACTTTTTCAGGGTTAGGGTTGTGTGCGGACCTTATCTTTCTTTTAGGGTAAGATTTTAACTAAGCTTTTGAAGACCCCATTCTCTAGCAATGATTAGTGCTTTAACCTTTTAACAAAAAAAAACATTTGTGTTAAGCAACAAATGTCACTTACCCAACCTTTACGTATGTCACTTACCCAACCTTTACGTAACACATCTACTTATTCTGCCCCATGTGTTATTTCCCTGTGGTATTTATCGGGATTAATCCATTGAGACCTGGAACGCATCCATGTCACGTTAGCGTTTAACCACATTAACCATTAACCCATTTTGGGGCGGGAACCCGTTTTGGTGTTTTAAACATTGTTATAATTTAGCTATTGAAAAATAGCAGATCTACAAGCTCATAGCGCGCCACCGAGTGGCGCGCTATGAACTTGTAGGTCTGCTATTTTTGAAAAATCGTTAAAATGTGCCTCAAATCTTTCCGAAAATTGTCATGATTTAGAAAACTTTTTTTTTTTTATTTCGATGTCAGGCCTGAATGGGTTAAGCAAGAGTTGGGTGGAGGGGGGGAAAAAAGAAAAGGCACACTGCATATGTTACAACCTAGATAAGTGTGGTTATGTTTGTATGTCTCCTCCTACGCCCTCTGAGGAATACTGGTAGCTTCTGTGAGGAGACCACAGAAATGCAGGACCATTACATCATTCACAGAGATGTTCCCGATTGGAACTTCACTAGTCCCAAAGCAGCATGTCTGTTGTCATGTCTGCTTATCCATAGCGCCTTTTGGTCTTATTTTTCTGTAAACATTGGTAGTTGCCATGTCCACCAAATATGTATTTGGCCAGGTACGTTTGTGTGTGTGATGATCATGAGACCTATTCGCTTCTTTGGGGCTTGTTTTCGTAGACCTGGACGCTTGTTCCTCTCGCAAAAACAAAACGCCACAAAGCAGCATAACATTTGTGGCTGCTGCAAGTGGCTTTTAAAACCTTGTTCTAAGACATAAGACTTTATTTACTCTACTCTTTACTCTATTATGCTGGATATTAAAGATTTATCGGACAAGTTTTATTCTAGTAACACAATTACAATTGAGGCATTAAGCCGACACAAGTCCTAACGACTTAGAAAAGTCCAAGGTACGAGCAAATGCCAGGAATATTTGCAATATTTGCAAGAAACAGGGAGAACTGCTGTGTACAATTGAGGCATTTACACTAAGCAGACATTCTTCAGCAGGACTTGCAAAGTGCAAAGTTCAGAGGTCACTTCAATACAGCACAAATGAGACAATTACGTGCTACAAATTGCAAAGGTTATGGCTAAGCAACATTCCTACCACTAGACAGACGAAGCAAGTGCACCAAGGATTTTCATCGGCTCATGATACTGACAAGCATGAGCTGATGAAATACAAACCTGCCTATGAAGCTACTGTAGGTAGTAGGTATGGTCTAGTTCAGGGATCTTCAACAGGGGGTCTGGGACCCTCAGAGTCACTACAAATCTGTGTGTGACAGAAACCTTTCTTCTTACATTAACCACAGCCTCCCTATTCTGAGGGGAACCATTAGCCGAAAAATGCAGATCTACAAGCTCACAGCTTTCACCGTTTCCGCTTCCGCCAAACAAGCTCAGGAAATGATCCGGGAGTAAAGCGGATGTTAATTTATTATTCGAACGGAAATGACAAACAGAGGACATCTTCTGGAATCTGCATTCAGGTCAGTGTAGTGTCATTCAGACCCATTCAGAGCTTGTGGAATAGTTGTCTGGCTACGCGAGAGACTAGGTATGGTCAGACAGGCAATGGTGACAGGTCTACTTGTGAAAATAAGAATTAAATCAAAGTTGTGTGGATGTGAGCTATGGATCCCTAGTGTATTGTCAGACACCCTGAAGACCAAACTCAGAGGAAGATCAGGCATGACCTCAGCAAGCACTCACAACACATACTGTGACTACAGTAGTATCCAGCTGTTGTAAAACGTAACCGGGCAAACGAATGCTTGAAGCAAGTCCTGCATCACTCTGCTTAATTCTCCTCACACAAACCTAGGGTTTGTCTAAATCGCTTGGTCTTCAACTAGCCTAAATTCTCACAGGACCCTACAAACCCTCCTGCATGCTCAGATCAGCCAATCTGAGGTGTTTAATGACTTTTCTATTCCATATCGCTACACTTGGTCTATCGAAAAATGTATGTATTCTCCGTGTTCATGTCAAGGTGCATGTTTGTACATAATGTGTTCAAATATGCCAGAGAATCACTGTTTATGTTATATCTATAATAATAATAATTATGATTCCCTTAAAAAACCTGCTCTATCTATTCTACATGTTTCACACAGATGTTTTTGCTAAATAGTTACTGTATCGATTTTATCAGCAGCATTAACCAATATCGTCCATGTAGCATCATCCATGTAGCGTCAACCATGTATCGTATCGCTGTTAAAATCAAGGTCAAGGTAAACTTTATTGTCCACAAGGGAAATTTGTCTTGGGCTTTCACCCCAGCTACAGCCACACATAAAACAGCAATGACAAACAAAAATACATTACAGAGGAAGACACAACATTACACAATTGCACACATGATGTGGATAATCTAACCTCACACAGTTACCGCTGTTTCAGAGCCTCGTTCAGAGCCTGTAATGTACTGTTACACCCCTATTCTCCACACACACACACACACACACACACACACACACACACACACACACACACACACACACACACACACACACACACACACACACACACACACACACACACACACACACACACACACACACACACACACACACACACACACACACACACACACACACACACACACACACACACACAGGGATTAAAGAAAAAAAACAACCATAAGTGCCAGATTAGCATGAAGTTTGCACTTCAGCAGCCAAAATGTGCTTTGTCAGCCCTGCACATACTTTAGCACTTTGGATGGCTGCAACACTGTTTAATGGTTTCTGTCTGTCTGTGTGCGTGCGTGCGTGCGTGCGTGCGTGCGTGCGTGCGTGCGTGCGTGCGTGCCGGGGCAGTGGGTACAGCAACTTGGAAAAACAAGCTTTCTTCTAAGATTCAAGGTGTGGTGATTTATAGTCCTGACACAGTTATTACATAATCGCCTGGTTGCGATTACTTGAGCTAATCACAATTGTTGTTTTTTTGCATGATTGTTACTAGAATCGCGTCCCATTCACTCAGCTGCATATAAAAACAGCTGGATGAAATTCAAATAAATGTTTTTTATGTTAATTATTTTATCCATGTTGATGTCCATTTCTCTTTAAACCTCCATCCATCTGACCTCCCTATTTTGGGCTTTAGGGCAAAACACATGCATTGTGAGCACGTAGATTAGCAACATACAAAAACACACATGGTTGTAGGGTTAAACTCTTCCATAGTGCAAGGGTTCCCAAACTTGTCAGGCTGCGACCCGGGACCCCCCACCCTGACAAGCACTAGGAATTTGGAGGAATTTGCAAGTTTGACGTGGTTCCACCGATTGGTATCGTTTGCCTCTCTTTTTTTACGTAATATTTGACAATTTGGCCAATTTGGCATGAGTGAGAAAACAATATTGCATGCACATTAACACCTGGGGGACCCTCCCAAAATAATCTGGAGACCCGCCTGGGAGTCCCGACCCCCAGTTTGGGAACCACTGCCATAGTGGAGAGTTTAATGCTCTTCAATTAAACAACATAATAGCTCGTTAACATTTAAACCTGGGCAGCAGGAAGCCGCAAGTCCAACCCACAGAATTAGAGAAATCTGAGCTGTACAGCAAAGAGAAAAACACACAGAATGCGTGCCTCTGCATTTGATATCCCTCTCTCTGGTCATTCATTTTTATGTCAGGTGGGGATATGTATTATGCGCTTCTGGTCAAATGGTTTAGACTAGTCATTGGTTAGACCAGTCATTCGTCCTACAACTACAACCCCACCCACTTAGGGTGAAAGTACTGCACCCATCTCAAACTCTCACCCTAACCCTAACCTCCCACTGGGCAGCACACCTAAACCTAACCTTAACCCATGTCTAACCAATGACTAGTCTAAACTAAGTATGCACCCCGTGTTTTCTTTTGTTATTGATAATACCTATAGGAAGGAAGGAAGGCAGGCAGGAAGGCAGGAAGGCGATAGATAGATAGATAGATAGATAGATAGATAGATAGATAGATAGATAGATAGATAGATAGATAGATAAAAAAAAGATTGAGATTTGTTTTTGTAGGTATGTTTCCTGAATAGCAGTGCAGCACTCACTCAGACACACACACATTCTTGGGTCAGGAAGCAGACATTCCAGAGGTGTCTCCCCCTAGAAGAGGAAAAGCTAAACATCTGTGTTGATGTGTTGGAGAGCGTCTGGGTCCAGATGCCTGACCATTACCAAGAACCTCTCCAGAACACCACCCACCACACCTGTGTTTTGACCCATTTTTAGTCCTGTCACGATTACAAAAGTTTAAGTTGACACAACTTGACAGTGAACTGTCATGAAAATAATTGTATTGTGTTTCTGTCGCTGAAAACTGGAGCATAATAAAAGTTACATTTCTGTTTCACTTTTAGGCTTCACAATGAAAAATTGCACAGGGCAGATAACCACTTTATCCATTTGTATGTTGCCAATCAACAATATTTGAAAAAATGATCGAATATATTTTGGAAAATGTTTAAACATTTGGGTGTCCCTGGCACAAAACAATTTCAGGTGGGGGTGCGGCGTCCAATAACGTATCAAGTTTGGGTTCCTGGACATGGAAAATGTTTGAGAGCCACTGGGTTAAACATCGGAACACATAACTGCTGATTGATGCCATCAGAAAAGTCAAGTCATGGCTGATATATGGGCCAGACAGATCTATGGGGCAGGACGTCATCTGTTCTGCACACACTGAGCAGGCTGTCAGCCTGCCAGCTGGAACATACTTTCACACAGCACACAGCTTACACAGCTACTAGTAGACTGGGTTGGGATGGAGTTGCTTTGCAGGCTGCTGATCCGGTCTAGATCTAGACTCTAGAGCGTATATGGAAATTATAAACACTTGTCTGTAAGTTTTTTCAGTAACCGATAATGCGTTTCTACAACCGGCCCCGCTGGTGGGCCGTGAGGACATTGCAAGTGGGCCCGGCCCCCCAAATAACTTGCAAAACACTATGACACAGCAGGCTGTCGTGTTACGTCGTGTTAAGTTGGCTATTTTCACTTTTTCACACACTCACACACCTTGGCTTCAGGCCGCTTCAGACAAATGCTTAAAAAACTACTTCACAGATTTTCAACCGTATCTATAGCTCATATAATTGGTCCTCACCTAATGCTCATTATAAGATGGCACCATTTATGTCTACTCACTCAGTGTGGACAAAAACATGCCTATAGTGCCAGGCAGGTTTGTTCATTTCAAAGGAGTTTTTAAACTTCCATAAAGTCCATAGACTTGGCTGGCATGAAATCACATAACCCGAAACAAACATTAAAAGTCCATAGACTTTGCTATAGCCTATGATGTAATTTTCGGAAAGCCATGCTAGGCTAGCGCCCCTCAAAGAAAATGTTTGTCTGTTTGTCTCGTCAAAGCTGGCATTTCTTCACAGTACACTGGGCAGACAAACTTGTTTTTATCGATTACACACCCCATGGAGCCTTGAATTCATGGAGATCGTTTGTTTGTGTCGCATTCCTAAGCCAGTAATTTGATGACCATGTCATCGGTCAATATTTCTGGTCTAGAAGGGCGGTCTGCCGGCGAAAACAGCCGGTGGAATCCATTTGGTTCAATCTGATTAGCATGTGTTTATGAGTAGAACATTAGAGTCAATTTAACACAAAAACTGCTCGTGCCGGAACGTTCCGCCAATTAGAATCCAACCGGCAACTGCTCCTGGCGGAATCATATAAGCTTTATTATTGATATCAAACGGGATCGCTGATTTATTTTTTCTGGACCGGTGTCGCACGTGCGCACTGCCGTTCACTTCTTGTATACAGGATGACTAAAAAGCTGAATAACTCTAAATCTATGGCGCTCTCCATGGTTTTGACCAAACGCACAATGTTCAGAGGTCTTTTCTGATTATGCCGGAAAGTTCCCGATTGGAACATTAGCGTTTTCTAGAGCAAGGATGGCCCCATTTTAGCTCGCTAGCATTGACGCTAAATATTTAGCATCTAAAATTGACGCCACAAATGGACGTGTATCACACTAAAACCATCCGGGTCGGCAGTCAAGCGCTGGCTCTTGCGTCCACCAGGTTTGGTGGCAGAGATAGTTCATTTAATCGCAGACATTGTGAACCATGTTGTAAACCCTACTGTATATACTTAGTTGGCCGGCGGGGTCTCCCAGGGCTCTATATTAGACACCACCCTTCATTTCATTGTCAAAGTATTTGCATACTCTGTGCAGTGACAATAAATTGAATCTAATATTAGGTTTCCGGCCTCTCCCCCAAAAGGCCTTGCCAAAAATAGCTGATCTACAAGCTCACGGTTGAAGTGGTGGTTGATGACAGAATATTCATAGAATACACACACAAAGAGCCCCCCCACCCCCCCACCCACACTGACCAACAAAGATTGTTGTGTGCTAAAGCTTGTGCGTGCGTGTGAGTGAGAGAGAGATTTGTGTCTATGTTGTAATAGAGGTTACAGCCTCCGCCTCCACACACGCACGCACGCACGCACGCACGCACCCCCCCCCCCCCCCCCCCCCCCCTCCCCTCTGGCCTAACTGGACTGGAATCAGAAGTTAACACTGCCTTCCTGTGACTGCATCCATTCCAGTGGTACAAAAAGCATTCATTCAAATATATCGTCTCTGTCAGGTGGAAACCTTGTATGTCTCAAACCGTTACATTTCAGGACATTTATATTCATAAAACCCACAGACACACTTAACCACTTTCAAAAAATGTTCAAGTATCGAAAATGGGTAATCTACATCATGTCACGAGGCATCACAATGTGGCACGTTGTTGGGTGTGTTTGTGTGCGTGCGACGTGCGTGCACGCCCACAAACAGGGACTGAACTCAAGTACAAAATGATCAATGTGACATGTACAGTACCTGCTAAAAGTACTCAAATTCTTCCAAAACATTGTCAAAAATCTTAGAAAAATAGCAGATCTACAAGCTCTGAGATTGTAGATCCTAGTGCAGAGCGAACTCAGTTATAGTTTGCCAAGTCTGGAGAGATTGAAGTCGTTAAAGCATTTTCAACTTTGTGCGAGGGGTTGTTTTACCCCAACTTTCGGCAGCTGTCACAGATTCCCCTAGGCCTAGGTCAGGGAAACTGAATTTCCATCTTTGTGATTGGTGTTACTACACACATTTACAAACACAAATGTATTGGTAGGAATTTATTCCCAGATTGGACATTGTTCTGATAATTATAATATTCCCTGATTTATTGGTCCTAATGCAGATGTCACCAGTTCGGTGTCTCAGAGGAGGGCTGTGGGCAGTTCAGAAACCTGCCTATACCGGTGACATCATCGGTAGGCTATAGGCAGTTTGGAAAGATTTGAAACTTGTGTTTCATTTTCTATTAGTTTGGAATCCCCATCAATGATGTCACTGGCAGGCAGGTTTCTGAACTGTCCACAACCCACCAAGGCCTTTTCCGCCAAAATAACTTTGGTTCTAGAACTGGTTCTGTTCTAGATTCTTGGAACCAATATTGGTGCTCTCACGGAACCGGTGGCCAATGTTTGGTTCCAGTTCCGAGGCAACTTTTAGGGTTCTGAACCAATTCATTTTCAGTGGAAACACTCAACTGGTTCAATATTAGGCAGGAAAAAATAACTGAACCGGTTCAACCACAGTGGAGAAGTGGCCCAATTGAGGAGACAAATGGTTCCATCTTATAATGAGCATTAGGTGAGGACCAATTATATGAAAATATAGTTGAACATGGGTAAGTAAAAGTAACATCACAATGTAGAAATGCTATTGTCCATTAGCAGCCAATACTTTTGTCGAAAATAGCAGATCTACAAGCTCAAATTGCTCGCTCAGAGACATGATGTGAGCTTGTAAATTTGCTATTTTCGGTCTAAATCTAAACCTCCCCGTTTAATCCGGTAGGCTATAGGCTGCAAGATCCCACGTGAGTCTGATAATTGGTTTTAATCACCTACCAGGATATGAAAGTATAGTCCAACTATCACCACCATGATGGCATATTACTCTAGTCCCCAAACAGCTCTAAAAATATGACACCATGATAATTTACATTATTCTTAGTTGGAGCTGTCCTTCCCCCTGCGTGCATGCTCTGCCACAGTCTGTCTAGTCAAATGCAGCTGCGTCAATAATATCAACATGGAACCGCAACGTGTTTGGTCGATTCCCACCTATTCCATTTTACATATATTTCCATGTGAATGAAAAAAATATATAATAAAAATAAAATAAAAAGAAGGATCTGAAATATTGTTTTTATAATGTCGTTGGTGGTGGGGACTAGTGGACGTATACGGCTGTCAGTCAGATGTTGTTAAACCCTCCTTGGTGAATATAATAATAGTTACATGCTACAATCTATTATAAAATGGATATAAAATGCAAATAATTGACATTATTTGTAGCCTACTATTGCCTATGCACAAAGACAAGTGATTAGTCCTAGTATTAACACTATTACACTAACAACTGCGTTAAGGTGAAACTAAGTTCGATCATTATTTGTCTAGCAGCATATGTACGTTTTTAGCCATTTACAATAATACTCCACTGCCAGGTTTCCTAAAATGACACCGTGTGGTGGTGGTGCTCTCACCCCGGCAGAGGGTCGCTGCTAGTCGGTCACACAGCGGCGGTAGCAGCGCGGTGGTGCGCGGTCCTCCGGTCCAGTGCTCCTCAGGTACCGATGCGGGGAGAAGTAACCGCATGTTTGCGTGACGCGCAGGACGCATCATGACAGCTCATCGTGAGGTTGACGTTTCCACACACAACAGCATGACGTTTTGTGTTGTTTGTTTTGTTTTTTAATTCACAGACTGACATGCTATTCTCGTCTCTCTCTCCCACCAAACCCTCCCTCCTCTCTCTACTTCAAACTGTCCCGCCCCTCCGTAGCTCTCGGAACTGTATTCCCAGCTATTCCTATGTGTATTACGGACTGCTAATTTGCGACGTCTAAACTGTTTTAAATTGTAACTTAACTTGTAACAACAATACATTTTTCTCTACTCACCGAAACAAAGTCATTTATGACGTTAGAAACATATTCTCCGCGGTGGGGAGCAACTCAGAACCCCACCTTGTGTAAAATCCACTTTTTTTCGGTCAGAAAATAAAATATGTAGGCCTACACCAGACGGAGATTATTTGATTAACTCAACGGTGCCACCTATAAGTGGTCAATGGCATTTTCTATTGTCCAGCTCAAGGACAATTAATTTAAGCGTGTTTCAATAATGTCCATGCGAATAGTAAGTTACAGACAGTTCTACAAGGCTGCTGTAAGGCTATAATGGCATTTTCAGCGTTTCACTGTGGCTGTTTGTAGACTATGTCAGCCATTATGTAATTTCCCCAAAACATTTCACACAGACTCGTCTAAGAATATAAAAAGATAACTGCACTTGTATGTTATTATTTTATGTGGATGTAGGTTCAGTAGAAAGCTGTCAACGGAATGAACGGTTTCAAACACGGTAATAAGGCGATGCCGCCATCTACTGGTGGATTGAATGGAGACGCTTGGGCAACAGGTCATGTTGATGAAAATCATTTAATTCAATATGAACTAATGTAATTATAAAAGAGTTAATGTTGTAGTTCAACATCGCTGAAAGAAAAGACTTATATAATGAATACAAAATAAATAAATAAATAAATAAAGAGGCTATTAGGCCTACCTACTGACGACATTAGTTGTGTCACTCAAGGTAGTAGGGCTGGGCGACATGTCTTTAAAACAATGTCACAATTATTTCAAACTTTTGCCTCAATTAATAAACAATTATATTTTATATTGCTATTTTATATTTGTTTTGTACTACGATTGCACAAGGAAATATTGTGTTATCAGTGATTGCTTCTAAATATCAGTTTTTACATTACTGTACTGTACTGTACTGTAATGTACTGTACTGTACTCATAAAAATGTACTGCTCACATACTGTAGGCTACTGTACTGTAGGCCTACTGTACTGTACAGTTTATGTGAAGCTGACAGCTTGGTGTGTATGGGCACTATGGGGTCAGATCATTATTTGGTTTGGTGAAGCTCGTGCGTGCGACCAACTGCGAGAAGTAATAACAGTATTAACAGCTCAACAAGCAGCGCTGGATCGTGCGTGCATGTGTGTCCAGCGTTGACGGGTCTCAACTCGCATGCACTATAGTTGTATTAATGAAATGAAAGTGTGTTCTCAGTTGCAGTGAGAGGCTGGGTCCAAACAGAGAGCCACACACAAGTCCACATTCTGCCTGATACTGAAATGTGGTGGTTGTATGTTTTTTTTTATGTTATTGCATTTACGTTAATGTCACTCGGTGACCCATTACTGTTTCGGCTCCTGTTGATGGCTGAGGAAGATTTTTTTTTTCTGAGCGAAGAGGAATAAAACGTTCAACTATTAGGAAGCTGTGTTTGTCCTTCCTTTACCCTGGGTGGTGATTGGTTGGTCACAGGTTGTGTGTAAAAACAACATTTAGAATTTGTCACACACATTTGTCTGTGTACGGAGATATTGATGACCCCTGGCCTATTGTGTTCATTTGGACGCTCGACAAAGTCAGATGCACCGCGGTGGATTCGAACCCACAACCTCCAAGTGGTGGGAAGGCACTTTTACCACTGCTCTGCCCGAGTCACCCTTCACTTGATATGTTGTTAAGTGACAAGGAAACCGTGAGCATGGTTCCTTATAAGGGAGGGATATTCCTACATACTGAGTGTGTATGCAATACCTCAGCCAGGCATACATTCCACACATTCCATTGGAAAGGGGGAAAAAAGAAAGCTTTAGCAGACCAGAAGTTCTCAACCTTTAAAATCTCCAACGTGTTGGCGGACCACCCATCTGACCACCCATCTGACTAATTAACACGTCAGCTGAATGGTGGCATGCAGAGGTTGAGACTTTGGCCTCTAATGTCATTCCAAGAGTGGGGTTCATTGGGCTGTTTTTCTTCCCCCTGCTGTGAGCACTTTCACTTTTCATGCTTGCACTGATAATAATAATTATTATTTCAAGATAATTTTTTCAGATTCAGTATACATGACACGAAGTGACGTTCTGTGAGCTTGTAGATCTGCTATTTTTTATATGCACCGTATAATATGTATTATATGGGGCGACTGTGGCTCAGGAGGTAGAGCAGGTCGTCCAATGATCCATGGGTCGGCGGTTCGAATCCCGGCTCCTCCTGTCTACATGTCGAAGTGTCCTTGGGCAAGACACTGAACCCCAAATTGCTCCTGATGTGCTGGTTGGTACCTTGCATGGCTTCCGCCGCAATCGGTGTATGAATGTGTGTGTGAATGGGTGAATGTAATGCACAATCTATGTAAAGCGCCTTGGATAAAGGCGCTATATAAATGCACCATTTACCATTTACCATTTATAAAACATGGTTAAAGTTGTTACAATGATTGTGATGGTGTAAGTACCCGGTCCCCCACCCCACTTACTTTCAGCAAATATCCATCTGGCCATTATTATTATTCATCTAGTCAACTCATTTATGCAATGTAAGATTCCCATTGTAATGTTTTCGGCTCGCACGGCGAAAAAATAGCAGATCTACAAACTTGCAACGTGTGAGCTTGTACATCTGCTATTTTCTGTGTGCTACACTATTCAAAGGACGAAGTGTAAACCAAGTTGAACTTGCCTGCCTCTATGCTACACAGCTACTGTAAACCAGCCCTGCCTCTATGCTACACAGCTACTGTAAACCAGCCCTGCCTCTATGCTACAGTTGGAGGCCATCGATATTGTCCTTTTCTTTTTGCTGAGGTTTGCGTGATCTGCGCAAAAGGACAGTTAACCCATTTTGGGCGGGAACCACTTTTGGTGTTTTAAACATTATGTTATAATTTAGCTATTGAAAAATAGCAGATCTACAAGCTCATAGCGCGCCACCGAGTGGCGCGCTACGAGCTTGTAGGTCTGCTATTTTTGAAAAATCGTGAAAATATTTATTTCAGAAAACTGGAGGATTTAGAAGGATTTTTTAAAATTTGAGGTCAGGCCTAAATGGGTCAAATGATAAGGGACAATATCGGTGGCACCCAACTGTACACAGCTACTGTAAACCGTTCTGCTAATTATCACAATAAGGGACATGCAGTGGTGGAAAAAGTACTCAAATGTACTTGAGTAAAAGTACAATATTTGCCTCTGAGATGTAGTGGAGTAGAAGTGAAAGTAGGCTACTGACAATTGGAAGTACTTCAGTAAAGTAAAAAATACCTCAAAATTACTTCCCACCACTGACACTTACACAACAAAACTCATCAAAGCACAATGTTCTTTCTCACAGGTAAACAGAACAGAAAGACATTTGTCCTGAACGTCTTACTTATTCCTTAGTTTTATTGCTGGATATCATACAAACTACATCTATGATTATTGCTACTTATCTCCAAGCCCCCTGATATTCCATATGTTGATCCTACCCCACCCGTCCTTCCTCTTCGATGTCTCCCTTTTGACTGATACCTGTCCATTCAAACTCTAGACGTGCCCGCCCCAAAGTCATTAGCGCAATCGCGTCCGGCAGCCGGTCCGAAAGCCGGCCCGAAAATTAAGGCCCAGGCCTAACTGGGCTGGTCCAAGGCCCTGCCTGGCCTTACTAATTAGCACACATTTTACGCCCTACCCGGCCCGAAAACGTCAATTTAAAAAAATGGATACCTGTACATTTAAACTCTAGATGGGCCTGCCCCAAAGTTATTTGTGCAGCTGCGCCTGGCAGCCTGCAAAAACTAGAGTTCTCAACAGGTCCGAAAATTAAGGCTCGGCCCTACCTGGGCCCTTATCAAACCCTGTACACTCAAGACACTGCTCCCACTGCTACCCTTAGATCTCCATATATGGAGCTGACCTGTTCTGACATTCCATATGTTGATCTGACCTCAACACACCCTGTACACTCAAGACACGCTCCATATACGGCCAGTGCACGCTTCTCGCCCTCAGGCATCTTACTGGTAATAATGTTGTGTGGTAGTCACACCAGGACTTGTCTCTGTCAACAAGCCCATTTTGTGCATATTGTAGTTATCATAACTACAGTGAGTTATTTTGTTAACTTGGTACATTTTAAAACAATCAGACAACAAGTGGAAGCAGAGTACAAAAATATACAAACAGAGTCAGTGTCAGGATTTATCCAGGAAATAAAACGTCTGGGTTTCCGAGGCTAGTGTCAGGCAGGCTGAGCACATTATTTGAGCTTAATAGGCAGTTTAATGTTTGTCCAGTAGAGGTCACTCAATTTCACTAATAATATCTGCAAATCTCTGCTATGCTGGAACATGCAGGCAGTGAACTACAAGTACTGAGAGATTGTTCACTTAAATAAAAGTATCAATACCACTGTGTAGAAAAAGTAAAAGGCCTGCATGTTGCCCTGTTTTTGTACTGTTGTTGTTGCTTTTTTTGTTGTTGATATTTTAGTATTTCTTTGTGTACAGCACTTTGTTTCAACTTTTGTTGTATAAAAATGTGCTTTATAAATAAAGTGGATTGGATTGGATTCAAAACTTGACTAAGTAGCCTAAGTATGAAATAGACCTTAATTGTTGTTTTGTAATAATCTAAATCTGCAGTAACCATAAATCTGCAGTAACCAGTAACTCAAGTTTAATTGTAGTGCAGTAAAATGCACAACATCTGACTCTGATGTGTAGTGCAGCATAAAGTAGCATAACGCATTGGAAAAAATAAATTGAAATATTCCAAATTCCTCTCTCAATTACAGCAGAGAGAGAGAGAGAGTGATGGGCCATCACACGACAGACCTGAAATTGAGCCGACACAAATTGATTGGCCGACTTGGAACCAGAATTAGGTTCCCGGTCCGCAGCTCTTCCTGGCTGCCACAATGTCCTTGGGCCTTAATATACTGAACCTCGAACTGCTCCAGATGAGCAGGCCGGTGCCTTGCATGGTTTCCACTGCGTGTGTGTGTGCGTGCGTGCGTGCGTGCGTGCGTGCGTGCGTGCGTGCGTGCGTGCGTGCGTGCGTGCGTGCGTGCGTGCGTGCACGTATAATATATTGTTAAGCATAATATTTTTTTTAAGCCCGGAATCAAAGTAACTAGTAACCAAAGTTTGGGAGTAAAAGGTCAATATTTGGATCCGAGGTTTCCACTGTGTGCGTGCGTGCGTGCGTGCGTGCGTGCTTGCGTGCGTGCGTGCGTGCGTGCGTGCGTGCGTGCGTGCACGTATAATATATTGTTAAGCATAATATTTTTTTTAAGCCCGGAATCAAAGTAACTAGTAACTAAAGTTTTGGAGTAAAAGGTCAATATTTGGATCCGAGATGTGGTGGAGTAGAAGTAAAAATATTGGAAAATTGGAAATACTCAAGTACAAATACTTCAAAATTGTACTTAAGTACAGTAATTAAGTACTAATGTACTTAGTTACTTTCCACCACTGACTATACTTGTGGGGACATCTGGCCCTCACAACCCTGGAAGCTGCTCATACAAGGGCATTGACGTAAAGTGCAGAAGAAAAGTGGATGGCTCAGCATCACAGACAGTTAAAAACCTGACAATCCTCTTTAATCCAGCATGCAGACCATCTGTGTACAGGACTGAGGGCAGTGGATTTGGGAGGGGGGTCTTCTGTTTTCTACGCATATCCTCACCAATCTACCACTAAACTGTCTCAGATGAGAATGACCGTTCTAGACAGATAATGACCCTCTGGGCCGTCATAGCTTAGTACAGGGGTCTTCAACGTTTTGTTTTAAGGCCAAGGACCCATCCTTAGTTGAGAGAGAGCAGTGAACCTGACTAAGACTAAAATCATGATATATATTTTTTTAAATCCAGCCGCCAAAACCATCAATTCTTCCTAAATGCAATCCTAAAAATCAGCAGCACAGAACTTCAACCAAGCTGTAAAGGACCTGAGAGACAATTAAGGCAAGAAGGGCCTTCTATGCCATCAAAAGAAACAGAGAAATAGACATCCCAATTAAAACCTTTCTTAAAAAACTGGACTCTGTGATAGAACCAATTTCCCACTATGGTTGTGAGATCTGGGGACCATTAGCAAACCATGACCTCGAAAAATGGGATAAACACCAAACCGAGACCCTACACTCAGAATTCTGCAAATCCATTCTCCGGACCCAGCGAAAAACAGCAAATAATGCATGCAGGGCAGAATTAGGCTTATGCCTAGAAAGGTGCTATATAAATAAAGTTATTATTATCAGATACATACTTCCCAATCTTCATATTACTATTCCTAATGTTCATGATAAAATACCACCATTTTTTCCTACTCGGTCTGTGTCTCATGGGAGGGCTGTGGGCAGTTCAGAAACCCGTCTACCAGTGACATCATCGTTAGGCTGATTTTCTTTTATAACAATATTTATATATTTATATATGTTTTTATTATCGTGAGAACGATAATAAAACATTGCAAATTTGCATGAATAGAAAGCCTGCAGTTTCTATTAGCTTGGATTCCTCAGATGATGTCACTGGTGTGGGCTATTTTATCATTCGTGAGGACCAATTATATGAAGATGCGTTGAACATTTCTTTACCTTGTCTATTCAGAAATAGCCAACTGTGATGTTTTTGTATGTGGTGCTACAGATGGAAATGAGCTTCTAGACAAAACCGGCATGTTTCCAATTCTTGTAAATGTATTGCATGTTCATTAACGCGCACTGTCCTGTAAATAAACAAATAAAGCAAAGAAAATTACAAAGCGGTGTAAGCCTATTTTGAGCTTTGACCCACACTCTTGAAAGCACTTGTGTGAAACGGGACAATTCTGCATAATACTTTTACTTGTGATATTTTAAGTATATTTTGACGCCAATAGCTACATTTGTACTTTTACTCAAGTAAAAACAAGAAAAAACTGCTCCCAACGCCCTCTGCTCTCAACCGCACGTCTAAAACGCATCCACTGATCTGGTTTCCATACAGGCTCTGACAGACGCAGAGAAACCAAAGAAATGGAGAAAATAAAACATTACAAGTGGAGTCATTAAACCGAAGGCTGTTCTGCGGCCAGCACACTGGACCAGCATGGCTTTGCCAAAACCATGAACATGAAACATTTCCCCATCGTACGTCTTCATTTATTTAACAATGAATCCCTTCTCCCTTCCCCATTATGAGAACATTCAGAATGTACAGTAATTGAAGGTTTTCCAAATTAAAGCTGCAATTCGCAACTTATTCTAATGAATAAAATGTTAAATGAGTATGGGAATATAACTAGTACATCTGACATCATTATATCTCACATTATGAGTAGATTTTAAACTCAGATGCTTCACTTCATGCAGGACGTTTTGTTGCTAAGAAAGGATTCTGTGATCTTTCAACCTCGCCGCTATTAGCCATATTCACACGGCTGCCATCTTTCCAGCAAGGTGATACCTAGGTGACACTTCCCATAGACAACCCATTCATCCAAACAGAAAAGTCCTCTCTAATTATATTAAACAACGTCAAAATCACCAACATTGCAGCTGTAGGGAAAGCTTGAATTGTCCTCTTTCAATCTGTAAAGTGTTTGTTTCATAAAAATCCACCGTAGACATTTTATGAGCTACTTCCTGTCAAGAAATTCCTTGCAGATGCAGAAGTGCTGGAGTTTGGAAGTGCTTGTTGACTATCACTCAATGGCCCATGCGTACCACCTGTCTTGAATGTGCACATAATGCAGGAGGCAGCAGGAGGTTGCTTTACTGATAACGAGCGCTTCCATACTCTGATACTTAGAAAATAATCATCTGCAAAGAATTTCTTGACAGGAAGTAGCTCATAAAATGTCTACGATGGATTTTTATTAAACAAAAACTTTACAGATTGAAAGAGGATAATTCAAGCTTTCCCTACAGCTGCAATGTTGGTGATTTTGACGTTGTTTAATATAATTAGAGAGGACTTTTCTGTTTGGATGAATGGGCTCTCTATGGGAAGTGTCACCTAGGTATCACCTTGCTGGCAAGATGGCAGCCGTGTGAATATCAGCAATAGCACTGTGCCTCACGCAGGGCGTGGCCTGTTCTTTAAATGTGATGGCACCTGGCATACCCGGTTCTAATAAGGTATGCCCCAAGACACACCCAGGACTAATGCACAATACTGTAGATACGTCTTGAGAGAGAGAGATGAGAGAGAGAGCTTCTTTCTTAGCTTTTCTTCAGAAAAGGGAGGTGATTATAGCCTACGAGCTTCGGTCCGGTCCCAGAACCTTTCCTCGGAAGTCGGAACGTGTGCACCTCCAGATGTGCTGACTCTGGGGCCCTATCTTGCACACCACCCTACCCCACTCTTTTGTCATGTTTAACTATTTTGAAACACATTTTAAAACAGTTCAATAGCCAATCTACAAGCTCACAACATGTCAATGTAGATCAGCAAGTTGAACTATTTCAAAATGTTTTTCAAAATAGTAAAATATGGCTAATAAGTTTAGGGATAAGGGATAAGGGATAAGGGATGTCCCCGAACTATAGTTCGGAAAGCCTTTGCGAACCGGGAGATGTTCCGATGTCGGAATAAGTATGTTTTGACCTTGACTCAGGGCTGTATAGTGCATTTCTCCCGGTGCAACTGCCATTTTAGTGCAAATAGCAACGTCGCGTTAGAGTGGACACGCCAACCCGGCTAAGTTAAGACCTTGCGTCTGGTGTTACTTAGCGTTGTGAGAACAGGATCCATGGTCTCTCTTACGGGACAGATGAGTTCAGGAGAGTGCATACAGTAGGCAAGAGAGGCTCAAGCTGGGACACACTGTCAGGGAAGAAAGACACACACATGCTCACATTTTCGCTGAGTATATAAAGGATAGGGTTTCTCAACCAGGGAACTAAAAGTGGATCAAAAGATGTCTTTGGGAAAAGGTCACAACAGCGGTGGATAGATAGTAACTAAGTACATTTACTTGAGTACTGTGGTTAAGTGTAATTTTGATTGTATGTTTATTCTTCTCCACTACATCTCAGTGGCAAATATATGTAACCTGTTTACACCACTACAATTATTTGAGTTGCGTTGCAGATTTAGATTATTATTACAAAACATACATTAACCCATTAAACTCATACCACGGCACGTCTATACCAGAGTAATATAGTAAGAGAGTGGCCACATTCCATTGTAACAATGGAATGCGGAAGTGCTCATTCTATCTCAATGGGATAGTTCCAGCCATAGGAGCAATGTTTGAAACTATAGCCCATAGGCACCCGCTTTGCGGTGAGATCAAAGCGTGTCGCTATACTCTCCTACTCTACACCCTGGTCTATACAAAGCAGATCTACAAGCTCACAACATGTGATGTGACGCAGCGTGAGCTTGTAGATCGCACATCTATACATTTTGAAAACCTGTGAAATGGGACATAACTAATACCACTTTTGATACTTTAAGTATATTTTGAAATCAATCCTGCAATTTGTATACGTCTTCCACCACTGACACAGACAGGCACTCCCATTCCTATTAGGACACATTTCCGCTGAGCATATAAAGTATAGGGTTACTCCAACCCATGGGCCATAATACTAAAGTGGATCCCATAATGCACTGCTTCCCAAACACTGGGTCAGGACACATTTGTGGGTCGCGGACACATTTTTATGTGCCCCTTTATTTTTCGTTTCTACAATTTGTTTTGAATTATTATTATTATATCAAAACAATTTAAAAAAACAAGTGCAATGGGTTTTTTTCCCCAGTAAATCTCATAAATTAGAAAACAGTAGTAATGAAAATAGCCGATCTACAAGCTCATAATGCGGCGTGAAGTGATGCATTGTGGGTCACGGGCTAAAAGGTTTGGGAACCACTGAGATAATGGAAAAGGAGCATTTCACCCATTTCAACCTATCTGTATTGGTCCTCACTGCTTAGATGGTTCAACCTATCTGTATTGGTCCTCACTGCTTAGATGGTTCAACCTATCTGTATTGGTCCTCACTGCTTAGATGGTTCAACCTATCTGTATTGGTCCTCACTGCTTAGATGGTTCAACCTATCTGTATTGGTCCTCACTGCTTAGATGGTTCAACCTATCTGTATTGGTCCTCACTGCTTAGATGGTTCAACCTATCTGTATTGGTCCTCACTGCTTAGATGGTTCAACCTATCTGTATTGGTCCTCACTGCTTAGATGGTTCAACCTATCTGTATTGGTCCTCACTGCTTAGATGGTTCAACCTATCTGTATTGGTCCTCACTGCTTAGATGGTACATGTTCAACCTATCTGTATTGGTCCTCACTGCTTAGATGGTACCATGTTCAACCTATCTGTATTGGTCCTCACTGCTTAGATGGTACATGTTCAACCTATCTGTATTGGTCCTCACTGCTTAGATGGTACATGTTCAACCTATCTGTATTGGTCCTCACTGCTTAGATGGTACAATGTTCAACCTATCTGTATTGGTCCTCACTGCTTAGATGGTACAATGTTCAACCTATCTGTATTGGTCCTCACTGCTTAGATGGTACAATGTTCAACCTATCTGTATTGGTCCTCACTGCTTAGATGGTACAATGTTCAACCTATCTGTATTGGTCCTCACTGCTTAGATGGTACAATGTTCAACCTATCTGTATTGGTCCTCACTGCTTAGATGGTACAATGTTCAACCTATCTGTATTGGTCCTCACTGCTTAGATCAGGGTTCCCCAATTAATTTTCCTCGAGGGCCATATTTTGACTAGGGTACCAGGCTGTGGGCCGAGTCCACACGCATGAGGTCGAGGTCTTGCCCTGAAAATTCATTTTCAGGGCAGGACCCCATTTGAAAAGGATGCCCAGTTTGACATGCATAGGCTACTGACCCCCATTTAATGCCATTTATATCTGGGACCCCCCCCCCCCCCCCCCTCTTCCGCGGGCCGCCAGGGGGCGCTCCGCGGGCCGCAAATGGCCCGCGGGCCGCCTATTGGGGAACCCTGGCTTAGATGGTTCAATGTTCAACCTATCTGTATTGGTCCTCACTGCTTAGAATGGTACAATGTATTGGTCCTCACTGCTTAGATGGTACAATTTGCATCGACTGGGTGGACAGTTCAGAAACCTGCCTATCAGTGACATCAAATAAACTACAGCCTTTCTCTTCATGGAAAGTTGACAGAGAGAGAGAGAGAGAGATGTGTAAATACTGGAATGTGAGTCAGAGCAGGTCAGACGTTGCTTCAGGCCACCTCTCTCCACACACGCACGCACACACGCACGCCCTGTTTCAATACTCCACACACGCACGCCCTGTTTCAATACTCCACAACTCACATGTGTGCTACAACTGAACTCTGAGGGACATTGACTCTGATCAACAGTGATGCAAGTGTAGCCCTCATAGACGTGACACACTCACACACACGGCTACAGTGTTAGCAGCAGAGCAGCTGTGTCTCCTAGAGCAGGTGTTCGCGCACACACGCACGAATGCACGCACGCACGCACGCGCACGCACGCGCACACGCACAGTCGCACACACACACACACACACATCAGCCCCAAATCCTACCCGAGACGTGACACCTTAAAATTAATGGAATCTGTCTCTGATGCATGCAGCATGCAACTCCCTGACACATCTGATACATGCAAGCACACACGTTGCATTCGCTACGTGAAAGATGGAACATTTCACACCCTGTCCATCCTGTGTTCCTGTCCACTACAGAGACACATTATGTGAATCAGCAGCAAATAGCGTAAGGTAAAAAGCAATACCACCATCAACAATGCTCACAAATGGCGACTGTCCATTACAGAGATGCATAAGGAAAAGAGACATCAAATGTCTCTTTTGGGTCACAAAACATTTTCAGATGGTGGGTCTGCGGCCATATACTATACATAATATCATTGTATTGTATCTATACAATTTTGGGGTCCTGGTGGACGTGAAGAAGTTTGAGAACCACTGATGTATATTTTGACTGGTACTGACTGGAGTTGAGTACTTTGTACACTCTCTTCTACTATATTTTATTTTGACGACGGAACTCTTTCCTACCTGGCTCCGGTGACGTCCACGCCCACCATCAGCTGTCCGTTGAGCGAGAGCAGCTCGTCGCGGAGCTTGATGCGTCCGCAGCCCGCCGCCGGACTCCTCTTCCTCACCTCCGTCACCCAGATGCAGCCCACGTCCAGCACGGGGCCCTGGTCGCCCTTCCTCCTCCGCCGGCGGCCTCCCTTCTTCCCGCCGTCCGGGTCGCCGAAGATGGGGATGTTCCCGAAGCTCAGGCCGAACTCCTCCGCATCGGTGGCACCCCGCGCCTTGCCGAGGCAGACGGCGTGGACCTCCGCGTCGACACTCTCCCTGGAGGAGGAGGGTTAGAATAGTTAACTAGCCCCATTAAGACCTGGAACGCATCTGTGTCACTTTGGCTTTTAACCATTATTTTATACTTTAGCTATTGAAACGTAGCAGATATACAAACTCATAGCGTGGCACTCATCGAGTGTCACACTACGAGCTTGTAGATCTGCCTTTTTTATTGTAAAAACGTGTGCAAATCGTTGAACATTTATTTCACAGCAAACGTTTTTAACTCATATCTTTGCTTCTGGGGGGTCCCTGGAACAAAATATTTTCAGATGGGGTAGGCGGTAGCCTCGGTCCCAGGCTTACTTTTCTGCGAAAAGAAGAGCCTGGTCACAACGTAAGGCAGAGAAGCTATAGGGCGGATGTATCCTCCGGAACATCAGTCAGATGTATTTCCCCCGGATACGATATTTTCCCGACCAATCACAAAACTTGTTTCATTCGCGGAGAATGTAAACTGATTTGTAAAGCATCAACGTCATTTCCTTGGGCAATACTTCCGCTAAAATCCCGCAACTTCCGCTGATAGTCTTTTCAGCGTAGGTCTTGCCCAGGGTGGGTAGGCGGCCAATTACATACAGTTTTTGGGGTCCTTGACATGAAATAGTTTGAGAACCACGGACATGAAACAGGTTTTTCAGAAAACTGTCATGATTTAGAAGGCATTTGTAGAATCTGGCCTCAGGTTTCAATGGGCTAGCCCAGGGGTTCTCAACGTTTTTGGCATGCTTTGGCCATGTCTCGCGACCCCCACCCTGCCCCCCCTCCCCACCCCCAATACTGCAAAAAATAACCTTAATAATAGAGAAAATATATCATAAATGAAACCAGATATAATCATTCCCGCGTGATACCGGCTGATACCGACAATAAGCCTCTCCCGACCTACTTATTAAACTAAACTAACGTCCAGTCCGACAACAAACAACTGGAGAAATGTAAAACTCTACCAACCTTGCCCTGGAGGGGGGCCGGAGGATGCCGCCGTGCTGTGGAGATCCGTTGTCAGCCTCGATGAAGTTGAGCTGGATGTATTCCACCAGCTTGTGGATGGCAGCCAGGCACAGGGACATGTTCCCCTGCACCCTGTCCACCTCCTGGTGGGATGTCCTGTCATCATCCTGGGAATCACAGGGGACAAGGTCAGTGATCACTATAGGCCTGTCACAATTATTAAATAATAACCCTTAATCCAGGGGTCTTCAACAGGGGGTCCCGTGGCCCCTAGGGGGAGAGGGTCCTCAGAGTTACTGCCGTCACATCGTTGTGTGATTGGATCATTTTGCATCACTTGAACCCTAGCATCCCTATTCTGGGGGGAACTTTATCTGAAAATAGCTGATCTACAAGCTGACATTGTGAGTGCGATGCGAGTGCGATGCGACATTGTGAGGTCTACAACCTCACAATGCCTCACAATCTGCTATTTTCAAAAGATTTTTTAAATTTTGAAAACTTAAAATGGGACATTCTGCATGACGAGAACGTTCTACTTCTACAAAGTAGCTATATTTTGTTACCAATACTTTTGTACTTTTGTACTCAAGTAAATGTTGAATTCTGGAGGTTTGCTTGTAACAAAGTATTCCTACGCTGCAGTATTGAAACATCCGAGTACTTTTTCCACCACTAGTAAAGGTAGTAGTAAACCTTGTAGTTGCAGTTGTCATGGTCGTTGTGGTGGGCTGGGTGTTGAGCTTGCTTCAGCCAGTCCTCCAGCAGGGTTAGGTGGCTCAGGGCATTCTCCTGGGTGATGGGCATCCTGGCTGGGCATCCTGGGCTTAGACCTGTCACAATCATTCATTACATTATTGTCATTATCGTCATAATCATGTTAAAATATTCATATACCTGTGTGAAGTAAGGGCCGCTCTTATCATACATGTGTGTGTGTGTGTGCCTGTGTACTGCCTGGCTTCCATAATGGATACCGTATATAAACACTTTTCTGTATGAAGCCTAAAAGTCAAACAGAATTTGTATTTGTATGCATAACGTTCCAATGTTCTATGACAGAATAATGGTGTCCTAATAAAATATTGGCACTCTGGCTATTGGCGTGTGCGGCCACCTTCTTGTTTTTTCAAGATTTCCTCTACAGAATAATGGTGACAACCATATTACCTGGGCTGGCCTGTCCCCCTGGCTGGGGACAGGGACCGGGGCTGTCCCCCCTCACTGGCACCCAGGCTGGGACAGGGGCCGCCGAACGATAATCCGAGCACAGGAGGAGACGCAGGAAGCTTGGTGGGTCGGTGGTACCGACGGGCCTGTTGTCTCCATCTTCTGGGAGGGGGAGGAGGGGGGAGAGGGGGGTGGGTCTCCGGGGCCTTCAGACGTCAGATGAAGAGGCTTAGGATCATCGTGGCAAATGAGCTCCACACCACCGCACCCGGCCCCCCACAGTATGATGTCATCATTCAGGGAACAAACCACTAGGGGTCTTCAGTGTGTGTGTGTGTGTGTGTGTGTGTGTGTGTGTGTGTGTGTGTGTGTGTGTGTGTGTGTGTGTGTACACGCGCGCGCGCATGTGTGTGTGTGTGTGTGGGGGGGGGAGGTATCCGTGTCAGAGATGGTGGTCTGCTCCGGGCTGGTACTGACTGCGGCGTAATCAGAGACCTCTCTGGCAGCTCTCCACACACATCCAGACGGGCCAGTTAGAGTGGAAAGTATCCAGCGAGTACACTTACACACGCACACGCGCACACACATACACACACACACACACACACACACACACACACACACACACACACACACTATTCCAACCAACCAGAGTGTCTGTGGAGCATCAGCCCGTCACCTACAGAAGAACGAGAAATGAGAGTTGCCACAATATTAGGCAAGCCTGATTCACACTTAGTTGTGTGCCTGCGTAGCGAGCAGTGATTACTATCAGAACCTTTTAACAAAACACGTTTCGTTTTGTTTTAACCAAAACATATCACTTACCCTACCTTTAAAATGTAATTAGTTACATTCACCAGATCACCACTAGAAATCTAGGTCAATCTTTCAAGAGAAACAGAGTTGCAGCTTTTGCTCTCCAGCAGATATAGACACAAAACAAGCCACCGCAGTTTAAATTACTACCCAGAGCCTCGGCTTAAAAAAACCTCTCGGTTTTGTGGGACCATTTATCTCCACTCTACTCTTTCTGCTTTGACTTGGGGGGGTGCTGAGGCGGCCAGCGACAATCCTTTATAGCTTGCGCTAATTCGGGACAACGTGTAAAATTGTGTGTAAAATTGCTACTTAGTTAGTATAGATAATTTATGCCTGTCGGGCATGTTGAGGTTTTGTCGGATGTAAAAAAGAAAAGACATGGTATCATAAACAAAGTCAAGATTGGATTGATATATAGTTTTGAAGCTTGTTAAATTAAGCCAAGTGGAGAGGTTTTGAAAGGAACAAACAAACTAATTTGCAATCTGCAGTGACACATTAGTTTGATACATGAGGTTTTGTTTCTGCATAATAGTCTGACTGACTGACTGACTGACTTACATCATTTTTGAGGGGGGGGGGAGACATATTTAGATGGCTTGTGGAAACATGTTTGTCGATTTTATAATGATGCAGTGACAATTGTGCAGACACCTTGACCAAGACGTTAAATTGTTCCTGGTCACATTTGATTTAAGAATAAAACATCAACTTCTTTGCCTCAGCCAGGATGAACGTTTTGCTTATATCTCATGTTTTCTGATTTATTTGAATCAGATGGTTGAGGACACTGGTGAAGTACTTAAAGGACCACTCAATCTATTTTCAACGCATCTTCATATAATTGGTCCTCACTGGTCATTATAAGATGGCACCATTTCTTCTAATCAGTAGTACTCACTCATCTCACTGGCGGGCTGTGGACAGTTCAGAAACGTGCGTAGCAATGATATAATTGGTAGGCAGTGTTGGCCATTTCATTGCATTTAAATTAGTTTTATGTTATGCAAGATCAATGGCTTCTATTATGCTAAGTTTCCAGGAGAGCAAGGCTATTTTTTTTTATAGCTTGGAATCCCCATCGATGTTGCTGATAGGCAGGTTTCTGAACTGTCAACAGCCCACCAATGAGACACTGAGTGAGTGAGTGAGTGAGTGAGTGAGTGAGTGAGTGAGTGAGTGAGTGAGTGAGTGAAAATGGCTGAAGTGCTTAAGTAAAAGTAACAATACAGTTACAGTGCAAAAAAGGGCCAAGCCACCCCCCCAAGGGACACTGAACGCCCCAAACATGTCCTCGGAGGCCAGGGCGGCAATCGGCAGCCGTCGGCGGGTCCGGTCGGCCCGTCGGCCTCCTGTTTGCCATCGTCAAGTCCTATCTGATTGTATTAAACAACGTTAAACTCACATACATTGCACCAGCTGTACAGAAAGCTTGAATGCAAAGTGTTTGTTTCAGAAAAATCCACCATAGACATGGTATGAGCTACTTTCTGTCAAAAGAAATCTGTGCAGGTGATTATTTGTCTAAGTGTCAGAGTTTGGAAGCGCTCGTTTTCAATAATGCGACGACGTTACGACGTCCTCCTGTCTACTGCATTATGTGCAATTTAGAAACATGTGGTAGGCCTACTACACAGAACCGTTGAGTGATTAGGGTTAGACACTTAAGAAGTTAGGTTTAGGGTTAGGGCTAGACATTTAGAGGTTACGGTTCAAGATACATGTATACCTGATTTATACTTAGTTGTGCGCCGTTGCGTGCGCCAAAAATAGCCGGGATTTTTGTTAGTTTTTTGTAGATCTAGTATTGTTCATCTATTGCATTCTAAAATGTTGAAGTCCTCACAAGTATAGGTGTGTGTGTGTGTGTGTGTGTGTGTGTGTGTGTGTGTGTGTGTGTGTGTGTGTGTGTGTGTGTGTGTGTGTGTGTGTGCATTTTCTGCCAACAAAAACTTCCTGTGCTCAGTCAGTGGTGATGGTACTGGCTGCACTTTCCATTGCAGTGACCCAGCCAGTGGGAGGCAGCCAAACGGCACACATTAAACCTCATTTATACCCCCCGTTTATACAACTGCGACGCGCCGTGTTGTAGATCAGTTGTTGGGTTATTTTGGCAAGCGACGCCCTCACACGATGGGCGAATTAATTAAGCTTCTGTGCTCATTGTCCAGCCATTCATATTTACAGCCAAAATAGCCTCGCCATGTGGGAATTATTGTACAGCCACACAAAACCAGCCAGAACACGATACTTTGGTTCACCGGAGTCACCTCACGGCGCTCTATATCTATATAATATATTTTGTGTTCGCTCTACATAAAATAGATTTGCTGAAAATAGCCAATCCAGGCAGAAGTTCACAATGCAGCCAGGCGTCGCACATTGCATTCTATCAGACATGCCGCCCTTCCTATATAAACCCATTGTAACTTCAAACCTCACATTTCTTTGGGGGAAAATGAAAGAAAATGTAATACAGCCCCCTCACATATTAGAAGGCCAATATCAGTCACCAGAACCACAGAAGAGTGTTTTAGATTAATCTAACATGGTTTAAAAGGGGTTTGAAGTTACAATGGGTTTGTATAGTATTAGGAAGGGGGGCGTGTCTGATCAAATCAGTGTGGTGTGTGCGTGTGTGTGCGTGCGTGCGTTGGGTGGGGGGGGGGGGGGGGGGGGTCATTGGTTAATTATACAAGCTCATAGTGTTAGTGCTATGTATGAGCTTGTAGATCTGCCATTTTGAAAGATCTCATAAATTGTGCAAATCTTTGAATACAACATTTTAAAACAAACATTTTTGACTCAAATATTTGCTTCAGTGGGTCCCTAGAACAAACTATTTGGAAATGGGGTCCACGTACAGCCAATTCAATTACCCATCATTCTGGGGGTCCATTCACATGGTTGACATGGACATGGGTTTGTGCAAAATACGCACCACTGATATAGAAACATAGGTTTATCAAAAAAAAGATTACGATTTAGGAGACATTTTTTTAATCCGCCTCAGGTCTTAATGGGTCAAAATCGAAATATCCCTTTAAGTCCAATATCTGAGTACCGTATACTTCTCCCACCACAGCTACTCTAATGTCGACCTCCTCCATTTTCTACCTGAAGTCCAGCTATTAAGTCTCATCTGGGTTCCATTTCCTCACTGAAGCCATATCTTTGTTATGCCGTCTGCTTTCCACACTGCAGTGCCCGCTACACTCAGAACTATAGTCTGGTGCAGTAGTTCCCCAAACAGTGGGTGGCTACCCCTTTTGGGGTCGCAGAGCCATTTTTATGAGTCATCGGTAAATGTCACTTTTTTGGTTTTTGATTTTATAATTTCACAAAATTGTCAAAATATTACAATCTAAGAATTATAGAAAAACATAATTTAATACATTTCAAAAAATTCTAAGAAACACTTTGGCTATTTTGTACTAGTTTGGGTCCCGGAGAAGTTGCGTCTCCGAGCTAAAACGTTTGGGAAGCACTTTGTTATGCCGTCTCCTTTTCACACAGGCGTGCATGCTCCTTGCACTAAAAACTAAATTGGCAGGCCGGGGCACCACAGTCTAGTGCATTCATTCAGCAGTGAAATGAAAGCCCCCAAGACCAAGTCTAATCCTACAGTTCTACTCAGATGGATGACTTCCAAAAGGACCCACTTCAATAACTCTGTGGTGGATGGTAACTAAATACATTTACTTGAGTTTGAGTACTGTACTCAACCTCTTATCTCAATATTTTAAACTTTTTGTGTTTTTTGTTTGTTAGTTTGTTTTTTCCCTAAATTAATGTCCTATACTTGTAGCCTGGCTAATAAGCCAGACTCAAATCACACTGTCGTGTGGTATTTGAGTCTGGAGATGCTGTGTATGGATCTTGTTTCCCGGGGGGGCGGGTTCAAACATTTTCTCTTTGACGCAATTGGTCAGAGCTACTGTCAGTCAAAGGTCTCAAGCATTGAACGTCACTGTACCAAAGCCCGCCCATATTGCATACCGTGTGCCGATTGGCCACACCAGTTCTCTGGTGTAGGAAATGGGCGTACAATTGAGCCTCTCCAGACCGTAATCCGCCGGCAAGCAATTTTTTTTTTGCCAGCGGTCGATTCGGTCTGGCTTATTAGCCAGGCTACTATACTTGATCATACATAGCATGGCTTGGCTATTTTTTGCACTGGCAGATTCCCGTCTGGCCACTGCGAGGCCAGTGTCACACAAAATAAAGCATCAAAAGTAGCAGGTCCACAAGTTTGTTTATCTGCTAGCCTACGTTTTAGGTTTTTCCATTTTAATCTTGGAAAGTCAGTTTTGGACATATGAAGCCTAGGCCCTCATTTATCAACCGTGCGTACGCCAAAATATGGGTGTACGCCGGCATTTACGATTTGCGCCAACGTTTGAATTTTAACTTGAGCCAAGACAAAAACCACGTCTGGTCGGGAGCTGTCGTACGCTTTGTCCTCACCTGTTTTTCTGTCGTAGAACAGCGGAGCAGCATTGTTTGACCAGCTGAGAGGCTGTCACAGGCATCAAACATATGTATTCACTCCTAAAATGTTTATATAAAACTGTATAGGTATGTATATGGGCTAAATGTAAAAAAGGAAAAAAAAGTAAAGGAATACATGAACGATGTGTCTTTGTGTCATATGAAATTAGTAGGAGATTTCCAACTTTACAAGCAAGCAATTCAAATCGCGCATTTAAAAACAATGTTGCAAGTTAGGTGCGTAAGCCATTTAAACAGTGTTTTGCATGATGAGCGCATACATGCGAGGATTTGGGCTGTCTGTGCTGAAATATTTCCATGACGGGACGTTGCAGAGTATAGTGCAGCGCTGCAGCTGCGGAGAGTCCCAACTTGGGTAGCCTACTGTAGCCTAATCTACAGCAGGCCGATGTCTTTCTGGAGTTACAGTATGTGCAATCTCCTCCTCGTTTAATAAACCCGACGCGTCGCTCGAATGCCAGCGCAAGTGGGAACGCATCGGAGATAGTATAGGCTAAAGCCAGCCTGCAGCCCACCACCACCCACCACCACTGTCCAGTGCCACATGAGGCTACGGTTTTGGCTGCAATATTCATATAATTGACAGTTGACAGCGAGGCAATTTAAATAGACTGTAGAAACGAACGTGTATGGTCAATTGGTCACGGTGTCACGGACGGACCACAGTGATAGAGAGAGACAGATAGACAAAACAGCAGCGTGTGTGCGCGCCTATTTGTTATATAATTCATGGTTCACAGGTTCAGGTTTTCGTTCACTAATATATCTTGTTGTATATTAAATGAATAAAGACTTTAATAATTTAATATACAACTAACAACACAGTGACAGTTGCTTGCAAATTGCGATATGTGCGTGCGTGCGTGCGGGGGGTGAGGCGGGCAGCAAGGGAAGCGAAGCGAGAGGAGAAACAGACAGGGTAGTCCTACAGCTTTATTTAATTCATGCAGGTTTATTTATTTAAGATACAACAAGTTGCGTGTGCGTGCGTGCGTCTGTGTGTGTGTGTGTGTATGGGAGGGGGCAGCAAGGCAACTTAGGCAAGCGAGTGAAACTTTTTTTCCCTGTAACCATGGTTTCCAGGTCGTATTCCAGTTGTTCATGTCGCAAAACCGAGGGCGCGGCTTGATTTTATAGGGCGTGCCAGATTGATTTCAGCCGTCACATTTATTACTGCTAGGAATGAAATTAGGAAGGATCAGCTGTCTGCGATCACTTTGTAAATGCCGACCCGACGTGGGTGTACTACGAAACCTACACTCGAATTTGGGGCAGATTTTACACTCAATTGATAAATGAGGGCCTAAATATTTGCCTATACTTGTTGACTTTCACTCCACTACGTTTCAAAGACGATTGTACTTTTGACTTCACTTTGACTTGACTTCACTTTGGAAATACTCCAGTATTAGTAAAAGAAAAATGTAATTATGCACAGTACTTGAGTACATGTACTTAGTTACTTTCCACCACAGGTCTTTATCCAGATCAGTAATGACAGAGAGCACCATCATCATCAGATCCACATGGTCCCTTAGCTTGTCAACACCATCCACCATGAGGGTGTTCCCTCATGGTGGATGGTGTCTACTTATTATAGGAGGACGTTGTCAGAAGAACATTTGGTTTGACTTCTGGGGCCGAAAACATCCAAATCTTTTTACCCACATGAACCCTAGCGTGCGTGTCGAACGTTCGGCGAAAATAGCAGATCTGTAACAAGCTCTTGTTGATCTGCTATTTTGGTGCTGCTACTGTATATTTTCTGCACGTGACACAATCCTACAGTTGGAGGCCATCGATATTGTCCTTTTCTTTTTGCTAAGGTTTGCGTGATCTGCGCAAAAGGACAGTTAACCCATTTTGGGCGGGAACCCCTTTTGGTGTTTTAAACATTATGTTATAATTTAGCTATTGGAAAATAGCAGATCTACAAGCTCATAGCGCGCCACCGAGTGGCGCGCTACGAGCTTGTAGGTCTGCTATTTTTGAAAAATCGTGAAAATGTAGAAGGATTTTTTCAGGATTTAGAAGGATTTTTAAAAGTTTTGAGGTCAGGCCTAAATGGGTCAAATGATAAGGGACAATATCGGTGGCACCCAACTGTAACTAAGACAATTATGAATCGGTGTTCAATGGCATTGTTGGAGAATAGAGCCACCAATGCAATGCATCCGGACTGGTTCATGAAACAACCTGGGGATTAATTGCATGGTCAAATCGAACGATACAGTATCATACAGATATTGCACCACAGGTTTCCGTGGGGTTTACCGTATTCGTGAATGGTTTTATAGAGCCAAAATACATTTATGAATGAACTTGTGCAATATGATGAACCCATCCAGATCTCTCAGGTCATCTGGGAAAGGTCTTGCCTTGCCATTAAAAAAAGAAAAAGAAAATAACGAAAATAGTATTGCGACGCGGTGTGCGGTTGTACTGTAGATCGGTTATTTTCACGCCACCATAGTATATCGCAGGCTTTTAAGGCTGACATTGACGCACAAGAAGCCATTAGACTGAGTATTTAGAGCATTATAAAATCCATCACTTCCACACAAAAAGGATCCGTTTTATAATCCTCACAAGGCCTTACAGGATGTTATACTGTATGTGTGTCACTCACTGGCATGGCATATCTGGATCGGCTTACAATGATACAGATGGCACAACACACACACACACACACACACACACACACACACACACACACACACACACACACACACACACACACACACACACACACACACACACACACACACACACACACACACACACACACACACACACACACACACACACACACACACACACACAATGGGGGGTCATATGGGGGGGGATGCTGTGGAGCATGGGTGTTCAACAGGCGGTCCAGGACCCCTAGGGGGTCCCCAAGAGTTACTACAGGGCCAAATCCTTTTGTGATAGGACCTTATTTTGTGTGAGTTTTCTTTTTTTACATTAACGATTCTGTAGGGGGAACATTCGCCAAAAACAATGCAGATCTACAAATTCAAGCTTGTAGATATTTTTGGCAAGGAGGTTGGTGTGTAGACGGCAGACCAAGTACAGAGCCAACCGTGAAGTTTACTAGTAGTCGTCAAATCATAAAGAAAGCATGAATTGAAACAGCATCGACGATAGTGCTGTCAAACAAGCCTATGAAGCCATCTATGCGGTAAGACCATAGATTACGTACATTTCTCCAAAGTTGTTGCGTGCCAGTGAACAGCTGTAGTTTCTCTCTACCACATGTGAACCCAACTGTTTTGGTTTTACGCCAGCAAATTCCTAAAAAGGTTTCCTACATCTTAACCACTGTCAACCTGACATCATAGACAAACGTTTTTTTATTTTAAAAATAATGAATATTGCAGATATACAAGACAAGTTACTGTAAGTTGAAAGCTTGCAGATCAGCTTTTTTTCCTTCTTTCTTTTACTGTTTGTGGTACAACAAATCACCTTTGACGATATCACTGATAGGCAGGTTTGAGGTTTCTGAACTGGCCACACTCCACAGCCCACCAAAGAGACACTAGTGAGTGAACAGAAATGGTGTCATCGTATAATGATCATTAGTGAGGACCAATGAAGAAAAGGGTGAAAATGGAATGGTCCTTTCTCTTTTTAGGTTTTTCATAAAATAATAAGTGCATGAGGAGTGAGCAGGTTGCTTCTTATCACCTGACAGTGGGGAGTTTTTGTTTTCCCAGTAGAACGTAGGGGAGACACGGGAGAACATGCAAACTCCACACAGAAAGGCCCTTTCGCCAACTCTGTAAACAAACAGGAGAAGGACGCACACCAGTGTTTGTGAGGTGCTGCTGGCTTTGGTAAATGGTAAATGGTGCATTTATATAGCGCCTTTATCCAAGGCGCTTTACATAGATTGTGCATTACATTCACCCATTCATACACCAATTGCGGCGGAAGCCATGCAAGGTACCAACCAGCACATCGGGAGCAATTTGGGGTTCAGTGTCTTGCCCAAGGACACTTCGACATGTAGACAATAGGAGCCGGGATTCGAACCGCCGACCCATGGATCATTGGACGACCTGCTCTACCTCCTGAGCCACAGTCGCCCCGAAATAAATATGGGGGTCCGTAGAGTTAGTCCGAGTCCGACGTCCCAAATCTGACACCCATAAATCCGACCATAGAGCCCCATACTAACCATATTACCAAACCCTAACCGCACGCGGAAGCCACAGGTGAGTCTTAACCGGCAACGCAGTCGGACTAACGGGTTGTCGGACTAATGCGTGCCCCCCAGAAAAAGGCTGCACACTCGTAACCACGATGCAAACTTAATTTAAAAATCACACCCGTGTGAACTGAGTGGTGTAAGGTCTTATATAGCCTGTCTGACGTAATGAAATCATGTCTGACGTAGTGAAATCACACCCGGGTGAACAGGGTGAACATAGCAACCATGCTCATTTTTTCTGCACTAACAAAGCCAGTTGTAGGAGTGGTTTACACCACTCAAAAATAAACCAACGTTTCGACCTAGCAAGGTCTAATTCAGGCAATGGCACAGGGTAGGGGCGCTCGCTGATGACCCAGAGGAGAGAACACGCCCCCAGCGGGCCCGGCGGAAATCAAACCTGGGACGTTCTAGCTGTGAATTGACGACAGCCCCACTGACTGCGCTACAGTGCCCCCTCATGGATAAAGGGTATTTAGCTGAGGACCTCCTGGAACCCCATTTCCAAGGACCCCTGGTAGTCCCCAGACCCCACTTTGAGAACCATTGTGGCATGTGACAGAAGTGGCACAGGAATCTCGATGTGGAGAGATTTTTTTTTAGACTTTGTCATTGTGCCTGACTTAGTGGACATTAAAACAGCCCTAATGCTTAGTGGACGACAGCCCAATGCTTCCATGATCTATGGTCCAAACCACGGTCAGAACCTGGAAACGAGTGCAGCCTGTAATCGAGTGGGTCGTCCCCATAAGTAAATGCAGCCCATGTGTAGCCAGATGAACATTCTCATGTGGGAGAAAGATCAAAGACAGTTGCTGGGAATTATAATGCTACTATGACATCACACTGAAACTCCCCATATTCATCACATCTGGGGGTGCAACAAATCAAACTAATATATTTAATCAATTATTTAAATATCGGCTCTCAATTTATATATATATATACACACACACACACACACACACACACACAGTGTATTCATTATATATTTTTTGCAATTATTTAACACAAATCTTACACAAATATTTTCAGATGGCCAAATACATTTGGGGGTCCTTGGTACGAAAATGTTCGAAGACCACATGGTTATTTAGGGGTCCGTACGCTTTGGATACTCACTAAGAAGATAATGGATAGTAGTCGCATCCCTACTGTAATCTATATCATGCATGCATGATAGCAAGTAATGCTTCCCATGTGGAGCCACTGTTCCTCATATGGTATAAAGATGAAAAGGCTGTTGCTGGTACTACTAGGATCACATTTTAACTCCCCAATATTTATCAATCTATAATCCACAATGGCATCTCTTTTCTTTTGGAAAAGCTCCCACTTACATGATATCACTGCTATGCAGACATTACGGATGTTAAAGGAGCATTCAGTGATTTGGGTGATTTGGAAAACCGCCAACAGCATGTGCACCAAGGCCCGCCCCCACTCGATCATGATTGGAGGAAGGCCCCTCTCATCCTGATTGGATGAAGGCTTTGCCACCCGCCACCAAAACTGAAACTAGGGTTTTTTGACCCCAGGGGCTCACTGGGGACAGGGAGGAACTCCTTATATGGTCAGCACACTCTATAGTAGGGAGGATTATCCAGAAAAAAAGAAAAAACAAGTGATATTTGAATTAAGTCAAATCACTGAATATACCTTTAAAGCGATAAGCATATTACTCCATACTTCAAGCATAGACCAGTGGCCACTGGTGTATCCACCCTGAGGTTGGGGTTCCAGTCTCTGGCCTGGTGATATCAGGCGTAGCCAGAATTAAAGTAGTGGCTGGGTATCCAGCAGTTAGCAATGGCTATGTAGAGTTAGCCACGTTCTTTTTTTTTCAGTCACCCGAAATATACTTTTTGTTACCGCGACCAGTGACATTTCGTTACGAGCCGTGAATAAATTGCCGTTGCTACTACTTATAGGGCCCACCCATACTGTAGCTATGCCCCTGCAGGTCATACCAAACAATGGTACTACTTATAGGGCCCACCCATACTGTAGCTATGCCCCTGCAGGTCAGGGCCCACCCATACTGTAGCTATGCCCCTGCAGGTCAGGGCCCACCCATACTGTAGCTATGCCCCTGCAGGTCATACCAAACAATGGTACTACTTATAGGGCCCACCCATACTGTAGCTATGCCCCTGCAGGTCAGGGCCCACCCATACTGTAGCTATGCCCCTGCAGGTCAGGGCCCACCCATACTGTAGCTATGCCCCTGCAGGTCATACCAAACAATGGTACTACTTATAGGGCCCACCCATACTGTAGCTATGCCCCTGCAGGTCAGGGCCCACCCATACTGTAGCTATGCCCCTGCAGGTCAGGGCCCACCCATACTGTAGCTATGCCCCTGCAGGTCATACCAAACAATGGTACTACTTATAGGGCCCACCCATACTGTAGCTATGCCCCTGCAGGTCAGGGCCCACCCATACTGTAGCTATGCCCCTGCAGGTCAGGGCCCACCCATACTGTAGCTATGCCCCTGCAGGTCATACCAAACAATGGTACTACTTATAGGGCCCACCCATACTGTAGCTATGCCCCTGCAGGTCAGGGCCCACCCATACTGTAGCTATGCTCCTGCAGGTCAGGGCCCACCCATACTGTAGCTATGCCCCTGCAGGTCAGGGCCCACCCATACTGTAGCTATGCCCCTGCAGGTCAGGGCCCACCCATACTGTAGCTATGCCCCTGCAGGTCAGGGCCCACCCATACTGTAGCTATGCCCCTGCAGGTCATACCAAACAAAACTGAATGAAGCGTTGGACTGAACTGGACAAAAAATGCACTTTTGATGCACAACAGCACTTTAAAAAACGGTGCTGGTAACGTTTTGTTTTTAAGGATAGCACCATGCCACTTTATTTATTTATAGGTTGTGCGTGGTGTTGGTAATTCTTAACTTTTCCATATGAATTGCACGTCATCATACATACTGGGGCTCTTTTTAAATGTTTGTCCATGTTTTTGTTTTTGTTTTAGTTTTTAGCTTGTGTTTTTTAAATAGGCTCTATGTTTTATGTTGCACTGCCAATAACTGAGGGGAAACGGTATTTCATGTTCTTTTGTATGCAAGTACATAGGAAAATGACAAATAAAGTGATTCTGATTCTGACTCAGCATCAATGGTTGGATCGGGGGTAACTCCCTGGACCCTGCAGCCTACCAGCCTCATGTACAGTGGGTGTACTTGTATACGTCAAGTTGCCTCATACTACAGAAACAGGAGATAGGCTCTGTTCCCTATGGGCCATACGGTTGGCTGTACGCTGTCATGGATCTAGCCCCGGGGTCCCTTCATTTCTAAGTGGTTGAATGATAGAAATGGGCTCGTCAGTGGGTGAGCCATCCCCCTTTGTGAAACAAACAATTAAATACACATTTTGGTTGTTTAAAGGAGTAGTTCAAACACAAAAATATATAATTGTGGGACTATATATATATATATATATATTACAAGAATAAGAAGCCAAAATCATCAAGATTGTTTTGGTTTTTTGTCACATTTCTAAGCTAATAATTTGAAGACCGGCAGAGTCTTGAATCTCCTACTGAGTCTCCAATTGACCGATGTCCCGGTTATCAAATTATTGCCTGAGGAATTTGAGCCAATAATTCAATTCAATAGTCTACCAAGTCTACTCTAGACCTGCTCTAGGCTGTAGAGCAGGTAATTTGGCACTAATATACAGCCTAAAATAAATTTAAATTGACTCGACTTTCAGTGGTAGGCACTGACTACTCCACAGATGTAGTGAAGTAGATAAACACTGAAGAAGGAAATAACGTGCACGGTGTCCCTTTAACTGAGAAACATGCACATATAAACAGTCAAATTGGAAGCCCATAATTTGGAGGGCAAACTGGAGAACACAGTTTCTTCAACTTTTTTAGTCCCAGGTTTATGTTGTGAGGAACACTGGGGGCAAAACAATAACGTATGTTCCTGCCACAGGCGAAATGGCTCTTGCGGCCATAGTCGAGTCTTTCACTTTCTCCCTGCTGTTTGATGACCCCCCCAAGCTCGGTGCCCTGTGCTGCAGGCTGCAGCACCTAAAAGGCCCTTGCGTTATGTCGACACTGACTAATGCACAGCAGCCATATTGGAAAGAAATTGGGCCTCTTCCATAGGCTACTTCCTTGCAATGATACTAATTAAGGCTCCGTTCCATTGTGGTCAAACAGTCAGACCAGACAGTGGCCTTGTGGTTATAGTGTCCGCCCGGAAACTGGGAGGTCGGGGTTCAATCCCCGGCTGGGTCATACCAAAGACTGTAAAAATGGGACCCAATGCCTCCCTGCTTGGCACTCAGCACCAAAGGGTTGGATTGGGGGGTCAAATCTATTAATCAAATGATTCCCGAGCGCGGCACGGCTGCAGCTCACTGCTCCTTGGCTGCGGCTCACTGCTCCATGAGATGGGTCAAATGCGGAGAACAAATGTCACTGCGGTAACGCGTGTGACAAATCGTATGACTTTGACAGAGTGCTGATATGACATGTTGGCTCACTGGAAACACTCTGCTACACCAGTGGGTCTCAAAGTGTGCTCCAAGGTGCATACGTTAGTCCGATGTACCAATAGTCCGACCTACGTGGCCGGTTAAGACTCACCCGTGCAGGCTCTGACATACAGTACGTAGCCAGTTAAGACACCCTGTGTGTGTGTGTGTGTGTGTGTGTGTGTGTGTGTGTGTGTGTGTGTGTGTGTGTGTGTGTGTGTGTGTGTGTGTGTGTGTGTGGAGAGAAAGATGCCATGACAATCCTTTGACATTACATGCTGACATAACCAGTCAGCCCACCACTCTCAGCAGATAATCCTGCGAGCACACACACACAAGCCTCTAAAAGTGATACTACTTTGAGGGCAAATCATGTCATCTAATCGCGGACCATTCCCTGAAAGTGTATAGGCTGGTTGATGTAAATAATGACATCACTATTATGAAATGTATTCTAATCCAAGTACTGTATAGGGTTAATTGCCACACAAATAGTTGTGATTAAGAATTAAATTGTGTATTTGGCATTGAACAAAAATGCATTTCTGTTTGGCTTTTAGGCTTCATTAACAGATACTTCACGGGGCATAGTGTAAAACATTCCGGAAATAGCAGATTCACAAGCTCACATGTCTCATCACAAGATTGCAGATCTGCTATTTCCGCAATCCTGTTTGATATATGTGACCAAATTTGACTGAGGGACTGCCATTGGATTTCTTTGAATTTTCTTTTTTTCATGTCATATGAAAGCAGGGAATCATAGCTTCAAATTGACAGTTTGGCCCACCAGTTTTGAGATTTGGCTTAAAAAACCCAAAAAGAAGGTGTTCTCCTCTGGTGAAAAGCTGGAATTTGCGCGATGGCAGGCTCTCAGTCAAATCTGGTCACATATGTTTCAACATGAATAATCATGTTGTGCAAAATAATTGGGATTATCTCAACTAACTGCGATTAGGCACTCATGTAATAATTGTGACAGGCCTTAACCCTAACCCATCCTTATGAAAATGCATTCTCTAAATTCCATTCCCCCATTCCATGTTATGTGCAAGGCCGGCATGTGGGTTCATGAAGAGAGAAATACACATATAGGATACTGCTATAATTCAATTGAACACAGGTGCTAATACTATGCATTGGTTCAGTATTGAACCAATACTAATATAATACCAATATTGAACACCCCCCCCCCCCCCCCCCCCCACACACACACACACCTTTTCAACAAATTGCTAAAATAGCAGATCTCACACTTGAGAGCCATACATCTGCAACTTTCGATACCTTTGTGCGACACTGTTGCACGTTAACGCAGAGCATTCATTTACAACAAAATATGAAAAAAGGTTGAAACTCTGAGATATAAACGTTCTGCCCGAAAGAAAGCATACTTTTGATGCTTTTGCGTGATGCTGTAGTATGATCAAGTAGGGTGTTCATTTACGGGGGAAAAAATAAAATATGGATGGAGATAAGAGGTTTCTGTCCGACAGCAACAATATATATATATATATATATACACACACACACACATATACCAGTATACATACAGTAAATGTAGTATTACATATAAATACAGATATCCGTGTGTCCTGCACGTTACTTCAGCAAGAAAGCGCCCAGCCTATACACTAGAAAAAGCCCTCCCATCCGACACATAATACAGGGAGCTGCTATTTTCGACCCAAATTATACGTCAGCCCTGAGCTCCCTGCGTTCGGCAGGCCTCCATGACACAAAGTACAATTGGCCTTCACTCCTCCTGATGTGAGACAGATGTTGCTACATAAACCAGACACAGTCAGTCAGGTCGAGTTTGGACTTCGCTGCACCACCGGTGTCGCGCACCCAAATTAGCCGACCACCACCAAGCACTGTGGCCAGTGTTGCCAGGTCTTTTGCGAGAGAAATAAGCAACCAGGTCTTTATTAAAAACGAGTCCAAAAGCAGCAACTAGTCCACAATCATATATAGAGCAATTTCAACTTGTATTGGGTATACCGGTAAGACGCCCTGAGGGCGAGAGGCGAGCACGCATCCGTCTGGGTGACGGCAGACTGCTGGGCTGGCACTTTGGCATGAGGGGTCAGATCAACATATGGAATTAATTCTGTACTGGCCATACATGGAGCATGTCTTGAGTGTACAGGGTTTGATGAGCTCAGATCAACATATGGAATGTCAGAACAGGTCAGCTCCATATATGGAGATCTAAGGGTGGCAGCGGGGCAGTGTTTTGAGTGTAGGGTTTGATGAGGCTGGCCATATATGGAGCATGTCTTGAGCTAGTGTACAGGGTTTGATGAGGTCAGATCAACATATGGAATGTCAGACTCAGAATAGGTCAGCTCCATATATGGAGATATAAGGGTGGCAGCGGGGGCAGTGTCTTGAGTGTACAGGGTTTGATGAGGGCCGGGCCTACGGTCGCAACAACCTGCATGCTATTTTAAAATAGCACTGGCTATTTTCTAAAGAATCTTGGAATTGTTTTTAAAAATGAATGTGGAATCTTTTATGAAAGATTGTAACACATTCACTGGCACATATTAATGACCTTACCATACCATACCATACCACCTTTATTTATATAGCACATTTAAAAACAACAACGTTGTACCAAAGTGCTTTACAGTAAAACATTAAAAAACACAACTTCATTGAAAAACCACAAACAACATGCACACACTTTGAAGTCAATCCTGTATCGCACAGGAAGCCAGTGGAGGGAGGCTAGTACAGGGAGGATGTGGTCTCGCTTAATTAATTATTCCGCTCTAGCTGCCACGGTCTTTTCATTGGATGCTCTTATTTTGAAGACAAAAAAATACCTGGGCCGTGAACAGGAAGTAAAAAAGGGCTATGTAATAATAATAATAAAGTGTCGCGCAATCGTTATTGAATCTGCGGAATATACTTTTACTGCTCTGAGTATTGATGACTTTGTGTAGGCTACAGTGTTGCATGTCTTTATATGTCTTGAATTGAATACAAAGGCCACAATGGAAACAAGCCCTCAGGGGGTTATTCCTTTAGCATTATTGTTGTATAACTGCAGGGCCGGTTGGACCCTAGGTGGCGCTATAAACGAGATCTGTAGAGTGCGCCCCTATAAGAGGTGGCGCTCGAAGCGGCCGCTTCGTCGGCCTGTACTAAGGGCCGGGCCTGTATAACTGTACCACTGTTAAAACCCATTTAGGATGGGAACCCATTATGATTTGTTTTCTTTTTTTTACCTTTCAAGACAGGAACCCCTTTTGGGGTATACTGGTAGTTGTTGCTATGTACAGTATATAGCAACAATTTATTTAATTTTTTTTAATGTTTTAATACAAATTTGAATATTTTCAGAAGGCATTTTTAGAATCGGCCTTGGGTCTTAAATGGGTCAAGTCATTTTGCTGGTGACCCCCCTCTGAGCGTGTGTGCGTGCGTGCGTGTGCCGCGCATGTTTACCTCACAACATCTGGCAACACTGGTGAGTATAGTGTTTATGAGGTCAGTTGATTCTGTGCCAAAGATTTTATATTAATAATCCCAGGGGGGTCAAATGAGTTGAAGGCAGCCGACAGCAGAGCTGAGCACCAATGGAAGCACTAACACAAAAATGAGTAAGCCTACAAATAAATCACTAGTCTACACCCTACAGCCCCGCCCCCTGCTATTAATTTCAATGGAAGTTGCTCAGTGGCATTGAAGCACCCGGAAGAACGCTATACTTACGAGCGCTCAATGTTAAACCTCAGCAGGGTTTCCTGCGTAGGGTTTCCTAGTGCTATATGCACGGCTGTAGAGACGAGCCTACTGGTCATAGCAGTTCCAGCTTTGACCAGTAGGCTCCACGGCTTCAATGTTGGTCAGCCGTTCTGGGGGCTTGGGCCATCCGGGCTATGGGACTGTCTGCAACCATGATCCCATAGTCCGCGAGAACCGTACAAAAAGAGAAAAACGCGGTTCCTGCCAGACATAGGTTATAGTATGATGTTAATCTTAAAAGGAGCTATACAACATTCATTGTTCAACAAAAGATGAAGCTAGAGTGTTTGTTCACTAACAGGGGTATTCCCGTCTCTCCAACACTCTCCAATGGGTACTCACTTCAACAGGAGAGAGTACCCATTTAGTCTTCCAGTTATACAGTTGTCTGCTCATTTATTTGTATTATCACTTCATGTCACTTTGTTTATCCTTCATCCTGTGTGAGTTCTCTCACATTTCGTAACCATTTGTAACCCATCTGAAAATGTAGGCTTACTTTCTGTTTTAAAGGACCTATAACATCAAATTCAACTTTTTCAATTTCTTTTGTGTTTTTGGGGCTCCCATATGTGTTTTCTATCCCCACAAATAACCAATTTTGAACAATCAGGCTTTCATATCATATGGGTGCTTTAATGGAAATTGCTCTCAGGAACAGCTCAACTGATTTTGGCCTCATCGTGATGTCATCAATGTCACCCTACTTTGTATAATTCCTCCTCTTCTTCAGTCTTCAGTTCCAATTTTGCATTTCCACTTTGTTTACAATGTCCACCATTATTGATTTTCCAAGCTGGCATGGAATGGAAACAAGCCTGGTTTTATCTAGCATCAGTATTATAATATCTCAAATATTAAATAATCTGCATATCAGCACCCCCACCATCTCAGGACATTGTGGTACTGCAGCCAAAACTGCTTTCAAAGTCCAGAAAGAAATAACAAGGACTGGTTATATCAGAGTGGTGATTGAGGCTCAAACCATTAGAAATAACTTTGAGGGACATAGACAATATGAAATTAAATATTAAAAGCAGTTTTAAAATGCATGTTATTTGCATGTTAAGTGACTAAACTTGTGACTAAATGATAACTTCATTGGAACACAGGTTATTTTCCCCCCCATTTACTGAAAAGATTTGGAGGTAGGTTTCCTGACCGTGACACCACACACACACACACACACACACACACACACACACACACACACACACACACACACACACACACACACACACACACACACACACACACACACACACACACACACACACACACACACACACACACACACACACACACACACACACACACACACACACACACACACACACACACACACACACACACACACACACACACACACACACACACACACGTCTTCTTCAACCATCCACCCCACCAGGCACAACAGGAGCTCCATTATGTCCGTTACAGGCTGTTGTAATGCTGCCTTCACACCACTTCTTACTGTCCAGGTCGCAGGGATTAGCTTGACACCCATTGTTTACTGTCTGAATCTGACCTACATGTCCTGTCCCACTGTCCCCCCAGTGTCCCCTCCCCCTCATGGCTTCCTAGGGGCCATATGGACAAAGATTAGTGAAGCCCCCCACCCATTCCTGTGCAGGAATCTCAAGTCCATGTATGCATACATGTATGCATGCCCCAAATGCCACATGGCTGGAGAAAAAGAAAATAAATAATGTGTCACACTAGGGCTACAACTATCAATTTAGTTCATAGCAATTATTGTATCGATCATATTTTTGATTGATCAAAAAACTGAGAAAAGCATAATGTTTTGTTATTTTTTTAAAGTTTTTATATATCAACTTATCAATCGACCACTTAAGATGATATTATGCTTAGTAGCACAACAGTATACAAAAATATTGACTATTATATTGATTGGTTCTGCAGCAGATTTTAACTGGCAGTGTCTGGGGTTGGGATCCGGAGGAACAGGACTTAACATTGGGGAGCAGCCAGGATTCGGTTACATCACATTTGGAACCGTTTCCGGAACCAGGTTTTATCACACTATCAGAGCTGGTATGTGGACTACACTCTGAGAGTGTACCAATGGAACCAAGGGGCTATTTCAATTGTTCGCTGCAAGCTTATTTACTTGTCCGGTCGGTAGGAGCCTGTCTCCTGTTTCTGTAGCGTGAGGCGGATTGAAAAATGGTCTACAAGCTCACAATGCATCACATCACAACATGTTGAGAGCTTGTACATTCCCCTTGTCCTGACCTAGGACTTCCAGGGGTCATTGGTGGGCTTTTTGTTTGTATCTAGAAGACCACTGTCCAGTGAGTCCACATACATTCCGCATACAATTCCATCATCTTTGGTTAGTCTACTTTTAAATGTATACCTGAATTCCTTCTATGGCCCATATTTTGCCTCAGTAGGCCACATGTCACTCCCCCGAGAGATCGCAGAGATTTAGCCAAAATGGCTAATAGTAAGTCAATAATTTTGCACATATCCGTTTGCATCACATTCTGCCAACTGCCATGAAGAGTTGAAGACAGGTCACAGAATTGGAAGACTTACTGTAACACATGTCGTGTAACACCATATTATGTCTGGGGTTGTCACAAAACCAACCCGGTCTCACCCAAACACGGTGAAATAACACGGATTGGCAATTCCGTACATACACTACTAGTGAAAGCCACACCTCCATTGCGGTCAAAACAGTAGTAGTGTGTAATTAATGTACATATTTGGGGTTATTTTAGTGTATGTACGGAATTGCCAATCCATGTTATTTCACCGTGTTTGGGTTAGATCTGGCTGAACTTTCAATACATTATAAAGGATTATGGCTTTATAATTAGTTGTACATCTTTGTGCAGCTCGCTGTGGTGCGTGTGTATGGAAAATACAACCGTTGACAAATAGGCTTTCATCAGTCTGCTCAAAATAGTTGTCCAGCAGTAGTCCTAATTGACAAAATTATTAACCACGTTATCGTCTGATAATGACTTGCTTTATTAACAACATAACCGTTCCATTAAATGTCATCTTCGATGTAAAAAGTGACGCTCTGTCGCACTCCCATCTGTAACTGGCTAGGGCTGCTCACATGGCGCAAGTGCATCCAAAAACTGTGACTCACACCACATTTGGTTACCTATCGAGTTTATCTGGGGTCCCCATATAAAGAAGTGCCTCTTCCGCCTTTCCTCAGTTACATTCTGGAAATGCTGTATTTTTCATTGTTCCATGCATTTTCCTGTTTTATATCCGGGTCAGTACAATGTAAACAAACTAACGATCTACCTCATACGAGCATGCTTTATTAAATGGTACTAGACCAGTGTCCGGCTGTAGAGCACAGAGTCAGTAACGATGGAAGTTGAAGATCTATGCCCCACCCGGCTATGCAATACCCGTTGTACCCGTGTCAGAGTACCCGTTCCACCCATCTGTCTGTGTCCCCTTTATGCCCATATATGGAGATTTCTGTATCTGTCTCTCTGTGTCCCTTTATTCCTATATATGGAGTTCTTTGTCAGGCATGCCCAAATAAATAAGGAGTGTTGTGATGTCAGAACAGGCCAGCTCCATATGGAGCATGGGCAGGGGCCCTGTCCAGAGCACGGGCAGAGGCCTTTCATGGCGGTTCTGGACAACTGTGGGTCCGACCGACTAAACACCGGGCACTGCACTCCCTGTGGGGGTGTGGAACGCGTGTGTCGAATTTGAAGTCGGTGGGGCTAATGGTTCTCGAGTTACGTGCATTACAGCTGTACACACGTACGTACATACAGACGTACAGAGACACGGTGCATTTATAGATAGATATTTTCGCTAAATGAAATTGAAAATGTGTGTTTAAAGTGAATAAATGCTTGAATGAAACTGTCTATGTTTTTTTTCTTGCTTATTGTGCCTCAGTTCAGACCCAGACCAGGGTTTTTCCAAGGGCTCCTATACACCGTGAATATACTGATTTGGGGTTTTATTTTTAGATGGTTTTGTTTGGTTGAAACAGAATGGCGGGTGTGTGTTTCCCCCCACATTAAGCCTGTGATTCTTAGGCCTCTAGGATGCGGTGTGTGTGGAAGCAGCCGGCGGATAGCATGGTGTCACTTGATTACAGTGCATCAGTGAGGCAGCACTGCAGTGAAGTCATTGTGTCCAGAAATGTCAATTTTTAACATGAGACATATAACATTGTTGCATCTAGAATCATTATAACTGTTTATAGCGATTAAAACAATGTTCACAATAATCATATCGCATGCAGAGATTATAATTTATTGTGAAAGTGTCATACACAAGACCTGTACAATATTGTTAATCGCAAATATTTTATGAAATGTTCATGTCATCCCATCCCTACGTACAGTAGGTGACCACAGCGATGCGGCTCATATGGAACCTGATGAAACATTGTCTTCCCAGTACTTTGAAACAAGCTACACAAAGCCCTTTGTGTCTCTAGAAAGACAGCGTGCATGTTTGTTCTAAAGTGGACATTATTACAGCAGTGAAAGCAGATAGCGAGGCTACGCGCGGCTCTCGGAGGACAGCTATCAAGGTTTTTTTTGTCAATTTCTGACAAGGTGCCAGCCATTCCTTCCATCACGTCTTGTGAATAATTCAAGACATAGAGCATAGCGGTGCATACAGGCATTATGTGTTCCTGCTGTAATGCTGTGAAAGTATCTTCCAGCACTGGTGACTTATTGGCCGTGACTTACAGTAAAGTACGCTTCTCCGCGCTGGCTGATCTACAAATCGGTGTTGTCGTTGTTGGGCAGAAACCTCTTATCTCCATATTCTTTTTAAAAACCCCTTCTAAATCAGTAGTTCTCACACTTTCAAGATGTTTTAAAAAAAAAATCAAAAATAGTGACGCACTGCAAGCTTGTTTTAATACTGTATATCTGCTACTTTTGAATATCCAAAATCTAAAATGACACTAAACGTTCCCAGTTTTAATGGGTTAACTTTTTGTGCGCAAGCCTCAAACGCGAAAAGCTACTGTTTTGGACATGTGAGGTTTCCACCCGACAGAGACGATATGCATCACATTAAAGAGCCTGTGTGGCTCCCCAGTGATCAACTGTGCTAAGTGGGCAAGCTTGCTTACCGGTTATCTGATAGCTAAGATAGCTGTCAAAGCCATAAGATAATGCACAGTCATAGCCTAGTATAGAGCGTCGCAGTCCCGCCCCCTACCATGGACCAGGAAATGAAACCCAATGCATTTTTCCCATAGACATTTCTTAAAGTATTTATTTAAAGACGGTTACGCCGTGGACAAAGCCAACTCGAGTCGTGACAACTCATGACAACACAAACAATATTTTGGACCAAACAAATAATTACAAAGAAGAAAAACAACAAAAAAAGTGTTGTAACCTGCCGTTTTTTTCTTCTTTCTAATTATTTGTTCGGCCCAACATTTTTTGTTTGTTGTCATGATTTGTCACGACTCGAGTTGGCTTTGTCCGCGGCGTAAACGTCTTTAAATAAATACTTTCTGAAATGTCTATGAGGAAAATGAACGGAGAATAATGTCCTGGTCCAGGGTAGGAGGCGGGACTGCGACGCTCTATAGCAGGGGTTCTCAACGTTTTTGGCCGGGGACCCCCGGAAATGCTTTGGCAATGTCTCGGGACCCCCACCCCGCCCCCTCCCGACCCCCAATATAAATTGACTGCTACAATAACCTTAAACCCTTTTGGGCGGGAACCCCTTTTGGTGTTTTAAGCATTGTTATAATTTAGCTATTGAAAAATATCAGATCTACAAGCTCATAGCGCGCCACCGAGTGGCGCGCTACGAGCTTGTAGGTCTGCTATTTTTGAAAATAATTTGGGGACCCCCTAAAATAATTTGGCGACCCCCCGAGGGGTCGCGACCCACGGGTTGAGAACCCCTGCTCTATAGAACAGGGTTCTTCAATGATTTTTCTTCTTTCAGGCCAAGGACCCCTTAGCTAAGAGAGAGCTGAAGCACTAATGTACGCCTTGTTCATTAGTGCTAAGGACCCCCTCGAAAATGAGATGATACATCTCAAGGTCATTCAAATTAAGGTACTATAACCACTTAAACCCTCAATACCGAGTAAACTTCTCGTTTGGCTCTGCTCACACATACGCCATGTCCTAGTATGAACAAATAGGAGAAGGGGATTCTTTGTCTGGTGCCGCGGAAACTCAGATGCGTGTCTCAAATATAAGTATTGGCAGTATCGCAGAAAATATTGAATATTTCGCAGTCCTGTTCACATTTTTTACAGCATCTGTGATTATTGCTATTACCTGCACTACAATACTTACGAAATAAACCCATAAAATGTAACGTGTAGGTTCCCTACAATGCAATTCCAATGGTAAGCTGTGTTATTTTCACCCCATGAAGGAATGGCGGATGATTGTAGGGTGTATACATCTGTATACTTTATTCCGGGTTGTGTTATTCTCTTGTAGGCTAGTACTTATTTGCCCTGTATCTGTAACTTTTGCTGCTGTGCTGTCTCTGGCACCTGAATTTCCCCTGTGGGAGGTCAGTCAGTCAGTCAGTCAGTCAGTCAGCCTGCCTGCCTGCAAGAATGCACTGCCATAATATAAGATAATACACTGTCTATCATAGCACAGTACATTCACAGTCATAGCATTATAGCCTATATAATGGCTCCATTCTATATCATCTTCTCAGCGATTATTCTATCAAAGTACATTTTTCTATTAGTGGAGGAAGACTAGGTGAGTAGCGAGTACTTCACATCACAATTACCAACCTTGACTATGCAGGTGTCATGGTCCTAGTATAGGTTAGTGGTTTTCAACCAATGGTCTGAGGTCCCCAGCAGCTAAATAATGGGATGTTGGTAACAAAATGGACCCTTGTAGATATTTAAATCTTGAGTGTTAAATTAAACAAAATGGACCCTCACAAGTCCATTTGGTTAAATTTTACACTCTCAAGAGTTCAATTACTTAAACATCTGCATTACATTATATACAAGAAGTCTACACAATTAGAGCATGTAAAGTTATAAATTGTTATTTTGATCAACGTTTGCCTGTTATCGCTCCTACTGTATATGGTACCACATCAATACAGCATGGAATTGTGGACAAAATCGTATCCAACGATAACGATATATTGAGGTTAAATTGAGGCTAAATCTCGTCAAATGGTTGTCCGTGGCTCAAATGCTGAATAAATAATGGGCCTTCCTTGATATGAAAATGGCTTAAAACCACTGCTATAGGCGTCACATGGGCGGACCACATCGGAAATGTGGTCCTCCTCTACGCATGAGACCTACCACGGGTCACAGTGGTCCTCCTCTACGCATGAGACCTACCACGGGTCACAGTCACAATGTGGTCCTCCTCTACGCATGAGACCTACCACGGGTCACAGTCACAATGTGGTCCTCCTCTACGCATGAGACCTACCACGGGTCACAGTCACAATGTGGTCCTCCTCTACGCATGAGACCTACCACGGGTCACAGTCACAATGTGGTCCTCCTCTACGCATGAGACCTACCACGGGTCACAGTCACAATGTGGTCCTCCTCTTTTATTTCCAGGGAGGAAAAAAAAGTCTGGGTCCGAGTCCACTTCAATTCGGCATAGAGTAGCGCAAACATCTCTCACTCTCTGCTGATTTCTGATCGTCTGCACCTTTGTTAAATTGACACACACACGCACACATGTACACACACACACACACACTCCTCTCTCTCTCTGTCGCTCTAAGTAATTAGTCTCATGTCGCGCAGCTGTGCATAGTTTCTGCCGGCGGATCCTGCCGGGAGCTGCCTATGCCATAAAAAGCATAGGTGAGTTCCAGGCTACCCCGGAACTGGTAGTGAACAATCTGGCACTGTGGGAGCCAACCCAAGACACAGATATAGGAGAGGAAAAAGGTGAACCATAGATGCACTGTGGAGCTAACAACACTGCAGAGCTCTGCAGACCGTGATGCTAGACTGGAGTCGGTGGAGGGCAGAGATTCTGGAACCCAGTTTGGCTAGTCCTCACTCTCACAGAGTGGTGGAAAGTAAATAAGTACATTTACTCAAGTACTGTACTTAAGTAAAATTTTGAGGTGATTTTACTTAAATAGAGTATTTCCAATTTCCAATAATTTTATTTCTACTCCAACAGTTACTACTATTTGACAACTTTTGCAACCATTGACTTTTTGTAGATTTTGATTTTCATTACAAAATATACATTAACCACTTAATTTCAGCCATTTGAAATTATCTATTTTCAAGATTGTTATACATTTGACATTTTTAAACGGGACAGTCTGCATAATGAGTACTTTTACTTTTGGTACTTTAAGTACATTTTAATGCCAATACTTTTGGTACTTTAAGTACATTTTGAATTCCGGACTTTTACTTGTAACAGAGTATTTCTATATTGCAGTATTGATACTTTTACTTAGTTAGTAAAAATTGTGAGTGCTTTTTCCAGCACTGCTCTCACATCACATTGCGTACTGTATGTAATGTATCTCCATTTATTTTCCTTCCTTTTTTAATGCCCTACTTGGTTATAAAAGAATGTCATGCAGAAGTAGTGAAAATAGAACTAGATCTACTCTACTTTTAACTGTTGTAGAATGTTTTCTATTTAAATAATAACAAAAAGGGAAAGGTTTTGGACATACAAGGTTTCGATATACTGTGTCACAATATGACACGTGTTGAGCTTTTGAAAAGGTTTGACAACATTTTATTAAACAAATAAAAAATGTGTGAAAGAGCTAATACTTAACTTTGATACTGTAAGCAAAAATATTAATACAGTGCATTACTTTTAAAACTATTTCTACGCTGCAGTAGCCTGTTGCTATACTTCTACTTAGCAAAACATGAGTATGTATTTCCTCCACCACTGAGAATGCTAATTTATAAACGATAAGTGCACTTCTATGAGATTAACCTTTGCCACCAAAATGTGGATCTAAGTTTTAAGCCCCTGTTCCCACTAATGAAGACTTTAAAGTGCACTCTTATCCTATTACAAAACACTGCCCCTAGTGGTCATTTAATACACCCTCTGCTCTGTGGGATGAAGGGAATTAACCTTATTAAGTGTTTTGACATTTCAGTGCAGCTGTTCTCAAAGTGAGGGACCCCCAGGGGGCCTTGAGAGGGTTACAGTGGGTCCCCAGCTAAATTAGGAACAGTTCATTATCTATTATTAACTGTTTAATTGTTTCCCAGGCTATAAACCATTATCCAATGAGGTAAACTGTGTGTATAAGAACAAATGACAATTCAGAATTTCATTTTAGTTTCATACGGCTCTCAAACATTTTCATGTCAAGGACCCCCAAATGATAATGTATTTGGCTGCAGACCCCCCATCTGAAAATAGTGTCAGGGACCCAACACATGATTTGTGTCAAGTGGTTAAACTGAAGTGATGCTACATTACCTAATTTTGCTTGGTACCCCCTGGAACCCCCTCGAAGTGCCCCAGTGTACCAATGATGACCCCCAGAGAACCATTGATGTATACCACGTCTAAAATAGGACATTAATAAAAAATCACACCGGTGTGAACTGAGTGGTGTAAGGTCTTATATAGACTGATCAGCTGTGGTCTGACGTAATGTCTGACGTAATGAAATCACACCCGTGTGAACTGGGTGACCATAGCAACCGTGCTCATTTTTTGGTACGAACAGACAGACAGACAGACACGTAAACTAACAAAGCCAGTCGTAGGAGTGGTTTACACCACTCAAAAAAATAAAAATAAAAAAACATTAAAGAAGAGGAAATATGGTGCTAGAAGATCTACACAAGATCTTTAGATTGGGACTTTGGGTACAGACGGGTTCAGAGTGAGGCCATGGGCTTATTTGTAATGCTCACTGTAAATCCTCTTGTTCTCAGAGAGAGCCACACAAAAGAAGCCACCGTCAAACACAAAGCCATCATTATGCTCCCCCCCTTGTCCTTTTATTCATGGCAACAATATCACAGCCATCACTCAACCTAAATACGACCGGCCTCACAACCGTATCAAAGGGCCAAGAGGATGCAACCAAGCCATTGTATTTTATTTATAGGACAGGCATGGGAAGTTACGGAGACAATGTGACATGTTTGGTGCGGGGGGGCGTATTTTACACTGTGGTGGGAACTTCACGTCACATTTTCACACTGGTGGTAGAATACATCCTATACTGGGATATTTTAATTATCCACGTAAACCCCCATACTTTCAGCTGTTCCAATCCCAAACATGCAAACATGATCCACTTTAGTTTAGTTCGTTTAATGTGACTAGTATTAAAATTGTCTTTTTTATGTTCAATGCATTTGTGTTTAAGTTCATAAAGTTAACATAAGGATTCCAATTTAAAAATATCCAAAATAGTAGATCTACAAGCTCAAAACGTGTTGCATTGCTTGTGGGCAACTTTGATGATTGTAGAGTCTACATTAAATATCTTCGCTGAAAATGTGAGCTTGTCGATTTGCTGTTTCCTGCCAACGTTTTGTACTTTTATAAGTACATTTTGAATTCCGGACTTTTACTATATTGCAGTATTGATACTTTTATTTAAGAATGTGAGTAATTCTTCCACCACTGCATGGTGCTAGATGCCAGCTTCAATGTGAGCTTACAGGCACAGATGTGATTAAATGTGGCCGAGTCAGAAGTCTGCCACATGCATCTGGCCAAGTTGGGGAAGCCCGTCCCCATGCTTTGGTTTGGTCACATGTCCCATGATGACCATGCTTTGGTTTGGTCACAGTTCCGGGAGCATACGAAAATAACATGTTGACTGTAACTACAGCCTGACCTCCATGCCTTATGTTTGAGTCCGATGCCGATACCAAAATGGGAGAGTTCTGATCATGTGTGACCCCATGTTTTAACCCATTAAAGCCAAGAAAGCATCTGTCATTTTAATTTTAGCTAATCGTCTGTCGGGTGGAAACCTCATTATATCCAAAACTGTTACTGTTAGGTTTCAAATTCAAAAATAGCAAAAGTGGCAGATCTACATTTCCAGATTGTAGATCTGCTACTTTTGATGCTTTCATGTGACGCTGTTAGTAGATCAAGTAATGCATTAATTTACGGAAAAACACCCGACAGCAACTAGATTATATAGCAAGGTAGATTTTTCAGAAAACTGTTGGATTTAGAAGACATTTGAAGAATCAGCCTCAGGTCTTAATGGGTTAATAAACCCAATTGTAAAAATCCAGAGACCCCCCAGGGGTAATGGAGGGGAGGTTACCAGATACCAGTGGTTCTCAGAGTGGGGTCCAGAGACCCCCCAGGGGTAATGGAGGGGAGGTTACCAGATAAGTTACTGATAGTTAGAAACCAGAAACCAAATTGAACCTTATAGTTGTTAACTCGAAGAGTCTACAAATAGAAACCAAATGGACCCTATTACATGTCCATTTGGTTTCAATTTGTTCACTCTCCGAGTTATGGGGGTTTGTGGCCTAATGCATTCCAAAACACGGGTTCAGTGGAATAAAATAAAATAAGTTTGAGAACTACTGTTGTGGGAACTACTGTACATCCTCTCAGAGGAGGCTCCTCACTGGCTGGTGAGCCAGTAGGGTGCAACACATCCCCCCAGAGGAGGCTCCTCACTGGCTGGTGAGCCCATAGATATATATAAACTCTAGATAGCTCACCCACGCTGTTGGCCAATGGAGAGCGACGTCGTTACGTGGCGGCCATCTTACCTCGGGACACATAACATTGTGTATATGGGGCATGTACTCTTAAATGACCATAACTTGCTCAATTTTCAACCGATTTTCAAACGGTTTGGTTTGTTATAAACGTCAGAGACGTCCGCATACGTATATGATTTTATACGGCGTTCATATAAAAAACATAAATTAAGCAGATAAGCGTCCTGAATCATAGCCACGTTGACAACGTTTGTAATAAACCAACCCGTTTGTAAATCCGTCAAGATTTGAGCGAGTTATGACTGTTTCTGTTTGAGCTGCCATTGAACATACTGTACTGTAGCCCCGAAGTAAGATGGCTGCCGGGTGAACGACGTCAGAAACTCCGCCTTGAGCCATCTAGTGTTTATATATATATCTATGGGTGAGCCAGTAGGTGCAACACATCCTCCCAGAGGAGGCTCCTCACTGGCTGGTGAGCCAGTAGGGTGCAACACATCCCCCCAGAGGAGGCTCCTCACTGGCTGGTGAGCCAGTAGGGTGCAACACATCCCCCCAGAGGAGGCTCCTCACTGGCTGGTGAGCCAGTAGGGTGCAACACATCCCCCCAGAGGAGGCTCCTCACTGGCTGGTGAGCCAGTAGGGTGCAACACATCCCCCCAGAGGAGGCTCCTCACTGGCTGGTGAGCCAGTAGGGTGCAACACATCCTCCCAGAGGAGGCTCCTCACTGGCAGGTGAGCCAGTAGGGTGCAACACATCCTTCCAGTGAATTCTCCTCACTGGCAGGTGAGCCAGTAGGGTGCAACACATCCTCCCAGTGAAGGCTCCTCACTGGCAGGTGAGCCAGTAGGGTGCAACACATCCTCCCAGTGAAGGCTCCTCACTGGCAGGTGAGCCAGTAGGGTGCAACACATACTCCCAGAGGAGGCTCCTCACTGGCAGGTGAGCCAGTAGGGTACAACCCGTACAGCAGTGGCAAGCAGTGGGAGGAATGAACTGACATAATGACGTAATTGGGGGATATTCAAATCTATCCAAATAAATACATAATTGGGTGGATTGATTGATTTATTGATTGATTAATGGATGAATGAATAGATGAATAGAGATGGAAGAATGAATGAATGTATGAATGAACGAACAAACAAACTACTGTACACCTGCTTACATAAACCACTCACGCACAATGTCACGCAAGTGCCCTGTCTTTGGTTCTCCTATTCCAAAGTCAACACACTGAGGACAGGGGATAAAGGCATGCTTGGAGAGGCAGAGAAGTTGTTAAGTGGCTACAGTGCTGCCTGCCAGCATCAAAACTTTAAGACTAGAGCAGCAGTACTTGGCCATTGGCTGACCAGCGCAGGGCAGGCCCCTGCCCTCCTGGGCTCTGTGGTGTGGTGTGGGCCCAGCCCTGTGTTTAAACCCACACTGGGACCAGAACACTCCACCCACACACTGCCAGCTGCTTTCCTACAGGCCTGTATACATGTATGTAGATGTGGATGTAGTTCACTTTTCAGTTTGCACAGAGAAAACTACATGCCTTTCCCTCTGTTTGCGTGTGTGTGTGTGTGTGTGTGTGTGTGTGTGCGAGTGTGTCATGAGGAGGTTTCAAACTGCCCGAATTGCATTCCTTGCAACCATATCTTCATATTACAATTTACTATGTAGGCCTTTAGCACACACTCTTTATCCGGGGTGCATACATTGGTTAGTCCGACAACTGTCGCTCCTGACATGCGTGGCCGGTTACAACTAACCTGTGGACGGTTACAACTCCCCCGTGGCTACCGACATGCGTGTCAGGTTAAAACTAACCCGGGCAGGTTCAAACTAACCCGGGCAGGTTCAAACTAACCCGGGCAGGTTCAAACTAACACGTGGCTCCCGACATGCGTGGCAGGTTAAAACGAACCCGTTCAGACCCTTCTGACCCCCCCTCCTGGTGCCTATGCATAGAGTCAGACAGTGTAGTAGTGCCTCAGTAATCTAGGATCATAGGTAAACCAAGAACCTACTATCAGTCTGTATAATACCCCCAAATATATAATCTGTACATTGAAACTACCGTATATACAAACTATAGGATGGCAGGTCAACAAATAAACGTGGCATCTGCCTAAATAACTTTCTATCTAAAATAGTTGATCCTCACAAATGCTCATGTTAACACCCCGAAACGCCCGGGGTTATTTAATCCATTAAATCATAGCGCCCAGCGATTTATAGCAGCAGAGCACATTTAGCGACGGACCGGATGCTATCCCGGATGTGGCTGAAGTAGCTTGATGTAGCCAAAACACTCTCGATGCGATCGACAACAACGGGACGGGACCGTGATGGGCCGTCTAACACATAATCTTTTCTTAGAATTGGACGGAATGATTTAGATCAAGAGTTAACGTTTTAAGATTTTCGATCTTGTCGGCTAAAATGGGGGGGAACATTTTTGATGAACGTCCGACCGGAAAATAACATTGAATGTTGCGCAACAGACGCTCCCAGCCTGTGGAGCTATGCGATCGGTTTTGATATCAATAATCTCCGTCCTTTTGATCAATCTCCGTCCTGAGCGCTGGGCGTTACTAATTGATAGGGCGGAGAACTGCCGCCCAGGGTGTTAAGATGGCACCATTTCTGGAAGGTAGGTTGGGTCATTTCAAACGAGATTCCAAACTTTGTAATTACTGTAATGCAAGAACAATGACTTCCATTTCAGCATGCTACTAGTACTGTCCAAGCTTGGAATAGAGGGTATGCGCATGCTTAAAGTGAATGGCACATCGAGTGGCAAATCGAGTGGCAAAGCAACATGCAAAGTGAGTTTAACATTGTTTAACGTTGTCTAATGCAATCCGATAGGACTTTTCTGTGTGGATGTATGGGCTGTCAAGGCCAGAAAGTACTTTTTTGCCACTCAGTAGGCCTTCCTGCATGACTTCCTGGTTTGATGATGATGTCACGCGCATACCCTCTATCCCCATCGATGACATCACTGGTAGGCAGACTTCTGAACTGTCCACAGCCAACCAATGAGACACAAGAGTGAGTAGACAGAAACATTCACCTATTTTGAGGGGTGCTAGCCCCTCGAACGCATGGCTTTTGAAATGATGTCATATGGCATCCAAGTCTATGGACTTTTAATTTTTTAGAATTTTTAACAAATTTTCTCTTTGCCGGCAACAACTTGCATACGTACGTCTGTGATCTGTAAGAAAAAGTGTTCTTTTACAGGGCATGTAGGAAAGAAATCACACTTGTGTGAAGTGAGGGGCACATCTTATCATGAGCCGTTTCTTGCTTCATGGTTCCTTTAGGATTGACCATTTTGCATGTGCTCAGTTGTGAAGACGTCATTTGCCATTGACTTGGCCTGAAAGTTTGTAACGAACAAAGGTTGTCATAAAAGTCCATGAAATTGGCCACGTACTGTAGCCTACATGACGTTGTGGGCGGAACACCCGTCGCAAGTTGATGATGATATTTGTCCATGTCTGTGGTCCAACCCATGGAATGTATGGAATGCATGTGCTAATAAAAAAATCACACCCGTGTGAACTGAGTGGTGTAAGGTCTGTCTGACGTAATGAAATCATGTCTGACGTAATGAAATCACACCCGGGTGTGATTTCATTACCTGGCTTTGTTTGTGCAGAAAAAATGAGCATGGTTGCTATGTTCACCCTGTTCACCCGGGTGTGATTTCATTACGTCATTACAACAGGGTGAACATAGCAACCATGCTCATTTTTTCTGCACAAAAAAGCCAGTTGTAGGAGTGGTTTACACCACTCAAAAATAATAAATGACTTGTGTTTTCGGTGATGAGGTGACCACCGAAAACTGGAGTATGAAGGCCTTTAGTCTTGGCATGAAATTGAACCACTGACTAAAGACAGCCTGGGAGATGTGTCCTAGCTCTTTGAGTGAGAGTTCTGACAGGGCCAGGCTCTCTGGTGGAAGGTAGCTGTGAGTGAGAGTTCTGACAGGGCCAGGCTCTCTGGTGGAAGGTACTCTAAGTACGATGGACACACACTCACTGCATGGCTGGAGAGTGAAGTCATTCTTTTTGGCCTGATTCTTTGGCCTGAGACTGTTCCCTTACTTTCTGTGGTGGAAGAAGTGAAGATTTTTTTTTCTTTCTATTGTAATGCTATTTAACAACTTAAACCCTCAATACTTAGCAAACTAGGCCTGTCACAATTATTACATAATAATCGTCTAATCACAATTATTTGAGATAATCAAAATTATTTTTGCATATAATCGACAATCCTTTCCATGTTGAAAAATACATTTTTAAACATTAATAGGCAGAAATAGCAGATCTATAAGCTTACATGCTCTTTAATTTTCTTAACATGTATGAAATTATTCTTGACAGACTTTTTGGAAATTCATGAAAATGTAAGATTATATTTTGGGCATTTTACTTGGTAGTAGTAGGCCTAAACGAAAAAGTGGAAAAAAGAAGGGGAAAAAAATACATTACTTGTGACCCATCAAACATGTGCCCACGACACAAACATGGGTTCCGACCCAGTGTTTGGGAAACCCTGATCTAAAAGACAGCCGGATGAGGGAGTGACATGGAAATCCTCATGGCATCCCTCTGACCCACATAAAGAGTGCATTTAAAGGCTTAAATGACACCAAATGGACTCCAAAGGCCTTCGGAATGGTGACATATTAAAAGAGTCAGCACAGCTGGCAGCTGGAATGGGATGGACCAAGTAAAAGAACTCACTACATTGCATGTCGTTTAACTGCACTGTGTTTTCTGATTTTACGTCAGCATTTTGTAAACTTGTTTGTAAAAAGTATTAAACATTATTGTCGTCATTATTATTATTTCATTATGTATCATTAATCAATTAATTCATTATAATTATTTTATTATGTATGCTTATTTAAATGAAGAAAAATCACTTTTCACCAACATTTGCACAAAATAGACACACACACACACACACACACACACACACACACAGGAGTGGTATTATTATCAAAGCCACGCAGAGGCTAAAGGAGCGACAATGCGACATTGGTGGTTGTGAACTTGTGATGGTGATGTTATAACATCCTGATAATCTTACTGACCTGTCAAATGTCTTCATCCATTCCAACACGTCCAGCTCAAACCATCAAGTTCAAAGACGCACACCAAAACAAAATCCCTTTTCTTCTGCCTCTTATTGGAACAGATATTTCCCCTGCTCTCCCCAACACTTGAAACCCGACACTGACCCAGTCCAGTCCACAAGAGAAGGGGAAAAAATAGGGGTAAAACAGATTTAATAGTTCACGTTTATTCGAAAGAAAAACGCGTTTCTTAACCATAAAAAGCAAAGCCCACGCGTTAAACTAAAACAAACATTCAAATATGAAAAGCTCTCATTCAAACCAAAAGATGAGGAGAGGGTTTCTAAAAAAGTTTAATAGTGCTAAAAGAGACGAAGATGAAAAATGATGAAAATATAGCCGTAGTGATAGTGTGTGAATCACTAGCGTTAGTTTAGTCGCGTATTTCCCTGCTTCGTGTTGGTTTGTTTATAATCCAAGCATGCAGTGAATATCCCCTTTTATTCCATTAAACTCCAGCTGCTTGTAGCGGTGTGTGTTGCCTGCTGGTCTCAAGCAGTGTTTCACGCTCCGTTTTCAAAGTGGAAATGCGATAGCAGTCAGTGCGTTGCCAGAATCAGTGTCTGTGAGAGAAACAAGCAACCAGGTCTATGATCATTATTATACATCGATCTGTTATTGGGAAACATCAGTCTCACAGTCACAACGTACGTGTCACGATGCGATGTGAGCTTGTAGATCTGATCTTTTTTGAGGGCCGCTTATGCCCAGGTTTGTCTGTTTTGATTGATTGATTGATTGAAATATTGATACAGTTTGCAGAATTACAGTACATTTCAAGCACAACTCAATACAAAGACTGTTAACTGTGAGTGGACAACCCAATAAAGCATTACACTTGTTTACAAGAAGGTCCACCTTGTTCGATTCATAGCGATGATTTGATTGGCTGAGCAATGTAGGCCTATTGAGGATAAAAAGTGAGGACAGAAAATTGAGGACCATAGACAAAAAAAGATTCTAGGGCGTTTGTCAAAATTGAAGGCAAAAAATTCCCGAGATTCCTTGCGAAGCATAGCGGAAGCTTTTCAAGCTTCCACGTGTGTAACAGAAGTCCCGGAAAAGACACGTTGTGATTGGCCTGTAGTCACTTGAGATTTGATTTTTCTTTTATTTTTTTAAGAAAAAAAAATGTAAATATCGACACAACTCATGGGTAACCGGAAGGCTTGCCCCGGCCTAAACACGGACCTCCATTTTTTTGGCGGACCGCTCGCCCCCAGCAGTTCTTGTATTCTTGTATTTGTTTTTACTGAGGATTAGTTTAGAAATAAATTAAGGGATGGGGGCAGGCGCAGTCGGTAGTGCTGTCGCCTCACAGCTATAATGTCCCGGGCTCGAGTCGAGATGCTGTGGATGCTGGGGCGTGTTCTCTCCTCCACGTCCTCAGTGCCCGGTTGAAATAACGTGTTGGTGGTTCCTTCCACGTGCAACATCCACTCAAGCGGCATGCTCACTCCTCATGCATTGAAGAAAGCATGAGCTCAATTTGGGGCTCTCCCCAGGTTGGCAGAGGGAGAGTAAAGCCCAAACCACACAAAAGTGTTGAGACGGGACGAAACGGTTTTAAAGGTCAACCACACCAATGCAACTCATTGAGTTGCAATGAGTTGCATTGGTGTGGTTGACCAATTTACAAGCAACTTTACTGGAATGAACAAGCCCAAAGTCGCTTATAAAAAGCAAACGTGGCAACACTGATCACAGTGAGGGCGGGGCGACGACGCACGCACGGTGACTACAGACTGAGGCCAGTCGTTCTCAAAGTGGGGTTCGAGACCACCCCAGCCAGGGGTCCTTGAGAAGGGGTTTCAGGAGGTCCCCACAGCCAAATTAGTTAAAGGAGCACTTTACCCATGCATTTTCAACCTTGTCTTCATATAATTGGTCCTCTCCTCTTCCTCTAAAATGCTCATGATGAGATGGCACAATTTCCATCTCAGAGGAGGGCTGTGGAGAGTTCAGAAACCTGCCTACCAGTGACATCATGGGGATTCCAAGCTTAGAATGATGAAATAGAAGCCATTGTTCTTGCAATTACTAATAAGATATATTGTTGAAGTTGGGGGCAGATCGTACAATTGATTGATTGATTGAAATATGTATTAACAGTTTGCAGAATTACAGTACATTTCAAGCACAAACTCAAAGGGTCCACCTTGTTCAATTCATCAAAATGAACAACAAGCGTTGTAAGCCTGCATATCTGCTATTTTTGAGTATCCAATTATAAAATAGTGTGTAATGTATGATTTTACTAACAATTTAAATCTACACAGTAACTTGTAAAGTTGTCAAATGATAGTGGAGTAAAAAGTAGGCTACAATCTGAGATACAAAGCACAAATGCATATAGTGGAGTAAAGTATTGATTGATTGATTGAAGAATTTATTAACAGTTTGCAGAATTACAGTACATTTCAAGCACAAACTCAATACAAAGGCTGTTAACTGTGAGTGGACGACCCAATTAAGCATTACACTTGTTTCCAATAGGGTCCACCATGTTCAAATCATCAAAACATTTAGAGACGTACAAATAGACACTTCTATAGACAGAACAGGAATTCATCATAAAGGAGGTAAAAAGGGAAAAGAAATATATACAGTGAGGGGAAAAAAGGGGGGGGCGGGGGGGATGATTCAGATTTTACGGGGGCCAGTTTCGAATTGCAGCCATCCGTAGGTGCCCTTTGAGAGCGGTTTTGAAGGAGTCAAGGGATTCGCATGTCTTAATGACAGTTGGTAGGGCGTTCCACATTTTGGTGGCATAGGAGCGAAAATAATTTAGTCCCTTGTTTGTGCCGAACCTGGGTTGTACATGGTTCGTTGCACTCCCTCTGGTGTTGTGGGTGTGGACTTCGTTAACATTAAGGAAGTATCTAGACAGGTACATGGGTATCTTGGTGGTGTATCGAATCTTGTGGACCAGACCCATTGCAAGATGCTGTACTCTGTCGTCGACCCTAAGCCATTCCAGCCTGTCGAAGTGGGCAGGGGTGAGGTGGGTTCGGGGGGCTAGATCAAGTAGGAGCCTGACCAGTTTGTTTTGGGAAGTCTGGAGCCTGGTTTTAAGGGCCTTTGAGGTGCTGTGGTACCAGGAGGTGCATGCATAGTCAAAGAAACCCTGTACAAGGGCTCCTGTTAAGGTCTTCAAGGTGTTTTTGTTGACCAGTGAGGAGATCCTGTAGAGGAATCTTGTTCTATGGTTGACTTTTTTGATTACGTTGGTGGCCATTTTATCACCGGAAAGATTAGCCTCCAGGATGGAACCTAGGTAGGTAATTTCATCTTTACGTGTGATAACATTGTCACCCACTCTAACCAAGAAGCCATTTGCCTTGCTGAGATTACTAATAGAGCCAAAGAGAATGGATTCAGTTTTTCCCAGGTGTAAAGATAGTTTGTTATCAGCGAGCCAGGTGCAGATTCTACCGAGTTCAGAGCTGAGGGCACTTTCAACCTGCAGTTTGTCCCTGTCCGAGACCAGCAGTGCTGAGTCATCTGCGAACAGGAACAAGTTGCAGTCACAAGCTGAAGTCATGTCGTTTACATATATTAGGAACAGTAGAGGCCCTAGTATGCTTCCTTGTGGAACGCCACAGCTCACTGGGAGGGGGGGGGACAGTGTTCCGTTCACTTCCACCATCTGTTCTCTCCCCTCCAGGTAGGATTGCATCCAGCTCACTGATGTGCTATCGAAACCAATTGCTTTTAGCTTGTTAACCAGTATGGAGTGGTTCACGGTGTCAAAAGCCTTGTGGAGGTCCAGCATGACCATGCCGCAGTATTTGCCAGCGTCCACCTCTTGTTTGATGTGGTCGCTCAAATAGAGAAGGCATGTGTCAGTGGAGTGGGATGTTCTGAAGCCAGATTGGAACTCGTACAATAATTTATTAGTGGCAAGATACTTTTCAACCTGTTCATAGACTATTTTTTCCATCACTTTCGAGATGGAACTAAGAATAGAAATAGGGCGGTAGTTGCCGGGGTCTAATTTACTCCCTTTCTTGTGCAAGGGGGTTACTTTGGCCAGTTTGAAATCTTGGGGGACCTGTCCCTGTTTGATGGAGAGGTTTACTATGTGGGTGATGATTGGAGCTATAGAGATGGCTGAGTCTCTGAGAAATTTGGAGGGAATGTTGTCATGGCCTGTGGCCTTGTGGGGTTGGAGGGCACTCAGTTTCTTAATTACCTCATCAGTTGTTACCATAACTAGTTTAAAATCGTCTTTACAAACACCTAGGTTTCTGTAGAAGGTTGTAATGTGCTCTACACCAAAGAGCCCAGAGTGGGAGGGCAGTTTGTTAACCAGAGTTGTTGCTATGTTTGTAAAGAAGATATTCAAGTAGTTGGCCACATCAAGGTTGTCAGTGATGAGAGTAAAATGACCAAACATTGAAAACATTGGAAATAAAAAAATACATACAAATTTAAATAAATCAAACGTGTACTTATACTTGTGACTTGTAAATGTACTTTGTTGAAATAACGTGTTGGTGGTTCCTTCCACGTGCAACATCCACTCAAGCGGCATGCTCACTCCTCATGCATTGAAGAAAGCATGAGCTCAATTTGGGGCTCTCCCCAGGTTGGCAGAGGGAGAGTAAAGCCCAAACCACACAAAAGTGTTGAGACGGGACGAAACGGTTTTAAAGGTCAACCACACCAATGCAACTCATTGAGTTGCAATGAGTTGCATTGGTGTGGTTGACCAATTTACAAGCAACTTTACTGGAATGAACAAGCCCAAAGTCGCTTATAAAAAGCAAACGTGGCAACACTGATCACAGTGAGGGCGGGGCGACGACGCACGCACGGTGACTACAGACTGAGGCCAGTCGTTCTCAAAGTGGGGTTCGAGACCACCCCAGCCAGGGGTCCTTGAGAAGGGGTTTCAGGAGGTCCCCACAGCCAAATTAGTTAAAGGAGCACTTTACCCATGCATTTTCAACCTTGTCTTCATATAATTGGTCCTCTCCTCTTCCTCTAAAATGCTCATGATGAGATGGCACAATTTCCATCTCAGAGGAGGGCTGTGGAGAGTTCAGAAACCTGCCTACCAGTGACATCATGGGGATTCCAAGCTTAGAATGATGAAATAGAAGCCATTGTTCTTGCAATTACTAATAAGATATATTGTTGAAGTTGGGGGCAGATCGTACAATTGATTGATTGATTGAAATATGTATTAACAGTTTGCAGAATTACAGTACATTTCAAGCACAAACTCAAAGGGTCCACCTTGTTCAATTCATCAAAATGAACAACAAGCGTTGTAAGCCTGCATATCTGCTATTTTTGAGTATCCAATTATAAAATAGTGTGTAATGTATGATTTTACTAACAATTTAAATCTACACAGTAACTTGTAAAGTTGTCAAATGATAGTGGAGTAAAAAGTAGGCTACAATCTGAGATACAAAGCACAAATGCATATAGTGGAGTAAAGTATTGATTGATTGATTGAAGAATTTATTAACAGTTTGCAGAATTACAGTACATTTCAAGCACAAACTCAATACAAAGGCTGTTAACTGTGAGTGGACGACCCAATTAAGCATTACACTTGTTTCCAATAGGGTCCACCATGTTCAAATCATCAAAACATTTAGAGACGTACAAATAGACACTTCTATAGACAGAACAGGAATTCATCATAAAGGAGGTAAAAAGGGAAAAGAAATATATACAGTGAGGGGAAAAAAGGGGGGGGCGGGGGGGATGATTCAGATTTTACGGGGGCCAGTTTCGAATTGCAGCCATCCGTAGGTGCCCTTTGAGAGCGGTTTTGAAGGAGTCAAGGGATTCGCATGTCTTAATGACAGTTGGTAGGGCGTTCCACATTTTGGTGGCATAGGAGCGAAAATAATTTAGTCCCTTGTTTGTGCCGAACCTGGGTTGTACATGGTTCGTTGCACTCCCTCTGGTGTTGTGGGTGTGGACTTCGTTAACATTAAGGAAGTATCTAGACAGGTACATGGGTATCTTGGTGGTGTATCGAATCTTGTGGACCAGACCCATTGCAAGATGCTGTACTCTGTCGTCGACCCTAAGCCATTCCAGCCTGTCGAAGTGGGCAGGGGTGAGGTGGGTTCGGGGGGCTAGATCAAGTAGGAGCCTGACCAGTTTGTTTTGGGAAGTCTGGAGCCTGGTTTTAAGGGCCTTTGAGGTGCTGTGGTACCAGGAGGTGCATGCATAGTCAAAGAAACCCTGTACAAGGGCTCCTGTTAAGGTCTTCAAGGTGTTTTTGTTGACCAGTGAGGAGATCCTGTAGAGGAATCTTGTTCTATGGTTGACTTTTTTGATTACGTTGGTGGCCATTTTATCACCGGAAAGATTAGCCTCCAGGATGGAACCTAGGTAGGTAATTTCATCTTTACGTGTGATAACATTGTCACCCACTCTAACCAAGAAGCCATTTGCCTTGCTGAGATTACTAATAGAGCCAAAGAGAATGGATTCAGTTTTTCCCAGGTGTAAAGATAGTTTGTTATCAGCGAGCCAGGTGCAGATTCTACCGAGTTCAGAGCTGAGGGCACTTTCAACCTGCAGTTTGTCCCTGTCCGAGACCAGCAGTGCTGAGTCATCTGCGAACAGGAACAAGTTGCAGTCACAAGCTGAAGTCATGTCGTTTACATATATTAGGAACAGTAGAGGCCCTAGTATGCTTCCTTGTGGAACGCCACAGCTCACTGGGAGGGGGGGGGACAGTGTTCCGTTCACTTCCACCATCTGTTCTCTCCCCTCCAGGTAGGATTGCATCCAGCTCACTGATGTGCTATCGAAACCAATTGCTTTTAGCTTGTTAACCAGTATGGAGTGGTTCACGGTGTCAAAAGCCTTGTGGAGGTCCAGCATGACCATGCCGCAGTATTTGCCAGCGTCCACCTCTTGTTTGATGTGGTCGCTCAAATAGAGAAGGCATGTGTCAGTGGAGTGGGATGTTCTGAAGCCAGATTGGAACTCGTACAATAATTTATTAGTGGCAAGATACTTTTCAACCTGTTCATAGACTATTTTTTCCATCACTTTCGAGATGGAACTAAGAATAGAAATAGGGCGGTAGTTGCCGGGGTCTAATTTACTCCCTTTCTTGTGCAAGGGGGTTACTTTGGCCAGTTTGAAATCTTGGGGGACCTGTCCCTGTTTGATGGAGAGGTTTACTATGTGGGTGATGATTGGAGCTATAGAGATGGCTGAGTCTCTGAGAAATTTGGAGGGAATGTTGTCATGGCCTGTGGCCTTGTGGGGTTGGAGGGCACTCAGTTTCTTAATTACCTCATCAGTTGTTACCATAACTAGTTTAAAATCGTCTTTACAAACACCTAGGTTTCTGTAGAAGGTTGTAATGTGCTCTACACCAAAGAGCCCAGAGTGGGAGGGCAGTTTGTTAACCAGAGTTGTTGCTATGTTTGTAAAGAAGATATTCAAGTAGTTGGCCACATCAAGGTTGTCAGTGATGAGAGTAAAATGACCAAACATTGAAAACATTGGAAATAAAAAAATACATACAAATTTAAATAAATCAAACGTGTACTTATACTTGTGACTTGTAAATGTACTTTGTTACTTAATACTTACTTCACACCACCACTTTGGGAGAAAGACCGACTACAGACAGAGAGAGTGACTGTCAGGTTCTCTACTGCCCCCTGGCTGCTGCTGTGGAGTGTGTGTGTGTGTGTGTGTGTGTGTGTGTGTGTGTGTGTGTGTGTGTGTGTGTGTGTGTGTGTGTGTGTGTGTGTGTGTGTGTGTGTGTGTGTGTGTGTGTGTGTGTGTGTGTGTGTGTGTGCGCGTGTGCGTGTGTGCGTGTGAATATAATTATATAGGTTCAGAGTTTGCCTGGTAAAACTTTATATCTTCATAATCATATTTAAACTTTTTATCTAATTTTGGGGGGTAATTTAACACACTACTTCATCAGTGGACATGCACAAAAGTAGCAAAACTGTCGCAGATCTACAAAGCTCACAATGCGTATAGCATCACAACGCATTGTGAGCTTGTAGATCTGCCTATAAGTTTCTATATTTTTGAAAACTATTTCAAGTTTCAAGTGAACATGTGGTGGTGGTGTCTGTCTATGCATGAATTTATGTTAAACCAGTGAAGAGTAATAAGAGCTTATGTAACTAAATATGGATCCATTGGAACACAGGTTATTTTCTTTCTTTTTTTTATCCTGATTTTTTTTTGACATACAAGGTTATACCAGACAGTGGCTTGACAGTGATTATTTTATCATTCCTGATATGAGACTATAGATATGGTGTGGGCTTTCGTTTGCATATCATAATGGTGGTGGTGGTGTGACAAATGGTGTCTTGTCTTGAGGAAAGACAGACACAGTCAGATTGACTGTCTGCATTCATATAGATATCGTCTCTGTCTTGTGGACATGGCTATGGGCCTACCGGTATGTCCAAAACTTTTACTTTTCAGGATTCAAATTCAAAAACAGATCGGCAAGCTCTCCGCTACTTGTGATGCTTTCAAGTACTGACGCTGTATAGTATGATTAAATAGGGCAGTATAGGACAGCTTCTACAGCCCTGTCCAGAATCCAGCACACATTGATTGATTGAAATATTTATACAGTTTGCAGAATTACAGTACATTTCAAGCACAACTCAATACAAAGACTGTTAACTGTGAGTGGACGACCCAATAAAGCATTACACTTGTTTACAGAGGGTCCACCTTGTTCAATTCATCAAAACATTTAGAGACGTACAAATAGACACTTCTATATAGCCAAAGAACAGAACAGGAATTCATCATAAGGGAGGTAAAAAGGGAAAAGAAAAATATACAGTGAGGAGAAAAGGGGGTGGGCGGTGGGGGGATCAGCCTTCCATTTCGACATCCCACCACTCCGACATTGGTTTCTAATGGTCGGAATGGCGGTACTTAACATTTTTTGCAAAAGTACCGCCATACCGACACGAGAAAGTACCGCGATTCCGACGTACCGCCATTCCAACACGGGACGTCGCAGCCACATGCATATTACTCAACACGCACATCTGAATATGAGGCAAATTTTCATATAGGCTACCGGGCGAGAGAGAGGGAGAGAGAGAGAGAGACGGCAAGCCCGACAGTTTATTATTGTAGAGAATTTAATTGACATATTTATGGTCGACTCAAAGTGACGTGCCGTCGTTGCCGAGGAACACCTATGTCGCCCTGTCGAAATGGCAGTATGTCGAAATGGCAGTATGTCGAAATGGCAGTATGTCGAAATGCCGGCATGTAACCGGCGGTGGGGGGGGGGGATTCAGATTTTACGGAGGCCAGTTTCGAATTGCAGCCGTCCGTATGGTGCCCTTTGAGAGCGGTTTTGAAGGAGTCAAGGGATTTGCATGTCTTAATGACTGTTGGTAGGGCGTTCCACATTTTGGTGGCATAGGAGCGAAAAGAATTTAGTCCCTTGTTTGTGCCGAATCTGGGTTGTACATGGTTCGTTGCACTTCCTCTGGTGTTGTGGGTGTGGACTTCGTTAACATTATAGTAGGGGAGCCTATATCAATCAGATTCTGATGCCCATGATTTTGGAATGTTAATTTTTGGAAACAGGTATATCTTGATTCTTGGGGTTACCAGAATGCCAAAAAAACATGTCTCCAATTTTTTCTGTTGAGTTTAGCATGTGCAATTAGCATAATTGGCTAATAAATTGTCAAAAACTGAAATGGCAAGAACTTTGCTTCTAGGTAACTTATAAAGGTGATCTAAGAGTTTAAGTCCATGTTTGTGATGTTCAGAAATTCATCTGTTACCATTGTGAAGTCATACAACCTTTCCTAATTAGCATAATTGCCATCAATTATGCAAAAACGAGGTGAACATCAGCAAATTGCTGCATGTTTTACTTTTAGTCAACTTTGAAAGCTTCCCACAGACTCTAAGTGTATGTTTACAACTCCAGGAATTATTATCATCTTATAAATAAATCATGCAACCTTTTGTCTATGTAATAATTATGTAATAATCACACCAAAACCAGAAATGGCCATATTTCTTTGCTTTACGTTAATTAATACTCATGATCTTATAGACAGTGTAAGTCTGTTTGCATGTCTAGAAAATATTCTCTTTCCATAAGGATATGCAACCTCCTTATTAGTGTAATTTGCATATATATATATATCCCTCATATAAATCCAGTAAGACGCCTGAGGGCGAGAAGCGACCTCGCACTATAAGGGCTGCATGGCGAGCGCTGGTGCTTTGGAATGGGGGGGATCAGATCAACATATCCGCCTGGGTGATGGCAGACTGCTGGGCAAGCGCTGGTGCTTTGGCATGGGGGAGTTAGATCAACATATGGAGTGAATTATGTACTGGCCATATATGGAGCGTGTCTTGAGTGTACAGGGTTTGATGAGGTCAGATCAACATATGGAATGTCAGAACAGGTCAGCTCCACATATAGAGATCTAAGGGTGGCAGTGTATTGAGTGTACAGGGTCTGATGAGGGCCCAGGTTGGGCCGGACCTTAATTTTCAGGCCTGTTGAGAACTCCGTCTAGAGGGGGTGCATACTTAGTTTAGACTAGTCATTGGTAAGGTTGGGATTCGGAACGGGGTCCATTTCAGACCCGGTTCCGACATTGCGGATCCGGAGCCCGTTCCATCGTTTTTGTATTAATGGTTCCCCAAACAGTTCTCATCAGTCGTCATTTAGCTCCGCTGTGTCTGTGCATGCATGCAAGCAGAGCCAAGTTACTGGGGTGACTTCTACTACTTGACATGAGTGAGTAGATTAATCTTGTGACTCGTGTAGGCGTATTGATTTTGAGATGTTTCCTCAATGTGGATGTGCAACTGGTGCAAGTTGCAACAACCTTTGCAGGAAACTATGGCATCGCATAGTTGTGGTTAACAGAGAGGGTGGTTAACAGAGTGTGGTTAACAGAGAGGGAAATGACTCTGAGGCTGAGCACACAAAGTGCAATAAATGTGATGCCATAGTTTCCTGCAAAGGTTGTTGCAACTTGCACCAGATGCACGTCCACATTGAGGAAACATCTCAAAATCAATCAACTATAGAGCCATGAATTAAATAAAAATCTATTTGTCTGCACTTATTTTTACAACTTATAAGCAACTCAACTGCTTTTGATTTGGCACTAATTTAATCGTGCAACTGTTGAGAGCCCAGCCTTTAGGTGCATATATACCTCCATACATTGATTACTTTATAAACAGTTTGCAGAAAAAAGCACAGGGACGTAGCCTACAGTTCAATACAAGGTCTGCTAAGAGGATTTTATAACCCAAGAAAGCACTATGGCTTGTTTCCATTAGGGTAACTGGGGTCCTTCATATTAAATTAATCTGAAGACACAACATTTGTCACCACAACAATATCATTATTGCAATGTGTACTGTATATTTAATATACAGTACAAATTGCAACAATGATATTGTCGTGGTGGCTAGCTGGTGGTGGTGAAGTTTAAATAATAGTGCCATCTCATAATTGTAAAGTGCAAATACAATAATTGAATTTGTATTTATTAAGTACTTGGTTAGGTTAGTTATAATATAAGCATAATATATGTCAGCAAAAAAGGGTGAAAAAATAATATTAGGAACCGTTAAGGGAACCTTTAGGAACCGGAACCGTTAAGAGGGATCCGGTAAGGATCCGGAACCGTTAAAATCCTAACAAATCCCAACCCTAGTCATTGGTTAGACATGGGTTAAGGTTAGGTTTAGGTGTGCTGCCCCGTGGAAGGTTAGGGTTAGGGTGAGGGTTTGAGATAGGTTGTAGTTGTAGGACTAATGACTTGTCTAACCAATGACTAGTCTAAACCAAGTACTGTCTAAACTAAGGAGTAAGTACTGCACCCGTCTAGAGTTTAAATGGACAGGTATCAGTCAAAAGGGAGACATCAAAGAGGAAGGATGGATGGGGAAGGATCAACATAATGTCCGGAATGTCAGAACAGGTCAGCTCCATATATGGAGATCTAAGGGTTTGAGGTCAGATGTACAGTTGCTTGCCAATATTGATGACATCAGACGCCATGGAACCCTGGTAAGGCTGAAGTCCTCGTTTTACCAAGTGCCTACACTACTGGCTCCAGCGATGATACGTTTTTTGTTCCCCACACCGGTGATGAAATAGATGTCCTTGCACAGCTGATGGTACCGTCGGATTGTAAAAACAAAGACATCAGTGTCAGGGGACTCAATGTAGAGCCCCTACCACTTAGGGGCCCGGGGCTTGCCACCCTGGTGTCGGTCAAATACTGCATGGATCTCACTATGTTCTTTGGTCTCCCTGTCCAGTGTGGCTATGAAGTGGTCAGGCAGGGGACAACTGTCTTGAAGCATTTGTTTGCCAGCTGTACGAGCCCGGTATAAATCCTGTGGGTTTTGGTGAGCTCAAACAATTATAAGCAGAGAAGCTGCCACCTACACAAGCAGCATTAAATCAAGCCATTGCCCTCTCACATCATCAGGCAATGGTATGGGATCAGGACCATGTACCTAACCCACAGATGCCACCAGCAACTGAATATGGATGGGACGCATCGCTGAGGGAGCTCAACTGCTGCCAGTCACAACACAGGATACCCACGCCCCAGCCACCATTACCCAACTGATCAAATGTGTCTGCAAGAAATCCCAGTGCATATCACATTATTCTTGTCGATGACGATCTCAATTTTTTAACTGCTCTGAGATGTGCATGTGTAGGGCAGATGATTAGAGGTGTGTGGTAATGTAAACAACAAAGGTAATAGTCTAATAGAGCATGCACCTCGTCCTCCACTCTAGCCCATGGTGCTGGACAATTGGCAGTACAAGAGGAAGAAATAGAGTCCGCAACACTGGTATGAAAAACTCGGCTCCACTGGTTTATTGATTCAACATTTCTGTAAATATTAGAATAAACAACGTGATAATTCTGTGACCATTTCTCATATTGTTTGTTATTTTATATGACTGATTTCCTTTATTAGCTTAATTTATATATTTATATATATATATAGCTTAATTTGTATATATATATATATATATATATATATATATATATATATATATATATATGCAAATTAAGCTAATAAAGGAAATAAGGAAAGGTTGCATATCCTAGTTATGGAAAGAGAATATTTTCTAGACATGCAAACAGACTTACACTGTCCGTAAGATGACATTTATTTTTTTGGTGTGATTGTTACATAATTATTACGTAGACAAAGGGTTGCATGATTTATTCATAGGATGATAATTATTCCTGAAGTTGTAAACATACACTTAGAGACTGTGAGAAGCTTTCAAAGTTCACTAAAAGTAACAAAAATGCCGCAATTTGCTGATTTTCACCTCGTTTTTGCATAGTTTATGCTAATTCTGCTAATTGGGAAAGGTTGTATGACTTCAATATGGTAACAGATGAATTGCTGGACATCACAAACATGGACTTAGACTCTTAGATCACCTTTATAAGTTATCTAGAAGCAAAGTTATTGCCATTTCCTGTTTTTGGCAATTAATTAGCTAATTATGCTAATTAAACATGCTAAACCTGACATAAAAAATTGGAGACATGTTTTTTTGGCATTCTGGTAACTCCAAGAATCAAGATATGCATGTCTCCAAAAATTAACATTCCAAAATCACGGAAATTGATAGGCTCCCCTACTATTAAGGAAGTAATGTACCACCAAGGTACATGGGTATCTTGGTGGTGTATCGAATCTTGTGGACCAGACCCATTGAGAGATGCTGTACTCTGTCGTCGACCCTAAGCCATTCCAGCCTGTCAAAGTGGGCAGGGGTGAGGCGGGTTCGGGGGGTGAGGCCAAGTAGGAGCCTGACCAGTTTGTTTTGGGAAGTCTGGAGCCTAGTTTTAAGGGCCTTTGAGGTGCTGTGGTACCAGGAGGTGCATGCATAGTCAAAGAAACCTTGTACGAGGGCTCCTGTTAAGGTCTTCAAGGTGTTTTTGTTGACCAGTGAGGAGATCCTGTAAAGGAATCTTGTTCTTTGGTTGACTTTTTTGATTATGTTGGTGGCCATTTTATCACCGGAAAGATTATCCTCGATGGAACCTAGGTAGGTAATTTCATCTTTACGTGTGATAACATTGTCACCCACTCTAACCAAGAAGCCATTTGCCTTGCTGAGATTACTATTAGATCCAAAGAGAATGGATTCAGTTTTTCCCAGGTGTAAAGATAGTTTGTTATCAGCGAGCCAGGTGCAGATTCTACCGAGTACAGAGCTGAGGGCCTTTTCAACCTGCAGTTTGTTCCTGTCCGAGACTAGCAGTGCAGAGTCATCTGCGAACAGGAACAAGTTGCAGTCACAAGCTGATGTCATGTCGTTTATGTCATGTCGTTTCAAGCACAACTCAATACAAAGACTGTTAACTGTGAGTGGACGACCCAATAAAGCATTACACTTGTTTACAGAGGGTCCACCTTGTTCAATTCATCAAAACATTTAGAGACGTACAAATAGACACTTCTATATAGCCAAAGAACAGAACAGGAATTCATCATAAAGGAGGTAAAAGGGAAAAGAAACATATAGGGAAAAAGGGGTGGTGGGGGGGATTCCGATTTTACGGGGGCCAGTTCTAGGATAAATCTAGGAGAAAAGACAATGCAGGGGTACTGCAGGAGTCAGGAGACTCAGCTGAAATGCCATGATGCCATATTACACCAAACCAGTTGTTCCTTATTTCCTTATCTTCACAAACAACCAAACTGGCCAATCACAGCGGGCGATGGGATCAAAAGACACCCATAAAAACTAGTAACTACAGTGAACAGTGAAAGCTGCTGTTGATCTGTTGCGTGTGTCGGGATCATTTTTCTGCAAAAAAAGAATAGAGAAAAGCTTTGTCTTTTTAATGGTAAAAAATGAGCACAGTGAACAGCTTCAGCGTGAGCCACAATCCCATCAATGACAAGGACACTTGGACTAATGGAGACTTTGTAACGGGGCAGATCAAAGTGGATCTGGCCAAAGAGTGCCACATCCAGAGTCTGTTCGTCAAATTTAAAGGCAAAGCGAAGGTATTGTGGTCTGAGAGGCACGGTGATAGTACCGTGTACTATCATTCTAAAGAGAAATACTTTAGCCTCAAACAGTTCTTTATTCGAGAGCAAAAAGAACAAGGTAAGTGCATACCGGTAGCTATTTTGTTTTGTTTTCCCAATTCTCAAAATGTAAAAAAAATGAATTTATTGTAAAATAGGCATGATTTGATTGAACGTACGTAAATGTATACAGCATTGGTGGGAAGTGGGTAGGGCATTCACTTCTAGTATTTTTTACTAGTTGACTAGTTGCCTAGTTAGTGTGGTTGCCTATGGGCAACCATACTATTGTTCCCCTTACCTTTTCTTTCTTTCTTTCTTGTTTTCTTTCTGTATAAACTTTATTTTGATGTGCTACTCCTCCCACAGTTCTTGCCGCACACACTTGAGCCATATGTCAAAACGACCGGCTTCATCAGTTGTATAGTTTAATTGATATTAATTAATTAGTGGATTAAATTTCCTCATTGACATGAATGGGAAAATGCAAAAACTCACATTCAAGTATTTTTTCCTCTGAGTCCGTTGTGGCTACAGTTACAACACTTGGGGGGAAGGTTCATAATAATTACTAAAATTAATAACCTTATAAGTATATTGATCGGCCTCATGGTGGCGCTATAACAGCCCACTTTACGTTTTGGCGTATAACTCTTGAACCGTAGGTCGTAAAATCAAAATATTTTTTTCCTGGATTCCTTGGGTCATGACGCATCTCCCCATATAGGCCATGCCCATTTGCGTCTAGATAGATTTTCCGCCATTTTGAATTTTGTTCAAAACACACTTTTGGATCCTCCACCTACAGATTTTGTCCAAATCTCACAAAAATCGGTACACATGATCTCCGGACCTATTCGATTAAAACAGCACAGTCAGAATTTTGATCTTCCGTATCGTTCGTCCGTAATCGTCTTCCAAAGTTAGTGGGAGGGGCCTATTTTACAAAAAATGCCACAATTCACGCACAGAATGTCCGATCCATCCCAAATCTGAATCACATGTTGAGGGTGGCTTAATCAACGCAGAGCCAAAAGCAATTCCATTTTCATCCATAGGGGGCGCTACAATTGCAAAAACAATTACCCGTTTATTGCAAAAACATGATTTTGGGGGGGATATCCCCTCCGAATGACTTATGCATGATCACAAGGGTGACTTCACATTGTAATTGGCTGGCAAAATTACTGGGAGGGGCCTATATCAGCGAGTGAGGCAACCACACTTTGCAATTTCCCAGAATTGCTTCTTTCTAGTTTACTAGTCGACTAGTTGTTTAACTACCTATTATGTAAAAGAAAGAAAAGAAGAAAAAAAAAACATTTTTTTTCTTTTTCTTTTTCTTGGAAATAAATATTTGTACATTTAAAAACTGTGTACATTGGTGACTTTAACTATAATCTACCTGATCTTGAGGCCTACAAAACCAGGGACAGGTATTTTAATGAGTCTAAAATGATACAATTGGAGTTTGGGTTTATATAGGAACTGATCTAATTCTAGTCTGGTTAAATGTAATGTCTTTTTACAATGGCCATTCAACACAACTACCTAACATTTACCAACACAAATACTATGCCTAATGAGACAAAAAAGGGACTCCTGCACATGTATCCAAAAAGACCCGTGGGAGGTGCAAGTCTAGTTAGCAGGCATAGACTTCAAAAAGGGAAAAAAAACCTTCCAAGGACGTGAGCGATACACACAGGTGCTATACCTGTGTGTATAGCAGGTGCTATACACACAGGTATAGCACCTGTATGTATATATATATATATATATATATATATATATATATATATATATAATATATTCAAGTATTATTCATTGTATTGTTTTGTTTTTCAGAAGAGGATTGTCATCCACTATTGACCGATGAGTGTGGGGAACCATGTAAGTGAAGTTCCAACATCAAGATATTGTAGCTTGTTTTCATGTTTTGTCTGGGACCTATTGTACACTTTCCAGTAGACTGGATTACTGTAGGCCTAATGGTTTGCTCACAGGACTCTCAAGAAAACCTCTTCGACAATAGTACCACAGACGAAAAACAGTCTAAGTCCAAATTTCAGACTGACCCCTCCACGAAAAGGCCTCGTTGTCCTGAACCCTTATCTATAATTTATATATTATGGATCAATAGTGTGGACTTAGACTGTTATTCGTCTGTGGTACTCAATCTGATAATATTACACCAGTACTAAAACTCTTGGCTACCAGTCTCCCAGAGAATTGATTTTTAAATTGTGTTACTTGTCTATAAAATGTCTCGGTGGCTCTGGGCCCAGCTACATCTCAGACGTGCTGAGATTCCATATGAACCCTTTCTCTTTGCAGATGAGTAAGGCTGGGGCCGAGGCTATATGAACCCCTAGAACACGTAGGTCAGTTGGGGTTGGCCTATTCATTGTTCCCATACAGTAGTTGGAACAAAACATGGTGAAGCAGCATTTCACTACTATGCGCTCCAGGTTACATTAGACAATCCCCAAACCATATCCTTTTTTAAGTCTAATTTAAAAACATATTTATTTAACATTGCTTACTCCCAATGATTTGTAATTATTTCTTTCATTCATCAATGGTGGGAGTATTTGTTCTAATTTATATGCTCTGTTATTGTAATTGTATCTATTGCATTCTGTGCATTGTTGCACTCTATTTGTTTTATTCAAGCACTTTGAATTGCCTTTGTATATGAAAGGTATGAAAGGTTTTTTTTGATAATGAGTTTGATTATTCTTTTCAGATAGCAATGTTGTTGCCCCAGGTATCCACGTCTATCCATTCACCTTTCAGTTTCCTGTTGACCAGTAAGTCGCATCCAATGGACCTGTGAAGTATACATACTCTTTTATATTTATATTTTCTCCAAAGTGCTTTACAATGTACATCACATTCAACCATTCACACACATTCACACACCGATGGCGGAGGAAACCATGATGCAAGGCATCAACCTGCTCATCAGGAACACTTAGGCCTGACTCACACCTTCACAACAGATTGATGTATAGCTGATGCATGAGATTTATTGACTGATGCAAGCTCACAATGCATTTCCAATGGGAGTCACATGGTTTGACACAACATTTGTGTTGTATGAGGGGATGGGGGGCAGTCGAAACACAGCCGAAAGCCGTACAACACAAATGTTGTGTCAAACCATGTGACTTCCATTGGAAATGCATTGGGGCAAGATGTAAACAAACCCTTTCATACATCTAGCATGCATCAATGTTGTATGCTAGATGCGAAGGTGTGAGTCAGGCCTTAGGGGTTCAGTGGCTCAAGGACACTTCAACACCAACTCTGGGATAACCAGGGTTTGAACTGGGAACCTTCCGTTTCCCAAGCTGTTACTTTTCAGCAGTTGCCCGTACACCCTCGGTAGCGCAGCCTCTCGTCTCTAGTAAAGATAAATAAATAAAATATTCCACCGAATGGAAAAATATTTTAGTCAATGGAATTTTTCTATTGACAAGATACCCGGCAGTGGCTCAGGAGTTCGATCCCAGAGTTAGTGTCGAAGTGTGTGCAGGTTGGTTTCCTCCGCCATTAGTGTATGAATGTGTGTGTGAATGGGTGAATGTTATACATTTATATGGGGAGAATAATCTCACGAACAGCTGTATCCCTCAGCGCCTTGAAGATGTGGCAAGCAACACTGCATGCAGGGTGTCTCAGGTGATGGCAATTACAAATTCTGTTCTATTATGCATATTTTACCTAACTCGGAGTGCATAATAATTCTTCTACACAATCCACCACTGGCCATCTACATGTGACACATGTTAGATGGGTGTAAAATAACTAAGTACATTTACTCAAGTACTGTACTTAAGTACAATTTAGAGTTTTACTTTACTGGAGTACTTCCAATACTTAAAATGGTAAATGGTGCATTTATATAGTGCCTTTATCCAAGGCGCTTTACATAGATTGTGCATTACATTCACCCATTCACACACACATTTATACACCGATGGCAACGGAAACCATGCAGGGCACCAACCAGCACATCAGGAGCAATTAGGGGTTCAGTGTCTTGCTCAAGGACACTTCGACACTAACTCTGGGGGAGCCCGGGTTCGAACTGGCAACCTTGCGGTTACCATCCAGCCACTCTACCCCTGAGCCACCGCCGCCCCTGTAATAATGTAATACTTACATTATTACACTACTTCTATACCCCACTACATCCCAAGGGAAAATATTGTACTTTTATTCCACTACAATTATTCAAAAACTTTAGTTACTAGTTAGATTTAGACTATTATTACAATACATTATCCACTTCAGCCTTATATATGCTTCGGCTATTTGAAAATAGCGGATATCTGTAATTTTCAAATTATGTGAAAATTGGACCTTTAGTACTTTAAGTACATGTTGATGCCAAAACTAAGTACATTAACGACTTTTACTATTGTAAGTAAGACTATTGGCCAAATACATATCATTTTGAGAGTCCTTGACTTGAAAACATTTGAGAACCATATGTTTTTCGGAAAACTGAATTAATGCTTGATCTTTGTTTGTTTTTTTGCACGTGTTTCACGGTGTTGAATTATTATCTTGCCTACCAGGACCTCCACTACCTGCCTAGATCTGCACGAGAGCTACCTGATTATGCAGTCGATTGCGCATTTCTCCCCCCCCCCCTATCCCCCCCGATAATCCGAAATTGGATTGATAATTTGACAGCCCTAGTGGAGATTAAGGCCCTCATTTATCAACCGTGCGTACGCCAAAATATGGGTGTACGCCGAAATTACCGCAATTTTCGGCATTTACCATTTGCGCCAACGTTTGATTTTGAACTTGAGCCAGGACAAAACTCACGTCTGGTCGGGAGCTGTCGTACGCTTTGTCCTCACCTGTTTTTCTGTCGTAGAACAGCGGAGCAGCATTGTCTGAACTGCTGACACGCTGTCACAGGCATCTAAACATATGTTTTCACTCCTAAAATGTTAATATAAAACTGTACGTATATATACATGTAAAAAGAAAAAGAAAAAGAGAGATTTCCAACTTTACAAGTAATTAAAATCGCGCAATTAAAAACAATATAACATGTTTACAATGTATTAGTTTGTGCTTAATCAAACAGTGCTTTACTGGCCTTGTTATGCGAGCGCACTTGTGAGATGATTTGGGAGCGCATCGCATGCGGCATGAGCGTGACATCAGATGCCTATAGAATCACTGTGATATTATTTAAAAAAAAAGGCACATGGACTGCACGCCTTTATTTCCAAGTGACAATGACAATCATACAGCTTGCCTATTTGCAATTGTAGCAGGCTATAGGCGTAAGGGGCTTAATCATTCACCATTTAAATAAGCGCTTTGACAGTTCAGATAAAAGCGAGATCATTTTCGGGGGTCGGGAGGCGTGCGTCGCCAGCCCAGGCCAGCACATACCGGCACACATGCAAACCTTCATCCATATGTTTATGATTCGTTCATCAATGATCAAATCACTCCATAAACGTTGATTATGACTGCCTTGACGACATGGTAGCCTATCTCTCATGCAGGCATCACTGACTCACCCACAGGACTTATCACAGCAGTGCGCAGTCTCACTGATCGCCTTCGCCGTGCACTGCGCACGAATGGGTAAAATTATTATAGGCCTACAAACGTATTCCATTCATGGCGATGCGATGTGTCATGTAGCCTTGAGGTGCGTGCGTGCGTGCGTGGACATGACAGAAAGGCAAGCGAGGTGAGAGGGAAACAGGTGAGAGGGAATTATTTAATTCATGCAGGTGTTCGTTCTTTATTTATTTAAGATACAACACACCAGTTAGTTGGGCTTGCAAGTTGTGTGTGTGTGTGTGTGTGTGTGTGTGTGTGTATGAGAGAGGGGGGTGAGGCGGGCAGTACGTTTTTCCTGTATCCATGGTTTCCAGGTCGTATTGCAGTTGTTCATGTCGCAAAAACGAGGGCGAGGCTTGATTTCATAGGGCGTGCCAGATAGATTTCAGCCGTCACATTTATAAACGTCCGAACGAAATTAAGGAAGAAACAGCTGTCTGCGATCACTTTGTAAATGCCGACCCGACGTGGGTGTACTACGAATCCTACACTCGAATTTGGGGCAGATTTTACACTCGATTGATAAATGAGGGCCTAAGGCTGATTGGTACCTCTCGTCCTTTCCACTAGGGACATGCCTCCCACCTTCAAAGGAAGAGAAGGAGTGGGTAAAATCCAGTACTTCCTGGAAGCCCACCTGAGCCGGTCCATGAGAATGGACAGCACTTACACCGTCTCCACACCATAGCTCAAAACGTTTTTAAGCTGCGCACTTCTTAAGCTGCGCGCAGCTTAAAGCTTGAGTTTTTAGACAGCTGGTGGATGGAAATTAAGCTCCACCTCTGCGGAAGACTTGAGCGGAGGAGAGCGTTTCCGGGAATCTGGCCGTCGCGCAAGAATTCCGCGGAGGTGGAGCTTAATTTCCATCCACCAGCTGTCTAAAAACTCAAGCTTTAAGCTGCGCGCAGCCGAGAACGTGCGCAGCTCTTTTGACCGTGTGGCAGCACCTAGACATCGTCAAACTCACCTTCATCCCCAAAGTTGTCCCCACCAAAAACCCTGAACTGATGGTATGAGCTGACTTAACAAGGCTTTTATGATTTAGAATTAGTTTGTATTATTATTATTATTATTATTATTAGTAGTAGTAGTAGTAGTATAGTAGTAGTAGTAGTAGTAGTAGTAGTAGGACTTTATTTGTATTATTATTATTATTATTATTATTATTATTATTATTACAATTATTATTATTCTAGTATTATTTGTTCATTTTTACTTCATAGTTTTCAATTTCAGTTAAGTTTTGATTGTTAAAGCAGGCTTTTGGTAGTTTGCCATTAGTGGGTCAGGAATGGAATGGTGTCCTTTGTGTTTCCTCTCCCAGAACCCACAACATGACACCAAGGAGAAGAAGATGATGCTGTTTACATCCGGAATGGTGGCCATGGACGTCGACCTGGACAAGATGGGATACTGCCAAGGTGAGAGAACTTAAAAGACAAGACCTTTTATGTTCGGTTGGCGCTCGGGTGTTGTGCTCTGGAAATAGGAAATAGCAGAGCTAATACAAGCTCTCAACGCGTCGTGCTGTTTGTAGATCGGCTACGTTCAGCATGCAACCAAATGTAAAATGAGCCATCACGACGCCATCAAGGCCTGCTAAAATACATTTTAGCCGACAAAATGAATTGTGATCGACAAAAGACTTACTAAAATTAAAACTTTTCAGATTTACTAAAATTACATTTTATTCAAAAGACTATGACTAAAACTGAATCAAGTTTGCCATAAAACACTGCCCTGGTGTGTGTTTTCCAGGAGAGGGGATCAACGTGGTGGCCTCCATCCAGAACGACTCGTCCCGGGACATCAAGCCCAAGTACTGTCTCTACACCAAGCACAGCTACTTTGCGCAGGGCTCAAGGAGGCTGGCTATCGGAGACCTCCTCAAAGAGGTGGGGGACGTCATCCCACCTTCAGGTCACCAGACGGTCTCCAGGACCATCACCATTCCCCCTGACACGGAGCCGTCCATCCACAACTGTGGCATCATCAAAGCCGAACACAGGCTTAGGGTAAGTTCTCTCTATATGACTTCAAATCAAAGTCTGTGTGTGCTTAAATAATATAATAATGAACGATTATTGAAGAAAGAAGAAAAAAGCATCTTTGCTGTTTTTGTATGCCACCGTTGCACGGTGAAGTATAATACAGCGTTCAGAATAGGCATATAACGGTATGGGATTTTACAATACGGTATCAAACAGTTTTGTAGATTAATTTATTTTTAATAAGTGGCCCCCAGAACCCACAAAATGACCAGAACTACCGGTACTTAATATTCACCAAAACTCCCACCACGGGACTCAGGCAATCAATGAATACCTTTGCAACCACTATATTAATGGCAAGTATTTTCTACAGCATTAAGTACAAAAATCTGAACTAACCATTTAAGACAATATACTTAGTTTATGTTTTGTTGAAGTCAAACATCACTGTGTGTTTCCTGCAGGTCTATCTAGATGTGAAGTACGCGTTCGACCCGTACATCAAGTTCCCCATCGTCATCATGCGGACCCCTGGGCCCCTCGTCGGGGCCCCTGCGTTGGAACAGCCTCCAGCTTACTCCGCTTTTGGTGGTCAACCATACAGGGGCCCACTGGCATACGGAGCCCAACCTGCATTCGGGGTACCCGGTGTCCAACCTGCATTTGGGGTACCGGGGGGCCAACCAGCATTCGGGGTCCCTGTGGGTCAACCTGCATTTGGGGCCCCTGGAGCCCAACCTGCATTCGGGGTCCCCGGTACTCAACCAGCATTCGGGGTCCCTGTGGGCCAACCTGCATTCGGGGTACCCGGTGTCCAACCTGCATTTGGGGTACCGGGGGGCCAACCAGGATTTGGGGCCCCTGTGGTTCAACCAGCATTCCGAGTCCCCGGGGCTCAACCTGCATTTGGGGCCCCCAGAGCCCAACCTGCATTCGGATTCCCCGGGGCTCAACCTGCATTTGGGGCCCCCAGAGCCCAACCTGCATTCGGGGTCCCCGGTACTCAACCAGCATTCGGGGTCCCTGTGGCCCAACCTGCATCCGGGGCACCCGGGGCCCCACCAGCATGTGGGGCCCCAAGCGGCCAGCCGCCAGCATTGAGCAACCCCACACAAAGTGGGGATGCCCCTCCGCCCCCTTATGGCTCGTATGGGATGTATCCGGTGCTGTCTGAAGATTTCCTTAAGTGATTTTCTTTTGTAAAATAACTGTTAAATAACTATATTATTCTATATATTATATATATATATTATATATATATTAATCGTTGCTATATAGAGTGTTCATTAACAGGGGTCTCTCCAGCTCTTCAGTAACGAGAAAGTACATTTTTCATGTCGGGATTCCAATTTCATCCAATCGGAGAGTTTGGATGATCTCCTGATTGGCTGAAAATGGCAACCTGCCTGAAAATGTATTTATTTTCCTACGTCGTCCTTGAGATGGAGAGACGGGAGAACCCTGTTACTGTAAGAACTCTGTACAGTATATATTGTATTGATATTATATCAATATCTACAAGACTAGATATTGTCAGGGACTTTGGATAATGCAACGTCGTGATTATGGCGTAAGTGTTGTCTTTTCACTTAAGCCTTATTTTAAACTTTGTTCAAACCAAGTTCAACTTGGTTGTGCTGGCTTATTCAGGTAATTAAATTAGTTCTATGTTTACATTCTCATTTGTAATCTGTGATGCAACATTTCATATTTTTTTATTACATTGATAATGTTTTTTACATTGATAATGACAAATGAACCATATTCTAAAACCAAATGTTCCTTGTGTTAGTAGTATGAGAAATATACATACTTACAAACAGAAGATACTTAAATGGATAATAGTTAAATACAGTAAATAAGGGAAAGAAAGAAATTTAACTACAACATACAGTCAAACAAAGCCAAATAAATAAGGCCAAATATACAATACCAAATATGAAATGCCAAATACACAGTGTGAATATACAATGCTGAATATACAACGGCAAATATATAATGACGAATTGCAGCCGTCCGTAGGTGCCCTTTGAGAGCGGTTTAGAAGGAGTCAAGGGATTTGCATGTCTTAATGACTGTTGGTAGGGCGTTCCACATTTTGGTGGCATAGGAGCGAAAATAATTTAGTCCCTTGCTGAATCTGGGTTGCACATGGTTTGTTGAACTCCCTCTGGTGTTGTGGGTGTGGACTTCGTCGACATTAAGGAAGTATTTAGACAGCTACATCATAGACAGGTATCTTGGTGGTGTATCGAATCTTGTGGACCAGACCCATTGCAAGATGCTGTACTCTGTCATCGACCCTAAGCCATTCCAGCCTGTCAAAGTGGGCAGGGGTGAGGTGGGTTCGGGGGGAACAACGTGTCAGGGACCCCCGTATCAGATTTGTGTGTTAAAAATGTTTAAAAATCCCAAATGTTTTCCACTTTCTTTGTTCAAGTGTATACTATTTGAAAACAGCACCTTCATGAAGCTCACAACGTGTCACGACGCGTTTCAAATAGCCGATGTAGGACTCATGTGGATTATACGTCACTTCTTTGGGGCTTGTTTTCATAGTGGTTGCTTATTTGTCTCACTTGAAGACTTTCAGCAGACAGAGAGCTCCTTTTCTTGGTCAAACCTCAAACTCTGTGGTTTCACATGCAGAGCTGATATGATCCAAAAAACAGTGGTGGACTTTAAAAGGTTAAATATCAATAATAGTGCAAATATCAGATCTACAAGCTCACAATGTATGTGGCACAATGTGACATGTTGTGAAAGTATCGTTCCCCTGCTCGCTCCATCATTTTGTTTAGTATTGTTCCACTTTGGCATTGTAAACGTCTTAAACGCCAATAAAGCTATTTGAATTGAATTGTGGTAGAGAAAAGGGAATGATCGAAAACAGGTTAAATAAAACAAATAAAGATCTAAAAGGTCTTTAGCGTTTTTCAGGCAAAGGACCCCTTAGCTGAGAGAGAAATGAAGCATAGTATAGGGAACCACTACATATTGTATAAAATTGTTAAACCTTTTCATATAGCTTCATAGACGTCTTTGACAGCACAATCAATAGTGTAAATTCATGTTTTTTCTTGTTAGTCTGTATATTTATTACATGCGCAAGCAGAGCGCGCAAGTACTGTAATCAGCTGCGTATGTCGGTGGTGTCCATCGGCATGTATAGTAGTATGCATGCATGTATGTATGTATGTATGTATGTATGTATGTATGTATGTATGTGGTTAAAATGGGTAAGGTTTAAAAAAGGCAAAAGCATGCTCTGTTGCACTGGCCTAAAAGTGGGTCCTTAAAAACTGCTTCAACTTCTGAGATTTTGTTTGGTTCATTAGCCACCAGATGGCATACCTTATAAGGTCCAAGCATATTTATGTATACATGTATGTATGTATGTATGTATGTATGTATGTATGTATGTATGTATGTCCACAAGTAGGCCACTTGTGTGCAAGGCTTAAGTTGGCATCTCGACATTTTCGCATGTATAGTTTGAATTCATGTTAATGTTCACAGACATATACCTGCACTTGGACCTTTTCCATTTAGCCCATATCCAAACGTTTTTTTTCTGAAAATAGCAGATATATAAGCTCTTGCATAAGCTTGTATACCTGCTATCTTCATCAAATGTTTTCCCCATAATAGGGATGCTAGGGTTCAAGTAGTTAACGAATAAATAATGTTCCTATCACAGAAAAGATTTGGTGGCCACCCTGCAGTAACTCTGAGGACCCCTTAGGGCTTAGGGGATCTAATGTTGGGCATATGAGAAAGCAGGTATATTAAAAGAATATTTAGTACATTAGCACCATTAGAGTGTGTATGTGTGTGTGTGTGTGTGTGTGTGTGTGTGTGCGCGCGCGCGTGCGTGCACGTGTGACTGTGCCATGAGGAGGTTTCAAACTGTCTGAGTTGCATTCCTTCAAGGAGCACATCTTTAACCATATCTTCATATTACAATTTACTATTCAGGCATTTAGCACAGTCTTTATCCGGGGTGCATACATGGTTAGACCAGAGTGTGGAGAGTAGCGACACGCTTTGATCTCGCCGCAAAGCGGGTGCCTATGGGCTATAGTTCCAAACATCGCTCCTATGGCTGGAACTATCCCATTGAGATAGAATGAGCACTTCCGCATTCCATTGTGACAATGGGAGTCAACGCTAGTGTCGCCACTCTCTTACTATATTACTCTGGGTTAGACATACTAACAGTCCAACAGGCATTAGTCCGACAACACCGTCGCTCCCGACATGCGTGGCCGGTTACAACTAACACGTGGACGGTTACAACTCACCCGTGGCTCCCGACATGCGTGACAGGTTAAAACTAACCTGGGCAGGTACAAACTAACCCGGGCAGGTAAAAACTAACCCGTGGCTCCCGACATGCCTGGCAGGTTCAAACCAAGGGGGCAGGCAGACTTTCCAACGTTGAAGCTCTGGGTCCTAGTGGTAGGAGGAGGGACTACAGGCGGACCCGTGGATTCATGACCGGGAAACCCCGTGCAGCTGGGCTTTAACGTTGAGTGCTCGGTTGCCCTACGTCACTCAGGACCTCAAAGTTGAGGTCCTGGGAGGGACTTCCGGCAGTCTTCCGGGTGCTTCAAAACGCCACTGAGCAACTTCCACTGACATGAATAGCTGGGGGGGCGGAGCTTCGCGCCAGTTCAGTCTCTATTATATATATACTCTATGGTTCAAACCAACTCGTGGCCGCCAACAAACCCGTGGCTTCCTGTGAGGTTAGGTTTAGGCTGGGTTTGGGTTTGGTGTCGGACTAATGCCTGTCGGACTGTTTGTTAGTACGTCAGACCAAACACATGCACCATCTTTATCCAGTGATAAAGAGTGACTTACAGTAAGCAAGATAAAACACAACATCAAATGCATAGTCAGTGGCACCGTTGGGATGTAAAAAGTGTGGGGACAAATATAAATATAATATTTAGAACAGTAGCACCGTGTGTGTGTGTATGTGTGTGTGTGTATGCGTGTGCATGTGCACGCGTAAGGTAACCCATCTGGCTTTGATCAGGCAATCATTTTAACATTGAGTTGGAAGACTGTAGTTTTCTTAGACTGGATATGACAGCACTCTGCCTGAAGTCACGTCTACCAAAAAATACATCCTAAATGTTAATTTAACTCCAACTGTTGTTTCTTTGTGTGACCGGCCGCTTTAAAGAGTCACCGGAAACACTTTTCCATTATGTTATGGTCCTGTTCTAACATTAAGTTGTACTGGACAAATGTCTATGGAATAATCATATTTGAAACAAAGAAGAAATTATGCCCTCTTGTGGCTCTATTTTGGTGTAACAACTACAATGGCATTTTGCATTTGATTTCACAGATGACCTATCTGACCTATCTGACCTACCAGGCAAATCTTTCTGGTGATAAAATGGCCACCAACGTAATCAAAAAGGTCAACCAAAGAACAAGATTCCTGTCCAGGATCTTCTCACTGGTCAACAAAAACACCTTGAAGACCCTAACATTTCTTTGACTATGAATGCACTTCTTGGTACCACAGCACTTCAAAGACCCTTAAAACAAGGCTCCAGACTTCCCAAAACAAACTGGTCAGGCTACTACTTGGCCTCACACCCCGAACCCACCTCGATCGATCACCCCTGCCCATTTTGATAGGGTGGAATGGCTTAGGGTTGACGACAAAGTACAGCATCTTGCAATGCGTCTGGTCTACAAGATTCGCTACACCACGCACTTAGATACCCTGTTCAAATACTTCTTTAATGTCAACGAAGTCCACACTCACAAACCACGTGCAACCAAGGTTTGGCTCAAACAAGCGATTCAATTAATTCCGCTCCTATGCGACTAAAATGTGGAACGCCCTACCAACAGCCATTAAGACATGTGAATCCCTTGACTCCTTCAAAGGGCACCTACGGACGGCTGCAATTCGAAACTGGGCCCCGTAAAAATCTGAATCCCCACCCACCCCTTTTTCCCTTCACTATATACGTTGTATTTTCCTTTTTTACCTCCTTTGATGATTTCCTGTTCTTTGGCTATATAGAAGTGTATATTTGTCTCTAAATGTTATTAATTTAACAAGGTGGACCCTCTTGTAAACAAGTGTAGTGCTTTATTGGGTCGTCCACTCACTGTTAACAGTTTTTGTATTGAGTTGTGCTTGAAATGTAGGCTACTGTAATTCTGCAAACTGTTAATAAATACAATCAATCACTTCCACTGCAGCACTTTCTACTGGGAAACAACAATACAACAATGTTAGCATATCTTGAGCAACGTGCATGTATTTGTAAAGAAACAATTGCAATATTTCTTAATGGTGAACATTTATTGTAAATAAAGTGAAACCCCTGGCACATGGATATAGCATATGTGTTGTAAACCTGCAAAAGAGCCTTGGTGTATTGTAAACAGACAGTAACAGATGCAGACAGTACTGCATATTGTAACTATGTAATTTCAGTGCAGCACGCCTGGAGAAATATTAATGCTGTATACATTTCAGTGCACTGATCAGCATTTACAGTAACTTTCACTCATGGCCTAATACTTAATCACATGAATCTAATATCTTTAATATATAGGCCTATTGTTTGTGCTAAATAAAGCCTATACCCTGCAGGACAGGAGCAGGTAATGGTATCCAATATACATCAACTAACAATGAGAATAAATATATAATTGAAAGATTTGCCTATTTATTTACTTGTTGGGTGGATGTGAGACTGTCATCGATTGGTCTAGCTTTACCATACACATGTAATTCAAAGTAGTGCATAAGGATGGTGTTCCATTGTCATTAAAGTTCAGTCATTGTTTTGTCTGAAAAGTAGTGTCTAATTGGACAAGGATTAGGCCTAGTCTATAGCTTTACATTCCTATATGGAGAGACATTTTCACGTGTGAAACCCAGTGAATGAAATTATGGGGGGGCTGGATGGATTATGCATATTATGTATCACTGAATAATTATCCAATCACATACTGCTACAATGATTACAACCTTGTGCATTGGATGATCACTTCCAAGTTCTATACGTTAAATTCCCTAAAACACATAACCACCATACTATTTTTTTTGGCTTTTCTGCCTTTATTGATAGGCCTAGGTCGTCATGAACGAATGACAAATTGACTGTTAATAAATGTGTTAAAAAATGATATGTTATGTCCAGGCAAATTGTTCACATTATGAAAGTTAAAACATTGGATATCTGTCTATGGTAAATAAATTGGCCGCCGCCTAATATGGTGCATGCACAGAATACAAACTAGGGGACTTTATTGAACAGATCCACCCAGACAGAGTGAGGCAGTAAACTTAACAAAAAGATAAGAGCATCTAGCGAGTATTCTACAGATATATGAATATTGTTGCACATGTAAATAGCACATCGATCTGTTCTACCCATTGTTATGTTTATCAAAAACGACTTTTCTATTTGGAAAATGGAAATCAGAGAATTAAGTACAGAAACGCTAGTACTGTATAATCATAGTATAAAGAAGGATATAGACTGAACTGGTGCGAAGCTCCGCCCCCCCTGCTATTCATGTCAGTGGAAGTTGCTCAGTGGCGTTTTGAAGCACCCGGAAGAGCCTTCTACTTCTGCCTTTTTTTGGGTGCCTTTTTTTGGGCACCAAAATTTGGTGCCCAAAATGCAGAAGTGCAAACGCGCTCAATGTTAAAGCCCAGCTGCACAGGGTTTCCTCATCATACTTCCACAGGTCCGCCTGCAGTCCCTCCTCTTACCACAAGTAAGACACGTAAAGCGAACAAAGATGTTGTGGCAGTCTGACACACACACACACACACACACACACACACACACACACACACACACACACACACACACACACACACACACACACACACACACACACACACACACAGTTGCCCAGTGCTTCAACGTTGGAGAGCCTCACTGGCCCCTTGTGTATAATGGGCTAGAGCCACTAGACTCTTCCTGATCCCTTTTTGCCCCAGAATGCTTTGCGCCCACCCAGAATCCATCTCGATAGATTCAAGATGGTGGTATCCGCGAAACGGCTTATTTAGTTAGGTTAGGTTCTTATAGGTTCTTATAGCTTGCGTATGATTCTTGATGACAATTTTTTTTATGTATTTGATGTATTACCATGTGTTGTTCTTGCTTACTGTAAATTGCGTTAGATTAAGAGCGTCTGCTAAATGCCTAAATTGAAAATGGTATTATACCACGTTGCACAAAACTGGCATACAGAAATAGCGAACTGCAGACTGTGATGCACCATGACTATTGTCATGACACAACCCTGAACTGTGTTAGTAGTGACAAATTTGATACAGATGGCAGCAACAGAATGCCAGTAACACCCCTGGGAACCACTAGTGTGATTATTCTCATGGCAGACACCTGAACATTGTTTGTGTTAAGTTTGGGGCAGATGTGTGTTTTCAGATCTGAAGATTGGGTTAAGAATGTGTTACAAACTGTACAAGCAAAGGGCGATCCAGAAAGATGATTCCTCATGTGTATATTCCAAGCCTAATTAACAGTGGATTGTGCCTTCTGCCAGCATTATTCATATGTTTAATTTGTCATTTTAATGCCAATAGAAAAGTCCGCGATATACACACTATATCTCATTTTGACGGGGCAAGACTATAGTATTGGGACAATCAGTCCTGATGGTGGCGGTAACGTCACCATTGTGCCGATTCTGACCAAATAGAGCGAGTGAGCTATGACCACTTCCGGTTTGCGATCAAAATATCCGCTAGTATCTTTGCTACTGTGCAGCACTATCAGATGTCCGGAATGCTAAGCTATCATCGTATTTTTCATAACTAAGTCAAATTAAGCTCTAATCAAGCCCAAAATAGCGCATTTTACGCAGCGATGCATGCGCGATCACACGCGTGCGTGATCGACCGTGCACGCGCGGATTTCGGCCGGGAAGATTACATCGGCCGTTAGCCAAATTAGCCAAAAGATGCTACATTTTGTTATATTAAGCTCCCGATTACAGGGGATTAAACGATTACGTCATTACGTCAGATGGCCATGAGGGATTTATTGATATCAATACGCATAATACGTCAATGGCCATAAGGCGGTTAAGATGAAGCGTTTTCTACAAAGTGTACAACAAAACTGCTTTCCAGCTGAATGATTCCCTAGGTGATGTTTCAGACTTAGCTTGTTTGTGTTAAGTTTGGGGCAGATGTGTGTTTTAAGATCTGAAGATTGGGTAAAGAATTTGTTACAAACTGTACAAGCAAAGGACGATACAGAAAGATGAATCCTCATGTGTATATTCAGATCTTCAGTTAAGCTGAAGGGTTTTCTACAAAGTGTACAACGAAACTGCTTTCCAGCTGAATGATTCCCCAGGTGATATTTCAGACTTTGAGCATGAGTAAATGTCTTATTACAACATGTACAAGCAAAGGGCTTTTCACCTGTATGAATCCTCAAGTGTGATTTCAAATTTCCAGCAAATTTAAAGCTTTTGCTACAAACTGTACAAGCAAAGGGCTTTTCACCTGTATGAACCCTCATGTGATTTATCAGACTTTGATTTATCAGTACTGTTAGTACAAGCAACGTAAGTTTTGCGAGTCCTCACGTGAATTTTCATATTTTGAGCATGAGCAAATGTCTTATTACAAACAGTACAAGCAAAGGGCTTTACGCTTGTATGAATCCTCATGTGTGTTTTGAGATTTGAATATCGACTAAAGCTTTTGCTACAAACAGTACAAGCAAAGGGCTTTTTGCTTGTATGGATCATCATGTGTCGTTTCAGATCGCTCTTGCGACGACATATTTGGACACACTCTGTACAACTAAAGCCTTTCTTTCCTGTTTGACACCTCATGGATGGCTTTTGCTTTAATGATTTCATGTTCTGGGACAGTTTGTTGCTCAAACACCATCTTTGTCCTTCCACATGCGTCTTCTGTGATTCCAGTGTGTTTACAACTGACTCATAATCCCCATTATCCCAGTCATCAGTATCAGATTCAGAACAGTGTGAAGAGAGGAGCTGGTCATCATTAGTTGGTTGTGGTGCTTGTATTGTCATGTGTTCAGTTGAGGTGCTGGCTTGAGGCACTTTATCGCCGTTTTCATCATCATCTTCACTTGTCACTGCCAATGTCAGCAGTGACCCTGCAGCCTCCCCTGAGCTTAGAAGTATCTCCTCCTGTTCCTCTTTAATCTGTGGAGGTTCCTGTTTCACCTGGACCAGAGTGGGACGCTGCTGTTCATCTTTAAACTGTGGAGGTTCTAGATTCACCTGAACCAGACTTGGACTCATCTCCTGCTGTTCATATTTAAACTGTCGAAGTTCTAGTTTCACCTGGACCAGACTGGGACTCGTCTCCTGCTGTTCCTCTTTAATCTGTGGAAATTCTAGTTTCAGATGGACGAGACTGGGACTCATCTCCTGCTGTTCATCTTTAAACTGTGGCGGTTCTAGTTTCAGATGGACCAGAGTGGGACTCTGCTGTTCCTCTTTAATCTGTGGAAGTTCTAGTTTCACCTGGACCAGACTGGGGCTCCTCTCCTGCTTCTCTTCTTTAATATGTGGAGGTTCTAGTTTCACATGGACCAGACTGAGACTCCTCTCCTGGTGTTCACGGGAAGCCTCTTCTTTAGGCATAGAATTGAATTGGAGATCTAAAAGGAGAGGAGGTAATGTCAGCAGGGAGAAATGCAATGTTTTTTGATTGGCCATGATTAATGCTCGTCGGTGATATGGTTCGTAATCATTTTGACATTGTCTTTTTACTTTTCTTTAATTAGAAGTAGTGCGTAGTTCATACCCGGGGAAGTGTGCAGACTTTTAGTTATGTATGGGCCAGGGCTCGACAGTGCGACTAGGTACTCGCATTTGCTACTTAAAATATCACCGTGCGAGTTGTAAAATTCACTTTGTAGCACCGGTGCGACTACAGAATTTGACCATTCAATCGTGATAAAGACAAGGCTCTACAGCAAGTGCACATTCTATAGTCGCGGTTCTATACCTACATTTATATTTCTATAGTACGGCGGTGTCGTTCGCCAAAAAGAGCAGATCTACAAGCTAACAACGTGTCGAGGCTCAATGCGGCGTTCATTTGAAGATCTGCCCCCTTTGCTCCCACCGCCCCGCCCCTCCATGTGTTGCTTCTCAGTTCTCTTCCCTGTCAGCAGCGGAGCGAACGCAGCAGGATAGCATGATAGCACAGAAGGAGTTGCTTGGACCCCGACACGTTGAATACTAAAGTTATTTGGAAAGTTTAATGTTCAAACATCACTCGATATAACTTTTAACCAAACGTGGGTGAAACAGCGTGCGGCCGTGCACGCAAAGAGTGCACGTGTGCACGTGTGCACGGATTCTACCAAAACAACCCTCGCTCAGCACCTCGCTTACAAAAGCGTGTGCGCAGCGCAAATGATAATACGAATGACCGACTTGGCTGGATACATATTTGTCAGTAGCCTGCATAACGAGCAACGGAAAAAAGGCAAAGATCCCCCCACCACCTCCTTCCACCACACCGAGGTGTATATGTACGATGGTCTGAACTGAAGCAGTCAAAACCAAGTAGAATGTTACAATACTAATTCACCATCGAGTAGCCTGCGCCCTGCACCGAATCTCACACGATAGAACAGCAGGATGAAAACGGATAGTCCATCCATCCATACATGAGCAACATAAAATGAATTGATTATCTATCTATCTATCCCTCTATCTATCTATCAGCATAAAAACAAATTGATTATATAGATTATATAAAAACAAACAAATCCAGATGAATATCAATATTGTGATAATTTCTGAAAGATATTGTAATATAATATTTTTTCATATTGCCCGCCACTACCTCATATCACTGTATTAAAGAAAAATCACACCTGTGTGAAGTGAGGGGCACTCTTATCATCATACATCATCATGAATCATCTCATACTGGCCAATCAGCCCTTCAAAAACACATTATTTGATAACTTTTCATCGTGCTCCTAAAATAATTTGTGTGCTACTAGATTTTTCAACTTAGCACACGTGCTACTTGGAAAAATGCTAAGCTTCGAGCCCTGGTATGGGCATGTATCCCCAAGTTTATGTTGTGGCAGTATATTGGCAGTCGGCGAGTCCAATCGTCAAATGTTTTTATTAGGCGATTTAATAATCAGCCTTATTGAAAATTGAACTCATCAAATGTAGCCCAATTAACCTGTACAGCGCAATAAAGTGTGTGCAAAATGCAAATCAATTTAGGCTGTGATTGTAATTTAATTCTGACAAGGCTTTTACAAAGAGGTTACGCTGTTAAAACAAAAAGTGAAATGGCAGCTTACAATTTATTAATTGTCTGAATATACAAAAATAGGTTAAATTGACTGGGTGTGTTTCACCACAAACTGCTGCAAACTGAGGTAACTTCACTACATCTTCTACGACCTAGCCTGTTCACTTCATCTCCTAGCCTGTGATCTTAGCTTAACTGATTGATGAACTGAAGAGATTTCTCGTCAATTCTTCCATCTCGTCATGATGTGTTTTCAGTGGTTTATGGTAGAGGCAGCCTGTGAATGATCCCAGGATCAATGAAGAAGTGTACACCCAAATCACGTGATAAAATTTTCCAGCTGCAGGGCTTGAAATGTTGGTTGCATATGCTACCGAAATTTGATCAATGCGACTAATACATATAATTAGGAGCACCAGTGCGACAGGGGAAATCCGGTGCGCCTTTCCCCCCCCCCTCTCTCTGTGCATTCACCAGCAGTCAGCAAGTGCATGAGATGACGATGAGATTTTAGATAGGTTAAGGTTTCCTTAAATCCCTCCCACCCACTTCCTTTCACGGCACTTCTGCAATGTCATGTTCCGTTCACGTGATACGGACTCGTCTCTGGGAGAAGAAAGAACAGTAAGCTAGGCAGCTAAGCTAGTTAAGAGTAGACTAAAGTTATGTTACTTTCTTCAATGGAGCAAATATTAAGGAGAAGTCCTTAACGCTATGGACCAGAGCTACCTCAAGCCTACAGACCTGGAGGGGGCTGGGTGGCAGGTAGCCCCATATGTGCCCTCTCCCTACGCAATGAGCGTAGGGAGAGGGCACATATGGGGCTAGGTGGCAGGTTGCCCTACATCCACAAGGCAACACAGCTAGTGATGGTGCCTTTCCAAACTTTGTTATGCAGCGTGATATGAGTATATATGAAATAGCAAAATATGTCATGTTGTCTTCCTCATACAGATCCTGTGTAATGGGTATGCTTTCTTTATGGCACACTTTGAGGACCAGGTCGGCCGTGAGCAGACACCCCAACCTTCAGATGTGGTACTGGGAAGAGCACAGAACATTCTCCAATACCTTAACACTAAACACATTCCCTTCCCTGCCAGCATTAATTCATTATTTCTCCCGTTAACCACCAGCATTTTTCAGTACAACCCTTATTTTGAAGGATCCACTGGAAACGCAAAAAACAGAACCGGATGTAGACTAGGGGTGGGTCCCGAACCTCAGGACAAAGCATCTACCGAACCGAACGTGCTAGGGTACCGGGTGGGTACCCATTACAATAATTAAATTTCGGTTCTCTCCATCGGTTCCACAGACACGCTATTTATTTATTTGCCTGCATGGCACTGAAGCAGAGAAGCATTGAAGCAACATAATTATTAAAGTTTCTTAAACGTAAATGTCAAGTGAAGTTTATGGGAGGAAACTTTTAAGAGGGGACAGAAGTCTTGTGCCTTTCCTGAGTTGCCTCACTACGTGTGCAGCACGAGCATTGAATCAACATGAGACGAGAGAGGAGGAGAGCGAGTGTGTGTGTGTGTATGTGTGTTTGTGATCACGGCGTAGGGTCCAGAGGCCCAGTCAGTTTAGAGCTTGCCAGTCTAACTTCGAAGAGAGGTGGCGAAAAAAACAAGAAAAACAACAAATGATAGCCTACTTTGGCAGCCCATGTGCATGCAAATTTCTGTTGGTAGCAAACCACAGCATGCAAGCCGCCTTTTGTTTTCAATGATCCCTCCATTCGCACGTCAGCAAACCCGTTCTCACATATGGGCCGGAGATGCGCTGCCCCCCCCCCCCCCCCCAATTAGCGATGCTAATTTGCCAAGTCAATCGTGTGTGTGTGTGTGCAGTCTTGCTCTCAGATCTCAGACATGCTTTTATTTGTTATTGTCAGCAGTTAGTAGTAAGAGAGGTAGCCTACAACACTATTGCCCTGGGTAAATACAGAATAGATAATAGATTAAAATAATCACTATATTATCCACAAATGGCTCAATAAAGGAGAGGATGTTAAACTATTCATTATACATGTCTTAAATTGACATTGAGCTTTTTTGTTAAATAAACATTTGACCTCTTATTTAAGTTATTTTATACAATTTTGGAGCCGAAATAGGGAACCGCTAAGAACCGGAATCTATAAGCAGAACCGGAATCGGTACCGGACTCGAAAAAATCCTAACGATACCCATACCTAATGTAGACTAACAGTCACCTGGAGAAGACATGTGTAGCATTACCGCGACCATCATTTCAAAGGCTGTGGGCCGTTGAATAAAGCTGATTTTGACTGACATGGGGCACAGACCGAGATGGTCACCAGAGATTTCGACCCAGGACGATTCGACCCGGACCATTCGACCCGCTCTCGACCCGCTTGGACCTGACTTTTCGACCCGGACCGCGAGAGAGAGAGACAGAGAGAGACATAGAGAGAGAGAGAGACAGAGACATAATAATAATAATATGTACATTGATTTACCAAACAATTATTGTGTTGGTGTTTTTATTTACCAAACAATTACAAAGCTAATGGAGGCTAATGGAGGCTAAAGGGAGCCACCCACAGAGACACAGGCCATCAACGATCACATTCCTAAGGCTAGCAGCCACCATCCTCATCCCCATAGCAGAGTATGACGTTTTTTGCTAGTGGGGTTTTGTGAATAATCACATGAAGTATAAAAGTATGATATATAAGAAAGGTTATAGCTATAATGGTAATGCCTTTATTGATTGTATGCTGTGATTTGAATACACTATATTATTTGTATGTGTTATGGAAATGATTATTTTGTCATTCAGTCATAAAGTGACGTTCAGTCTACACATTAGCAGCAGCTCTGTGTTGTCTGACAATTATTCTTGCACTCATTTTATTCTCCCATATAGAACGACACAATGTAACATAGCTCTGTTTACACAATGCTGTACCCCCCTCCAACTGTATATGTTCCCCATCTTAAATCTTGAATATGGAGAATTAGGCATCATATATGAGATGCAAATATAAAATATTATAATTGGGATTTCATTTATATTGCATATTTCATCTTACTTACATTTTGTTTACAAGGTGAATATGTACACAGCATATGACCTCTAGGGGTTACACCGTTTGTCTGTTTTCTGTTTTTATGTTTTGTGTGAGGACTGCGGATGAAAATTAGCATCTTTGCTAATCCCGGTGTATTTACGTTCATGTGACGTTCATTAATATGCTCTGTCCTGTCTAAATAAACAAATAAAGTAAAGTAAAGTAAAGATAATTCGACCCGGTAAAAACGGGTCGAACGGACTCGAATTTGCGGTTGGGCGAGTTGTCCTGGGTCGAAATCTCTGGTGACCTCCGAGATAAAGGCATCTGTCAAGTAGTGTCCTGTAGTAATATGTCATCAATGTGCTATCGTTTTTCCCCTGTGTTAATAAGCATGTGCAGTGCTTGCAGTGCTTGTGCAGATCCAGAGAAAATAATTCAAGTGTGTGCGTGCATGTGCGTGCGTGTGTACTATCACTCACTGTCTGCCTCAGTATCAGTATCTTTTTTGTTGTTTTCCTCCAGGGTGAAGATGGGAGGCATGTAGGCAGCAGTCCTCCAGGGGGCAGCAGAGCTCAGGTCCTGACTCATGGCTCAATGCATGTGGTGAAGAGGCAAGATGCGAAAGACAAAGAAATACAGGAAGGATTGTAGAAATGGGACAACAAATCATGTCGTTATCAAACAAATTTAATTACAAAATCATGTATTGTGGCAAAAATGTGCTGTGGACATTTTGTAAAAATGCAGCATCAAAAGAGCTTTGTGGATAAGTGAGACCTTGAGTTGGAACAAAAAGAAGGTTCATGCAAGAAGCCCTGTGCCCTGTTATTTTTGTACAATATTTAAATTTGCACATTTAAATATAAATATTGACTGATTGGAATTGTCCAGTAAGAAGCATGAAGATGTGTATGTTTGCATTTTCCCCTGCAAACATCAATGACTCAAAAGCAGGTGTATAAAAAAATATTTGGAGTAAAAACATTTCTGAAAAAATGAGGGACGTCATGTGGCTGGTCTCTGAGGAGACTGACATTGAGAGCAGTAGTCAAATGGAACTGTAAAATGTCCTATAGAGAACTGTAATGAGGATGAATGTATTTAATTTAACACCTGCTTGTAGACTGTAAGAGGTCACAGTATGTTTGGGGGAAGATGGCACTTTTTATTTTTAATGTACGTAAATGTCACGTATAATGCTGCAAGGTATGTTTTTTTTTAAGAAAGACTGGTGGTCTGTTGGGCTGTTACGTGCACTGTGGTCAGCCAGATATGGAATACTTGATGTACCATGGTCATACAACAGGACTCAGGAGACCATCTCTGGAGAGTTCAAACTCAACTTATGCCACCAAAATGTGGAACGCCCTACCAACATCCATTAAGACATGTGAATCCCTTGACTCCTTCAAAACCGCTCTCAAAGGGCACCTACGGACGGCTGCAATTCTAAACTGGCCCCCCTAAAGTCTCAGTCACCCCCCCACGACCTTTTCCCCTTACTGTATATATGTTTTTTCCCTTTTTACTTCCTTAAATGATGATTTGTGTATATTTGTAGCCTACATCTCTAAATGGTGCTATATAAATAAAGTTATAAATGTTTTGATGAATTGAAAATGGTGGACCCTGTTGTAAACAAGTGTAATGCTTAATCATGGTGTCGTCCACAGTAAGTTTTTGTATTGAGTTGTGCTTTCGTTTGAAATGTACCTATTCTACATAATATTAATAAATTCATCAATCAATCAACAACAAACGACAAAGAACACTTGACTGACTCAAGACAAAAATGCTGAAGCCATGACACTGTGAAAATGTCTGAAAAACAAGAACATTTGTATTGAAATGCCCTTTACTACATTGTTGTATATAATTGCTTATTCCCAAGTAATGTAAAATGCCAGTTTATTGTAGGCTAAACCCTGGATATTCTCTAATAAAGTAAATATAAAAGGCAACATGTTGTCACTGTGAACATCACTTGTAGACATCTACTCTATGGCACGACAGTTTTTGTAAAACACAACTGAGGAATCAAACACAGATAGAGGTCACGTGCACTGGCCATATATGGAGTGTCTTGTGTACAGGGTTTGATGAGGTCAGATCAACCAATCAATCTGGAATGACAGAACAACTAAGGGTGGCAGCGGGCACAGTGGTCTTGAGTGTACAGGGTTTGATGAGGGCCCAGGCAGGGCCAGGCCTTAATTTTCGGGCCTGTTGAGAACTCTAGTTTTTGCCGGCTGCTTTGGGGCAGGCCTGTCTAGAGTTTAAATGGACAGGTATCCATCAAAATAGCCTAGTAGCCAAAAAGTGAACCCGGTCACGTTGAGTACACCAAGGTTTTATGTTAGAAATGTTTAGTATGGGTCCCCAGCATGTAGAAACTGCCGGATGCTAACTTGCATATGTTGAGCAATTTTCATAATTGGCATAATATGTGACCATACCATTAACAACCTGTAATCAGTGTGACTGACACTGCCGGTGTTTCGTTAGCACCACCCCCTCAGCTCAGCATATTACGTAGCTAGTCAGGCATAGGGTGAAGCTGTGTATTGCCCAGGTTGCCCACTTCCGGCGTCTGTTCAAACGGTCTGGCGTCGCGTCAAGTTTGTGCTCACTTACAGCGTCGAGGTAAGCCGTAGTTTTAATTAATATAGTGCTGTCTAGTTTCTAGGTTGACTTATGTAAACAACCTCTTACTTACGTTTATCGCTTCTCTTGTTAGACGTTGGTGGAGCTCTGACTTAGAGCGGACAGCCGTCATTGTATGCATGTTGGTATACAGGCTGCTAGAAACAAAGGTAGGCTTGCCTCGTACGGCGATAGCACAAACAACCCGTTGAATCTAAGAAATGGTGCCCCAGTTATTTATGTCAATGCTTATCTCGTTGGTAGACGCTGTGAACGAGAGCCCTGCTAGAGTGTGTGTGCGTGGTACACACACGAGCTGGAACGAGAGGCTGCTAGTGTGTGTGTGTGTGACATGAGTCTAGAGGTAGGCTTAGCGTCTGTATTGCGACAGCATTACGTCTTTTTATAATGTGTAAAATGTGAGTTCTCATAATGTGTTTATATTACACAGATCATGGTGTGCTGAACGAGCAAACACTGTACAAACAACCTGGGATGCCCTGACACCTGTTAACAGGGTATGTGCTAACCTGCATACTAAAACAATACTTGGAATGCACTTTATAGTACTAGTGTAATGCTAATGAGGGCTACGGCCAAATGGTATTCTAAGTACTATGACTATGGCAAGCACTTTAGACCCAGGATAAATTGTGAGGCTAATTCAATGTTTGCTCTATTACAGGATCGTGACCCTCTATGCCCCTGTCACTAATGTAGGTCAGTCTGATGTATGGCTAGTGCCCCGTAGAGTGATAGGAACTGTGCAGGTTGTAGAGGGTAGAGATATTGTAGTGGGTAATACGCCTTGCATAGACCTATCCATCGATGCATCCACCCAAGAATGTACGGCTTATGTTTCAGTACAGTCTGTAGAGATGGACAGTAATGCTTCCATTGACCTTGAACAGCTTGACTTTCCTGGCCTCTTGCCTGAAGATAAGATTGATGCTAAGCGCCTATTGACTAAATACAAGCATGTATTTGCTAAAAGTGAGGGCGATTTAGGATGTACCAACCTCATTACACATGAGATCCCACTCTTAGAGGACGCACCCGTGCGTCAACCTTATCGCCGCATTCCCCCCTCGCAGTATGAGGCAGTCAGGGCACACATTAAACAGTTACTTGAAAGTCAAGTGATCAGAGAGAGTTGCAGCCCGTATTCATCCCCTATTGTGCTGGTGGCTAAGAAGGGAGGGGGCCTACGCATGTGCGTTGACTACAGGCAGCTGAACGCGAAGACCCGGAAAGATGCATATCCACTTCCAAGGATCGAAGAGTCCCTTGATGCCTTAACGGGAGCCAAGTGGTTCTCCACACTAGATCTAGCCAGTGGCTACAACCAAGTGCCGATGGCTGAAGCAGATCGGGCTAAAACTGCATTCTGTACCCCCTTTGGCTTATTTGAGTTTAACCGAATGCCTTTTGGCTTATGTAATGCACCCGGGACTTTTCAGCGCTTAATGGAGCGCATGTTTGGCAACCAGCGTTTCCAATCAGTCTTGCTTTATCTTGATGACATCATTGTGTACTCCTCTACTGTACAACAACACTTGGAACGTCTAGAAGTGGTCTTTTCCCGTCTCGATCAACAAGGCCTGAAGGCAAAGCTATCCAAATGCCATTTCTTCCAAAAGAAAGTCAAGTATCTCGGCCATGTTGTCTCTGAACAGGGGGTAGCCACAGACCCAGACAAGTTAGCTGCAGTGCGTGAGTGGAGGCGGCCTTCGCATTTGGCTGAACTAAGATCCTTCCTGGGCTTTGCCTCCTATTATAGAAGGTTTGTGGAGAATTTTGCCAAGCTAGCAGCCCCTCTCCATCACCTGGTGGCGCGGTTGAGTGGACCCAACAAGAAGGGTAAGACGCCTAAAACCCCCTTGTCCACCTTCTGGGACGAACACTGTGAACAGGCATTCATGGCGCTAAGAGAAGGCTTGACTACAGCCCCAGTCCTTGCTTACGCCGACTTTCAGAAGCCCTTCATTCTTGAGACCGACGCCAGCCATGGTGGTTTGGGTGCAGTTCTTTCTCAAGACCATGACGGGAAGCGCAGGCCGATAGCCTTTGCTAGTCGAGGCCTTAAACCAACCGAGAGAAACATGGATAATTACAGCTCCATGAAGCTTGAGTTCCTTGCCCTTAAATGGGCCGTTACAGAAAAATTTAGAGAATACCTATTGGGCAATAAAGTAACTATCTACACAGACAACAACCCCCTCCGACACCTCCAAACCGCTAAGCTGGGAGCACTGGAGCAGCGATGGGCTTCCCAATTGGCTTCCTTTGACTACACCTTGGAATATCGTCCAGGTCGTAGTAATGGCAATGCTGATGCTTTATCGAGACAGTATCTGGACCGGTTCACCCCTGGGGTAGAAGTTCCGGCGGCTTTACACCACTCTCAGCCTGCCTCGCCTGTCTCCCATGAAACTCACATTCGTGAGATGGCTGCCTTGCCTAGCTTGTCACTGCTGGAATTGTCATCACTACAGAAACAAGATCCAGTTATTGGCCCTGTGGAGAAATACTGGCGCGAAGGGCGGAACCCTGGCCGGGAAGAGCGTGAACAGCTGAGCCAAGAGTGCAGAGAGCTGCTTCGCCAGTGGAGACGCCTGGTGGAGAGGGAAGGGGTGCTGTACAGAAAGATCTACCCTCCAGGTGGGGGTAGAGAACTTCTCCAAATACTATTACCCCAGTGTCTCAGGGAAAAGGTTTTCCAGAGTGTGCACGATGGCCATGGACACCAGGGTGTAGACCGCACCTTACAATTGACACGGGATCGGGGGTACTGGCCAGGTATGTCAAAGGACATTGAAAATTGGTGCCGTAACTGCGGGAGATGCATCCTAGCAAAAGAAGGCCCTAGAGTAAGGGCATACAGGGGAAGCCTCCAGGCATCTCGACCTAATGAGCTACTAGCTATGGATTTTACTCTATTAGAACCAGCCAGTGATGGACGAGAAAATGTCCTAGTGATTACGGATGTTTTTTCCAAGTTCACACAAGCGATCCCAACAAGAGACCAGCGGGCGAGCACGGTGGCAGACATCTTGGTGAAACACTGGTTCCACCTGTTCGGGCCCCCCAGCCGCATTCATTCCGACCAAGGCCGAAACTTTGAAAGCAAGATAATAAAGCAGCTGTGTGACACCTACGGCATCAAAAAAACCAGGACGACCCCATACCATCCTGAGGGAAATGGCCAGTGCGAGCGGTTCAATAGGACGCTCCATGACCTCCTCCGTACTCTACCACCAGAGCAAAAAAGACGCTGGCCTCAGCACCTGTCCCAACTAACCTACTCTTACAATACTACTGCGCATCACACTACTGGTTTGGCGCCCCACTATATCATGTTTGGCCGTGAACCCCAGCTCCCTGTCGATTTTCTCCTTGGCGGTGACGAAGACCCAGGTGAGGAGGCCCCAGAGGAATGGGTACAAAAACATCAAGAGTCCCTAAGGACAGTGTACGACCACGTACGGCAACAACTCCATGCCAAAGCAGAGCAACGGAACAGACAACATAACCAGCAGGTGACTAGTCCTGGTCTAGAAGTGGGCCAGTTCGTGTACAAGAGGAATCACCAGGTGAGAGGGAGGAACAAGATCCAAGACCGTTGGCATTCCTGCCTTTATCGGGTGGTGAACAGACCCCATGAACAGGGAATGGTATATACCGTCGCCCCTGTCCACCAGGAAGGCCCTGCCTTGCGACTACACCGAACAGAGCTGCGGCGTGCACCAGAGAGGGAGGGACCCGATGTCCAACCGGTAAATCTAGTGCCTGTCACTCGGGACCGTACACCTCCAGGTCATGCCATAAGTGACTCGGAGGAATCAATCATTCTGGTCCTGGAAGATGATGTGAGAAGAGATCCAGGAATACGAACACCAGAACCTGAGGATCAAGGGAGCCCACTGCATCCGGGACAAGACCAGGGAAGTAGCCCGGGATCCTTTGAAGGCTCAGAAGAACATCTATCGCCACCTTCCCCTGGTCTGCGCCGTAGCAGTCGAAGTAATGCTGGTTGCCACCCCAACCCTCACCGGCTGCCATATCGTCAAACAGTATGTCACCAGCACAATGGGGAAGAATAGGGGCCTGCTTCTCAGGGGGCACATCGTCGGGACGCCGATTCAATTTGGGGGGGGCGAATGTAATCAGTGTGACTGACACTGCCGGTGTTTCGTTAGCACCACCCCCTCAGCTCAGCATATTACGTAGCTAGTCAGGCATAGGGTGAAGCTGTGTATTGCCCAGGTTGCCCACTTCCGGCGTCTGTTCAAACGGTCTGGCGTCGCGTCAAGTTTGTGCTCACTTACAGCGTCGAGGTAAGCCGTAGTTTTAATTAATATAGTGCTGTCTAGTTTCTAGGTTGACTTATGTAAACAACCTCTTACTTACGTTTATCGCTTCTCTTGTTAGACGTTGGTGGAGCTCTGACTTAGAGCGGACAGCCGTCATTGTATGCATGTTGGTATACAGGCTGCTAGAAACAAAGGTAGGCTTGCCTCGTACGGCGATAGCACAAACAACCCGTTGAATCTAAGAAATGGTGCCCCAGTTATTTATGTCAATGCTTATCTCGTTGGTAGACGCTGTGAACGAGAGCCCTGCTAGAGTGTGTGTGCGTGGTACACACACGAGCTGGAACGAGAGGCTGCTAGTGTGTGTGTGTGTGACATGAGTCTAGAGGTAGGCTTAGCGTCTGTATTGCGACAGCATTACGTCTTTTTATAATGTGTAAAATGTGAGTTCTCATAATGTGTTTATATTACACAGATCATGGTGTGCTGAACGAGCAAACACTGTACAAACAACCTGGGATGCCCTGACACCTGTTAACAGGGTATGTGCTAACCTGCATACTAAAACAATACTTGGAATGCACTTTATAGTACTAGTGTAATGCTAATGAGGGCTACGGCCAAATGGTATTCTAAGTACTATGACTATGGCAAGCACTTTAGACCCAGGATAAATTGTGAGGCTAATTCAATGTTTGCTCTATTACAGGATCGTGTACTGTTGAACCGCTGTTCTTTTTTACCTTTTATTTTGGTTTTAAATTCTATGCTGCTACCTTTTTATTCTTTTATACTGTACCTGAAATAGCCCATGTGGCGTTAAACGAGTCCTTAATTGTCGTCTTTACCAAACTTGCTTTAATAGGCATCAAAGACAGACATATACTTGGTTAATGGTTATGCTGCAGACTGGCGCTTGATTACTGCCCCTTTTGCTGTGTTTATGGCTTTTAGCCTTTTGATATTGTTTTGCAGTGATCTTTGCTGTGTTTAAAGCGTTTAATGCCTATTACCTTTGGCTCTGAGTGGCTTCGATTTGCTCATTTGCAGTGTTACCTGTGTGTATGGAACTAATCAAATAAGACATCTCAGTACAGCTATTTACCCAAGTTATGATCTGACTAATTAAGCCTTTTGCAATCTATATTGGTGACATTTGGAAATGTGTTTTGATTAAAGGCCAATACTGTGTACTTTTCTAAATAAAGTTCTATGTACATGAGCAACCGACCATCATTATTCACCATTGTTCACTCAACTGAACACTTACCTTTCGGGTCTCCCACCCTGTAATTGGGAGTGGCGTAGTAACTGTGATACTGGGAGTACGGTGTGACTCCATTTGGTTACAAACCTATAGAAGGCAAATTTCATCATGCTTTATCTAGCATGTGATATGTCAAACTAGGGGGGTTTCATGATTCTGAATCCATTCCAAGCATTAGTTTTGCAAAAAAACACTCATTGGGCTTAAAACGGCCATGCCCACCCAAATGTGCTGACATCATCAATTTGTGATGACGGCATTGGCCGTTTTTAGCCCAATGAGTGTTTTTTTTGCAAAACTAATGCTTGGAATGGATTCAGCATCATGAAAACCCCTAGCCGCAATTTGCAATACCCTCCATTGACTCCCCACTCATCCAATTTGGTTTGTGATCTGCTTGTCTTAAACAACGTTAAACTCACAAACATTGCAGCGGTAGTCCAAGCTTGAATTATCCTCTTTCAATCTGCCGAGCTCGTTTTTCATAAAAATCCTGAGCTACTTTCTGTCAAGACATCCTCTGTAGGTGATTCTTTTTCTAAGTGTTGCAGTTTGGAAGCACTCGTTTGTGTTAACGGGTCGCGCTGCTGCCTCCTGCATTATGTAAAAATTCGAAACAGGTGGTACGCTGGGCCGTTCAGTGACTTATGACGAGTGCTTCCAAACCTGCACAGAATTTCTTGACAGAAAGTAGCTCATAACATGTCTATGGGGGATTTTTATGAAAAACAAGCTCGGCAGTTTGAAAGAGTATAATTCAAGCTTGGACTACAGCTGCAATGTTGGTGAGTTTAACGTTGTTTAAGACAAGCAGATCACAAACCAAATTGGATGAGTGGGGAGTCAATGGAGGGTATTGCAACTCTAGATTCATCCCATTGTAAACAAATCTAGAGTTGCAAATTGCAGCTAGAAAACCCCCTAGTTTGACACATCACATGCTACATAAAGCATGATGAAATTTTGAATATTTTGCCTTCTATAGGTTGTAATTGGTATGGACACATATTATGCCAATTATGAAAATTGCTCAACATATGCAAGTTAGCATCCGGCAGTTTCTACATGCTGGGGACCCATACTAAACATTTCTAACATAAAACCTTGGTGTAGGCCTACTCAACATGTCCGGGTTCACAATGGGGCTCTATGGGCTGGCTACTAGACTAAAAGGGAGACATCGAAGAGAAAGGATGGATGGGGAAGGATCACCATTATGTTATGTCAGAACAGGTTCTGACATATATCCATATAGTATACTAATATTGATGACATCAGGGATCTCCATATATGGGCTTAATGGCAACAGCACGTCGCATTTACTATGATCCCTGATTTACTATCCATCCCTGATGATGTCAAGACCTTGGCGGCACCATATATGGGGGCGTTCCCCACGTATGGGGATTTTGAGTGATACACTGACTGAACTGACATGCAATACGTTGTTTTCAAGAGTGTTGCACTAAAATGTCAGTAGCATTACAAAGTTATACTTTATATACAAGAAAACCTACCAATTCCATTCCCCTCTATGTCCCGTCCCGTAACCGTAACCGTTCCAACTTCCAAGTGTGTCTTAAATTAGTTTAAATTATTTCCAGCAAAGGGATTATACTTATTCTGGTCAGTAGATCTTGTTGAACTGGTCATTTTGAAAGCTCTCAATCAAGTCATAAAAGTGTGGGCCATAGAATGTTGTTCAGTAACTCCCTATCGCTTTAGTAAACAGAAAACATAGAGTTGGGGAGACGGAAAGAACCCGCTTATTACTGGATTTTGGCGCCTTTTGCGTCTCCTTGTTATTTACGTGATTATCTCGTATGTTTTGGCTCTGAATCTCTTCTTTTATCACGTCCAGTTTGTATCGAGATATGTTATTTGTCGTTTCAATATTTCTTATTCGTCTTACCTCGTCGTCTGCTCTGGAATAAAACCGAGGTAACCTCGACCACGACCAGCTGAGCTTTGCGCTTTTGCAACGCTACAGTGTGTTCGACTGTTCGGTACCTATGGTTCGGTAGAACCGTAGAACGCACACACGCAGTTTCCGTATCCACTGCAGACCTAGTCTCGCGTTACCAGACGCGAGACTGACTGCAGACCGGATCAGCAAACTACAAATCGAAGGTTTCGCATGCTTCAACTGAGACAGTTCAACAGCGCCCTCTATTGGACACGCTACATCACAACAGTGGCGGATAATCTGCACTAGTCAGTAATATTATAATATCCTGAGAGAGAGAGAGAGAGAGAGAGAGAGAGAGAGAGAGAGAGAGAGAGAGTTTTACTTTTACTATTAAAGTAAACTGTAGTGGGAACTGGGAAGTAAAGACTTCATTTGAGTAGTTTAAAGACAAATAATCTTGCTCATAGAAGATCTTTATTTATTTGTTCCCCTACCCGACCCCAAACTAGGATAAAATTGTTGGCCCGAATCCAATATTGAAATTCCTTCTTCTTTCCAAGACTTTGATATCATTCAACATAGCATGGATGGAATGGTTGCAGTTTTATTGACCGTTTGCAGAAAGAACAGAAAGTGCACATGATGTTTCAAACCGATTTAAATGCAGTACATTATAGAATTTTCAAAGTCAATCCGGTGGGTGTGTGCACATGATGTGTCAAAATGGATTTAAACGCTACATTCTACAATTTATGAAGTCAGGGTGGCTTTGTGTGTTCATGCACATGAACACATTAAGGCATCCTGACTATAAATGCTAGAATGTAGCGTTTAAAACTTTAAATCAGTACACATCACACTCATACCACCAGATCTGTTTCTAAAGAAAGCTGGAATGTTGTATTTGGTCCTGAGCCCATTAAAATCGTGCCAAGGACCCCCAAATGAAATATATTTGGTCATGGATTTGTTTGTGTTTATTAAATGTTTAATGAACAATGTTTATTAAACAAACATTGAACTAAAGACAAACATTAAACCTGTATATAGGAGGGGCTATGTGACATGAGCTTATAGATCTGCTATTATTGAATAGCTAACGCTAAAATCTAAAATGGCATATGCTTTCCCGGTTTTAATGGGTTAATGATGTGAAATAAGGCACAATTAGCACCCGGATTACAGCTGGGTTTCAGGTCACTAGATCAGGCTTGGTTCTCAAAGTAAATTATCAATAGAAAAACTAATAATAAAAATCTTTATATAAAAAAAACAAAATAAAAAAAACATAGCCTGTAAAAGTGGTGGCATCAAAATATACTTAAAATACAAAAAAAAAGTCCCCCCCCCCTGTAGTAACTCTGAGGACCCCTAGGGATACCTGACCCCACTGTTGAACATCCAATGAACCCAATCTCCATTATGGTCCCTTAAGGGTTAGTTCAGATTTTGGACTTAAAGCTGCATGTAGGAAATACTTGCCATTAATATAAAGCTGTAAGAAATACTTGCCATAAATATAGTGGTTGCAAAATGGATTGCTCGTGGTGGGAGTTCTGGTCTGCTTTTGGTGAATATTAAGTAGTTCCAGTCATTTGGTGGGGGGCACTGGGAGCCACTCATTAAAAATAAATGAATCCACAAAACCAGTGTCTTTTGTATTGTTGACCTATATCTACCATATAGCGCAACTTTTGTTCAACTTTGACCTCTCTCTCCCAAAGTTCACCAAACTCCCACCACAGGACTCAATTAATACCTTTGCAACCACTATACTAATGGCAAGTATTTCCTACTTTACTACATTCCTACTTTAAGTCCAAAAATCTGAACTAATCCTTTAAGGAAGCAACCAATCAAGCTGCTTCACAACATGTGGTCTGGGGACCCCCAGCGGTCTTACAGGTCTGTAACTCTGAGAGTGTACAAATGAAACCAAATGGACTCTTAACAGGTCCATTTGGTTCCATTTGTACACTCTCAGAGTTGAATTAAAAGATCACTTCACACATTTTCACATAATTGGTGCTCACTAATACTCATTGTAACATTACAGTGTACTGTATTATCTTCATATAATTGGTCCTCACTAATAGTCATTAACATATATAAACAAAATGACCAAACCTGCCCGATGATGTCACTGGTAGGCAGGTTTCTGAACCGTCCACAGCCCTCTTGTGAGACAGAGTGAGCAGACAGAACTGGTTCCATCTATAATGAGCATTAGAGAGGACCAATCATAATGAAGATGGGTCACTGAGGGTTTTTCAGTGTCGATTGAGGGACCCAAATATGTAACAATGGCCTCATACTGGAGGTCATAGAAGCAGCGTTCTAGTCGTCACATGTCCTAGTTGTCATAGAAGTCCAGGTGTACTCCGTTTGTGAACTCATCTCTCAGCAGAACCTGCAGCAGCTTGGAGCAGGAGGTCTCACATGTGAGGACCTGACCCTGGGAGAACATATCCAAGAGGGACTGCTTCATACTGGCATCTGCTGTGTTGGACCTGGCTTCTGCCAGCATGGAGGTTTCTAGAGGACCTGAGGACAACATAATCAGCATTATTATTGTTGTTGTTGTTGTTGTTATTATTTTTATTATTATTATTATTATTCATGTTCAGAATGAGGTGATGATAGGTATTTTCGGTGCATTAATTGTTTGTGTATGGAGTGCCCTGTGTCCAGCATAGCCTACTGATCTTACATATCACTTCTGCCCCAGCGTTTAGATAAGAATTGTTTTCTCATTAACAAAAAAGAAGGCTTACAACTTACAAGACTTTGTTCGTGCCAACTGAAGTGGACATTTTAAATAAGAACATGTTTAAATAGCTCTACCACCTAGCCCATGATTACTGTTGCTGCGTTATGGGAATGCATTTTATATAGTATTGCATGTACTGTATGTATTCTATGTAATGCTGTTTTTATATTACATTGTCCTGTAATGTCATTCATGTCGAATGTCATGTTTTATGTTCTGTGTGGACCCCAGGAAGATTAGCTGCTGCTATGCACCAGCTAATGGGGATCCTAATAAAACTCTAAACTCTAAACTAGCGACCTGCCAGGAAAGCCTCTGCTGCATACGTGTGAATCTAGTTTGCGTCCGAGCATAGGCATGGTAACGCCCCGCCTGCCTATGATTGGCCTACCAACTTGACCGTCCTCCGAGATGCGAGGTTACTCCGTGGTGGGAAATAATACAAGAGTGTATTAATCTAATTATAGTAAACTAATACTATATTATACTAAAAATGATAAAGGTGAAGGGAAAAGAGACCTTTTTACAGTACAATAATGTTTCACGTTTAGGTCTACACATACAAATAACTTACACAATAATCAACCATAACAAACACTTTATTTAGAACACACCCAAATCAAATCATATTACGGCGTACATGTTCAATCAATTATTCCATCAAAGCAAACGGCATAAACAATATTAGTTTGCCTCTTCTACAAAAATAAAACTTACAAGTTACAGATGTTCTCTTGTATCAGTATTATACCGTACTTGTATTATTTTCCACCACGGAGTAACCTCACATCAGACTATCCATAGCTATATCCACCTCGGAGGACAGTCAAGACGGGCAGTGTCGGTAGGCCAATCAGAGGCAGGCGGGACGTTACCATGCCTATGCTCGGACACAAACTAGATTCACGCACTGCATACGGGTAAAAAAAATCCACTTCTGTACATATTTTATTTAGTACAGCAGATCTGGTCAATGGGTAATTTATGTTGACCAGATCTGTTGATTTTATGTCAAAAAAGTATATTATACAGAGAAGCTGGGGTGCTGAGAAGCTTCCCAGCCTGCAGAATAAACTTTCGGCAATACAAAACAAGCTTTGTTTCGGTGATCAGCGAAGTGGTTTACTTTATTTTTGGTAAAGTTGGACACCGTGCGAGGTGTCCAACTTTACCAAAAATAAAATAAAATAAAGCAGTGGAATTTTTACCCGTATGCAGCAGAAGCTTTCGCACTGGACCAGGGCTAGAGTTCAAGAGGTAAAAATAGGTTTCTATCACACAAAGATTTGGCGGCCCCCCTGTAGTAACTCTGAGGACCCCCTAAGGGTACCGGACCCCCTGTTTAAGACCCCTAGGTTATAGGGTTAGCATTGACTCACCCGGGGCGTAGTTGAGCACTCTGATGTCAGGCTCCTCCTCAGCCAGCACCTTGAACATCATGTCCCTGGCAGCCTTCCCGCTGCAGTACAGGACCCAAGATGGGAATGGCTTCACCGCACCCAGAGAAGAAATGTTGACCACAGTACGCTTCAGCCCTGCACGCTTTGGAAAGGCCTGTTTATATAGTTAATAATACAATATTATTATCAAGTTTTTTATTTTTGGCATGCTGTTAGATGGGCATAAGATGGGCAATAACCAATAAGGTTTTCAATAACCAATAACCTTCGCAAACGAGTTGGGCTCATCCCCTAGTGGCCTGTTTGCATAGCTCCCGGCAGCCTTGGTGGACGCCATCTTGAAAAGCATGCCTTTCCAGTAGTTCTTCCCATTTATTTTATTAGAGTATATTATTGTAATCACTGCTGTTGTATCCTACTGACTCACCTGCCAGTCAGTAAGGAGGGCCCACCGGGAGGACATAGTGCCTCCGTCCTACTTCTCCTGCCCAACACTCCTTGCTGACAGGCTCCGCTCCCCAGCAAGTAGAAGTACGTACAGTGACAATTATCACACTCCCTGCCCTCCCTGGCTTCCCACCCCCAAAACAAGGGCTAATTGGGTTCATATATAGACGCTCGACAAAGCCTGATTCACCGTGGTGGAGTCGAACGCCCAGACTCTGACGCCTAGTTACAACTAAAACTAACAACATACAAAAAACTATAATTTTATATAATTTGAATACATCTCACCTGCAGAACAGCGGCGGTCAGACACAGAGGAGAGCTGATGTTTAGTGACATATATGAGTCCACGTCCTTCATGTCCGTGAAGCTCCTGGCATAACGGGACACGTCCCCCAGAGAGGCTGAAATTACATGTTCATTATTATTTAATAACATATTAACATGTCCGTAGATCTCCAGGCATAGCGGGGTCTGTCCGCTAGAGACGCTATTAGGACACAAACATTATGGGCTATATCTTGCGCCACCCCTTAACCCTTATCCCTAAACTTATTTGCCATTTTTTACTATTTAAAAAAACCTTTTAAAATAGTTAAAATAGCTGATCTACAAGCTCACAACATGTAGATGATTTTCAAAATAGTAAAAAATGGCAAATAAGTTTAGGGATAAGGGTGGACAAGATGGAGCCCCCTGTCCATATCTCCACAACCTCTAACCCTTAGAGAGACATTATGTTAACATGTCCCCTAGAGAGGCTAGGAGAGAAACACATTGTTTAATTGATGTTACTGGGACACGTCCCCACACAGGACCAGGACTCTTCAATATGTGCTGCATGGGTTTCTCTTCTTTTTTTAAGATATTTTGGGGCTTTTCTGCCTTTATTGATAGGACACAGTGAAGAGAGACAGGAAACAGGGAGAGAGAGACTGAGAATGACATGCAGCAAAGGTCGTCGGGACCGGGACTCGAGCCCGCGACACACTGTCAGGCATGCGCCTATATGTGGTATGTGCCTGGACCGCTAGGCCAGCGGGCACCCTTGAATTATCAAAGTATGCTGCGGCACCCCTAGACTTGCATAACGGCACCTTAGGGTGCCACCGTGCCAGGATAGTTTCACAAGTTATATCCAAAATTGTCATTTTTATTTCATGCATGATCATAACAATCATGTAATAATAATCATAGCATCCACCATACACTAGTAATTCATTCATGAACCCGATCCAGGGATCACATCCCAGAATAGATTTCAAGATACTGATCACCACCTGCATGACCCCCCCCCCCCCCCACCCCCACCCCACCCCCATCCCCAGGGCAAAGAAGTCAGACTTGCATTCCCTATACCTACCTATCATAATCCCCTATAGTTTTACCTTTTAACTTTCGCAATAAAGTTATTTTTATTGTTTATGTAAAGCGACTTTGAGTATAGAAAAGCGCTGTATGAATAGGCCAAGTATTATTATTATTATTATTATTATTATTATATGTAGTCATGGTGCATCAATCATACACTAGTTTATTCAGAGCTTCACTGTGAAAATTGCATTCTAACATCCGAAACGTACAGTAGCACATCTAATTCCAGTTACACACTTTCTGCATTTTTCTTTCTGCATTTTATCTCCATCTCCTGGTGAGATGGAGATAAAAGTTGGAATGAGGTTACATGCATGTTATGATAAATCTGCATGGTAGGAAATGTTGATACAATATAACGTATACAATCTGTATAGAGTATATGTTAATACAATACAACTATACACTTGGGGTGGTTGTATATAGCCTCCCCGCTCTTCAATTGAGAGATTTAGATCATGTCTCATCTGATCTCACCTAGACACAGGATCTGACATAAATGTTGCCCCGATGGGCAAGATTCAATGTCCTTGAGCAGGCAAGTCGACTCTATTAGCTCAATGGTATAAAAAAAACGTCAGCACTTGTGCAGGAAAACAGGTTCGAATCCGGGGTAGAAGAGGAAAGTTACATATAGTGTCACTTCAAATAAAAATGTAAAACTATTTTTTAGCAGTTTGGGTCCCGACTCCCGGGGAGAGATTAACAGTTTTGGGTCTCGAGTTAAAAGCTTTGTGAACCCCAGATGCTACTAGAGCAGTCATGTATTTGGCTGCAGGATATTGGAGCAAGGCTCAAAGTGCAGATAACACATGATTGTCGTGATGCAACTGATTGTCATGGCCAGCATAAACAAAGCAATTCAATACAATGAAACAAAAGAATAATAAAACATACAATTACAGTGCAGAAGAGATAATAGACTTGTCTTATCTGCAAATATTCCTTTCTATTCATTCATTTATTTGTTCATTCATTATTGATTTTATTTTGTTACTGTACTTTTAAGAATTGTGAAATTATGTAAATCGTATTATTTAATCTATTGGTCAGGCCAAGACAATATGATAGAGACACATACTGTATGAAGACATTACAAAATAAAAGCATTTAATTTAGCTTCAGAATTACTGTTCTGTTCTAGATAATGATGAGGACTTTTCTGGCAAACACAAATCTAAGAACAAATTGCTGGAAAGTAAGTAGCCTAGTTTGAAATAGATATGTTTGGAGCTGCTTATAACCCTGTATATATAGCTCATTTTATTGACGTGTTATTATGTTATATTATTATGTTGAGGTTATTATTATATTTATATAGAATAAGAATGACCAGCTTCAGTAAAGGTGATCCTTCCTTCTTATACAGTAGCTATGGTTTCAGTCAGAGTTTGTTTGAGGCACCACATGCAACCTTTAAACCTATATGACATTGTTATTGTTGTTGGTGTCTGGTGTTATATAGGCTTTGAATCACTAAACATGCAATAATATAAAAATGTAATTATTATTATTATTATTGTTGTTGTTGTTGTATTTTGTCCAGTCCCTCTGCAGCATCCCCATTCCTCCTCCAATAGACTGCATCTAAACTATAATGTAAAGAGTATATATAGACTATAGGGTTTAAATGGTGGCATATATATAGAAAACAACAGTAAATGTATACTATAGGCCTAGTCTATACAGTTTGTTTTTTAAAACAGAGTTTAAATGTTTGGATTGTCCAAACTATTGTAACGACCATAGGCGATACGGCCAACAACTCCTGCGCCAATAAAGTCGATGGAGTTATGGCGGTGTAGGCTATATTTTTTCATCTCACCTGCATTGTTGACCAAAAGCAGCTGATCAAAGTGTCCTCCAGCAGCAGCGTGCTGTCTCACCGCCCTGACCACGCTGTCCACTCCGTCCTGCACCCCGAGGTCCGCCGCCACGCACTCCACGCACAGACCGCCCGCGTCTCCTCCACCAGCGGACCCGCAGCTGACGCTCACCAGCTCCTCCCGCAGAGAGCGCAGGTCCGCGCCGCTGCGGGCCGCCAGCAACAGCACGGAGCCCGGTCCGAGCAACGGGGACACGTCCCTGGCCACCGTGCGGCCGAAGCCGCGCGACGCCCCCGTCACCACGCACACGGTCCGGCCGAAGCCCGAGGAGGATGAGGAGGACGCGCCGTCGGTCTGCATCACGCACGCACACATATCTGCCGGTAGTCAGTGGTAGAAGACGACACGACAGATAGAACACAGTTGACGACTGTCGACAACACATTATGACGTCACTGAACTGGTCCGTTTCTAAGGTCCGTTGTTACGACAACTCCGTTCACTTCATGGGGCCATTCCAATGGCGGCTCTAATGCACTGGACTCAGGCAACAGCCCAACTTTAATGATCTTAAATTCCTTTATTTGTTGTAGTAATAGTACAACATAAACATTACAGAGACGTTAGTTGTCACTGTGCAACAGTTGCCATGTTGCACGCATGCCTAAAAGTTCTGATATTTGCGCCGCCATCGTTGAAAACAATGTATTTCAAACTCCAGCTTGTCACACTCCAGGGCTGCATGAACAGCGCTCGAGCGCTGTTTTCTGACCCCTCAATGGCGCAACTCTCTCAGCTATCTGGCTCTGGTCTTTGCAATATAGAGCGTCGCAGTACCGCCCTCCACGAGGGTCCAGGAAGTATAAATTCCCCGTTCATTTCCCCATTTTCCCCACTTTTCAAAACGTATTTATTTAAAGACGCGCCGCGGAGAAAGCCAACTCTTGTTGTGACAAATCATGACAATAAACACAATGTTTTGGGCAGATCAAATAATTAGTAAGAAAAAAAAGGCAGGGTACAACCATTTTTGTTTTTCTTCTTACTAATTATTTGATCGGCCCAAAACATTGTGTTTATTGTCATGTTTTGAAAATGAATGGGGAATTATTGGTATAATTATAACGCATTATGAACACACTTAAGCTTAATCATAACACATTATTGTTGTGATATTAGCCCATGCACAGTACATCTTAGTCTATGTACTTGAACTTGAGATACAGTGTACTTGATATGTATTGTGTACTGCCGGTACTGTAGCATTCTTTATAGATAGGCTACGAGAGACATCTAGGCGACAGCAAGGTCAGCCAAGCTTGCTGCAGTAGGCACGTTCTTCTGTCTCATATCTTATTGTTACGTCATTATGATCCAGCACTATATATGTTTCATGTTTGTGTAATAAACTTTGTGAACCTTAGCGTGATACTGTCTCGTGTCTCGTTAATTTGTTCTCCCGGGTACCCGCCGGCCGCCGCCGCAGTCGCCGTACCAAAGTAATACTTCAACAGGATTGTCACTACACCACCCAGCCTGCACACACTACCTGTCTGTCAACCCAGACGAGGGTCCCGTATTTAGATTACAACAATTATAAACTTTATTATAATGACTTATAATATCAATTATTATAATACTTCATAACTTGCTATGTATTCCATGTTTATAACGCATTATAAAAATGACAAAGTTAGTTATAATAAAGTTGTAATTTCTCATGAACATTTATAGTTATATAAGTACTTATAAATAATGATAACCTTTATCATAACACATTATAAAGCTTATTATACTGACTTATTCATGTATTATAATACCTAAAACACTTTATGTGAAATAGACACTTGTGCTTTCTAGGGTATGATTTGGGTCCAAGATGAATACAAAATGAATATGAACATCTTTATACTGTCCAATAATTAGATAGGGGGGGGGGGGGGAATTATGACTGCAGTTGCTGCAGTCAAAAAACATTTTATGTTTGAAATACTGTAGACAGTACTAAGGTGTGATTGGGGCCCTAAAGATGAATACAAATGTATTTAACACTTGCTATGCATCACAAATAAGCTTATAATGTGTTATGATAAAGTTCATGATTATTTTTTATAATCATGAACTTTTTATAATAATTTAACATTTTACATTTATAATAATTTATTATAAATGTTTGAGAAAATTATATTATCTTATAATATTTTTTATAATGCGTTATAAACATGGAATACATAACAAGTTATGAAGTATTATAATACTTGATATTATAAGTCATTATAATAAAGTTTATAATGTGTTATGATTAAGGTTATAATGTGTTGTGATTAAGGTTATAAAGTATTATGATTATTTATGAGCGCTTATAAATATAATTATACATGGTTATGAGAAGATTATAATGTCTTATAAGTGTGTTCATAATGCATTATAAACATGGGATGCATAGCAAGTGTTACCGAAGTGTTTATTAACAGTTTGCAGAATTACAGTGCATTTCAACCGGAACGACTTAATATTCACCAAAACCAGGCCAGAACTCCCACCACAGGACTCAGGCAATCAATTATAAGTATTTCCTAAGTCGAAAAATCTGAAATAACGCAAGATGTTCAGGACCATCCTATTGTTCACCACCCTTGTTGGGAGCTACAGACAGGTCTTCCACATTAGTATCAGACATACAAAATGGCTATAGAGCGTCGCAGTCCCGCCGAGAAAATGATTCCCCGTTCATTTTCCTCATAGACATTTCAAAAAGTATGTATTTAAAGACCTTTTAAGCCTCGTACAAAGCCAACTCGAGTTATGAGAAATCATGACAACAAACACAATTTGTCGGGCCACTTCTTTTCTTGTTTTTCTTCCTTGTAATTATTTGTTTGGTCCAAAATATTGTGTTTATTGTCATGATTTGTCACTCGAGTTGGCTTTGTACAACGCTTAAAAGGTCTTTAAATAAATACTTTTTGAAATGTCTATGGGAAAAATGCATTGGGAATTATTTCCTGGGCCTGGCGTCGTCATGAAAGGGGGCGGGACTGCAATGTTCTATATTGGCCCTGTCTAAGAACTACACTAGAGTGATAGTCATCCCCTAAACCGGGACACTTAAGTTAAAGTGGCGCCAAACTACGCTACCTTGTCACCTTTCAAGACCTTGTCACCTGAATGCATATGTGGGCACGCTCCCCACCAATCACCCATTGGCTTGGGTGAGATAATGTGTAAATCTGGCCCTGCGCGACTCTGCATGTCGCGGGTGTGCATCATTCCTCAAGGGTGCTCCAGCGAGAAGGCACTTGTGCACATGTATGCCTATATGCAAACGCACCGTGTAGATCCAAATTGTACATCCAAATTACATCCAGTCCAAACAATTAAAAAAAAAGAATAAAATATGCAAAGCTACTGTAAAATAGCCTTGGTTGTCGCTCATTTGTCTTGTTCCTCAGGTCTGCACTAAAAAACTTTCAAAAATAACAAAATTAGCAGATCTACAAACTCACAACACTTCACATACTGACGCATTGTGTGTATTTGTCTTCTTTGCTACTTTTGCGTGAGACTATAGTATGACATTAATTTATGGAAAAAAAAGTTTAAATATGGAGATACAAGGTTTCTACTCGACAACAACGATATACAGTACATATTGATCACTCTTCCTGAACACCGTCTGCAATAATCTAAAACCATGCAACAAATTTGATAGGAAGATAATGTGATGCACATGAAAAAGGTTGTAAAAAAAAACTGTCTTTTTTTTTCTTGTTTTTGCAGAACTTATATATTTTTTTATTTTATATCGGAAGTGTAGAGAGAAACCAAGACTCTTAGTATTGCATTCAGTCGTAAGTCTGTAAGTCTTCATTTGAGATTGGATACAAACAGTCATATCTGTATAGTCTTCATTAGAGATTGGAGCTAAGGCGAGTTCTCGTCGATGCTGCCATCCATTCCGTTCCGTCGCACAATTATTTTTCCTTCATCAATTATGCCATTCAGTCGCACAACTCGTTTGTCTTCTTTTATCTTCATCAATTCCGTGATTCCGTCGCACAACTCACTCGTCTTGTTATTTTGCCTTCATTAAGTCCGCCATTCAGTCGCACAACTCGTTTTGTCGTCTTTGTCTTTGTCTAGTCTAGTTTACTGTATATTCTTTCATAAATCAAACCATATCATATCAAATTATTATTTTGTTGAAACCAGAAATCTTGTCTACAGCTGTCTTCAACATCGGAAACTGAAACTAGTGAAGTCTCCATTACAACCTTTGTTCGTCTTCATCAAGTCTGCCATTAAGTCATTCATTTCATTTGTCGTCTTCATCAAGTCTGCCATTAAGTCACACAATTTGTTTTATTTTCTTTGGTCTTCATCAATTCTGCCACAATTTGTTTGTCTTCTTCGTCTTCATCAAGTCCACCGTCAGTCATATTTGGCCAAACCTTACCACCATCACCTGGATAGATAAGAATGCCCTCTGTCCATCACATTATACCAAACACTTCTAGCCCACACAGAATCAAAACATCACCCGACAGACACTGACAGTCTGGCTATGCGAGACAAGGGTCTAATAACGGCAGAATATGGATCAGTATTCCTCTCTTCCATTCTCTAGAGCTGTGTGGAAGTCCATATCTTCTTCTCTTCTGTGCCAGTCAGAAGACTCTGGAGCTGTGTGGAAGCCCACATGGTCTCTTCAGTGGCCAGTCAGTACTTGAAGGCCAATCTCTGGGAGGTCCTTATCTTCCGGACCGGCCGACACCTTCTTCGCCACGGCATAAACCCCAGGGGCGAGGGTTCAGAGGATCTCTGAGGTCAATTTAAACAGGCACATGAAAATATGGCTACGTATTGGCCTGTTCACAGGCATCTATCCACTCGCTGAAAACATCCACTGGCTCTGACAGATAATTTATAGGTGTTTGGTACTCCTCCAAGCAAACGATGCATGTTATAATTCCCATATTTTGAGTCCTTTCCATTCTGACTTCACAGGAATTGTAGTAGTTACAGAACGGGCAGGTGAACTTGGTGTCCAGACCCATCAGTTTCTTCTTGGGCACTGGCTTCCTCTTGGACTTTCTGCGTCCCATCGTTGACAGCCCTGGATCAAATAGATGACCTGCTGCAGACGGTTCTCTGGTAAAGGGTGTTGCATTGGATGTAACTCCGTCAGGGCTTCGTCTCAGTGTGAGTGATGGACAGGGGAGGGCATGCTTTTAAACAGCTCTGCTTTGTGTCTTCACATTAAGACATCACACTTAGCCAAATATGGAGTTCCACATGGCTCTGGGAGGAAGTATCGGGAACCGTGGAGACCTGATATCAACATACTCTGGGCCAAAGCCTGTTGGGAGCGCATGTAGCTGAGACTATGCAGTGTACCCGTCTGTCTGCCTGTTTCCCTTTTATGCCTGTGGAGTTCTCTGTCTGTCTGTCTGTCTGTCTGCTGTCTGTCTGTCTGTCTGTCTGTCTGTCTGTCTGTCTGTCTGTCTGTCTGTCTGTCTGTCTGTCTGTCTGTCTGTCTGTCTGTCTGTCTGTCTGTCTGTCGATGTTAAAAGTAAAAAATATTTAGGACGACCGTTGAGCCGATTCTACTCTATGGCTCCGAGACATGACAAACTAGAGAAACCGTTGGATGGCACTTACACTCTAATGAGAGCGGAAGATCTGTCTTGGAAGAGCCACCAATCGACTAATCTAATATACGGCAACCTTCCCCGTGTTTCTTCACTAGTCCAATCCAGAAGAACACAGTTTGTGTTATATCTTCCCTTCTTCTCTGGAGTCCTGCCTCAAAGCAAACCAGAGGTAGAAAACTGTCTGTCTGTCTGTCTGTCTGTCTGTCTGTCTGTCTGTCTGTCATTTGTAATACGTAATTTAATTAATTGTTGTTGTTGTTTTTGTCCTCCTCCTCTTTGAGAGCGGTTTTGAAGGAGTCAAGGGATTCACATGTCTTAATGCCGGTTGGTAGGGCGTTCCACATTTTTAGTGGGATAGGAGCAAAATTAATTGAATCCCAGTTGGTAGTACTGTCACCTCACAGCTAGAAGGTCCTGGGTTTCGATTCCCGCTCGGGTTGCTGTGGGTGCTGGCGGCGTGCCTCCTCCCCCACGTCATCAGTGCCCATACCCAAGGCGGGGTTGGCGAAAGGGCCTCCCTGTGTGGAGTCTGCATGTTCTCCCCGTGTCCCCTAGGGTAGGTAGGTACCCCCACAAAAAACATGCAGTAATCCTGGTCTCTAAACTGCCTCCCCCTGGCCAGTGGGGTGGTCTGCCCTACAAGGCGGGGTTGGCAAAAGGGCCTTTCTGTGTGGAGTTTGCATGTTCTCCCCCGACTCCCCGTATCCCCTAGAAAAAAACATGCAGTAATCCTGGTCTCTAAACTGCCTCCCCCTGGCCAGCATGGGCGCCTGATGGAGGGGAAAGGAACTGGTTGGAATAACGTGTTCCTTCCAACCAGGGAGCAACTTGGACACTCAGGCATGAAGGAAGCATGAGTTCAAGTCCGGAAGTTCCTGCCATGATTCTCCATCACTCACGCTGGTCAGATCATCAGACAGGGTGTAGAATGGAGAGGCAGTGTTTGGGTCCATCTCACGCTGGTCAGATCATCAGGCAGGGTGTAGTGTTGGGGTCCAGAATGACAGCAGTGTAGGAGACATGTCCATCTTCGTCCAAGACTCTGAAGGTCAGGTTTCCCAGGTGTTTGGGTCTTCTTCTTCAGAGTCTTCGATCCAGGTTCGATCCAGCCGGGAATCGAACCCCGACCTCCCATTCTCAAGGCGGACACTCTAACCGTTAGAGTCTAACTGTTAGTAGCCTGGGGTCCACCTATGCATGTGTAGTGGGTTGAACTTGACAGGTTGCCCCTAGCAACGCCACGCCCCCCTCATCATCAGGCTAATTAATAGGAGCTGTGCATGGCCGGCATGTACCACGCCAGGTGTCGACGCGGTCGTGTTTGCATTATTTTAACTGTGTATGTATGTAATCGCAGCGCTCTCCGTCCAAGTTAGAATCAGTGTGTGCGGTGTGTTGTTTTTCTTCAGACAGCTTGTTTCTGTAGAAGAGTGTCATTTTAAACACTACTCTTCCATTTTTCAGGAATCGACTAAAAGGCCTTTTGTTCAACACATGAACACACACATCCCAACCATTCTCCCAGTCCCCCGACCCCAAACACACATCATGCACCCCCCCCCCCCAAACACACATTTTGCCCAGTCTAGCTGCTGAAAAGGGAGGCGTGAAAAAAGAAACAATGGACATCAGATACATTGGATTACCCTGTGGCCATGCTATGGGGTGTCACCTTTGTTAATGGCCACTTATTTCAATTCAAATGTAGCCTGGGTAGGTATATGTGCCTATGTGTGTTTATTGTTTTAAATGTTTATCACTGTTTAGTGTCTTACCATTGTCCTGACTCTGCAGGTGCTCGCTGCTAACCCCCCCCCCCCCCCTTGGCCCTTACCTGTTTGCCCTCGTTTGCTTTACAAGCGGAGGCATTCAGACAGTCTACAATCCAGTCTGCCTTGCCTCTGCTGTTTTTGTCCTCTTTATTGTCTCCACCAGGCCGAAGGCATGGGGAGAGAGTATGTTTTGCACTCCGTCCGTGTGTGTGTGTGTCCGTCCGTCCGTGTGTGTGTGTGTCCGTCCGTCCGTCCTTCCTTCCGTCCGTCTGTGTACAGCTAATCTCCGGCACCGTTAACCTGGTCGATGCCAAACTTTGCACACACACTCCCTGGATGCCAACGATGAACCTCTGCCCCGCATTTTCCAGAACGGCCTGTTATAGCGCCACCATGAGGCAGCTTTTCACATGTTTTACCTAAAACTGCACCGATCTGCGTGAAACGTTGCATGCACACTCCCTAGAGGCCAAGGACAAACCTTTGACCTGAATTTTCCGCATCTGCCTTTTATAGCGCCACCAGGAGGCCGACTTTTGTAAAACACATTTTTTGATATTACTCCTCCAGATTCTGTCCAAAAATTTCACAAATCGTTACACAGTATCTCTATGGTCATGTGCTCAAGTCGGATCTGTCCGATATTTCATATTCCATCATAATTGGCTATAATTGGCTTTCACAGTTTGCAAGATTGCCCCGTTTTGAACAAAAGCCTCAAATCATGAACGCAGCATGCAATTTACGTGAAATCTTTCACACATTTTCTTACTGGGCTGAGGAATATATCCCACCCTTTTCACATTGGCCTGTTATAGCGCCACCAACAGGTTGATTTTTGCAAAACACATTTTTGGAACAAAATGCCTCAAATCATCCAATTGCCATCAAAGGCAAACATGTTTATATTACTCCTAAACATCTCACACAGTCCTATCCTCCTGGTGGAGACCTGTGCCCAGAAGGGCACTTTTTCTAGTTTTGGTTAGTGATCAACGTTTGCTATACTCTATGACATAGAGTATAGCAAACTCATTTTGGGGCAAGGGCCACATTGCCCACACACACACACACACACACACACACACACACACACACACACACACACACACACACACACACACACACACACACACACACACACACACACACACACACACACACACACACACACACACACACACACACACACATTCCTGGTACTCAGCTTGTTTGTTGTTGTTAAGCAATGAATGAAGCTAATTTGAATTAGCCTACCCAGGCTACATTTGAATTGAAATAAGTGGCCATTAACAAAGGTGACACCCCATAGCATGGCCACAGGGTAATCCAATGTATCTGATGTCCATTGTTTCTTTTTTTACGCCTCCCTTTTCAGCAGCTAGACTGGGCAAAATGTGTGTTTGGGGGGGGGGGGGGGGGGGGGGGGGGTGCATGATGTGTGTTTGGGGTCGGGGGACTGGGAGAATGGTTGGGATGTGTGTGTTCATGTGTTGAACAAAAGGCCTTTTAGTCGATTCCTGAAAAATGGAAGAGTAGTGTTTAAAATGACACTCTTCTACAGAAACAAGCTGTCTGAAGAACAACAACACACCGCACACACTGATTCTAACTTGGACAGAGAGCGCTGCGATTACATACATACACAGTTAAAATAATGCAAACACGACCGCGTCGACACCTGGCGTGGTACAAGCGGGACGAACCGAGGCGCATATATGGATAAGAACAACAACACCAACACTACACGCACACGCGCGCGCTGCAACAACGCGCTGCAACACAAAACAGCTACGTACAGTGTGTGTGTGTGTGTGTGTGTGTGCGTGCGTGCGTGCGTGCGTGGGGGGGATTTTGGATCGCCTCGCGATGCAGCGCAAATGGCACAAAACGCTAATAATAATAATACAAAATAAGAACACTACACTAATAACAACAATAATATCAACAGTACAGAGAACAGTACAGTACACATGACTACAGTACAGTACAGAAAGAAAGCTCACATCAGAATATTAATCCATGTAATAATAATAATAATAATAAAAAATAAGAACACAACACTAATAACAACTATAATATCAACAGTACAGAGTACAGTACAGTACATCAGAATATTAATCCATGTAATAATAATAATAATCATCATAATAATAAAAAATAAGAACACAACACTAATAACAACAGTACAGAGAACAGTACAGTACACATGAGTACAGTACAGTACAGTACAGTACAGTACAGTACAGTACAAAGACTTACAGTACAGTACAGTACAGTACAGTACAGTACAGTACAGTACAGTACAGTACAGTACAGTACAGTACAGTACAGTACAGTACAGTACAGTACAGTACAGTACAGTACAGTATACTGTTCCTGCGCCTTGCCATGCTCGCTTTCATACACAAATACACAAAACCAAACAAGGTCACTCAGCCAGCTTGGCAACTTTGCGCTTTCCAAGCAAATGCATAAATGAAAACATCATGGGTTGCCATTGCCTTCTTCCCATTTGCGTATCGCATGGCGCTAGCGAAATTCTAGTGCTATACATATGTTCTATGATGTGCTATGACTACATACAATGCAATTATTGTGCTGTCTACATGACATGCTATAAGTCTGTTTCAAATGCTATCTAAGTCTAAAAAGTGCTATCTAAGGGGGTAGGATAAGTGCTATGGGCCATTATGGAGTCTGAAAGGTGGGCTTTTGTGATGGGCCTTCAGCCTTTCACATTGAAATAGACCAATCACTGTTCTCTCAACTGGGTGAGAGGTGTGAGAAAGTGTGGGAGGTGTTTTTCTGGACAAAGACAACACACTGGCCTACATACAATATGTATATATACCGGCCATTACCGTCCTCCTGCTGCCACTCCTGCCAGTGCTGAGTCAGACCACGACAGACACACGCAGACTGCACACCATGGAGTGACCTGTGACCACCACCAAGCAGCTTCAGTTCAACTATCAGACCTTCTGTTGTGAGAAGCCAAGTTATTACAGGTAAGGATGTATGCCTTCTGCCTTCTCCCCATTTCTGATAAACGCATATAGTTGCCTAAGAAGGTTTCTGTACTTTAACGTGACTTTGATTGATGATCGATACTTTATTAGTCAGAAATGTAAAACAGCACAGTACAGTCAAGACATTAAAGCTAAAAGGATATCACAAAAAAGTCCTGGGGACTTGTTTCCCTTGTGGACTTCTATCATGTCTATCCACCAGTTTCCAGTGTCCCAGGAGGCCTTGCGTGAATTATGCAATTAAGGATGTAATCTTTACTTCATTACATCCATTATTATTTGTATTATATTATCTTATGTATTGTTGTGTTTACAGTACTCTGTGGAACAATGTACTATGCACACATGTGTGAGTGAGAGACAAATATCTGCAGTGGTAGATACATAGTACTATGTTTTACTTTAGTATCAATACTGCAATATAGAAATACACTGTTACAAGTAGTCCGTAATTCAACATTTACTGGAGTAAAAGTACAAAAATGTTGGCTTAAAATGTACTTAAAGCACCAAAAGAAAACGTAGTCATTGGGCAGAATGTCCCATGTTTCAATAGCAGATCTACAAGCTCACAATGCGTTGTTGGCCGAGTTGCACCATGGGAATTATATCATCCCTCCTGACCTAGACTAGACTGTGCTTTATGTGCAAGTCCAGTTTGTGCACCAAAGATCCTCAGAACATGACTAATTTGACTCATGTGTTCAAAGCGCATTTTGCCAATGTATAACATTACAAAACCCCACTCTGCTCTTACTTTTTCAAATTAGAAATGTAAACTTAATGTTGATTTGAATTATGAAGAAGATTTCTCCAACTACTATGTGTATGTGGTTTAGTCTTTCTGCATGGCTCCATCTTGTCTCCATGGTTTGATCTTGTACGAGTCTCCCTCTTTCCCAAAGTGTGGCCTTGGATGGCCGTAGTTTGATAGGTTAGGTTTAGGGATAGTTCTAAATTCAGATGTATCATAACTGATGGGGACTTTACAGATAGTTTAAGGGCCAGTGTTGACTTTCACCTCAATAACATTATTTTGTGTGTGTACACTTTGCAACAGGTCTGTGGTGGTGTGAGCTTCAGATCAAACACAGGAGGACAGATTGTCTTTGCACAGCTACAGGAGGGAATACTGACTCAGACCACTGGAACCTGCTGAATGGACAACAACCACGATTCACAGTGAAAGTAAACTTCAGGGAACATTCTAGAGGAGGTGTTACCACCACTGACTGAATTCCTGTATTAGTTGCTTGTAGCTTCACTCAGAGACTAAATGGCCGCCAAGTCGGATTATTCCTGTTCTGTGTGTCGTGACATCTTTAAAGATCCCGTTCTCCTGTCATGTGGCCACAGCTTCTGTACAGCTTGTTTGCAGCAATGGTGGAGACAGAAGAGAATACAGGAATGTCCAGTTTGTAAGGAAATACATTCAACAGATCATCTACCCCGGAATCTGGCTATGAGGAATCTGTGTGAGGCCTTCACGAGACAGAGAGCTTCAAAATGTAAGAGAACTTCATCAGGGGATCTCTGCGGTCTGCATGCTCAACTCAAACTGTTCTGTCTGGAATGTCAAGAGCCAGTGTGTGTTGTGTGTCGAGATTCTGAAGAACACAACAACCACAGTTTCAGACCCATCGATGAAGCTGCTCTGGATCGCAAGGAGGAAGTCCAGAAATCACTGAAGCCTTTACAGGAGAAGCTGGAGGTCTTAGATGAAGTTAAAAAGAAAAGTGAAAGATATCAAAGCTATATTCGAATATACAATCGGCTAAAGGGGGAATATTACTATATTACTATATAATTAGTTTTATAGAATATATGATTGTGTTGTCGCATTAACAGTTTTCAAACCTATGAAATGCCCAGCTTATTTTTTTTTGCGCAAGGGACCCCCGTTCCCTAGAAGAGAAGATTAATGGTAAAAAACAATTCAACATCATTTAAAACATGTTTTGTATTTTTCAGTCATGTGGATTAAACCTTGATGTGAACTTTGAATTCTTGCCTGGTTTCTGTGTTGTACTGTCTGAGTCACTGAACGTTACATAAATAGTTAAATATTCACAACTAATATATTGACTATACAGGTTAAAGATGTTTAATTGTAAAATATTATATCATGGGTCAAACTAATTCACTTTGTTATCCTTCTATAAAATCACATTATTTATTTTTTTAAATCAAACTAACACTCATTTTCATATAGTGATTGTGCAGGGCATTTCACTTTGATAATATTGGAACATTATGACGTATGCCTACATTTTGGAAATACTATAGCAATTCATAATTCCAGTATATTTTGTATTCAGATATGACTTCATATGACATTCTGATCTGCCTATAGTGACAGGTAGGACTTTGGTGTCAACTTGACCAAAGGCATAACTTCATAATTTCACCACCAGCCAAATGAATTAATGTGGGCTAGTTGAAAGAGAAAAATCACACCCGTGTGAACTGAGTGGTGTAAGGTCTTATATAGCCTGTCTGACGTAATGAAATCATGTCTGACGTAATGAAATCACCCCCGGGTGAACAGGGTGAACATAGCAACCATGCTCATTTTTTCTGCACAGACTAACAAAGCCAGTTGTACGTAATGAAATCACACCCGGGTGAACAGGGTGAACATAGCAACCATGCTCATTTTTTCTGCACTAACAAAGCCAGTTGTAGGAGTGGTTTACACCACTCAAAAAGTGCCTTGATTCAGTGGGATTCAGCACAAAAGCCTCTGCCCGGGCTCTGGACAGGGCCCAAATTAGCCAATATTGATCACACCTGATCACCCCTAGATCTCCATATATGGACAGCTTTTGAATGCTGCTCTCAGGGCAGCTTAAATGATATACATACACCAATGTTAAATTGCTGCCCTGAGCCTGAGGGCAACTTTTGAATTCTGCTCTGAGGGCAGCTTAAATGCTATACATACTGTAAAACCATGTTAATTTGCTGCTCTGAGGGCAGCTTTTGAATGCTGCTCTCAAGGCAGCTCAATTTTAGTGCAGGAACAAAAGCCCCAAAAGTTGACTATACCCCTCCCCGAGGTGCTGGGGAGGCCCCCCCAGTGCCTCCCCAGCACCTCCCCAGTGTCTCCCCAGTGCCAGTGTCCCGCCAGTGCCTCCACAGAGCCTCCCCAGTGTCCCCACAGTGCCTCCCCAATGGACCCCCAGTGCCTCCACAGTGTCCCCACTGTCCCCCCAGTGCCTCCACAGTACAGTCTCCTCAATTTTTGGGACAGAGTAAAAAAAAAAAAAAAAAAAACTTTTTTTATTTTTTTATTTTTTGAAGGGGGGGGGGCGCCGCGAAAAATCCTGCTTGGGGCGCCAGATTTCTCAGGACCGGCCCTGAAAACGGGACATAGTTTTTTCATATCTTTAGGATGTCCCGTTCATGAAATGGATTGTCCCGAGATTTACTTTTACTGCAAAAGTCTTAAAATGTATCCATGAAGTGACTCACCACATAGGCAATAAAAAACGCCTATCTGAAAGAGAGAGTTCCAAGTAAATCCTCTGTCATTTTTTACCTGCTGTTTGTTTTTACATCATACTTGCACAAATTGTCTACAGGTAGTGTGCCTACATCCCAGAACAATCAGAATGCCAATATTTGGTTCTAATGTGAATCAGCAGCCTTTTATATAAGGCCTTAAATAGGCGGAAATAGCAAAAAGTTTACTTTTCTGACATTCACTTGTAATTTTGGTCCTACTATTTATCAACAAAATGTGACATTGTTTTTTCATATCTTTAAGATGTCCTCTTCATGAAATGGATGGTCAGAAGTTTTACTTTTACTGCAAAAGTCATTAAATCCATCCATGAAGTGATCCCCACTGAAAGAAACGCCTACCCCCCACCACACACACACACACACACACACACACACACACACACACACACACACACACACACACACACACACACACACACACACACACACACACACACACACACACACATTATATATTTTTATGTTTACATGGAAATTAGAATGTATTATTTTACTGTCCAATGACACAGGCCAAGTTCCTTCCACGCGCTACGTCCAACCAGGGAAACTCCCACTGTCAGGTGTAAAGGAGCAACTTGGACACTCAGGCATGAAGGAAGCATGAGTTCAAGTCCGTTGCTCTCCCCATGTCCCCCATATATGGGGACTAGGTTGGCGGAGAGTGTGTAGAGCCCAGGATCACATTAGATAATTGACACAGGGGTGAAAAATGGGTTACAAAATCGTGGGATAAAACTTATTTAAAAAAAAAAAGAATGGCACACACAAAGCTGTGAATTCTACAGCATTAAACCATACTGCATTTAGGCTATATGGACCTATAGAATACAACATCAATAATGTGTCATTCTTGATGCTTTCAGGTGTAGCGATATTAGGTCCATCTGAGAATAATAGATTCTATATGAATATGAAGTGGCTGGGTAAAAACATATTGTCTCCACCAGGACGAAAGGCATGGCATCTCTATGTTTTTCGCGCTAGGATGTGCGGGCCGAAGGCCCGCGAAATTCTAGTGCTATACATATGTTCTATGATGTGCTATGACTACATACAATGCAATTATTGTGCTGTCTACATGACATGCTATAAGTCTGTTTCAAATGCTATCTAAGTCTAAAAAGTGCTATCTAAGGGGGTAGGATAAGTGCTATGGGCCATTATGGAGTCTGAAAGGTGGGCTTTTGTGATGGGCCTTCAGCCTTTCACATTGAAATAGACCAATCACTGTTCTCTCAACTGGGTGAGAGGTGTGAAAAGTGTGGGAGGTGTTTTTCTGGACAAAGACAACACACTGGCCTACATACAATATGTATATATACCGGCCATTACCGTCCTCCTGCTGCCACTCCTGCCAGTGCTGAGTCAGACCACGACAGACACACGCAGACTGCACACCATGGAGTGACCTGTGACCACCACCAAGCAGCTTCAGTTCAACTATCAGACCTTCTGTTGTGAGAAGCCAAGTTATTACAGGTAAGGATGTATGCCTTCTGCCATCTCCCCATTTCTGATAAACGCATATAGTTGCCTAAGAAGGTTTCTGTACTTTAACGTGACTTTGATTGATGATCGATACTTTATTAGTCAGAAATGTAAAACAGCACAGTACAGTCAAGACATTAAAGCTAAAAGGATATCACCAAAAAGTCCTGGGGACTTGTGGACTTGTGGACTTCTATCATGTCTATCCACCAGTTTCCAGTGTCCCAGGAGGCCTTGCGTGAATTATGCAATTAAGGATGTAATCTTTACTTCATTACATCCATTATTATTTGTATTATATTATCTTATGTATTGTTGTGTTTACAGTACTCTGTGGAACAATGTACTATGCACACATGTGTGAGTGAGAGACAAATATCTGCAGTGGTAGATACATAGTACTATGTTTTACTTTAGTATCAATACTGCAATATAGAAATACACTGTTACAAGTAGTCCGTAATTCAACATTTACTGGAGTAAAAGTACAAAAATGTTGGCTTAAAATGTACTTAAAGCACCAAAAGAAAACGTAGTCATTGGGCAGAATGTCCCATGTTTCAATAGCAGATCTACAAGCTCACAATGCGTTGTTGGCCGAGTTGCACCATGGGAATTATATCATCCCTCCTGACCTAGACTAGACTGTGCTTTATGTGCAAGTCCAGTTTGTGCACCAAAGATCCTCAGAACATGACTAATTTGACTCATGTGTTCAAAGCGCATTTTGCCAATGTATAACATTACAAAACCCCACTCTGCTCTTACTTTTTCAAATTAGAAATGTAAACTTAATGTTGATTTGAATTATGAAGAAGATTTCTCCAACTACTATGTGTATGTGGTTTAGTCTTTCTGCATGGCTCCATCTTGTCTCCATGGTTTGATCTTGTACGAGTCTCCCTCTTTCCCAAAGTGTGGCCTTGGATGGCCGTAGTTTGATAGGTTAGGTTTAGGGATAGTTCTAAATTCAGATGTATCATAACTGATGGGGACTTTACAGATAGTTTAAGGGCCAGTGTTGACTTTCACCTCAATAACATTATTTTGTGTGTGTACACTTTGCAACAGGTCTGTGGTGGTGTGAGCTTCAGATCAAACACAGGAGGACAGATTGTCTTTGCACAGCTACAGGAGGGAATACTGACTCAGACCACTGGAACCTGCTGAATGGACAACAACCACGATTCACAGTGAAAGTAAACTTCAGGGAACATTCTAGAGGAGGTGTTACCACCACTGACTGAATTCCTGTATTAGTTGCTTGTAGCTTCACTCAGAGACTAAATGGCCGCCAAGTCGGATTATTCCTGTTCTGTGTGTCGTGACATCTTTAAAGATCCCGTTCTCCTGTCATGTGGCCACAGCTTCTGTACAGCTTGTTTGCAGCAATGGTGGAGACAGAAGAGAATACAGGAATGTCCAGTTTGTAAGGAAATACATTCAACAGATCATCTACCCCGGAATCTGGCTATGAGGAATCTGTGTGAGGCCTTCACGAGACAGAGAGCTTCAAAACGTAAGAGAACTTCATCAGGGTATGAGGATCTCTGCGGTCTGCATGCTCAACTCAAACTGTTCTGTCTGGAATGTCAAGAGCCAGTGTGTGTTGTGTGTCGAGATTCTGAAGAACACAACAACCACAGTTTCAGACCCATCGATGAAGCTGCTCTGGATCGCAAGGAGGAAGTCCAGAAATCACTGAAGCCTTTACAGGAGAAGCTGGAGGTCTTAGATGAAGTTAAAAAGAAAAGTGAAAGAACAGCAATATACATTAAGGCCCAGTTGCAGTACACAGAGATACAGATTAAGAAACAGTTTAAGAAGCTTCATCAGTTTCTACAAGAGGAAGAGGAGGCTAGGATCACTACACTGAGGGAGGAAGGTCAGCAGAAGAGTCAAATGGTGAAGGCGAAGATTGAGGGTCTGAACAGAGACATATTAACCCTTTCAAACAACATCAGAGACATAGAGGAGGAGCTGAGAGCTGAACACATCTCATTCCTGCAGAACTACAAGACCACAATGGAAAGAGTCCAGTTCACACTGCAGGCCCCACATCTGGTCTCGGGACCACTGATAGACGAAGCCAAACACCTGGGAAACCTGACCTTCAGAGTCTGGAACAAGATGAAGGACATTGTCTCCTACACTCCCGTCATCCTGGACCCCAACACTGCGGGAAGAAACCTCATCCTATCTGAAGATCTGACCTGCGTGATATTCGGAGAGGCGCCCTGCCTCTCCGAGCTTCCTCCTGACAACCCGGAGAGGTTTGCCCAATGTCCCCTCGTTGTTGGTTCCGAGGGCTTTAACTCAGGGACTCACAGCTGGGACGTTCAGGTTGGGGACAATTTTGGTGCAGACTGGGATGTGGGTTTGTTAGCAGAGTCGTACACAAGGAAGGGAAAAGGAAAGGGTGAACACTATACAATAAGGTTAGAAGAAGGGATCTATACAGCATGGTCCTTACTAAGGAAAACCACTGTTTCATTGAAGCAGGCACCTCAAAGGATCAGAGTCCAGCTGGACTGGAACGAGGGGAAGCTGTCATTCTCTGATCCTGATACTGACACATGCATACACACCTTCACACACACCTTCACTGAAACACTCTTTCCATACATTTTAAGCATTAGTGAAACTGTTCCTTTGGCGATTTTACCAGCGGTGATCAGTGTGACATGATGATGATGATGACGACAGTCTTTAAGGGGGAATATTACTCAGTTTTATAGAATATATGATTGTGTTGTCGCATTAACAGTTTTCAAACCTATGAAATGCCCAGCTTATTTTTTTTGCGCAAGGGACCCCCGTTCCCTAGAAGAGAAGATTAATGCTAAAAAACAATTCAACATAATTTAAAACATGTTTTGTATTTTTCAATCATGTGGATTAAACCTTGATGTGAACTTTGAATTCTTGCCTGGTTTCTGTGTTGTACTGTCTGAGTCACTGAACGTTACATAAATAGTTAAATATTCACAACTAATATATTGTCTATACAGGTTAAAGATGTTTAATTGTAAAATATTATATCATGGGTCAAACTAATTCACTTTGTTATCCTTCTATAAAATCACATTATTATTATTTTTAAATCAAACTAACACTCATTTTCATATAGTGATTGTGCAGGGCATTTCACTTTGATAATATTGGAACATTATGACGTATGCCTACATTTTGGAAATACTATAGCAATTCATAATTCCAGTATATTTTGTATTCAGATATGACTTCATATGACTTCATATGACATTCTGATCTGCCTATAGTGACAGGTAGGACTTTGGTGTCAACTTGACCAAAGGCATAACTTCATAATTTCACCACCAGCCAAATGAATTAATGTGGGCTAGTTGAAAGAGAAAAATCACACCCGTGTGAACTGAGTGGTGTAAGGTCTTATATAGCCTGTCTGACGTAATGAAATCATGTCTGACGTAATGAAATCACCCCCGGGTGAACAGGGTGAACATAGCAACCATGCTCATTTTTTCTGCACAGACTAACAAAGCCAGTTGTACGTAATGAAATCACACCCGGGTGAACAGGGTGAACATAGCAACCATGCTAATTTTTTCTGCACTAACAAAGCCAGTTGTAGGAGTGGTTTACACCACTCAAAAAGTGCCTTGATTCAGTGGGATTCAGCACAAAAGCCTCTGCCCGGGCTCTGGACAGGGCCCAAATTAGCCAATATTGATCACACCTGATCACCCCTAGATCTCCATATATGGACAGCTTTTGAATGCTGCTCTCAGGGCAGCTTAAATGATATACATACACCAATGTTAAATTGCTGCCCTGAGCCTGAGGGCAACTTTTGAATTCTGCTCTGAGGGCAGCTTAAATGCTATACATACTGTAAAACCATGTTAATTTGCTGCTCTGAGGGCAGCTTTTGAATGCTGCTCTCAAGGCAGCTCAATTTTAGTGCAGGAACAAAAGCCCCAAAAGTTGACTATACCCCTCCCCGAGGTATAACAAAACGGGACATAGTTTTTTCATATCTTTAGGATGTCCCGTTCATGAAATGGATTGTCCCGAGATTTACTTTTACTGCAAAAGTCTTAAAATGTATCCATGAAGTGACTCACCACATAGGCAATAAAAAACGCCTATCTGAAAGAGAGAGTTCCAAGTAAATCCTCTGTCATTTTTTACCTGCTGTTTGTTTTTACATCATACTTGCACAAATTGTCTACAGGTAGTGTGCCTACATCCCAGAACAATCAGAATGCCAATATTTGGTTCTAATGTGAATCAGCAGCCTTTTATATAAGGCCTTAAATAGGCGGAAATAGCAAAAAGTTTACTTTTCTGACATTCACTTGTAATTTTGGTCCTACTATTTATCAACAAAATGTGACATTGTTTTTTCATATCTTTAAGATGTCCTCTTCATGAAATGGATGGTCAGAAGTTTTACTTTTACTGCAAAAGTCATTAAATCCATCCATGAAGTGATCCCCACTGAAAGAAACGCCTACCCCCCACCACACACACACACACACACACACACACACACACACACACACACACACACACACACACACACACACACACACACACACACACACACACACACACATTATATATTTTTATGTTTACATGGAAATTAGAATGTATTATTTTACTGTCCAATGACACAGGCCAAGTTCCTTCCACGCGCTACGTCCAACCAGGGAAACTCCCACTGTCAGGTGTAAAGGAGCAACTTGGACACTCAGGCATGAAGGAAGCATGAGTTCAAGTCCGTTGCTCTCCCCATGTCCCCCATATATGGGGACTAGGTTGGCGGAGAGTGTGTAGAGCCCAGGATCACATTAGATAATTGACACAGGGGTGAAAAATGGGTTACAAAATCGTGGGATAAAACTTATTTAAAAAAAAAAAGAATGGCACACACAAAGCTGTGAATTCTACAGCATTAAACCATACTGCATTTAGGCTATATGGACCTATAGAATACAACATCAATAATGTGTCATTCTTGATGCTTTCAGGTGTAGCGATATTAGGTCCATCTGAGAATAATAGATTCTATATGAATATGAAGTGGCTGGGTAAAAACATATTGTCTCCACCAGGACGAAAGGCATGGCATCTCTATGTTTTTCGCGCTAGGATGTGCAGGCCGAAGGCCCGCGAAATTCTAGTGCTATACATATGTTCTATGATGTGCTATGACTACATACAATGCAATTATTGTGCTGTCTACATGACATGCTATAAGTCTGTTTCAAATGCTATCTAAGTCTAAAAAGTGCTATCTAAGGGGGTAGGATGTGCTATGGGCCATTATGGAGTCTGAAAGGTGGGCTTTTGTGATGGGCCTTCAGCCTTTCACATTGAAATAGACCAATCACTGTTCTCTCAACTGGGTGAGAGGTGTGAAAAGTGTGGGAGGTGTTTTTCTGGACAAAGACAACACACTGGCCTACATACAATATGTATATATACCGGCCATTACCGTCCTCCTGCTGCCACTCCTGCCAGTGCTGAGTCAGACCACGACAGACACACGCAGACTGCACACCATGGAGTGACCTGTGACCACCACCAAGCAGCTTCAGTTCAACTATCAGACCTTCTGTTGTGAGAAGCCAAGTTATTACAGGTAAGGATGTATGCCTTCTGCCTTCTCCCCATTTCTGATAAACGCATATAGTTGCCTAAGAAGGTTTCTGTACTTTAACGTGACTTTGATTGATGATCGATACTTTATTAGTCAGAAATGTAAAACAGCACAGTACAGTCAAGACATTAAAGCTAAAAGGATATCACAAAAAAGTCCTGGGGACTTGTTTCCCTTGTGGACTTCTATCATGTCTATCCACCAGTTTCCAGTGTCCCAGGAGGCCTTGCGTGAATTATGCAATTAAGGATGTAATCTTTACTTCATTACATCCATTATTATTTGTATTATATTATCTTATGTATTGTTGTGTTTACAGTACTCTGTGGAACAATGTACTATGCACACATGTGTGAGTGAGAGACAAATATCTGCAGTGGTAGATACATAGTACTATGTTTTACTTTAGTATCAATACTGCAATATAGAAATACACTGTTACAAGTAGTCCGTAATTCAACATTTACTGGAGTAAAAGTACAAAAATGTTGGCTTAAAATGTACTTAAAGCACCAAAAGAAAACGTAGTCATTGGGCAGAATGTCCCATGTTTCAATAGCAGATCTACAAGCTCACAATGCGTTGTTGGCCGAGTTGCACCATGGGAATTATATCATCCCTCCTGACCTAGACTAGACTGTGCTTTATGTGCAAGTCCAGTTTGTGCACCAAAGATCCTCAGAACATGACTAATTTGACTCGTTCAAAGCGCATTTTGCCAATGTATAACATTACAAAACCCCACTCTGCTCTTACTTTTTCAAATTAGAAATGTAAACTTAATGTTGATTTGAATTATGAAGAAGATTTCTCCAACTACTATGTGTATGTGGTTTAGTCTTTCTGCATGGCTCCATCTTGTCTCCATGGTTTGATCTTGTACGAGTCTCCCTCTTTCCCAAAGTGTGGCCTTGGATGGCCGTAGTTTGATAGGTTAGGTTTAGGGATAGTTCTAAATTCAGATGTATCATAACTGATGGGGACTTTACAGATAGTTTAAGGGCCAGTGTTGACTTTCACCTCAATAACATTATTTTGTGTGTGTACACTTTGCAACAGGTCTGTGGTGGTGTGAGCTTCAGATCAAACACAGGAGGACAGATTGTCTTTGCACAGCTACAGGAGGGAATACTGACTCAGACCACTGGAACCTGCTGAATGGACAACAACCACGATTCACAGTGAAAGTAAACTTCAGGGAACATTCTAGAGGAGGTGTTACCACCACTGACTGAATTCCTGTATTAGTTGCTTGTAGCTTCACTCAGAGACTAAATGGCCGCCAAGTCGGATTATTCCTGTTCTGTGTGTCGTGACATCTTTAAAGATCCCGTTCTCCTGTCATGTGGCCACAGCTTCTGTACAGCTTGTTTGCAGCAATGGTGGAGACAGAAGAGAATACAGGAATGTCCAGTTTGTAAGGAAATACATTCAACAGATCATCTACCCCGGAATCTGGCTATGAGGAATCTGTGTGAGGCCTTCACGAGACAGAGAGCTTCAAAACGTAAGAGAACTTCATCAGGGTATGAGGATCTCTGCGGTCTGCATGCTCAACTCAAACTGTTCTGTCTGGAATGTCAAGAGCCAGTGTGTGTTGTGTGTCGAGATTCTGAAGAACACAACAACCACAGTTTCAGACCCATCGATGAAGCTGCTCTGGATCGCAAGGAGGAAGTCCAGAAATCACTGAAGCCTTTACAGGAGAAGCTGGAGGTCTTAGATGAAGTTAAAAAGAAAAGTGAAAGAACAGCAATATACATTAAGGCCCAGTTGCAGTACACAGAGATACAGATTAAGAAACAGTTTAAGAAGCTTCATCAGTTTCTACAAGAGGAAGAGGAGGCTAGGATCACTACACTGAGGGAGGAAGGTCAGCAGAAGAGTCAAATGGTGAAGGCGAAGATTGAGGGTCTGAACAGAGACATATTAACCCTTTCAAACAACATCAGAGACATAGAGGAGGAGCTGAGAGCTGAACACATCTCATTCCTGCAGAACTACAAGACCACAATGGAAAGAGTCCAGTTCACACTGCAGGCCCCACATCTGGTCTCGGGACCACTGATAGACGAAGCCAAACACCTGGGAAACCTGACCTTCAGAGTCTGGAACAAGATGAAGGACATTGTCTCCTACACTCCCGTCATCCTGGACCCCAACACTGCGGGAAGAAACCTCATCCTATCTGAAGATCTGACCTGCGTGATATTCGGAGAGGCGCCCTGCCTCTCCGAGCTTCCTCCTGACAACCCGGAGAGGTTTGCCCAATGTCCCCTCGTTGTTGGTTCCGAGGGCTTTAACTCAGGGACTCACAGCTGGGACGTTCAGGTTGGGGACAATTTTGGTGCAGACTGGGATGTGGGTTTGTTAGCAGAGTCGTACACAAGGAAGGGAAAAGGAAAGGGTGAACACTATACAATAAGGTTAGAAGAAGGGATCTATACAGCATGGTCCTTACTAAGGAAAACCACTGTTTCATTGAAGCAGGCACCTCAAAGGATCAGAGTCCAGCTGGACTGGAACGAGGGGAAGCTGTCATTCTCTGATCCTGATACTGACACATGCATACACACCTTCACACACACCTTCACTGAAACACTCTTTCCATACATTTTAAGCATTAGTGAAACTGTTCCTTTGGCGATTTTACCAGCGGTGATCAGTGTGACATGATGATGATGATGACGACAGTCTTTAAGGGGGAATATTACTCAGTTTTATAGAATATATGATTGTGTTGTCGCATTAACAGTTTTCAAACCTATGAAATGCCCAGCTTATTTTTTTTGCGCAAGGGACCCCCGTTCCCTAGAAGAGAAGATTAATGCTAAAAAACAATTCAACATAATTTAAAACATGTTTTGTATTTTTCAATCATGTGGATTAAACCTTGATGTGAACTTTGAATTCTTGCCTGGTTTCTGTGTTGTACTGTCTGAGTCACTGAACGTTACATAAATAGTTAAATATTCACAACTAATATATTGTCTATACAGGTTAAAGATGTTTAATTGTAAAATATTATATCATGGGTCAAACTGATCTGAAACCTGATCACCCCTAGATCTCCATATATGGACAGCTTTTGAATGCTGTGGACAGCTTTTGAAGGGCAGCTTAAATGATATACATACACCAATGTTAAATTGCTGCCCTGAGCCTGAGGGCAACTTTTGAATTCTGCTCTGAGGGCAGCTTAAATGCTATACATACTGTAAAACCATGTTAATTTGCTGCTCTGAGGGCAGCTTTTGAATGCTGCTCTCAAGGCAGCTCAATTTTAGTGCAGGAACAAAAGCCCCAAAAGTTGACTATACCCCTCCCCGAGGTATAACAAAACGGGACATAGTTTTTTCATATCTTTAGGATGTCCCGTTCATGAAATGGATTGTCCCGAGATTTACTTTTACTGCAAAAGTCTTAAAATGTATCCATGAAGTGACTCACCACATAGGCAATAAAAAACGCCTATCTGAAAGAGAGAGTTCCAAGTAAATCCTCTGTAATTTTTTACCTGCTGTTTGTTTTTACATCATACTTGCACAAATTGTCTACAGGTAGTGTGCCTACATCCCAGAACAATCAGAATGCCAATATTTGGTTCTAATGTGAATCAGCAGCCTTTTATATAAGGCCTTAAATAGGCGGAAATAGCAAAAAGTTTACTTTTCTGACATTCACTTGTAATTTTGGTCCTACTATTTATCAACAAAATGTGACATTGTTTTTTCATATCTTTAAGATGTCCTCTTCATGAAATGGATGGTCAGAAGTTTTACTTTTACTGCAAAAGTCATTAAATCCATCCATGAAGTGATCCCCACTGAAAGAAACGCCTACCCCCCACCACACACACACACACACACACACACACACACACACACACACACACACACACACACACACACACACACACACACACACACACACACACACACACACACACACACACATTATATATTTTTATGTTTACATGGAAATTAGAATGTATTATTTTACTGTCCAATGACACAGGCCAAGTTATTGTGGAACATCCTAGTTGGATATTTCTGATGTGAAATGGCACAAGGGACCCCCACAAAAAGTCCACCCCAAAATGGTGCCCTTTTCTGGGGGTTGGGCACCTTCCCCCTCAGTGCTCTCTGCCCCCAGGATGCCAATATTTGGTTCTATTGTGAATAAGCAACCGTTTATATAAGGCCTTATTGTGACCGCAGGTCGCGTTTACTATGAAATCGTACATTTTTGTCCGTCAGTCAGTGTAACACTCTAAAGCCCCAATATATGGTGCCCACTGCCCAGGTCTCATAACATCACGTGGCATCGGAGATCCCTGATGTCATAGTAAATACAACCTGATGTCGCAATTAAGCCCATACAGTATATGGAGATCCCTGATGTATCAATATTGGCCAGCAACTCTACATCTGACCTCAAACCGCGCCCGGCAGTCGGGTTAGAGTTCTCAACAGGCCTGAAAATTAAGTCCCAGCTCATGGGCCCTCATCAAACCCTTTACACTCAAGACACTGCCCCCGCTGCCACCCTTAGATCTATATGGAGCTGACCTGTTCTGACATTCCATATGTTGATCTGACCTCATCAAACCCTGTACACTCAAGACATGCTCCATATATGGCCAGTACAGAATTCATTCCATATGTTGATCTTACCCCCCATGCCAAAGCGCCAGCGCTCGCCCAGCAGTCACCCAGGTGGATGCGTGCACGTCACCTCGCCCTTTATGATGCGGTCGCTTCTCACCCTCAGGCGTCTTACTGGTTATAAGTGGATCGATCTATCTATCTATCTATCTATCTATCTATCTATCTAACAGTTTTCTTTTCAAGAGTTACTTCTAAATGTTCTAATCCTGATCTAATACTGTAAAAGGCCTATACAAACTTAATAACAGGAAATATATTTTGATGCCATGTTTTTAGTTTACTCACATTCATGTGGAATCTAAGGATGTTTCTGTCTTGAGCCTATGCCTCAAAACAGCTGGAATGACAAAATATTGTTATATAAGGCAACATTGTTGTATGCTAGATGTATAGGTGTGAGTGAGGCCTAACGTCTTCTATGGTACTACTTATCAATCAGCAGCTTATTCTCAATGTCATCTTGAGCATTGTGGGGGGAACTGACTGACAGGGGCCAAATTGGTTTCCATAAGCTGCTGATTGTTGATTATTCATTAATAATGGCACACACGGGGGCACGGTGGCACAGTTGGTAGTGCTGTCGCCTCACAGCTAGAAGGTCCTGGGTTCGATTCCCGCTCGGGGCGCTGTGGGTGCTGGCGGCGTGTTTCCTCCTCCGCATCATCAGTGCCCATACCCGAGGCGGGGTTGGCGAAAGGGTCTTTCTGTGTGGTGTTTGCATGTTCTCCCCGTGTCCCCTAGGGTAGGTACCCTCACAAAAAACATGCAGTAATCCTGGTCTCTAAACTGCCTCCCCCTGGCCAGCCGGGGTGCCTGATGGAGGGGAAAGGAACTGGTTGGAATAACGTGTTCCTTCCACGCGCTACGTCCAACCAGGGAAACTCCCACTGTCAGGTGTAAAGGAGCAACTTGGACACTCAGGCATGAAGGAAGCATGAGTTCAAGTCCGTTGCTCTCCCCATGTCCCCCATATATGGGGACTAGGTTGGCGGAGAGTGTGTAGAGCCCAGGATCACATTAGATAATTGACACAGGGGTGAAAAATGGGTTACAAAATCGTGGGATAAAACTTATTTAAAAAAAAAAAGAATGGCACACACAAAGCTGTGAATTCTACAGCATTAAACCATACTGCATTTAGGCTATATGGACCTATAGAATACAACATCAATAATGTGTCATTCTTGATGCTTTCAGGTGTAGCGATATTAGGTCCATCTGAGAATAATAGATTCTATATGAATATGAAGTGGCTGGGTAAAAACATATTGTCTCCACCAGGACGAAAGGCATGGCATCTCTATGTTTTTCGCGCTATGATGTGCGGGCCGAAGGCCCGCGAAATTCTAGTGCTATACATATGTTCTATGATGTGCTATGACTACATACAATGCAATTATTGTGCTGTCTACATGACATGCTATAAGTCTGTTTCAAATGCTATCTAAGTCTAAAAAGTGCTATCTAAGGGGGTAGGATAAGTGCTATGGGCCATTATGGAGTCTGAAAGGTGGGCTTTTGTGATGGGCCTTCAGCCTTTCACATTGAAATAGACCAATCACTGTTCTCTCAACTGGGTGAGAGGTGTGAAAAGTGTGGGAGGTGTTTTTCTGGACAAAGACAACACACTGGCCTACATACAATATGTATATATACCGGCCATTACCGTCCTCCTGCTGCCACTCCTGCCAGTGCTGAGTCAGACCACGACAGACACACGCAGACTGCACACCATGGAGTGACCTGTGACCACCACCAAGCAGCTTCAGTTCAACTATCAGACCTTCTGTTGTGAGAAGCCAAGTTATTACAGGTAAGGATGTATGCCTTCTGCCATCTCCCCATTTCTGATAAACGCATATAGTTGCCTAAGAAGGTTTCTGTACTTTAACGTGACTTTGATTGATGATCGATACTTTATTAGTCAGAAATGTAAAACAGCACAGTACAGTCAAGACATTAAAGCTAAAAGGATATCACAAAAAAGTCCTGGGGACTTGTTTCCCTTGTGGACTTCTATCATGTCTATCCACCAGTTTCCAGTGTCCCAGGAGGCCTTGCGTGAATTATGCAATTAAGGATGTAATCTTTACTTCATTACATCCATTATTATTTGTATTATATTATCTTATGTATTGTTGTGTTTACAGTACTCTGTGGAACAATGTACTATGCACACATGTGTGAGTGAGAGACAAATATCTGCAGTGGTAGATACATAGTACTATGTTTTACTTTAGTATCAATACTGCAATATAGAAATACACTGTTACAAGTAGTGCGTAATTCAACATTTACTGGAGTAAAAGTACAAAAATGTTGGCTTAAAATGTACTTAAAGCACCAAAAGAAAACGTAGTCATTGGGCAGAATGTCCCATGTTTCAATAGCAGATCTACAAGCTCACAATGCGTTGTTGGCCGAGTTGCACCATGGGAATTATATCATCCCTCCTGACCTAGACTAGTCCAGTTTGTGCACCAAAGATCCTCAGAACATGACTAATTTGACTCATGTGTTCAAAGCGCATTTTGCCAATGTATAACATTACAAAACCCCACTCTGCTCTTACTTTTTCAAATTAGAAATGTAAACTTAATGTTGATTTGAATTATGAAGAAGATTTCTCCAACTACTATGTGTATGTGGTTTAGTCTTTCTGCATGGCTCCATCTTGTCTCCATGGTTTGATCTTGTACGAGTCTCCCTCTTTCCCAAAGTGTGGCCTTGGATGGCCGTAGTTTGATAGGTTAGGTTTAGGGATAGTTCTAAATTCAGATGTATCATAACTGATGGGGACTTTACAGATAGTTTAAGGGCCAGTGTTGACTTTCACCTCAATAACATTATTTTGTGTGTGTACACTTTGCAACAGGTCTGTGGTGGTGTGAGCTTCAGATCAAACACAGGAGGACAGATTGTCTTTGCACAGCTACAGGAGGGAATACTGACTCAGACCACTGGAACCTGCTGAATGGACAACAACCACGATTCACAGTGAAAGTAAACTTCAGGGAACATTCTAGAGGAGGCACCACTGACTGAATTCCTGTATTAGTTGCTTGTAGCTTCACTCAGAGACTAAATGGCCGCCAAGTCGGATTATTCCTGTTCTGTGTGTCGTGACATCTTTAAAGATCCCGTTCTCCTGTCATGTGGCCACAGCTTCTGTACAGCTTGTTTGCAGCAATGGTGGAGACAGAAGAGAATACAGGAATGTCCAGTTTGTAAGGAAATACATTCAACAGATCATCTACCCCGGAATCTGGCTATGAGGAATCTGTGTGAGGCCTTCACGAGACAGAGAGCTTCAAAACGTAAGAGAACTTCATCAGGGTATGAGGATCTCTGCGGTCTGCATGCTCAACTCAAACTGTTCTGTCTGGAATGTCAAGAGCCAGTGTGTGTTGTGTGTCGAGATTCTGAAGAACACAACAACCACAGTTTCAGACCCATCGATGAAGCTGCTCTGGATCGCAAGGAGGAAGTCCAGAAATCACTGAAGCCTTTACAGGAGAAGCTGGAGGTCTTAGATGAAGTTAAAAAGAAAAGTGAAAGAACAGCAATATACATTAAGGCCCAGTTGCAGTACACAGAGATACAGATTAAGAAACAGTTTAAGAAGCTTCATCAGTTTCTACAAGAGGAAGAGGAGGCTAGGATCACTACACTGAGGGAGGAAGGTCAGCAGAAGAGTCAAATGGTGAAGGCGAAGATTGAGGGTCTGAACAGAGACATATTAACCCTTTCAAACAACATCAGAGACATAGAGGAGGAGCTGAGAGCTGAACACATCTCATTCCTGCAGAACTACAAGACCACAATGGAAAGAGTCCAGTTCACACTGCAGGCCCCACATTTGGTCTCGGGACCACTGATAGACGAAGCCAAACACCTGGGAAACCTGACCTTCAGAGTCTGGAACAAGATGAAGGACATTGTCTCCTACACTCCCGTCATCCTGGACCCCAACACTGCGGGAAGAAACCTCATCCTATCTGAAGATCTGACCTGCGTGATATTCGGAGAGGCGCCCTGCCTCTCCGAGCTTCCTCCTGACAACCCGGAGAGGTTTGCCCAATGTCCCCTCGTTGTTGGTTCCGAGGGCTTTAACTCAGGGACTCACAGCTGGGACGTTCAGGTTGGGGACAATTTTGGTGCAGACTGGGATGTGGGTTTGTTAGCAGAGTCGTACACAAGGAAGGGAAAAGGAAAGGGTGAACACTATACAATAAGGTTAGAAGAAGGGATCTATACAGCATGGTCCTTACTAAGGAAAACCACTGTTTCATTGAAGCAGGCACCTCAAAGGATCAGAGTCCAGCTGGACTGGAACGAGGGGAAGCTGTCATTCTCTGATCCTGATACTGACACATGCATACACACCTTCACACACACCTTCACTGAAACACTCTTTCCATACATTTTAAGCATTAGTGAAACTGTTCCTTTGGCGATTTTACCAGCGGTGATCAGTGTGACATGATGATGATGATGACGACAGTCTTTAAGGGGGAATATTACTCAGTTTTATAGAATATATGATTGTGTTGTCGCATTAACAGTTTTCAAACCTATGAAATGCCCAGCTTATTTTTTTTGCGCAAGGGACCCCCGTTCCCTAGAAGAGAAGATTAATGCTAAAAAACAATTCAACATAATTTAAAACATGTTTTGTATTTTTCAATCATGTGGATTAAACCTTGATGTGAACTTTGAATTCTTGCCTGGTTTCTGTGTTGTACTGTCTGAGTCACTGAACGTTACATAAATAGTTAAATATTCACAACTAATATATTGTCTATACAGGTTAAAGATGTTTAATTGTAAAATATTATATCATGGGTCAAACTGATCTGAAACCTGATCACCCCTAGATCTCCATATATGGACAGCTTTTGAATGCTGTGGACAGCTTTTGAAGGGCAGCTTAAATGATATACATACACCAATGTTAAATTGCTGCCCTGAGCCTGAGGGCAACTTTTGAATTCTGCTCTGAGGGCAGCTTAAATGCTATACATACTGTAAAACCATGTTAATTTGCTGCTCTGAGGGCAGCTTTTGAATGCTGCTCTCAAGGCAGCTCAATTTTAGTGCAGGAACAAAAGCCCCAAAAGTTGACTATACCCCTCCCCGAGGTATAACAAAACGGGACATAGTTTTTTCATATCTTTAGGATGTCCCGTTCATGAAATGGATTGTCCCGAGATTTACTTTTACTGCAAAAGTCTTAAAATGTATCCATGAAGTGACTCACCACATAGGCAATAAAAAACGCCTATCTGAAAGAGAGAGTTCCAAGTAAATCCTCTGTAATTTTTTACCTGCTGTTTGTTTTTACATCATACTTGCACAAATTGTCTACAGGTAGTGTGCCTACATCCCAGAACAATCAGAATGCCAATATTTGGTTCTAATGTGAATCAGCAGCCTTTTATATAAGGCCTTAAATAGGCGGAAATAGCAAAAAGTTTACTTTTCTGACATTCACTTGTAATTTTGGTCCTACTATTTATCAACAAAATGTGACATTGTTTTTTCATATCTTTAAGATGTCCTCTTCATGAAATGGATGGTCAGAAGTTTTACTTTTACTGCAAAAGTCATTAAATCCATCCATGAAGTGATCCCCACTGAAAGAAACGCCTACCCCCCACCACACACACACACACACACACACACACACACACACACACACACACACACACACACACACACACACACACACACACACACACACACACACACACACACACACACACACACACACACACACACACACATTATATATTTTTATGTTTACATGGAAATTAGAATGTATTATTTTACTGTCCAATGACACAGGCCAAGTTATTGTGGAACATCCTAGTTGGATATTTCTGATGTGAAATGGCACAAGGGACCCCCACAAAAAGTCCACCCCAAAATGGTGCCCTTTTCTGGGGGTTGGGCACCTTCCCCCTCAGTGCTCTCTGCCCCCAGGATGCCAATATTTGGTTCTATTGTGAATAAGCAACCGTTTATATAAGGCCTTATTGTGACCGCAGGTCGCGTTTACTATGAAATCGTACATTTTTGTCCGTCAGTCAGTGTAACACTCTAAAGCCCCAATATATGGTGCCCACTGCCCAGGTCTCATAACATCACGTGGCATCGGAGATCCCTGATGTCATAGTAAATACAACCTGATGTCGCAATTAAGCCCATACAGTATATGGAGATCCCTGATGTATCAATATTGGCCAGCAACTCTACATCTGACCTCAAACCGCGCCCGGCAGTCGGGTTAGAGTTCTCAACAGGCCTGAAAATTAAGTCCCAGCTCATGGGCCCTCATCAAACCCTTTACACTCAAGACACTGCCCCCGCTGCCACCCTTAGATCTATATGGAGCTGACCTGTTCTGACATTCCATATGTTGATCTGACCTCATCAAACCCTGTACACTCAAGACATGCTCCATATATGGCCAGTACAGAATTCATTCCATATGTTGATCTTACCCCCCATGCCAAAGCGCCAGCGCTCGCCCAGCAGTCACCCAGGTGGATGCGTGCACGTCACCTCGCCCTTTATGACGCGGTCGCTTCTCACCCTCAGGCGTCTTACTGGTTATAAGTGGATCGATCTATCTATCTATCTATCTATCTATCTATCTATCTATCTATCTAACAGTTTTCTTTTCAAGAGTTACTTCTAAATGTTCTAATCCTGATCTAATACTGTAAAAGGCCTATACAAACTTAATAACAGGAAATATATTTTGATGCCATGTTTTTAGTTTACTCACATTCATGTGGAATCTAAGGATGTTTCTGTCTTGAGCCTATGCCTCAAAACAGCTGGAATGACAAAATATTGTTATATAAGGCAACATTGTTGTATGCTAGATGTATAGGTGTGAGTGAGGCCTAACGTCTTCTATGGTACTACTTATCAATCAGCAGCTTATTCTCAATGTCATCTTGAGCATTGTGGGGGGAACTGACTGACGGGGGCCAAATTGGTTTCCATAAGCTGCTGATTGTTGATTATTCATTAATAATGGCACACACGGGGGCACGGTGGCACAGTTGGTAGTGCTGTCGCCTCACAGCTAGAAGGTCCTGGGTTCGATTCCCGCTCGGGGCGCTGTGGGTGCTGGCGGCGTGTTTCCTCCTCCGCATCATCAGTGCCCATACCCGAGGCGGGGTTGGCGAAAGGGTCTTTCTGTGTGGTGTTTGCATGTTCTCCCCGTGTCCCCTAGGGTAGGTACCCTCACAAAAAACATGCAGTAATCCTGGTCTCTAAACTGCCTCCCCCTTGCCAGCCGGGGTGCCTGATGGAGGGGAAAGGAACTGGTTGGAATAACGTGTTCCTTCCACGCGCTACGTCCAACCAGGGAAACTCCCACTGTCAGGTGTAAAGGAGCAACTTGGACACTCAGGCATGAAGGAAGCATGAGTTCAAGTCCGTTGCTCTCCCCATGTCCCCCATATATGGGGACTAGGTTGGCGGAGAGTGTGTAGAGCCCAGGATCACATTAGATAATTGACACAGGGGTGAAAAATGGGTTACAAAATCGTGGGATAAAACTTATTTAAAAAAAAAAAGAATGGCACACACAAAGCTGTGAATTCTACAGCATTAAACCATACTGCATTTAGGCTATATGGACCTATAGAATACAACATCAATAATGTGTCATTCTTGATGCTTTCAGGTGTAGCGATACTAGGTCCATCTGAGAATAATAGATTCTATATGAATATGAAGTGGCTGGGTAAAAACATATTGTCTCCACCAGGACGAAAGGCATGGCATCTCTATGTTTTTCGCACTAGGATGAGCGGGCCGAAGGCCCGCGAAATTCTAGTGCTATACATATGTTCTATGATGTGCTATGACTACATACAATGCAATTATTGTGCTGTCTACATGACATGCTATAAGTCTGTTTCAAATGCTATCTAAGTCTAAAAAGTGCTATCTAAGGGGGTAGGATAAGTGCTATGGGCCATTATGGAGTCTGAAAGGTGGGCTTTTGTGATGGGCCTTCAGCCTTTCACATTGAAATAGACCAATCACTGTTCTCTCAACTGGGTGAGAGGTGTGAAAAGTGTGGGAGGTGTTTTTCTGGACAAAGACAACACACTGGCCTACATACAATATGTATATATACCGGCCATTACCGTCCTCCTGCTGCCACTCCTGCCAGTGCTGAGTCAGACCACGACAGACACACGCAGACTGCACACCATGGAGTGACCTGTGACCACCACCAAGCAGCTTCAGTTCAACTATCAGACCTTCTGTTGTGAGAAGCCAAGTTATTACAGGTAAGGATGTATGCCTTCTGCCTTCTCCCCATTTCTGATAAACGCATATAGTTGCCTAAGAAGGTTTCTGTACTTTAACGTGACTTTGATTGATGATCGATACTTTATTAGTCAGAAATGTAAAACAGCACAGTACAGTCAAGACATTAAAGCTAAAAGGATATCACAAAAAAGTCCTGGGGACTTGTTTCCCTTGTGGACTTCTATCATGTCTATCCACCAGTTTCCAGTGTCCCAGGAGGCCTTGCGTGAATTATGCAATTAAGGATGTAATCTTTACTTCATTACATCCATTATTATTTGTATTATATTATCTTATGTATTGTTGTGTTTACAGTACTCTGTGGAACAATGTACTATGCACACATGTGTGAGTGAGAGACAAATATCTGCAGTGGTAGATACATAGTACTATGTTTTACTTTAGTATCAATACTGCAATATAGAAATACACTGTTACAAGTAGTCCGTAATTCAACATTTACTGGAGTAAAAGTACAAAAATGTTGGCTTAAAATGTACTTAAAGCACCAAAAGAAGACGTAGTCATTGGGCAGAATGTCCCATGTTTCAATAGCAGATCTACAAGCTCACAATGCGTTGTTGGCCGAGTTGCACCATGGGAATTATATCATCCCTCCTGACCTAGACTAGACTGTGCTTTATGTGCAAGTCCAGTTTGTGCACCAAAGATCCTCAGAACATGACTAATTTGACTCATGTGTTCAAAGCGCATTTTGCCAATGTATAACATTACAAAACCCCACTCTGCTCTTACTTTTTCAAATTAGAAATGTAAACTTAATGTTGATTTGAATTATGAAGAAGATTTCTCCAACTACTATGTGTATGTGGTTTAGTCTTTCTGCATGGCTCCATCTTGTCTCCATGGTTTGATCTTGTACGAGTCTCCCTCTTTCCCAAAGTGTGGCCTTGGATGGCCGTAGTTTGATAGGTTAGGTTTAGGGATAGTTCTAAATTCAGATGTATCATAACTGATGGGGACTTTACAGATAGTTTAAGGGCCAGTGTTGACTTTCACCTCAATAACATTATTTTGTGTGTGTACACTTTGCAACAGGTCTGTGGTGGTGTGAGCTTCAGATCAAACACAGGAGGACAGATTGTCTTTGCACAGCTACAGGAGGGAATACTGACTCAGACCACTGGAACCTGCTGAATGGACAACAACCACGATTCACAGTGAAAGTAAACTTCAGGGAACATTCTAGAGGAGGTGTTACCACCACTGACTGAATTCCTGTATTAGTTGCTTGTAGCTTCACTCAGAGACTAAATGGCCGCCAAGTCGGATTATTCCTGTTCTGTGTGTCGTGACATCTTTAAAGATCCCGTTCTCCTGTCATGTGGCCACAGCTTCTGTACAGCTTGTTTGCAGCAATGGTGGAGACAGAAGAGAATACAGGAATGTCCAGTTTGTAAGGAAATACATTCAACAGATCATCTACCCCGGAATCTGGCTATGAGGAATCTGTGTGAGGCCTTCACGAGACAGAGAGCTTCAAAACGTAAGAGTACTTCATCAGGGTATGAGGATCTCTGCGGTCTGCATGCTCAACTCAAACTGTTCTGTCTGGAATGTCAAGAGCCAGTGTGTGTTGTGTGTCGAGATTCTGAAGAACACAACAACCACAGTTTCAGACCCATCGATGAAGCTGCTCTGGATCGCAAGGAGGAAGTCCAGAAATCACTGAAGCCTTTACAGGAGAAGCTGGAGGTCTTAGATGAAGTTAAAAAGAAAAGTGAAAGAACAGCAATATACATTAAGGCCCAGTTGCAGTACACAGAGATACAGATTAAGAAACAGTTTAAGAAGCTTCATCAGTTTCTACAAGAGGAAGAGGAGGCTAGGATCACTACACTGAGGGAGGAAGGTCAGCAGAAGAGTCAAATGGTGAAGGCGAAGATTGAGGGTCTGAACAGAGACATATTAACCCTTTCAAACAACATCAGAGACATAGAGGAGGAGCTGAGAGCTGAACACATCTCATTCCTGCAGAACTACAAGACCACAATGGAAAGAGTCCAGTTCACACTGCAGGCCCCACATCTGGTCTCGGGACCACTGATAGACGAAGCCAAACACCTGGGAAACCTGACCTTCAGAGTCTGGAACAAGATGAAGGACATTGTCTCCTACACTCCCGTCATCCTGGACCCCAACACTGCGGGAAGAAACCTCATCCTATCTGAAGATCTGACCTGCGTGATATTCGGAGAGGCGCCCTGCCTCTCCGAGCTTCCTCCTGACAACCCGGAGAGGTTTGCCCAATGTCCCCTCGTTGTTGGTTCCGAGGGCTTTAACTCAGGGACTCACAGCTGGGACGTTCAGGTTGGGGACAATTTTGGTGCAGACTGGGATGTGGGTTTGTTAGCAGAGTCGTACACAAGGAAGGGAAAAGGAAAGGGTGAACACTATACAATAAGGTTAGAAGAAGGGATCTATACAGCATGGTCCTTACTAAGGAAAACCACTGTTTCATTGAAGCAGGCACCTCAAAGGATCAGAGTCCAGCTGGACTGGAACGAGGGGAAGCTGTCATTCTCTGATCCTGATACTGACACATGCATACACACCTTCACACACACCTTCACTGAAACACTCTTTCCATACATTTTAAGCATTAGTGAAACTGTTCCTTTGGCGATTTTACCAGCGGTGATCAGTGTGACATGATGATGATGACGACAGTCTTTAAGGGGGAATATTACTCAGTTTTATAGAATATATGATTGTGTTGTCGCATTAACAGTTTTCAAACCTATAAAATGCCCAGCTTATTTTTTTTGCGCAAGGGACCCCCGTTCCCTAGAAGAGAAGATTAATGGTAAAAAACAATTCAACATAATTTAAAACATGTTTTGTATTTTTCAATCATGTGGATTAAACCTTGATGTGAACTTTGAATTCTTGCCTGGTTTCTGTGTTGTACTGTCTGAGTCACTGAACGTTACATAAATAGTTAAATATTCACAACTAATATATTGTCTATACAGGTTAAAGATGTTTAATTGTAAAATATTATATCATGGGTCAAACTAATTCACTTTGTTATCCTTCTATAAAATCACATTATTATTTTTTTTAAATCAAACTAACACTCATTTTCATATAGTGATTGTGCAGGGCATTTCACTTTGATAATATTGGAACATTATGACGTATGCCTACATTTTGGAAATACTATAGCAATTCATAATTCCAGTATATTTTGTATTCAGATATGACTTCATATGACTTCATATGACATTCTGATCTGCCTATAGTGACAGGTAGGACTTTGGTGTCAACTTGACCAAAGGCATAACTTCATAATTTCACCACCAGCCAAATGAATGAATGTGGGCTAGTTGAAAGAGAAAAATCACACCCGTGTGAACTGAGTGGTGTAAGGTCTTATATAGCCTGTCTGACGTAATGAAATCATGTCTGACGTAATGAAATCACACCCGGGTGAACAGGGTGAACATAGCAACCATGCTAATTTTTTCTGCACAGACTAACAAAGCCAGTTGTACGTAATGAAATCACACCCGGGTGAACAGGGTGAACATAGCAACCATGCTCATTTTTTCTGCACTAACAAAGCCAGTTGTAGGAGTGGTTTACACCACTCAAAAAGTGCCTTGATTCAGTGGGATTCAGCACAAAAGCCTCTGCCCGGGCTCTGGACAGGGCCCAAATTAGCCAATATTGATCACACCTGATCACCCCTAGATCTCCATATATGGACAGCTTTTGAATGCTGCTCTCAGGGCAGCTTAAATGATATACATACACCAATGTTAAATTGCTGCCCTGAGCCTGAGGGCAACTTTTGAATTCTGCTCTGAGGGCAGCTTAAATGCTATACATACTGTAAAACCATGTTAATTTGCTGCTCTGAGGGCAGATTTGAATGCTGCTCTCAAGGCAGCTCAATTTTAGTGCAGGAACAAAAGCCCCAAAAGTTGACTATACCCCTCCCCGAGGTATAACAAAACGGGACATAGTTTTTTCATATCTTTAGGATGTCCCGTTCATGAAATGGATTGTCCCGAGATTTACTTTTACTGCAAAAGTCTTAAAATGTATCCATGAAGTGACTCACCACATAGGCAATAAAAAACGCCTATCTGAAAGAGAGAGTTCCAAGTAAATCCTCTGTCATTTTTTACCTGCTGTTTGTTTTTACATCAGACTTGCACAAATTGTCTACAGGTAGTGTGCCTACATCCCAGAACAATCAGAATGCCAATATTTGGTTCTAATGTGAATCAGCAGCCTTTTATATAAGGCCTTAAATAGGCGGAAATAGCAAAAAGTTTACTTTTCTGACATTCACTTGTAATTTTGGTCCTACTATTTATCAACAAAATGTGACATTGTTTTTTCATATCTTTAAGATGTCCTCTTCATGAAATGGATGGTCAGAAGTTTTACTTTTACTGCAAAAGTCATTAAATCCATCCATGAAGTGATCCCCACTGAAAGAAACGCCTACCCCCCACCACACACACACACACACACACACACACACACACACACACACACACACACACACACACACACACACACACACACACACACACACACACACACACACACACACACACATTATATATTTTTATGTTTACATGGAAATTAGAATGTATTATTTTACTGTCCAATGACACAGGCCAAGTTATTGTGGAACATCCTAGTTGGATATTTCTCCAACTACTATGTGTGTTGTGAATTATCTGCATGCTGTCTGAACGGCAGCCTCTGGTGGACATTCCCCATTCCCTGCATCCATAATGAGACACCTGTTTGCCATCACACCACTCAACTCATTAGCCAATCACAGTTTAGGTGTGCCACATATAAGCAGTCACTCACTCCACAGCCCTCACTCAGTTTCCAGACCTCATCCAAGCCACATGCAGAACATGCACTTCCCACTGAGTCTACAGCACCAGCCATGCGTACTTGACAAAATGTAAGCTCTTGTTTACTGTATTATTTACTTACTATATTATGCTCTGAGTTATGTTTTGAGTTACTTGATTTATTGCATTTACCTGACTGTTTTAAATGCTGAATATTGATATGCTCCATTTCTCTGTCTTTCTGTGTCAGAACCATGGTTTCTGGAATGCGGAAATAAATACAACCATCACCCTGAAAAGTCAATGTCAAGTCTTTAATCTGAACATTTCTGGGTGGTCAGCAATCTCACCGAACAACGAACTTTAAATATAAAATATGGTCCTTCGAGCCGGAGGCTGACTGCCCAGATAGACATTGACTTTGATACTACACTGAAAACACTGGAATTGAAAATATGCTGCAAGAGGAGAAGGAAAGCGGAGGAACAGTGCCCAAGACCTACCCCGGCAGGGATAGACAGAAACCCCAGAGGTATGGGACGGCACAGCCCCCCGCACAAAAGGCCACACCGGCCATGGAGTCCCTGGCCAACATGGCCGAAGCTCTAAGAAGAGCAGAGATGGAGGGGAAGGAAGAAATGGAGACCATGAGGAAGAAAATGGAGGAGCTTGGCAGGCAAAGCAGAGAGACGTCCAACCTGCTATCTCACATTAGCACCCTGCTAATAAGTGGCAATCAACCAATGGAGGAGCCAGATGACCACCATATTAGAGCCGTAGGGGGAGCACTTCCCACCGGACTCCTTGTTGGAGCACAAGGGGGAGCACCTTCCCCCAACGCAGACGACGACCCTGAGGAGGTAGTGCATTTTAGTGCAAAAGAATACCTCAAATCCCTCAGTCATCAGAGGAGTCCAACACGGCCTGAAGAGAGGGTTGAGCCACAAGGGGGAGCACCTCCCCAGGATTACCACCTAACTGCACAGAAGCAGATGATGATCATATGCCCACCAGTTCAGGTGGTGCATTCACACCCTACTCTTCCCCAGTTGAGCCCGGCCTATTCTCAGCCATTCCTGCCATTCAGCCAGCTTAGTCCTCCACCTGTTCCAGCACCTCCCGCCCTGGTGCCTCGTGCTGCACCTCCAGTCCTGGTGCCTCGTGCTGCACCTCCCGTTCTGGTGCCTCCTGCTGCACCTCCAGCCCTGGTGCCTCCTGCTGCACCTCCAGTCCTGGTGCCTCGTGCTGCACCTCCCGTTCTGGTGCCTCCTGCTGCACCTCCAGCCCTGGTGCCTCCTGCTGCACCTCCAGTCCTGGTGCCTCGTGCTGCACCTCCCGTCCTGGTGCCTCCTGCTGCACCTCCAGTCCTGGTGCCTCCTGCTGCACCTCCAGTCCTGGTGCCTCCTGCTGCACCTCCTGTCCTGGTGCCTCCTGCTGCACCCCCAGTCCTGGTGCCTCGTGCTGCACCTCCAGTCCTGGTGCCTCGTGCTACACCTCCCGTCCTGGTGCCTCCTGCTGCACCTCCCGCTCTGGTGCCTCGTGCTGCACCTCCCGTCCTGGTGCCTCGTGCTGCACCTCCAGTCCTGGCGCCTCCAGTCCTGGTGCCTCCAGTCCTGGCGCAAGTGGCGCCATCCAGTCCGGCGTGTGTATCGCCATCCAGTCCGGCGTGTGTATCGCCACCCAGCCCGGCGTGTGTATCGCCATCCAGTCCGGCGTGTGTATCGCCATCCAGCCCGGCGTGTGTATCGCCATCCAGCCCGGCGTGTGTATCGCCATCCAGTCCGGCGTGTGTATCGCCATCCAGTCCGGCGTTTGTATCGCCATCCAGTCCGGCGTGTGTATCGCCATCCAGTCCGGCGTGTGTATCGCCATCCAGTCCGGCGTGTGTATCGCCATCCAGTCCGGCGTGTGTATCGCCATCCAGCCCGGCGTGTGTATCGCCATCCAGTCCGGCGTGTGTATCGCCATCCAGTCCGGCGTGTGTATCGCCATCCAGTCCGGCGTGTGTATCGCCATCCAGCCCGGCGTGTGTATCGCCATCCAGCCCGGCGTGTGTATCGCCATCCAGTCCGGCGTGTGTATCGCCATCCAGCCTGGCGTGTGTATCGCCATCCAGTCCGGCATTTGTATCGCCATCCAGCCTGGCGTTTGTATCGCCATCCAGCCTGGCGTTTGTATCGCCATCCCGCCTGGCGTGTGTCCGGCCTCCAGTCCCGGCGTGTCCAACGCCTCCCAATCCAGTATGTGCAACGCCTCCTGTCCCGGCGTGTTCATCGCCTTGCCTGGCACCTATTTTAGAGCTTCCAGTCTGGGGGCCCACAGCCACCACAGGTCCACGTCCACAGTATGCAGCAGACCCGCCTTCTGAGCCAAGCAAACCTGCCGCACTACTTCCTGCCTGGTCCTACCTGCATCGGCACCCTCCGGTGTGGCCCCGCCGCAAGCACCGGTCTTCCTCGTGGCTCCACTCCTCAGGGTTTCCTCATGACCCTCCTCCAGTATGGCCTCACCGGCGTCAGCAGTTTCCGGTCTGGCTCCCCTACCATGGTCGTCCGCCAGAGTGGTCGTGCCGACAACCGCAGTCCCCTGGGTGGTCCCAACCACCCAGTCACCATCTGCACCTGCGTCGCCCTTCGTTCCTGACTGGGGCGGCCAGTTCCGTTCCTATCCAGCCTCCAGGCCGTCCGCCTGAGATAACCCCCTGTCACCAGCCCAAATATCTGGTCAACACGGGGCGGCTGAACGCCTCCCTTCACCAACCCCAAGTTTTTGTTCCATGGGGTGGCTGACTGTCCGTCTTCCCAGACAACGTCCGATACTGAACTGACAACTGAACATTTATGTCCATCCCAGTACACTACACTCACTGCCACCCCAACAGCATCAAGACAATTCTCTATATTCACAGTAGCTGAGCTACCGTGGGGGCGGCTGTTGTGAATTATCTGCATGCTGTCTGAACGGCAGCCTCTGGTGGACATTCCCCATTCCCTGCATCCATAATGAGACACCTGTTTGCCATCACACCACTCAACTCATTAGCCAATCACAGTTTAGGTGTGCCACATATAAGCAGTCACTCACTCCACAGCCCTCACTCAGTTTCCAGACCTCATCCAAGCCACATGCAGAACATGCACTTCCCACTGAGTCTACAGCACCAGCCATGCGTACTTGACAAAATGTAAGCTCTTGTTTACTGTATTATTTACTTACTATATTATGCTCTGAGTTATGTTTTGAGTTACTTGATTTATTGCATTTACCTGACTGTTTTAAATGCTGAATATTGATATGCTCCATTTCTCTGTCTTTCTGTGTCAGAACCATGGTTTCTGGAATGCGGAAATAAATACAACCATCACCCTGAAAAGTCAATGTCAAGTCTTTAATCTGAACATTTCTGGGTGGTCAGCAATCTCACCGAACAACGAACTTTAAATATAAAATAATGTGTATGTGGTTTAGTCTTTCTGCATGGCTCCATCTTGTCTCCATGGTTTGATCTTGTACGAGTCTCCCTCTTTCCCAAAGTGTGGCCTTGGATGGCCGTAGTTTGATAGGTTAGGTTTAGGGATAGTTCTAAATTCAGATGTATCATAACTGATGGGGACTTTACAGATAGTTTAAGGGCCAGTGTTGACTTTCACCTCAATAACATTATTTTGTGTGTGTACACTTTGCAACAGGTCTGTGGTGGTGTGAGCTTCAGATCAAACACAGGAGGACAGATTGTCTTTGCACAGCTACAGGAGGGAATACTGACTCAGACCACTGGAACCTGCTGAATGGACAACAACCACGATTCACAGTGAAAGTAAACTTCAGGGAACATTCTAGAGGAGGTGTTACCACCACTGACTGAATTCCTGTATTAGTTGCTTGTAGCTTCACTCAGAGACTAAATGGCCGCCAAGTCGGATTATTCCTGTTCTGTGTGTCGTGACATCTTTAAAGATCCCGTTCTCCTGTCATGTGGCCACAGCTTCTGTACAGCTTGTTTGCAGCAATGGTGGAGACAGAAGAGAATACAGGAATGTCCAGTTTGTAAGGAAATACATTCAACAGATCATCTACCCCGGAATCTGGCTATGAGGAATCTGTGTGAGGCCTTCACGAGACAGAGAGCTTCAAAACGTAAGAGTACTTCATCAGGGTATGAGGATCTCTGCGGTCTGCATGCTCAACTCAAACTGTTCTGTCTGGAATGTCAAGAGCCAGTGTGTGTTGTGTGTCGAGATTCTGAAGAACACAACAACCACAGTTTCAGACCCATCGATGAAGCTGCTCTGGATCGCAAGGAGGAAGTCCAGAAATCACTGAAGCCTTTACAGGAGAAGCTGGAGGTCTTAGATGAAGTTAAAAAGAAAAGTGAAAGAACAGCAATATACATTAAGGCCCAGTTGCAGTACACAGAGATACAGATTAAGAAACAGTTTAAGAAGCTTCATCAGTTTCTACAAGAGGAAGAGGAGGCTAGGATCACTACACTGAGGGAGGAAGGTCAGCAGAAGAGTCAAATGGTGAAGGCGAAGATTGAGGGTCTGAACAGAGACATATTAACCCTTTCAAACAACATCAGAGACATAGAGGAGGAGCTGAGAGCTGAACACATCTCATTCCTGCAGAACTACAAGACCACAATGGAAAGAGTCCAGTTCACACTGCAGGCCCCACATCTGGTCTCGGGACCACTGATAGACGAAGCCAAACACCTGGGAAACCTGACCTTCAGAGTCTGGAACAAGATGAAGGACATTGTCTCCTACACTCCCGTCATCCTGGACCCCAACACTGCGGGAAGAAACCTCATCCTATCTGAAGATCTGACCTGCGTGATATTCGGAGAGGCGCCCTGCCTCTCCGAGCTTCCTCCTGACAACCCGGAGAGGTTTGCCCAATGTCCCCTCGTTGTTGGTTCCGAGGGCTTTAACTCAGGGACTCACAGCTGGGACGTTCAGGTTGGGGACAATTTTGGTGCAGACTGGGATGTGGGTTTGTTAGCAGAGTCGTACACAAGGAAGGGAAAAGGAAAGGGTGAACACTATACAATAAGGTTAGAAGAAGGGATCTATACAGCATGGTCCTTACTAAGGAAAACCACTGTTTCATTGAAGCAGGCACCTCAAAGGATCAGAGTCCAGCTGGACTGGAACGAGGGGAAGCTGTCATTCTCTGATCCTGATACTGACACATGCATACACACCTTCACACACACCTTCACTGAAACACTCTTTCCATACATTTTAAGCATTAGTGAAACTGTTCCTTTGGCGATTTTACCAGCGGTGATCAGTGTGACATGATGATGATGACGACAGTCTTTAAGGGGGAATATTACTCAGTTTTATAGAATATATGATTGTGTTGTCGCATTAACAGTTTTCAAACCTATAAAATGCCCAGCTTATTTTTTTTGCGCAAGGGACCCCCGTTCCCTAGAAGAGAAGATTAATGGTAAAAAACAATTCAACATAATTTAAAACATGTTTTGTATTTTTCAATCATGTGGATTAAACCTTGATGTGAACTTTGAATTCTTGCCTGGTTTCTGTGTTGTACTGTCTGAGTCACTGAACGTTACATAAATAGTTAAATATTCACAACTAATATATTGTCTATACAGGTTAAAGATGTTTAATTGTAAAATATTATATCATGGGTCAAACTAATTCACTTTGTTATCCTTCTATAAAATCACATTATTATTTTTTTTAAATCAAACTAACACTCATTTTCATATAGTGATTGTGCAGGGCATTTCACTTTGATAATATTGGAACATTATGACGTATGCCTACATTTTGGAAATACTATAGCAATTCATAATTCCAGTATATTTTGTATTCAGATATGACTTCATATGACTTCATATGACATTCTGATCTGCCTATAGTGACAGGTAGGACTTTGGTGTCAACTTGACCAAAGGCATAACTTCATAATTTCACCACCAGCCAAATGAATGAATGTGGGCTAGTTGAAAGAGAAAAATCACACCCGTGTGAACTGAGTGGTGTAAGGTCTTATATAGCCTGTCTGACGTAATGAAATCATGTCTGACGTAATGAAATCACACCCGGGTGAACATAGCAACCATGCTAATTTTTTCTGCACAGACTAACAAAGCCAGTTGTACGTAATGAAATCACACCCGGGTGAACAGGGTGAACATAGCAACCATGCTCATTTTTTCTGCACTAACAAAGCCAGTTGTAGGAGTGGTTTACACCACTCAAAAAGTGCCTTGATTCAGTGGGATTCAGCACAAAAGCCTCTGCCCGGGCTCTGGACAGGGCCCAAATTAGCCAATATTGATCACACCTGATCACCCCTAGATCTCCATATATGGACAGCTTTTGAATGCTGCTCTCAGGGCAGCTTAAATGATATACATACACCAATGTTAAATTGCTGCCCTGAGCCTGAGGGCAACTTTTGAATTCTGCTCTGAGGGCAGCTTAAATGCTATACATACTGTAAAACCATGTTAATTTGCTGCTCTGAGGGCAGCTTTTGAATGCTGCTCTCAAGGCAGCTCAATTTTAGTGCAGGAACAAAAGCCCCAAAAGTTGACTATACCCCTCCCCGAGGTATAACAAAACGGGACATCGTTTTTTCATATCTTTAGGATGTCCCGTTCATGAAATGGATTGTCCCGAGATTTACTTTTACTGCAAAAGTCTTAAAATGTATCCATGAAGTGACTCACCACATAGGCAATAAAAAACGCCTATCTGAAAGAGAGAGTTCCAAGTAAATCCTCTGTCATTTTTTACCTGCTGTTTGTTTTTACATCATACTTGCACAAATTGTCTACAGGTAGTGTGCCTACATCCCAGAACAATCAGAATGCCAATATTTGGTTCTAATGTGAATCAGCAGCCTTTTATATAAGGCCTTAAATAGGCGGAAATAGCAAAAAGTTTACTTTTCTGACATTCACTTGTAATTTTGGTCCTACTATTTATCAACAAAATGTGACATTGTTTTTTCATATCTTTAAGATGTCCTCTTCATGAAATGGATGGTCAGAAGTTTTACTTTTACTGCAAAAGTCATTAAATCCATCCATGAAGTGATCCCCACTGAAAGAAACGCCTACCCCCCACCACACACACACACACACACACACACACACACACACACACACACACACACACACACACACACACACACACACACACACACACACACACACACACACACACACACACACACACACACACACACACACATTATATATTTTTATGTTTACATGGAAATTAGAATGTATTATTTTACTGTCCAATGACACAGGCCAAGTTATTGTGGAACATCCTAGTTGGATATTTCTGATGTGAAATGGCACAAGGGACCCCCACAAAAAGTCCACCCCAAAATGGTGCCCTTTTCTGGGGGTTGGGCACCTTCCCCCTCAGTGCTCTCTCCCCCCAGGATGCCAATATTTGGTTCTATTGTGAATACGCAACCGTTTATATAAGGCCTTATTGTGACCGCAGGTCGCGTTTACTATGAAATCGTACATTTTTGTCCGTCAGTCAGTGTAACACTCTAAAGCCCCAATATATGGTGCCCACTGCCCAGGTCTCATAACATCACGTGGCATCGGAGATCCCTGATGTCATAGTAAATACAACCTGATGTCGCAATTAAGCCCATACAGTATATGGAGATCCCTGATGTATCAATATTGGCCAGCAACTCTACATCTGACCTCAAACCGCGCCGGCAGTCGGGTTAGAGTTCTCAACAGGCCTGAAAATTAAGTCCCAGCTCATGGGCCCTCATCAAACCCTTTACACTCAAGACACTGCCCCCGCTGCCACCCTTAGATCTATATGGAGCTGACCTGTTCTGACATTCCATATGTTGATCTGACCTCATCAAACCCTGTACACTCAAGACATGCTCCATATATGGCCAGTACAGAATTCATTCCATATGTTGATCTTACCCCCAATGCCAAAGCGCCAGCGCTCGCCCAGCAGTCACCCAGGTGGATGCGTGCACGTCACCTCGCCCTTTATGACGCGGTCGCTTCTCACCCTCAGGCGTCTTACTGGTTATAAGTGGATCGATCTATCTATCTATCTATCTATCTATCTATCTATCTATCTATCTATCTATCTATCTATCTATCTATCTATCTATCTATCTATCTAACAGTTTTCTTTTCAAGAGTTACTTCTAAATGTTCTAATCCTGATCTAATACTGTAAAAGGCCTATACAAACTTAATAACAGGAAATATATTTTGATGCCATGTTTTTAGTTTACTCACATTCATGTGGAATCTAAGGATGTTTCTGTCTTGAGCCTATGCCTCAAAACAGCTGGAATGACAAAATATTGTTATATAAGGCAACATTGTTGTATGCTAGATGTATAGGTGTGAGTGAGGCCTAACGTCTTCTATGGTACTACTTATCAATCAGCAGCTTATTCTCAATGTCATCTTGAGCATTGTGGGGGGAACTGACTGACGGGGGCCAAATTGGTTTCCATAAGCTGCTGATTGTTGATTATTCATTAATAATGGCACACACGGGGGCACGGTGGCACAGTTGGTAGTGCCAAACTGTTCTGTCTGGAATGTCAAGAGCCAGTGTGTGTTGTGTGTCGAGATTCTGAAGAACACAACAACCACAGTTTCAGACCCATCGATGAAGCTGCTCTGGATCGCAAGGAGGAAGTCCAGAAATCACTGAAGCCTTTACAGGAGAAGCTGGAGGTCTTAGATGAAGTTAAAAAGAAAAGTGAAAGAACAGCAATATACATTAAGGCCCAGTTGCAGTACACAGAGATACAGATTAAGAAACAGTTTAAGAAGCTTCATCAGTTTCTACAAGAGGAAGAGGAGGCTAGGATCACTACACTGAGGGAGGAAGGTCAGCAGAAGAGTCAAATGGTGAAGGCGAAGATTGAGGGTCTGAACAGAGACATATTAACCCTTTCAAACAACATCAGAGACATAGAGGAGGAGCTGAGAGCTGAACACATCTCATTCCTGCAGAACTACAAGACCACAATGGAAAGAGTCCAGTTCACACTGCAGGCCCCACATCTGGTCTCGGGACCACTGATAGACGAAGCCAAACACCTGGGAAACCTGACCTTCAGAGTCTGGAACAAGATGAAGGACATTGTCTCCTACACTCCCGTCATCCTGGACCCCAACACTGCGGGAAGAAACCTCATCCTATCTGAAGATCTGACCTGCGTGATATTCGGAGAGGCGCCCTGCCTCTCCGAGCTTCCTCCTGACAACCCGGAGAGGTTTGCCCAATGTCCCCTCGTTGTTGGTTCCGAGGGCTTTAACTCAGGGACTCACAGCTGGGACGTTCAGGTTGGGGACAATTTTGGTGCAGACTGGGATGTGGGTTTGTTAGCAGAGTCGTACACAAGGAAGGGAAAAGGAAAGGGTGAACACTATACAATAAGGTTAGAAGAAGGGATCTATACAGCATGGTCCTTACTAAGGAAAACCACTGTTTCATTGAAGCAGGCACCTCAAAGGATCAGAGTCCAGCTGGACTGGAACGAGGGGAAGCTGTCATTCTCTGATCCTGATACTGACACATGCATACACACCTTCACACACACCTTCACTGAAACACTCTTTCCATACATTTTAAGCATTAGTGAAACTGTTCCTTTGGCGATTTTTACCAGCGGTGATCAGTGTGACATGATGATGATGATGACGACAGTCTTTAAGGGGGAATATTACTCAGTTTTATAGAATATATGATTGTGTTGTCGCATTAACAGTTTTCAAACCTATGAAATGCCCAGCTTATTTTTTTTGCGCAAGGGACCCCCGTTCCCTAGAAGAGAAGATTAATGGTAAAAAACAATTCAACATAATTTAAAACATGTTTTGTATTTTTCAATCATGTGGATTAAACCTTGATGTGAACTTTGAATTCTTGCCTGGTTTCTGTGTTGTACTGTCTGAGTCACTGAACGTTACATAAATAGTTAAATATTCACAACTAATATATTGTCTATACAGGTTAAAGATGTTTAATTGTAAAATATTATATCATGGGTCAAACTAATTCACTTTGTTATCCTTCTATAAAATCACATTATTATTTTTTTTAAATCAAACTAACACTCATTTTCATATAGTGATTGTGCAGGGCATTTCACTTTGATAATATTGGAACATTATGACGTATGCCTACATTTTGGAAATACTATAGCAATTCATAATTCCAGTATATTTTGTATTCAGATATGACTTCATATGACTTCATATGACATTCTGATCTGCCTATAGTGACAGGTAGGACTTTGGTGTCAACTTGACCAAAGGCATAACTTCATAATTTCACCACCAGCCAAATGAATTAATGTGGGCTAGTTGAAAGAGAAAAATCACACCCGTGTGAACTGAGTGGTGCAAGGTCTTATATAGCCTGTCTGACGTAATGAAATCATGTCTGACGTAATGAACTCACACCCGGGTGAACAGGGTGAACATAGCAACCATGCTCATTTTTTCTGCACAGACTAACAAAGCCAGTTGTACGTAATGAAATCACACCCGGGTGAACAGGGTGAACATAGCAACCATGCTCATTTTTTCTGCACTAACAAAGCCAGTTGTAGGAGTGGTTTACACCACTCAAAAAGTGCCTTGATTCAGTGGGATTCAGCACAAAAACCTCTGCCCGGGCTCTGGACAGGGCCCAAATTAGCCAATATTGATCACACCTGATCACCCCTAGATCTCCATATATGGACAGCTTTTGAATGCTGCTCTCAGGGCAGCTTAAATGATATACATACACCAATGTTAAATTGCTGCCCTGAGCCTGAGGGCAACTTTTGAATTCTGCTCTGAGGGCAGCTTAAATGCTATACATACTGTAAAACCATGTTAATTTGCTGCTCTGAGGGCAGCTTTTGAATGCTGCTCTCAAGGCAGCTACATTTTAGTGCAGGAACAAAAGCCCCAAAAGTTGACTATACCCCTCCCCGAGGTATAACAAAACGGGACATAGTTTTTTCATATCTTTAGGATGTCCCGTTCATGAAATGGATTGTCCCGAGATTTACTTTTACTGCAAAAGTCTTAAAATGTATCCATGAAGTGACTCACCACATAGGCAATAAAAAACGCCTATCTGAAAGAGAGAGTTCCAAGTAAATCCTCTCTCATTTTTTACCTGCTGTTTGTTTTTACATCATACTTGCACAAATTGTCTACAGGTAGTGTGCCTACATCCCAGAACAATCAGAATGCCAATATTTGGTTCTAATGTGAATCAGCAGCCTTTTATATAAGGCCTTAAATAGGCGGAAATAGCAAAAAGTTTACTTTTCTGACATTCACTTGTAATTTTGGTCCTACTATTTATCAACAAAATGTGACATTGTTTTTTCATATCTTTAAGATGTCCTCTTCATGAAATGGATGGTCAGAAGTTTTACTTTTACTGCAAAAGTCATTAAATCCATCCATGAAGTGATCCCCACTGAAAGAAACGCCTACCCCCCACCACACACACACACACACACACACACACACACACACACACACACACACACACACACACACACACACACACACACACACACACACACACACACACACACACACATTATATATTTTTATGTTTACATGGAAATTAGAATGTATTATTTTACTGTCCAATGACACAGGCCAAGTTATTGTGGAACATCCTAGTTGGATATTTCTGATGTGAAATGGCACAAGGGACCCCCACAAAAAGTCCACCCCAAAATGGTGCCCTTTTCTGGGGGTTGGGCACCTTCCCCCTCAGTGCTCTCTGCCCCCAGGATGCCAATATTTGGTTCTATTGTGAATAAGCAACCGTTTATATAAGGCCTTATTGTGACCGCAGGTCGCGTTTACTATGAAATCGTACATTTTTGTCCGTCAGTCAGTGTAACACTCTAAAGCCCCAATATATGGTGCCCACTGCCCAGGTCTCATAACATCACGTGGCATCGGAGATCCCTGATGTCATAGTAAATACAACCTGATGTCGCAATTAAGCCCATACAGTATATGGAGATCCCTGATGTATCAATATTGGCCAGCAACTCTACATCTGACCTCAAACCGCGCCCGGCAGTCGGGTTAGAGTTCTCAACAGGCCTGAAAATTAAGTCCCAGCTCATGGGCCCTCATCAAACCCTTTACACTCAAGACACTGCCCCCGCTGCCACCCTTAGATCTATATGGAGCTGACCTGTTCTGACATTCCATATGTTGATCTGACCTCATCAAACCCTGTACACTCAAGACATGCTCCATATATGGCCAGTACAGAATTCATTCCATATGTTGATCTTACCCCCCATGCCAAAGCGCCAGCGCTCGCCCAGCAGTCACCCAGGTGGATGCGTGCACGTCACCTCGCCCTTTATGACGCGGTCGCTTCTCACCCTCAGGCGTCTTACTGGTTATAAGTGGATCGATCTATCTATCTATCTATCTATCTATCTATCTATCTATCTATCTAACAGTTTTCTTTTCAAGAGTTACTTCTAAATGTTCTAATCCTGATCTAATACTGTAAAAGGCCTATACAAACTTAATAACAGGAAATATATTTTGATGCCATGTTTTTAGTTTACTCACATTCATGTGGAATCTAAGGATGTTTCTGTCTTGAGCCTATGCCTCAAAACAGCTGGAATGACAAAATATTGTTATATAAGGCAACATTGTTGTATGCTAGATGTATAGGTGTGAGTGAGGCCTAACGTCTTCTATGGTACTACTTATCAATCAGCAGCTTATTCTCAATGTCATCTTGAGCATTGTGGGGGGAACTGACTGACGGGGGCCAAATTGGTTTCCATAAGCTGCTGATTGTTGATTATTCATTAATAATGGCACACACGGGGGCACGGTGGCACAGTTGGTAGTGCTGTCGCCTCACAGCTAGAAGGTCCTGGGTTCGATTCCCGCTCGGGGCGCTGTGGGCGGCGTGTTTCCTCCTCCGCATCATCAGTGCCCATACCCGAGGCGGGGTTGGCGAAAGGGTCTTTCTGTGTGGTGTTTGCATGTTCTCCCCGTGTCCCCTAGGGTAGGTACCCTCACAAAAAACATGCAGTAATCCTGGTCTCTAAACTGCCTCCCCCTGGCCAGCCGGGGTGCCTGATGGAGGGGAAAGGAACTGGTTGGAATAACGTGTTCCTTCCACGCGCTACGTCCAACCAGGGAAACTCCCACTGTCAGGTGTAAAGGAGCAACTTGGACACTCAGGCATGAAGGAAGCATGAGTTCAAGTCCGTTGCTCTCCCCATGTCCCCCATATATGGGGACTAGGTTGGCGGAGAGTGTGTAGAGCCCAGGATCACATTAGATCATTGACACAGGGGTGAAAAATGGGTTACAAAATCGTGGGATAAAACTTATTTAAAAAAAAAAGAATGGCACACACAAAGCTGTGAATTCTACAGCATTAAACCATACTGCATTTAGGCTATATGGACCTATAGAATACAACATCAATAATGTGTCATTCTTGATGCTTTCAGGTGTAGCGATATTAGGTCCATCTGAGAATAATAGATTCTATATGAATATGAAGTAGCTGGGTAAAAACATATTGTCTCCACCAGGACGAAAGGCATGGCATCTCTATGTTTTTCGCGCTAGGATGAGCGGGCCGAAGGCCCGCGAAATTCTAGTGCTATACATATGTTCTATGATGTGCTATGACTACATACAATGCAATTATTGTGCTGTCTACATGACATGCTATAAGTCTGTTTCAAATGCTATCTAAGTCTAAAAAGTGCTATCTAAGGGGGTAGGATAAGTGCTATGGGCCATTATGGAGTCTGAAAGGTGGGCTTTTGTGATGGGCCTTCAGCCTTTCACATTGAAATAGACCAATCACTGTTCTCTCAACTGGGTGAGAGGTGTGAAAAGTGTGGGAGGTGTTTTTCTGGACAAAGACAACACACTGGCCTACATACAATATGTATATATACCGGCCATTACCGTCCTCCTGCTGCCACTCCTGCCAGTGCTGAGTCAGACCACGACAGACACACGCAGACTGCACACCATGGAGTGACCTGTGACCACCACCAAGCAGCTTCAGTTCAACTATCAGACCTTCTGTTGTGAGAAGCCAAGTTATTACAGGTAAGGATGTATGCCTTCTGCCTTCTCCCCATTTCTGATAAACGCATATAGTTGCCTAAGAAGGTTTCTGTACTTTAACGTGACTTTGATTGATGATCGATACTTTATTAGTCAGAAATGTAAAACAGCACAGTACAGTCAAGACATTAAAGCTAAAAGGATATCACAAAAAAGTCCTGGGGACTTGTTTCCCTTGTGGACTTCTATCATGTCTATCCACCAGTTTCCAGTGTCCCAGGAGGCCTTGCGTGAATTATGCAATTAAGGATGTAATCTTTACTTCATTACATCCATTATTATTTGTATTATATTATCTTATGTATTGTTGTGTTTACAGTACTCTGTGGAACAATGTACTATGCACACATGTGTGAGTGAGAGACAAATATCTGCAGTGGTAGATACATAGTACTATGTTTTACTTTAGTATCAATACTGCAATATAGAAATACACTGTTACAAGTAGTCCGTAATTCAACATTTACTGGAGTAAAAGTACAAAAATGTTGGCTTAAAATGTACTTAAAGCACCAAAAGAAAACGTAGTCATTGGGCAGAATGTCCCATGTTTCAATAGCAGATCTACAAGCTCACAATGCGTTGTTGGCCGAGTTGCACCATGGGAATTATATCATCCCTCCTGACCTAGACTAGACTGTGCTTTATGTGCAAGTCCAGTTTGTGCACCAAAGATCCTCAGAACATGACTAATTTGACTCATGTGTTCAAAGCGCATTTTGCCAATGTATAACATTACAAAACCCCACTCTGCTCTTACTTTTTCAAATTAGAAATGTAAACTTAATGTTGATTTGAATTATGAAGAAGATTTCTCCAACTACTATGTGTATGTGGTTTAGTCTTTCTGCATGGCTCCATCTTGTCTCCATGGTTTGATCTTGTACGAGTCTCCCTCTTTCCCAAAGTGTGGCCTTGGATGGCCGTAGTTTGATAGGTTAGGTTTAGGGATAGTTCTAAATTCAGATGTATCATAACTGATGGGGACTTTACAGATAGTTTAAGGGCCAGTGTTGACTTTCACCTCAATAACATTATTTTGTGTGTGTACACTTTGCAACAGGTCTGTGGTGGTGTGAGCTTCAGATCAAACACAGGAGGACAGATTGTCTTTGCACAGCTACAGGAGGGAATACTGACTCAGACCACTGGAACCTGCTGAATGGACAACAACCACGATTCACAGTGAAAGTAAACTTCAGGGAACATTCTAGAGGAGGTGTTACCACCACTGACTGAATTCCTGTATTAGTTGCTTGTAGCTTCACTCAGAGACTAAATGGCCGCCAAGTCGGATTATTCCTGTTCTGTGTGTCGTGACATCTTTAAAGATCCCGTTCTCCTGTCATGTGGCCACAGCTTCTGTACAGCTTGTTTGCAGCAATGGTGGAGACAGAAGAGAATACAGGAATGTCCAGTTTGTAAGGAAATACATTCAACAGATCATCTACCCCGGAATCTGGCTATGAGGAATCTGTGTGAGGCCTTCACGAGACAGAGAGCTTCAAAACGTAAGAGAACTTCATCAGGGTATGAGGATCTCTGCGGTCTGCATGCTCAACTCAAACTGTTCTGTCTGGAATGTCAAGAGCCAGTGTGTGTTGTGTGTCGAGATTCTGAAGAACACAACAACCACAGTTTCAGACCCATCGATGAAGCTGCTCTGGATCGCAAGGAGGAAGTCCAGAAATCACTGAAGCCTTTACAGGAGAAGCTGGAGGTCTTAGATGAAGTTAAAAAGAAAAGTGAAAGAACAGCAATATACATTAAGGCCCAGTTGCAGTACACAGAGATACAGATTAAGAAACAGTTTAAGAAGCTTCATCAGTTTCTACAAGAGGAAGAGGAGGCTAGGATCACTACACTGAGGGAGGAAGGTCAGCAGAAGAGTCAAATGGTGAAGGCGAAGATTGAGGGTCTGAACAGAGACATATTAACCCTTTCAAACAACATCAGAGACATAGAGGAGGAGCTGAGAGCTGAACACATCTCATTCCTGCAGAACTACAAGACCACAATGGAAAGAGTCCAGTTCACACTGCAGGCCCCACATCTGGTCTCGGGACCACTGATAGACGAAGCCAAACACCTGGGAAACCTGACCTTCAGAGTCTGGAACAAGATGAAGGACATTGTCTCCTACACTCCCGTCATCCTGGACCCCAACACTGCGGGAAGAAACCTCATCCTATCTGAAGATCTGACCTGCGTGATATTCGGAGAGGCGCCCTGCCTCTCCGAGCTTCCTCCTGACAACCCGGAGAGGTTTGCCCAATGTCCCCTCGTTGTTGGTTCCGAGGGCTTTAACTCAGGGACTCACAGCTGGGACGTTCAGGTTGGGGACAATTTTGGTGCAGACTGGGATGTGGGTTTGTTAGCAGAGTCGTACACAAGGAAGGGAAAAGGAAAGGGTGAACACTATACAATAAGGTTAGAAGAAGGGATCTATACAGCATGGTCCTTACTAAGGAAAACCACTGTTTCATTGAAGCAGGCACCTCAAAGGATCAGAGTCCAGCTGGACTGGAACGAGGGGAAGCTGTCATTCTCTGATCCTGATACTGACACATGCATACACACCTTCACACACACCTTCACTGAAACACTCTTTCCATACATTTTAAGCATTAGTGAAACTGTTCCTTTGGCGATTTTTACCAGCGGTGATCAGTGTGACATGATGATGATGATGACGACAGTCTTTAAGGGGGAATATTACTCAGTTTTATAGAATATATGATTGTGTTGTCGCATTAACAGTTTTCAAACCTATGAAATGCCCAGCTTATTTTTTTTGCGCAAGGGACCCCCGTTCCCTAGAAGAGAAGATTAATGGTAAAAAACAATTCAACATAATTTAAAACATGTTTTGTATTTTTCAATCATGTGGATTAAACCTTGATGTGAACTTTGAATTCTTGCCTGGTTTCTGTGTTGTACTGTCTGAGTCACTGAACGTTACATAAATAGTTAAATATTCACAACTAATATATTGTCTATACAGGTTAAAGATGTTTAATTGTAAAATATTATATCATGGGTCAAACTAATTCACTTTGTTATCCTTCTATAAAATCACATTATTATTTTTTTTAAATCAAACTAACACTCATTTTCATATAGTGATTGTGCAGGGCATTTCACTTTGATAATATTGGAACATTATGACGTATGCCTACATTTTGGAAATACTATAGCAATTCATAATTCCAGTATATTTTGTATTCAGATATGACTTCATATGACTTCATATGACATTCTGATCTGCCTATAGTGACAGGTAGGACTTTGGTGTCAACTTGACCAAAGGCATAACTTCATAATTTCACCACCAGCCAAATTAATTAATGTGGGCTAGTTGAAAGAGAAAAATCACACCCGTGTGAACTGAGTGGTGCAAGGTCTTATATAGCCTGTCTGACGTAATGAAATCATGTCTGACGTAATGAACTCACACCCGGGTGAACAGGGTGAACATAGCAACCATGCTCATTTTTTCTGCACAGACTAACAAAGCCAGTTGTACGTAATGAAATCACACCCGGGTGAACAGGGTGAACATAGCAACCATGCTCATTTTTTCTGCACTAACAAAGCCAGTTGTAGGAGTGGTTTACACCACTCAAAAAGTGCCTTGATTCAGTGGGATTCAGCACAAAAACCTCTGCCCGGGCTCTGGACAGGGCCCAAATTAGCCAATATTGATCACACCTGATCACCCCTAGATCTCCATATATGGACAGCTTTTGAATGCTGCTCTCAGGGCAGCTTAAATGATATACATACACCAATGTTAAATTGCTGCCCTGAGCCTGAGGGCAACTTTTGAATTCTGCTCTGAGGGCAGCTTAAATGCTATACATACTGTAAAACCATGTTAATTTGCTGCTCTGAGGGCAGCTTTTGAATGCTGCTCTCAAGGCAGCTAAATTTTAGTGCAGGAACAAAAGCCCCAAAAGTTGACTATACCCCTCCCCGAGGTATAACAAAACGGGACATAGTTTTTTCATATCTTTAGGATGTCCCGTTCATGAAATGGATTGTCCCGAGATTTACTTTTACTGCAAAAGTCTTAAAATGTATCCATGAAGTGACTCACCACATAGGCAATAAAAAACGCCTATCTGAAAGAGAGAGTTCCAAGTAAATCCTCTCTCATTTTTTACCTGCTGTTTGTTTTTACATCATACTTGCACAAATTGTCTACAGGTAGTGTGCCTACATCCCAGAACAATCAGAATGCCAATATTTGGTTCTAATGTGAATCAGCAGCCTTTTATATAAGGCCTTAAATAGGCGGAAATAGCAAAAAGTTTACTTTTCTGACATTCACTTGTAATTTTGGTCCTACTATTTATCAACAAAATGTGACATTGTTTTTTCATATCTTTAAGATGTCCTCTTCATGAAATGGATGGTCAGAAGTTTTACTTTTACTGCAAAAGTCATTAAATCCATCCATGAAGTGATCCCCACTGAAAGAAACGCCTACCCCCCACCACACACACACACACACACACACACACACACACACACACACACACACACACACACACACACACACACACACACACACACACACACACACACACACACACACACATTATATATTTTTATGTTTACATGGAAATTAGAATGTATTATTTTACTGTCCAATGACACAGGCCAAGTTATTGTGGAACATCCTAGTTGGATATTTCTGATGTGAAATGGCACAAGGGACCCCCACAAAAAGTCCACCCCAAAATGGTGCCCTTTTCTGGGGGTTGGGCACCTTCCCCCTCAGTGCTCTCTGCCCCCAGGATGCCAATATTTGGTTCTATTGTGAATAAGCAACCGTTTATATAAGGCCTTATTGTGACCGCAGGTCGCGTTTACTATGAAATCGTACATTTTTGTCCGTCAGTCAGTGTAACACTCTAAAGCCCCAATATATGGTGCCCACTGCCCAGGTCTCATAACATCACGTGGCATCGGAGATCCCTGATGTCATAGTAAATACAACCTGATGTCGCAATTAAGCCCATACAGTATATGGAGATCCCTGATGTATCAATATTGGCCAGCAACTCTACATCTGACCTCAAACCGCGCCCGGCAGTCGGGTTAGAGTTCTCAACAGGCCTGAAAATTAAGTCCCAGCTCATGGGCCCTCATCAAACCCTTTACACTCAAGACACTGCCCCCGCTGCCACCCTTAGATCTATATGGAGCTGACCTGTTCTGACATTCCATATGTTGATCTGACCTCATCAAACCCTGTACACTCAAGACATGCTCCATATATGGCCAGTACAGAATTCATTCCATATGTTGATCTTACCCCCCATGCCAAAGCGCCAGCGCTCGCCCAGCAGTCACCCAGGTGGATGCGTGCACGTCACCTCGCCCTTTATGACGCGGTCGCTTCTCACCCTCAGGCGTCTTACTGGTTATAAGTGGATCGATCTATCTATCTATCTATCTATCTATCTATCTAACAGTTTTCTTTTCAAGAGTTACTTCTAAATGTTCTAATCCTGATCTAATACTGTAAAAGGCCTATACAAACTTAATAACAGGAAATATATTTTGATGCCATGTTTTTAGTTTACTCACATTCATGTGGAATCTAAGGATGTTTCTGTCTTGAGCCTATGCCTCAAAACAGCTGGAATGACAAAATATTGTTATATAAGGCAACATTGTTGTATGCTAGATGTATAGGTGTGAGTGAGGCCTAACGTCTTCTATGGTACTACTTATCAATCAGCAGCTTATTCTCAATGTCATCTTGAGCATTGTGGGGGGAACTGACTGACGGGGGCCAAATTGGTTTCCATAAGCTGCTGATTGTTGATTATTCATTAATAATGGCACACACGGGGGCACGGTGGCACAGTTGGTAGTGCTGTCGCCTCACAGCTAGAAGGTCCTGGGTTCGATTCCCGCTCGGGGCGCTGTGGGCGGCGTGTTTCCTCCTCCGCATCATCAGTGCCCATACCCGAGGCGGGGTTGGCGAAAGGGTCTTTCTGTGTGGTGTTTGCATGTTCTCCCCGTGTCCCCTAGGGTAGGTACCCTCACAAAAAACATGCAGTAATCCTGGTCTCTAAACTGCCTCCCCCTGGCCAGCCGGGGTGCCTGATGGAGGGGAAAGGAACTGGTTGGAATAACGTGTTCCTTCCACGCGCTACGTCCAACCAGGGAAACTCCCACTGTCAGGTGTAAAGGAGCAACTTGGACACTCAGGCATGAAGGAAGCATGAGTTCAAGTCCGTTGCTCTCCCCATGTCCCCCATATATGGGGACTAGGTTGGCGGAGAGTGTGTAGAGCCCAGGATCACATTAGATCATTGACACAGGGGTGAAAAATGGGTTACAAAATCGTGGGATAAAACTTATTTAAAAAAAAAAAGAATGGCACACACAAAGCTGTGAATTCTACAGCATTAAACCATACTGCATTTAGGCTATATGGACCTATAGAATACAACATCAATAATGTGTCATTCTTGATGCTTTCAGGTGTAGCGATATTAGGTCCATCTGAGAATAATAGATTCTATATGAATATGAAGTAGCTGGGTAAAAACATATTGTCTCCACCAGGACGAAAGGCATGGCATCTCTATGTTTTTCGCGCTAGGATGAGCGGGCCGAAGGCCCGCGAAATTCTAGTGCTATACATATGTTCTATGATGTGCTATGACTACATACAATGCAATTATTGTGCTGTCTACATGACATGCTATAAGTCTGTTTCAAATGCTATCTAAGTCTAAAAAGTGCTATCTAAGGGGGTAGGATAAGTGCTATGGGCCATTATGGAGTCTGAAAGGTGGGCTTTTGTGATGGGCCTTCAGCCTTTCACATTGAAATAGACCAATCACTGTTCTCTCAACTGGGTGAGAGGTGTGAAAAGTGTGGGAGGTGTTTTTCTGGACAAAGACAACACACTGGCCTACATACAATATGTATATATACCGGCCATTACCGTCCTCCTGCTGCCACTCCTGCCAGTGCTGAGTCAGACCACGACAGACACACGCAGACTGCACACCATGGAGTGACCTGTGACCACCACCAAGCAGCTTCAGTTCAACTATCAGACCTTCTGTTGTGAGAAGCCAAGTTATTACAGGTAAGGATGTATGCCTTCTACCTTCTCCCCATTTCTGATAAACGCATATAGTTGCCTAAGAAGGTTTCTGTACTTTAACGTGACTTTGATTGATGATCGATACTTTATTAGTCAGAAATGTAAAACAGCACAGTACAGTCAAGACATTAAAGCTAAAAGGATATCACAAAAAAGTCCTGGGGACTTGTTTCCCTTGTGGACTTCTATCATGTCTATCCACCAGTTTCCAGTGTCCCAGGAGGCCTTGCGTGAATTATGCAATTAAGGATGTAATCTTTACTTCATTACATCCATTATTATTTGTATTATATTATCTTATGTATTGTTGTGTTTACAGTACTCTGTGGAACAATGTACTATGCACACATGTGTGAGTGAGAGACAAATATCTGCAGTGGTAGATACATAGTACTATGTTTTACTTTAGTATCAATACTGCAATATAGAAATACACTGTTACAAGTAGTCCGTAATTCAACATTTACTGGAGTAAAAGTACAAAAATGTTGGCTTAAAATGTACTTAAAGCACCAAAAGAAAACGTAGTCATTGGGCAGAATGTCCCATGTTTCAATAGCAGATCTACAAGCTCACAATGCGTTGTTGGCCGAGTTGCACCATGGGAATTATATCATCCCTCCTGACCTAGACTAGACTGTGCTTTATGTGCAAGTCCAGTTTGTGCACCAAAGATCCTCAGAACATGACTAATTTGACTCATGTGTTCAAAGCGCATTTTGCCAATGTATAACATTACAAAACCCCACTCTGCTCTTACTTTTTCAAATTAGAAATGTAAACTTAATGTTGATTTGAATTATGAAGAAGATTTCTCCAACTACTATGTGTATGTGGTTTAGTCTTTCTGCATGGCTCCATCTTGTCTCCATGGTTTGATCTTGTACGAGTCTCCCTCTTTCCCAAAGTGTGGCCTTGGATGGCCGTAGTTTGATAGGTTAGGTTTAGGGATAGTTCTAAATTCAGATGTATCATAACTGATGGGGACTTTACAGATAGTTTAAGGGCCAGTGTTGACTTTCACCTCAATAACATTATTTTGTGTGTGTACACTTTGCAACAGGTCTGTGGTGGTGTGAGCTTCAGATCAAACACAGGAGGACAGATTGTCTTTGCACAGCTACAGGAGGGAATACTGACTCAGACCACTGGAACCTGCTGAATGGACAACAACCACGATTCACAGTGAAAGTAAACTTCAGGGAACATTCTAGAGGAGGTGTTACCACCACTGACTGAATTCCTGTATTAGTTGCTTGTAGCTTCACTCAGAGACTAAATGGCCGCCAAGTCGGATTATTCCTGTTCTGTGTGTCGTGACATCTTTAAAGATCCCGTTCTCCTGTCATGTGGCCACAGCTTCTGTACAGCTTGTTTGCAGCAATGGTGGAGACAGAAGAGAATACAGGAATGTCCAGTTTGTAAGGAAATACATTCAACAGATCATCTACCCCGGAATCTGGCTATGAGGAATCTGTGTGAGGCCTTCACGAGACAGAGAGCTTCAAAACGTAAGAGAACTTCATCAGGGTATGAGGATCTCTGCGGTCTGCATGCTCAACTCAAACTGTTCTGTCTGGAATGTCAAGAGCCAGTGTGTGTTGTGTGTCGAGATTCTGAAGAACACAACAACCACAGTTTCAGACCCATCGATGAAGCTGCTCTGGATCGCAAGGAGGAAGTCCAGAAATCACTGAAGCCTTTACAGGAGAAGCTGGAGGTCTTAGATGAAGTTAAAAAGAAAAGTGAAAGAACAGCAATATACATTAAGGCCCAGTTGCAGTACACAGAGATACAGATTAAGAAACAGTTTAAGAAGCTTCATCAGTTTCTACAAGAGGAAGAGGAGGCTAGGATCACTACACTGAGGGAGGAAGGTCAGCAGAAGAGTCAAATGGTGAAGGCGAAGATTGAGGGTCTGAACAGAGACATATTAACCCTTTCAAACAACATCAGAGACATAGAGGAGGAGCTGAGAGCTGAACACATCTCATTCCTGCAGAACTACAAGACCACAATGGAAAGAGTCCAGTTCACACTGCAGGCCCCACATCTGGTCTCGGGACCACTGATAGACGAAGCCAAACACCTGGGAAACCTGACCTTCAGAGTCTGGAACAAGATGAAGGACATTGTCTCCTACACTCCCGTCATCCTGGACCCCAACACTGCGGGAAGAAACCTCATCCTATCTGAAGATCTGACCTGCGTGATATTCGGAGAGGCGCCCTGCCTCTCCGAGCTTCCTCCTGACAACCCGGAGAGGTTTGCCCAATGTCCCCTCGTTGTTGGTTCCGAGGGCTTTAACTCAGGGACTCACAGCTGGGACGTTCAGGTTGGGGACAATTTTGGTGCAGACTGGGATGTGGGTTTGTTAGCAGAGTCGTACACAAGGAAGGGAAAAGGAAAGGGTGAACACTATACAATAAGGTTAGAAGAAGGGATCTATACAGCATGGTCCTTACTAAGGAAAACCACTGTTTCATTGAAGCAGGCACCTCAAAGGATCAGAGTCCAGCTGGACTGGAACGAGGGGAAGCTGTCATTCTCTGATCCTGATACTGACACATGCATACACACCTTCACACACACCTTCACTGAAACACTCTTTCCATACATTTTAAGCATTAGTGAAACTGTTCCTTTGGCGATTTTACCAGCGGTGATCAGTGTGACATGATGATGATGATGACGACAGTCTTTAAGGGGGAATATTACTCAGTTTTATAGAATATATGATTGTGTTGTCGCATTAACAGTTTTCAAACCTATGAAATGCCCAGCTTATTTTTTTTGCGCAAGGGACCCCCGTTCCCTAGAAGAGAAGATTAATGGTAAAAAACAATTCAACATAATTTAAAACATGTTTTGTATTTTTCAATCATGTGGATTAAACCTTGATGTGAACTTTGAATTCTTGCCTGGTTTCTGTGTTGTACTGTCTGAGTCACTGAACGTTACATAAATAGTTAAATATTCACAACTAATATATTGTCTATACAGGTTAAAGATGTTTAATTGTAAAATATTATATCATGGGTCAAACTAATTCACTTTGTTATCCTTCTATAAAATCACATTATTATTTTTTTTAAATCAAACTAACACTCATTTTCATATAGTGATTGTGCAGGGCATTTCACTTTGATAATATTGGAACATTATGACGTATGCCTACATTTTGGAAATACTATAGCAATTCATAATTCCAGTATATTTTGTATTCAGATATGACTTCATATGACTTCATATGACATTCTGATCTGCCTATAGTGACAGGTAGGACTTTGGTGTCAACTTGACCAAAGGCATAACTTCATAATTTCACCACCAGCCAAATGAATTAATGTGGGCTAGTTGAAAGAGAAAAATCACACCCGTGTGAACTGAGTGGTGTAAGGTCTTATATAGCCTGTCTGACGTAATGAAATCATGTCTGACGTAATGAAATCACACCCGGGTGAACAGGGTGAACATAGCAACCATGCTAATTTTTTCTGCACAGACTAACAAAGCCAGTTGTACGTAATGAAATCACACCCGGGTGAACAGGGTGAACATAGCAACCATGCTAATTTTTTCTGCACTAACAAAGCCAGTTGTAGGAGTGGTTTACACCACTCAAAAAGTGCCTTGATTCAGTGGGATTCAGCACAAAAGCCTCTGCCCGGGCTCTGGACAGGGCCCAAATTAGCCAATATTGATCACACCTGATCACCCCTAGATCTCCATATATGGACAGCTTTTGAATGCTGCTCTCAGGGCAGCTTGAATGATATACATACACCAATGTTAAATTGCTGCCCTGAGCCTGAGGGCAACTTTTGAATTCTGCTCTGAGGGCAGCTTAAATGCTATACATACTGTAAAACCATGTTAATTTGCTGCTCTGAGGGCAGCTTTTGAATGCTGCTCTCAAGGCAGCTCAATTTTAGTGCAGGAACAAAAGCCCCAAAAGTTGACTATACACCTCCCCGAGGTATAACAAAACGGGACATAGTTTTTTCATATCTTTAGGATGTCCCGTTCATGAAATGGATTGTCCCGAGATTTACTTTTACTGCAAAAGTCTTAAAATGTATCCATGAAGTGACTCACCACATAGGCAATAAAAAACGCCTATCTGAAAGAGAGAGTTCCAAGTAAATCCTCTGTAATTTTTTACCTGCTGTTTGTTTTTACATCATACTTGCACAAATTGTCTACAGGTAGTGTGCCTACATCCCAGAACAATCAGAATGCCAATATTTGGTTCTAATGTGAATCAGCAGCCTTTTATATAAGGCCTTAAATAGGCGGAAATAGCAAAAAGTTTACTTTTCTGACATTCACTTGTAATTTTGGTCCTACTATTTATCAACAAAATGTGACATTGTTTTTTCATATCTTTAAGATGTCCTCTTCATGAAATGGATGGTCAGAAGTTTTACTTTTACTGCAAAAGTCATTAAATCCATCCATGAAGTGATCCCCACTGAAAGAAACGCCTACCCCCCACCACACACACACACACACACACACACACACACACACACACACACACACACACACACACACACACACACACACACACACACACACACACACACACACACACACACACATTATATATTTTTATGTTTACATGGAAATTAGAATGTATTATTTTACTGTCCAATGACACAGGCCAAGTTATTGTGGAACATCCTAGTTGGATATTTCTGATGTGAAATGGCACAAGGGACCCCCACAAAAAGTCCACCCCAAAATGGTGCCCTTTTCTGGGGGTTGGGCACCTTCCCCCTCAGTGCTCTCTGCCCCCAGGATGCCAATATTTGGTTCTATTGTGAATAAGCAACCGTTTATATAAGGCCTTATTGTGACCGCAGGTCGCGTTTACTATGAAATCGTACATTTTTGTCCGTCAGTCAGTGTAACACTCTAAAGCCCCAATATATGGTGCCCACTGCCCAGGTCTCATAACATCACGTGGCATCGGAGATCCCTGATGTCATAGTAAATACAACCTGATGTCGCAATTAAGCCCATACAGTATATGGAGATCCCTGATGTATCAATATTGGCCTGCAACTCTACATCTGACCTCAAACCGCGCCCGGCAGTCGGGTTAGAGTTCTCAACAGGCCTGAAAATTAAGTCCCAGCTCATGGGCCCTCATCAAACCCTTTACACTCAAGACACTGCCCCCGCTGCCACCCTTAGATCTATATGGAGCTGACCTGTTCTGACATTCCATATGTTGATCTGACCTCATCAAACCCTGTACACTCAAGACATGCTCCATATATGGCCAGTACAGAATTCATTCCATATGTTGATCTTACCCCCCATGCCAAAGCGCCAGCGCTCGCCCAGCAGTCACCCAGGTGGATGCGTGCACGTCACCTCGCCCTTTATGACGCGGTCGCTTCTCACCCTCAGGCGTCTTACTGGTTATAAGTGGATCGATCTATCTATCTATCTATCTATCTATCTATCTATCTATCTATCTATCTATCTATCTAACAGTTTTCTTTTCAAGAGTTACTTCTAAATGTTCTAATCCTGATCTAATACTGTAAAATGCCTATACAAACTTAATAACAGGAAATATATTTTGATGCCATGTTTTTAGTTTACTCACATTCATGTGGAATCTAAGGATGTTTCTGTCTTGAGCCTATGCCTCAAAACAGCTGGAATGACAAAATATTGTTATATAAGGCAACATTGTTGTATGCTAGATGTATAGGTGTGAGTGAGGCCTAACGTCTTCTATGGTACTACTTATCAATCAGCAGCTTATTCTCAATGTCATCTTGAGCATTGTGGGGGGAACTGACTGACGGGGGCCAAATTGGTTTCCATAAGCTGCTGATTGTTGATTATTCATTAATAATGGCACACACGGGGGCACGGTGGCACAGTTGGTAGTGCTGTCGCCTCACAGCTAGAAGGTCCTGGGTTCGATTCCCGCTCGGGGCGCTGTGGGTGCTGGCGGCGTGTTTCCTCCTCCGCATCATCAGTGCCCATACCCGAGGCGGGGTTGGCGAAAGGGTCTTTCTGTGTGGTGTTTGCATGTTCTCCCCGTGTCCCCTAGGGTAGGTACCCTCACAAAAAACATGCAGTAATCCTGGTCTCTAAACTGCCTCCCCCTGGCCAGCCGGGGTGCCTGATGGAGGGGAAAGGAACTGGTTGGAATAACGTGTTCCTTCCACGCGCTACGTCCAACCAGGGAAACTCCCACTGTCAGGTGTAAAGGAGCAACTTGGACACTCAGGCATGAAGGAAGCATGAGTTCAAGTCCGTTGCTCTCCCCATGTCCCCCATATATGGGGACTAGGTTGGCGGAGAGTGTGTAGAGCCCAGGATCACATTAGATCATTGACACAGGGGTGAAAAATGGGTTACAAAATCGTGGGATAAAACTTATTTAAAAAAAAAAAAGAATGGCACACACAAAGCTGTGAATTCTACAGCATTAAACCATACTGCATTTAGGCTATATGGACCTATAGAATACAACATCAATAATGTGTCATTCTTGATGCTTTCAGGTGTAGCGATATTAGGTCCATCTGAGAATAATAGATTCTATATGAATATGAAGTGGCTGGGTAAAACATATTGTCTCCACCAGGACGAAAGGCATGGCATCTCTATGTTTTTCACCCTGTCTGTCCGTCCGCGTGTGACCGTCATCTGTACAATAAAGAAACAGTTCTTTCAGATTTTTCATATTCCATCCTGACTGGCTAAGATTGACTTCCAGCCCACAATAACCTGTAATTGGTCTGGCGGAGACCTGTACTCTTGAGTGTAACACCTATGATTCTAACCCAGAGTGCCTATAAAACCCTAGCCTGGCTAATAAGCCAGACTCAAATTGCCAGAGGCAATTGTTTTTGACAACGGCTGATTCGTTCTGGCTTATTAGCCAGGCTAATAAAACCCTGCTCATGTACGGTAGACACTACTGTCTACAGACACCTGTAGACACTGGGGTCACTGTATGCACTTTTTTTGGTGCAAAAAGTTAATTGAAGAATTGCATGACTTTTGCATTCAAAGTAAATAGATTGATGGTTGATACTGCAGTTTCTATGCTTTTGGCTATTTCTGCCTCTAATAAGGCCTTATATTAAAGCCTGCTGATTCACTATAGAACCAAATATTGGCATTTAGGTTGCTTTAGGATGTACCTGACTAGACCATCTGTGCAAGCATGACATAAAACCAACCATGCAGCAGGTAGAAAATGACTTGGATCTCCCTCTTACATGATTGAGGCGTTTTTTCATTATGTGGTGAGTCACTTCATGGATTAATTTCATGACTTTTGCAGTAAAAGTAAAACTTGGGACAATCCATTTCATGAAGGGGACATCCTAAAGATATGAAAAAACTATGTCCCATTTAGTTCTAACCCTGATAAAGAGTAGGACAAGTGAATGTTGCTCAGAAAAGTTAACTTTTTGCTATTTAATACCTTATATAAAAGGCTGCTGATTCACATTAGAACCAGATATTGGCATTCTGATTGTGCTGGGATGTAGGCACACTACCTGTAGACCATCTGTGCAAGTATGATGTAAAAACAATCAGCAGGTAGAAAATGACAGAGGATTTACTTGGAACTCCCTCTTTTAGGATAGGCGTTTCTTTGCCTATGTGGTGAGTCACTTCATGGATTAATTTCATGACTTTTGCAGTAAAAGTAAATCTCGGGACAATCCATTTCATGAAGGGGACATCCTAAAGATATGAAAAAACGTTGTCCCGTTTTGTTATACCTCGGGGAGGGGTACCTCAAAAACTAAGCCTCTTTTAGAGGGTTTTTTCCTGCACTATTTGTCTGGTGTCCAGGCTAATCTCTATATCTCAAATAAGGGACCTATAGCTTAATGGAAATGCTAAAAGCTTTGTGTTGTTTCAAACAAACACACATACATACAGTAGACACACGTATGTGACTCAAATACAAAGTACAAAGAAATACAAAGTACAGATCTATACATTTATTTGTATTTGTTTAACTTAAGTCCAGAACTCAAGTACTGTAAATGTACTTCATTACTGTCCAACCACTGTTTTTTTGTGTGTGTGTGTGTGTGTGTGTGTGTGTGTGTGTGTGTGTGTGTGTGTGTGTGTGTGTGTGTGTGTGTGTGTGTGTTCCGTTCCATTGAGTGTGGCTGCGCTCCATGTGTGTGTGTTCCGTTCCATTGAGTGTGGCTGCGCTCCATGTGTGTGTGTTCCGTTCCATTGAGTGTGGCTGCGCTCCATGTGTGCTGCAGGTTTTGTCTCATTGCCTATGAGGGGGAGACCTCAGCAGTGTAATTATTATTATTATTTAATCACAAGCTGTCAATACTTTTCGTTGGTTCAATATTCACAAAACCCACAGAGTAAAAAAAGGTAAGACGTATAAGCTGCTATTTACACTACTTTTGTGTGATACCATTGTACAAAGTAGGGCATTAAATTATGATTTATAATACATAACATGTAGAAATATGGCGATACGATATCTCTGCCCGACAGCCACGTCGTTAAAAGATGAAGCCATGATGCACTCAGAGCTATTTGACATGACAGTCATGACATAGTGACATCACAGGTCAGTGGTCGATGCTCTCATAGATTTCAAAACTATACTGGACGCCGTGCTCTTCCTGCACGCCTTCTGCTACACCTGCAACCCTGCAACACAAAACACATGACGGACACAGTGTTACTTTTGTCCACTAAAACTATGGCGAAAAATGTTCGTCGACTACCTGTTTTCACTGAGGAAAACAATATAAAAACTAAGCCATGATGACTAAAAGGGTTATAGTGGTTAAAGTGATTTATTAAGACATTTTGCGATTTATTAAGACTTTTTTTGGGGGGAAGAGCCGCAAGGAACCCACTTTGAGAACCGCCGTACGTTTTCTTCCACCAAGTCTCTTCAAAACAGCCGATTGGCTATTTTGGCTGAATGTTCGTCTCCACAATAGGTTCTCAAAGTGGGGTCCTGGGAAATTTGTTTAATACAGCATCACAATCATTTTAACACCTTTTTATACGTTGACCATTCAAAAATAGCAGATATACAAGCTCACTGTGCGTCACTGCGAGCTTGTACATCCATCTGCTATTTCTGAACATTTTGGAAAATTCTTTGGGGAAAAAAAATATATTTTTGATTTATTTTTTTGACACATCATTTTCAGAAGTGGGTCCACAGCCAAATACATATCAATTCGGGGGTCCTTGACTCCTTGAGCACTACTGACCCCTTGAGCACTACTGCTCTAGGGGTCATGTGTAAAACTCACCCAGACAGGAGGCGGTATTTGTCCATGCTGATCTCAGGCAGGAAAGTGTCACAGTCAAACTGTTTGTGGACCCGGGTGACAAACAGCCTCCTAGTCCCCGGGCTCTCCATCACTTCCTGGAGGGTGGGCGGGTGGGCACACATGGCACACACACACACACACGCACACACGCACACACACACACGCACGCACGCACGCACGCACGCACGCACGCACGCACGCACGCACGCACGCACGCACGCACACACACACACACACACACACACACACACACACACACACACACACACACACACACACACACACACAGTTCAACACAGCATGTCTGTCTGTCTGTCTGTCTGTCTGTCTGTCTGTCTGTCTGTCTGTCTGTCTGTCTGTCTGTCTGTCTGTAGGATTGTCTCACACCATATTGTCACTGTCGGGGTTTAAAACTTGTATGTCCAAAACTATTAAACAGAAAAATAAATTGAAAGGTGTCGTGAGCTTGTGGATCGGATATTATTTTGCTACAGTCGGACAACAGTATCGCTACTCTTGTCCGACGAAGTAGGGCATTCATTTACTAAAAAACATAGTAGAAATATTATACATACAAGGTTTCTGCCCGACAAATACATTATGCTCTCACACTCATCCTTGAGCTGGTCTCCATGACAACTGAACTGACAACAAAGGGAAGTGTGTGACAAAGGTTCAAACTTAGTCATCACAGGTGTCCGAGATTCACCGTCATTTATATTTGATAACGTGCAGAAACCTTGTGTATGTCAATTTCTCAACTTTTTTGTACACTTTTCATAGCCTAAAAATCTCAGGGCACACCTAGATATACGGTGTATAGGCCTATCTATATACATATACATACATATGTGTATGTATGTGTATATAATATATACAGTATATATATAAATTATATATATATATATATATATATATATATATATATATTCATGGTTCCAAAAAATTAACTATTTTAGTTATTTTTCGTTAGTACCACAGCCCATAGCCATATAGAACCTCAGACTTTATTGAATAAAAAAACTTTGGGGGATTTAATAATAAAAAATTAATTCCTTTAAAAAAAATACATTTTGGAGAAAAAATAGCTCATATGCAATGTGAAATGCCACCTAATTCTTAATCTTTTTCCTTGTCTTTATTATGGGCCAACTTGTGAAAGCTGCATGCTTTTATTGTGAAGGGTCTCAGTTCTCACAGCCTGCATATTTCCACGTGCTGAAAATAGCTGATCGACAAGCTCACAACGCGTTGTGAGCTTGTAAATCAGCCATTTTCAGCATGGAACACGTGTACGACGAAGAATAAATCAGGCATCACTGCGCTTCTGTGGAGGGAGGGAGATATATTGTGTTGGCCGAACGAGGCGATCATGTATGGACACTTGGACAGCTATTTTTGGTGGCACATTATGTTTAATCACAACAACGTCACGTTTACTTTACCTCCTCAGTGTTTGGGTCGGGACATGTAGGACTGTATGTGTCTGCTGTCTACGTGCATATGCGCGAAATGTAGCGTCTTCTGGATGCATCTCTTTTGCATTAACATTTCAATGGCCGAGGGTCGTTAGAGTCTATTGTTCCGTCGTTATCGCACGTCTAATGGTTAGACGTGTGACAACAACAACGACGCAACAATAGGAAGCCTGCAGCCCAGTAGCTATAATATTGCTTTCGGGGGAGGCTTAGTGTTATTTTCGGTAAAATCAGGCGGCACACCTGGACACATCAAACGGCACAGTAAAGTGCCGCGGCACACAGGTTGGGAAACACTGGATAATCAATGGAATGCATCAAGACCTTGTGACTAAATAATAACTCCATTGAATCTGATTGTGACTAAAATATTAACTACATTGGATCCATTGGAACTCCTGAAATTAACAGTTTTGGACATAGAAGGTTTCCAACCAACAGCAATGGACCAACGGTATTCAAATGTCCTTGAAACTGAATCAATAGATCATATTAGCAGATCTTCCTCGTCTAAGGAGCTGTTTCATAGCCAGTGGGACAGAACATACTGTCAGTGAGTTTGTATGTTAATAAACAACGAAGCCCCTAATTCATCATAAGATGTGACCCGCTAATAGTGTAACACTCTAAAGCCCCAATATATGGTGCCCACTGCCCAGGTCTCATAACATCACGTGGCATCGGAGATCCCTGATGTCATAGTAAATACAACCTGATGTCGCAATTAAGCCCATACAGTATATGGAGATCCCTGATGTATCAATATTGGCCAGCAACTCTACATCTGACCTCAAACCGCGCCCGGCAGTCGGGTTAGAGTTCTCAACAGGCCTGAAAATTAAGTCCCAGCTCATGGGCCCTCATCAAACCCTTTACACTCAAGACACTGCCCCCGCTGCCACCCTTAGATCTATATGGAGCTGACCTGTTCTGACATTCCATATGTTGATCTGACCTCATCAAACCCTGTACACTCAAGACATGCTCCATATATGGCCAGTACAGAATTCATTCCATATGTTGATCTTACCCCCCATGCCAAAGCGCCAGCGCTCGCCCAGCAGTCACCCAGGTGGATGCGTGCACGTCACCTCGCCCTTTATGACGCGGTCGCTTCTCACCCTCAGGCGTCTTACTGGTTATAAGTGGATCGATCTATCTATCTATCTATCTATCTATCTAACAGTTTTCTTTTCAAGAGTTACTTCTAAATGTTCTAATCCTGATCTAATACTGTAAAAGGCCTATACAAACTTAATAACAGGAAATATATTTTGATGCCATGTTTTTAGTTTACTCACATTCATGTGGAATCTAAGGATGTTTCTGTCTTGAGCCTATGCCTCAAAACAGCTGGAATGACAAAATATTGTTATATAAGGCAACATTGTTGTATGCTAGATGTATAGGTGTGAGTGAGGCCTAACGTCTTCTATGGTACTACTTATCAATCAGCAGCTTATTCTCAATGTCATCTTGAGCATTGTGGGGGGAACTGACTGACGGGGGCCAAATTGGTTTCCATAAGCTGCTGATTGTTGATTATTCATTAATAATGGCACACACTGGGGCACGGTGGCACAGTTGGTAGTGCTGTCGCCTCACAGCTAGAAGGTCCTGGGTTCGATTCCCGCTCGGGGCGCTGTGGGTGCTGGCGGCGTGTTTCCTCCTCCGCATCATCAGTGCCCATACCCGAGGCGGGGTTGGCGAAAGGGTCTTTCTGTGTGGTGTTTGCATGTTCTCCCCGTGTCCCCTAGGGTAGGTACCCTCACAAAAAACATGCAGTAATCCTGGTCTCTAAACTGCCTCCCCCTGGCCAGCCGGGGTGCCTGATGGAGGGGAAAGGAACTGGTTGGAATAACGTGTTCCTTCCACGCGCTACGTCCAACCAGGGAAACTCCCACTGTCAGGTGTAAAGGAGCAACTTGGACACTCAGGCATGAAGGAAGCATGAGTTCAAGTCCGTTGCTCTCCCCATGTCCCCCATATATGGGGACTAGGTTGGCGGAGAGTGTGTAGAGCCCAGGATCACATTAGATCATTGACACAGGGGTGAAAAATGGGTTACAAAATCGTGGGATAAAACTTATTTAAAAAAAAAAAAGAATGGCACACACAAAGCTGTGAATTCTACAGCATTAAACCATACTGCATTTAGGCTATATGGACCTATAGAATACAACATCAATAATGTGTCATTCTTGATGCTTTCAGGTGTAGCGATATTAGGTCCATCTGAGAATAATAGATTCTATATGAATATGAAGTGGCTGGGTAAAAACATATTGTCTCCACCAGGACGAAAGGCATGGCATCTCTATGTTTTTCGCGCTAGGATGAGCGGGCCGAAGGCCCGCGAAATTCTAGTGCTATACATATGTTCTATGATGTGCTATGACTACATACAATGCAATTATTGTGCTGTCTACATGACATGCTATAAGTCTGTTTCAAATGCTATCTAAGTCTAAAAAGTGCTATCTAAGGGGGTAGGATAAGTGCTAAGGGCCATTATGGAGTCTGAAAGGTGGGCTTTTGTGATGGGCCTTCAGCCTTTCACATTGAAATAGACCAATCACTGTTCTCTCAACTGGGTGAGAGGTGTGAAAAGTGTGGGAGGTGTTTTTCTGGACAAAGACAACACACTGGCCTACATACAATATGTATATATACCGGCCATTACCGTCCTCCTGCTGCCACTCCTGCCAGTGCTGAGTCAGACCACGACAGACACACGCAGACTGCACACCATGGAGTGACCTGTGACCACCACCAAGCAGCTTCAGTTCAACTATCAGACCTTCTGTTGTGAGAAGCCAAGTTATTACAGGTAAGGATGTATGCCTTCTGCCTTCTCCCCATTTCTGATAAACGCATATAGTTGCCTAAGAAGGTTTCTGTACTTTAACGTGACTTTGATTGATGATCGATACTTTATTAGTCAGAAATGTAAAACAGCACAGTACAGTCAAGACATTAAAGCTAAAGGGATATCACAAAAAAGTCCTGGGGACTTGTTTCCCTTGTGGACTTCTATCATGTCTATCCACCAGTTTCCAGTGTCCCAGGAGGCCTTGCGTGAATTATGCAATTAAGGATGTAATCTTTACTTCATTACATCCATTATTATTTGTATTATATTATCTTATGTATTGTTGTGTTTACAGTACTCTGTGGAACAATGTACTATGCACACATGTGTGAGTGAGAGACAAATATCTGCAGTGGTAGATACATAGTACTATGTTTTACTTTAGTATCAATACTGCAATATAGAAATACACTGTTACAAGTAGTCCGTAATTCAACATTTACTGGAGTAAAAGTACAAAAATGTTGGCTTAAAATGTACTTAAAGCACCAAAAGAAAACGTAGTCATTGGGCAGAATGTCCCATGTTTCAATAGCAGATCTACAAGCTCACAATGCGTTGTTGGCCGAGTTGCACCATGGGAATTATATCATCCCTCCTGACCTAGACTAGACTGTGCTTTATGTGCAAGTCCAGTTTGTGCACCAAAGATCCTCAGAACATGACTAATTTGACTCATGTGTTCAAAGCGCATTTTGCCAATGTATAACATTACAAAACCCCACTCTGCTCTTACTTTTTCAAATTAGAAATGTAAACTTAATGTTGATTTGAATTATGAAGAAGATTTCTCCAACTACTATGTGTATGTGGTTTAGTCTTTCTGCATGGCTCCATCTTGTCTCCATGGTTTGATCTTGTACGAGTCTCCCTCTTTCCCAAAGTGTGGCCTTGGATGGCCGTAGTTTGATAGGTTAGGTTTAGGGATAGTTCTAAATTCAGATGTATCATAACTGATGGGGACTTTACAGATAGTTTAAGGGCCAGTGTTGACTTTCACCTCAATAACATTATTTTGTGTGTGTACACTTTGCAACAGGTCTGTGGTGGTGTGAGCTTCAGATCAAACACAGGAGGACAGATTGTCTTTGCACAGCTACAGGAGGGAATACTGACTCAGACCACTGGAACCTGCTGAATGGACAACAACCACGATTCACAGTGAAAGTAAACTTCAGGGAACATTCTAGAGGAGGTGTTACCACCACTGACTGAATTCCTGTATTAGTTGCTTGTAGCTTCACTCAGAGACTAAATGGCCGCCAAGTCGGATTATTCCTGTTCTGTGTGTCGTGACATCTTTAAAGATCCCGTTCTCCTGTCATGTGGCCACAGCTTCTGTACAGCTTGTTTGCAGCAATGGTGGAGACAGAAGAGAATACAGGAATGTCCAGTTTGTAAGGAAATACATTCAACAGATCATCTACCCCGGAATCTGGCTATGAGGAATCTGTGTGAGGCCTTCACGAGACAGAGAGCTTCAAAACGTAAGAGAACTTCATCAGGGTATGAGGATCTCTGCGGTCTGCATGCTCAACTCAAACTGTTCTGTCTGGAATGTCAAGAGCCAGTGTGTGTTGTGTGTCGAGATTCTGAAGAACACAACAACCACAGTTTCAGACCCATCGATGAAGCTGCTCTGGATCGCAAGGAGGAAGTCCAGAAATCACTGAAGCCTTTACAGGAGAAGCTGGAGGTCTTAGATGAAGTTAAAAAGAAAAGTGAAAGAACAGCAATATACATTAAGGCCCAGTTGCAGTACACAGAGATACAGATTAAGAAACAGTTTAAGAAGCTTCATCAGTTTCTACAAGAGGAAGAGGAGGCTAGGATCACTACACTGAGGGAGGAAGGTCAGCAGAAGAGTCAAATGGTGAAGGCGAAGATTGAGGGTCTGAACAGAGACATATTAACCCTTTCAAACAACATCAGAGACATAGAGGAGGAGCTGAGAGCTGAACACATCTCATTCCTGCAGAACTACAAGACCACAATGGAAAGAGTCCAGTTCACACTGCAGGCCCCACATCTGGTCTCGGGACCACTGATAGACGAAGCCAAACACCTGGGAAACCTGACCTTCAGAGTCTGGAACAAGATGAAGGACATTGTCTCCTACACTCCCGTCATCCTGGACCCCAACACTGCGGGAAGAAACCTCATCCTATCTGAAGATCTGACCTGCGTGATATTCGGAGAGGCGCCCTGCCTCTCCGAGCTTCCTCCTGACAACCCGGAGAGGTTTGCCCAATGTCCCCTCGTTGTTGGTTCCGAGGGCTTTAACTCAGGGACTCACAGCTGGGACGTTCAGGTTGGGGACAATTTTGGTGCAGACTGGGATGTGGGTTTGTTAGCAGAGTCGTACACAAGGAAGGGAAAAGGAAAGGGTGAACACTATACAATAAGGTTAGAAGAAGGGATCTATACAGCATGGTCCTTACTAAGGAAAACCACTGTTTCATTGAAGCAGGCACCTCAAAGGATCAGAGTCCAGCTGGACTGGAACGAGGGGAAGCTGTCATTCTCTGATCCTGATACTGACACATGCATACACACCTTCACACACACCTTCACTGAAACACTCTTTCCATACATTTTAAGCATTAGTGAAACTGTTCCTTTGGCGATTTTACCAGCGGTGATCAGTGTGACATGATGATGATGATGACGACAGTCTTTAAGGGGGAATATTACTCAGTTTTATAGAATATATGATTGTGTTGTCGCATTAACAGTTTTCAAACCTATGAAATGCCCAGCTTATTTTTTTTGCGCAAGGGACCCCCGTTCCCTAGAAGAGAAGATTAATGGTAAAAAACAATTCAACATAATTTAAAACATGTTTTGTATTTTTCAATCATGTGGATTAAACCTTGATGTGAACTTTGAATTCTTGCCTGGTTTCTGTGTTGTACTGTCTGAGTCACTGAACGTTACATAAATAGTTAAATATTCACAACTAATATATTGTCTATACAGGTTAAAGATGTTTAATTGTAAAATATTATATCATGGGTCAAACTAATTCACTTTGTTATCCTTCTATAAAATCACATTATTTTTTAAAAAAAATCAAACTAACACTCATTTTCATATAGTGATTGTGCAGGGCATTTCACTTTGATAATATTGGAACATTATGACGTATGCCTACATTTTGGAAATACTATAGCAATTCATAATTCCAGTATATTTTGTATTCAGATATGACTTCATATGACTTCATATGACATTCTGATCTGCCTATAGTGACAGGTAGGACTTTGGTGTCAACTTGACCAAAGGCATAACTTCACAATTTCACCACCAGCCAAATGAATTAATGTGGGCTAGTTGAAAGAGAAAAATCACACCTGTGTGAACTGAGTGGTGTAAGGTCTTATATAGCCTGTCTGACGTAATGAAATCATGTCTGACGTAATGAAATCACACCCGGGTGAACAGGGTGAACATAGCAACCATGCTAATTTTTTCTGCACAGACTAACAAAGCCAGTTGTACGTAATGAAATCACACCCGGGTGAACAGGGTGAACATAGCAACCATGCTCATTTTTTCTGCACTAACAAAGCCAGTTGTAGGAGTGGTTTACACCACTCAAAAAGTGCCTTGATTCAGTGGGATTCAGCACAAAAGCCTCTGCCCGGGCTCTGGACAGGGCCCAAATTAGCCAATATTGATCACACCTGATCACCCCTAGATCTCCATATATGGACAGCTTTTGAATGCTGCTCTCAGGGCAGCTTAAATGATATACATACACCAATGTTAAATTGCTGCCCTGAGCCTGAGGGCAACTTTTGAATTCTGCTCTGAGGGCAGCTTAAATGCTATACATACTGTAAAACCATGTTAATTTGCTGCTCTGAGGGCAGCTTTTGAATGCTGCTCTCAAGGCAGCTCAATTTTAGTGCAGGAACAAAAGCCCCAAAAGTTGACTATACACCTCCCCGAGGTATAACAAAACGGGACATAGTTTTTTCATATCTTTAGGATGTCCCGTTCATGAAATGGATTGTCCCGAGATTTACTTTTACTGCAAAAGTCTTAAAATGTATCCATGAAGTGACTCACCACATAGGCAATAAAAAACGCCTATCTGAAAGAGAGAGTTCCAAGTAAATCCTCTGTAATTTTTTACCTGCTGTTTGTTTTTACATCATACTTGCACAAATTGTCTACAGGTAGTGTGCCTACATCCCAGAACAATCAGAATGCCAATATTTGGTTCTAATGTGAATCAGCAGCCTTTTATATAAGGCCTTAAATAGGCGGAAATAGCAAAAAGTTTACTTTTCTGACATTCACTTGTAATTTTGGTCCTACTATTTATCAACAAAATGTGACATTGTTTTTTCATATCTTTAAGATGTCCTCTTCATGAAATGGATGGTCAGAAGTTTTACTTTTACTGCAAAAGTCATTAAATCCATCCATGAAGTGATCCCCACTGAAAGAAACTTCTACCCCCCACCACACACACACACACACACACACACACACACACACACACACACACACACACACACACACACACACACACACACACACACACACACACACACACACACACACACACACACACACACACAAACACACACACACACATTATATATTTTTATGTTTACATGGAAATTAGAATGTATTATTTTACTGTCCAATGACACAGGCCAAGTTATTGTGGAACATCCTAGTTGGATATTTCTGATGTGAAATGGCACAAGGGACCCCCACAAAAAGTCCACCCCAAAATGGTGCCCTTTTCTGGGGGTTGGGCACCTTCCCCCTCAGTGCTCTCTGCCCCCAGGATGCCAATATTTGGTTCTATTGTGAATAAGCAACCGTTTATATAAGGCCTTATTGTGACCGCAGGTCGCGTTTACTATGAAATCGTACATTTTTGTCCGTCAGTCAGTGTAACACTCTAAAGCCCCAATATATGGTGCCCACTGCCCAGGTCTCATAACATCACGTGGCATCGGAGATCCCTGATGTCATAGTAAATACAACCTGATGTCGCAATTAAGCCCATACAGTATATGGAGATCCCTGATGTATCAATATTGGCCAGCAACTCTACATCTGACCTCAAACCGCGCCCGGCAGTCGGGTTAGAGTTCTCAACAGGCCTGAAAATTAAGTCCCAGCTCATGGGCCCTCATCAAACCCTTTACACTCAAGACACTGCCCCCGCTGCCACCCTTAGATCTATATGGAGCTGACCTGTTCTGACATTCCATATGTTGATCTGACCTCATCAAACCCTGTACACTCAAGACATGCTCCATATATGGCCAGTACAGAATTCATTCCATATGTTGATCTTACCCCCCATGCCAAAGCGCCAGCGCTCGCCCAGCAGTCACCCAGGTGGATGCGTGCACGTCACCTCGCCCTTTATGACGCGGTCGCTTCTCACCCTCAGGCGTCTTACTGGTTATAAGTGGATCGATCTATCTATCTATCTATCTAACAGTTTTCTTTTCAAGAGTTACTTCTAAATGTTCTAATCCTGATCTAATACTGTAAAAGGCCTATACAAACTTAATAACAGGAAATATATTTTGATGCCATGTTTTTAGTTTACTCACATTCATGTGGAATCTAAGGATGTTTCTGTCTTGAGCCTATGCCTCAAAACAGCTGGAATGACAAAATATTGTTATATAAGGCAACATTGTTGTATGCTAGATGTATAGGTGTGAGTGAGGCCTAACGTCTTCTATGGTACTACTTATCAATCAGCAGCTTATTCTCAATGTCATCTTGAGCATTGTGGGGGGAACTGACTGACGGGGGCCAAATTGGTTTCCATAAGCTGCTGATTGTTGATTATTCATTAATAATGGCACACACGGGGGCACGGTGGCACAGTTGGTAGTGCTGTCGCCTCACAGCTAGAAGGTCCTGGGTTCGATTCCCGCTCGGGGCGCTGTGGGTGCTGGCGGCGTGTTTCCTCCTCCGCATCATCAGTGCCCATACCCGAGGCGGGGTTGGCGAAAGGGTCTTTCTGTGTGGTGTTTGCATGTTCTCCCCGTGTCCCCTAGGGTAGGTACCCTCACAAAAAACATGCAGTAATCCTGGTCTCTAAACTGCCTCCCCCTGGCCAGCCGGGGTGCCTGATGGAGGGGAAAGGAACTGGTTGGAATAACGTGTTCCTTCCACGCGCTACGTCCAACCAGGGAAACTCCCACTGTCAGGTGTAAAGGAGCAACTTGGACACTCAGGCATGAAGGAAGCATGAGTTCAAGTCCGTTGCTCTCCCCATGTCCCCCATATATGGGGACTAGGTTGGCGGAGAGTGTGTAGAGCCCAGGATCACATTAGATCATTGACACAGGGGTGAAAAATGGGTTACAAAATCGTGGGATAAAACTTATTTAAAAAAAAAAAAGAATGGCACACACAAAGCTGTGAATTCTACAGCATTAAACCATACTGCATTTAGGCTATATGGACCTATAGAATACAACATCAATAATGTGTCATTCTTGATGCTTTCAGGTGTAGCGATATTAGGTCCATCTGAGAATAATAGATTCTATATGAATATGAAGTGGCTGGGTAAAACATATTGTCTCCACCAGGACGAAAGGCATGGCATCTCTATGTTTTTCACCCTGTCTGTCCGTCCGCGTGTGACCGTCATCTGTACAATAAAGAAACAGTTCTTTCAGATTTTTCATATTCCATCCTGACTGGCTAAGATTGACTTCCAGCCCACAATAACCTGTAATTGGTCTGGCGGAGACCTGTACTCTTGAGTGTAACACCTATGATTCTAACCCAGAGTGCCTATAAAACCCTAGCCTGGCTAATAAGCCAGACTCAAATTGCCAGAGGCAATTGTTTTTGACAACGGCTGATTCGTTCTGGCTTATTAGCCAGGCTAATAAAACCCTGCTCATGTACGGTAGACACTACTGTCTACAGACACCTGTAGACACTGGGGTCACTGTATGCACTTTTTTTGGTGCAAAAAGTTAATTGAAGAATTGCATGACTTTTGCATTCAAAGTAAATAGATTGATGGTTGATACTGCAGTTTCTATGCTTTTGGCTATTTCTGCCTCTAATAAGGCCTTATATTAAAGCCTGCTGATTCACTATAGAACCAAATATTGGCATTTAGGTTGCTTTAGGATGTACCTGACTAGACCATCTGTGCAAGCATGACATAAAACCAACCATGCAGCAGGTAGAAAATGACTTGGATCTCCCTCTTACATGATTGAGGCGTTTTTTAATTATGTGGTGAGTCACTTCATGGATTAATTTCATGACTTTTGCAGTAAAAGTAAAACTTGGGACAATCCATTTCATGAAGGGGACATCCTAAAGATATGAAAAAACTATGTCCCATTTAGTTCTAACCCTGATAAAGAGTAGGACAAGTGAATGTTGCTCAGAAAAGTTAACTTTTTGCTATTTAATACCTTATATAAAAGGCTGCTGATTCACAATAGAACCAGATATTGGCATTCTGATTGTGCTGGGATGTAGGCACACTACCTGTAGACCATCTGTGCAAGTATGATGTAAAAACAATCAGCAGGTAGAAAATGACAGAGGATTTACTTGGAACTCCCTCTTTTAGGATAGGCGTTTCTTTGCCTATGTGGTGAGTCACTTCATGGATTAATTTCATGACTTTTGCAGTAAAAGTAAATCTCGGGACAATCCATTTCATGAAGGGGACATCCTAAAGATATGAAAAAACGTTGTCCCGTTTTGTTATACCTCGGGGAGGGGTACCTCAAAAACTAAGCCTCTTTTAGAGGGTTTTTTCCTGCACTATTTGTCTGGTGTCCAGGCTAATCTCTATATCTCAAATAAGGGACCTATAGCTTAATGGAAATGCTAAAAGCTTTGTGTTGTTTCAAACAAACACACATACATACAGTAGACACACGTATGTGACTCAAATACAAAGTACAAAGAAATACAAAGTACAGATCTATACATTTATTTGTATTTGTTTAACTTAAGTCCAGAACTCAAGTACTGTAAATGTACTTCATTACTGTCCAACCACTGTTTTTTTGTGTGTGTGTGTGTGTGTGTGTGTGTGTGTGTGTGTGTGTGTGTGTGTGTTCCGTTCCATTGAGTGTGGCTGCGCTCCATGTGTGTGTGTTCCGTTCCATTGAGTGTGGCTGCGCTCCATGTGTGTGTGTTCCGTTCCATTGAGTGTGGCTGCGCTCCATGTGTGCTGCAGGTTTTGTCTCATTGCCTATGAGGGGGAGACCTCAGCAGTGTAATTATTATTATTATTTAATCACAAGCTGTCAATACTTTTCGTTGGTTCAATATTCACAAAACCCACAGAGTAAAAAAAGGTAAGACGTATAAGCTGCTATTTACACTACTTTTGTGTGATACCATTGTACAAAGTAGGGCATTAAATTATGATTTATAATAAATAACATGTAGAAATATGGCGATACGATATCTCTGCCCGACAGCCACGTCGTTAAAAGATGAAGCCATGATGCACTCAGAGCTATTTGACATGACAGTCATGACATAGTGACATCACAGGTCAGTGGTCGATGCTCTTGTAACGGGTCCCAAGCCAGGCCGGGTACCACATTTACAGTATTGATGAATATTGGTCTGAAAAACAGAGTGAACAGTCACATAAATGAGAAGACACAGAACTGTTCTCTTTCGCTTCCATTTCTCCTCTCTGTTTATTCACAATACAATCATAATAATCAATACAATAAAACATTTCCCAATAATGCAATGTCTCTTTCCAAAATCCTATGCTAGGTTCAAGGTGAGTATGGAATATGTGTGTGTACATTTATTGTTCCTTTCAGGTAGCGTGTGTGTGTGTTCCAGGTAGGTATGGCATGTCTGTGTAGGTGAATGAATGTGTATTGTCCTTAAACGTGTTAAACAGGTGAGTATGTAATGTTGTTGTGTGTCTGTTCTGTTGTCCCAAAATAAAGTACATTAACATATTTCCATTTACAATAAAACTCTTTTCACATTCAGTGTCACTCTTTGGCTTAAACATTCTCAATAAACCTCAAAGTTATCACATCACAATGAAATCAATCAAAGTGCATCTCTCAGTATTGGTACTGGTTCCATTTTAGCTGCCATTATATGGTGCAAAGGGTTGGCTGTGCAATTGTGCCATAATTCTTAATCATCACAACCATAGTGCAAAATGAATATACATTCATTTTGTTTAGCTTTAAGCTGCTCTTAGTACTCAACTGTTGTCTTTTCAAAACATGCTGACATCATAAGTAGGGAATATTAATAATAAGAAAAGTGAGCATATTCAAATACACTCCAATCACAATAACCTCACTAAAGGCACTTTTGCAATAAACCCAGTAATAGTAATAATGTAAATAGAGTAGAAATATAAAAGTAGTATAAATGCACATGACTGTTCTTCACTTAATCACCAGGTAATGAAATAACAAACATTAGCTGTTCAAAGTTCACCAAACCTTTTACCCAATAAATATATCTGTCATATCAGGTAACCAGCATTAATAATGTGGATAATTATAAACAAACATCTTTCTGTGTTCAGTACACGAGGCAGACGCCATCTTCTCAGTGGTTATGTAACAACCGGGCAACGCCATTATGCAACAGCATGCTACAACAGCCCTCCAAAACCGCGGAGTTTTCACCGTCTTTAAACTCACTCTAAAGTACTCAAATTCTTCCTCAAAAGTCTCACAGTATCTCCACATAAGCACTCGCACCTTAAGGGATAAGTTAATATTGTTTTCACGTTGTACTAACCTGAAAAACAGTGTGAACAGTCACAGAAATGAGAAGACACAGAACTGTTCTCTTTCGCTTCCATTTCTCCTCTGAGGGGGAAGGGGGCAGTACCCTAACCTTAAGAAGGAGCGTCAGGAAACAACTACCGCGACAGAAAGGTTCCGCTCCTCAATCTAGTGAACTGCAGTAATATACTACTGATATCTTTTGGTTTGTGACCATTTGAATAATAAAAATAATAAACGTACTAGACAATACTTTTAACCAAAATGCATTTACATTTCCAAAGAAAACAAAAGCTATTTCACACTTGTGAGAGTATCACACACTCCCCGACAAACAGAAGTGGCTCCTGACACTTGACCTCGATATGTAAACAACTCTGAACAGTGCATAAGAAAAATAAGAAAGTATTCCCAAGACAGGTACCGAATGTCTCTACTGTGTGTAGTCCATGGCACTTTCGGGCTGTGTATGAGTATGCGTGCGTGCGTGGAAAGTATTGCGTACAGTCTGTGGTGTGTCTCAGTTCAGTTCAGAAACAATGAATTGGATATGTAGTGGGTGGGAATGGGTAGTGAGTGATGGATGGGGCCATTGGGGGCTGAAAGGGAAGGGGATAAGGGTAATACAGCTGGGGCCACTGCATCGGCTGGATTCCAACTGAATTCACAGTGGGACGGGGCTGGTAGGCTGGTTGGCCAAGGGAGGGGTATGTGAACATGTAGCCAGGCCGTCTCACCCTGGTGGAGTGTCTCAGAGGGGGTTGATGTTCAGGCTGAGGCGCTGGGATGTCTTCCTCCATGTTGACTACTTCAGGTATCTCTTGGTCGTTGAGCTGAGGCTGATCCATGTCCCGTTCAGTGTCACTGTGCACTTCCTGTTCCTCTTCTGTGACACTTTCTCTCTCCTGTTCAGGTTCAACAAGAACTCTCTCCTCTCGGTGGATTCCATCCTGTTCCTGGTTTCTCTGTGGCTCCTGGGTTCCATGTTTCTCTGGTAAGTTACGGTCGGTCCTGGGATTCTCCACAGGTACCCGCAGCCAGTAACGATACACTCCATCCTCTTCTTCAGAGTCACTTGTGTCTGGACTCTGTGCTTGTTCTGGGGGTTCTGAATGTCTCTTAGTTCTCTTGGGTGACTCGCGTGCTTTGGCAACTGGACTGGCGACTGGTGGCTCTATCGGCAGGTCATTCACTTGTAACAGCAGGTTCCTATGCAGAGTGCGAGTGGGGCGGCTTCCTGTTTCAGGGGTCACTTTGTAAACAGGATTATCTCCAACCTGCTCTTTCACGATGTAGATGGTATGCTCCCAGTAGGGCCTTAGCTTACCAGGACCACCTCTCTCACTGAGGTTACGCACGAGGACTCTGTCTCCAGGCTGGAGAGTCACACCTCTGCTCCTCTTGTCATAGTACTTCTTTCCTTTAGCGCTGGACTGCTGACTGTTTGCATTGGCGATGCGATAAGCCTCTGTCATTTTTCCTGCCCACTTTTCAGCGTATCCTCTGTGGGTTCCATCTTCTTCATCTGCTAAGAGACCAAAGAGAAGGTCGACAGGGAGACGTGGATGATGACCATATAATAAGTAGTAAGGTGAGAAGCCTGTGGATTCGTGCTTTGTGCAATTATATGCATGGACCACTTGTGGCAGGTGATCCTTCCAGTTCGCTTTTTCCTTCTCTCCCAGGGTCCTGAGCATCTGTAACAGCGTGCGGTTTAGTCTCTCAACAGGGTTACCCTGGGGGTGATAGGGGGAGGTTCTGGAGTGGCCAACGCCGGCTAACTGTCTCAGTGACTTGAACAACTCGTTCTCGAACTCACGGCCCTGATCATGGTGGAGCCGAGACGGATATCCAAATCTGGGGATGAAGTCATTGAACAGCTTGTCGGCCGCGGTCTTGCCAGCTTTGTTACGGGTGGGGTAGGCTTGCGCAAACCTGGTAAAGTGATCGATTACTACAAGAATGTACTCACAGCCACCACGGGAGGGTTCCAGGTGAAGGAAGTCGATACACACCAGTTCAAGGGGAGAGTTCGATGTAATACTGCCCATCGGCGCTCTTTCATGCACGGCTGGCTTCTTCTGTTTCAGACAAGGGCACTTTCTGGTGATGTATTCTTCAATCTCTCTCTTCATGAAAGGCCAGTAGAAGCGCTCTCTTGCTAGAGTCAGGACTTTCTCCACACCGACATGGCCCATGTTGTTATGCAGGTAGGTGAGAGCTAGTGGCCTGTAGGTGGCAGGCAAAACCAGTTGTCTCCGACCTATGGTTTTCCTGTACAGCAATCCATCCTCTATGTGCAGCTTGCTCCACTCTCTCAAGAGCCTCATGGTGTCGGTGTCACAGTTCCCTTTGTTACACTCTGCCGCTGGTGTGTTGTTCTCCTTTAATTCCATCACTTTTCCAATTGCTGGGTCTGCTCTCTGTTCTTTCACCATTTCATCATGGCTAATCGCCTGCAGTGGCTCCTTATGGGGTTGGGTTTGGGATGAGAGGTTGAGAGCTGCGACCCAGGCAATGTCTCCCTGTTGGGCTCTTCGGGTTCCTTCCCATACAGTACACACAGCCTCGTCTGTTAGCTCCTCAGAGCACTCTGTCATGAGGGAATTGATGTCAAGGGGACAACGGGAAAGGGTGTCGGCGTCGATGTTACTTTTGCCTGGCCGGTATCTGATGTCGAAACTGAAATCAGCGAGCTCTCCCACCCACCGATGGCCTACTGCGTTGAGCTTGGCAGTACTTAGGACATATGTGAGCGGATTATTGTCCGTGAAGACAGTGAAGTGAGGGGCATAGAATAAATAGTCTCTGAATTTGTCACATACCGCCCACTTTAACGCCAGGAATTCAAGCTTACCGCTGTGCAGGTGGTAGTTCTGTTCCGCTGGTGTCAATGTGCGTGACCCGTAGGCAATCACTCTCAGTTTTCCATCCTGGTGTTGGTAAAGGACTGCTCCCAGACCTTTTTGAGACGCATCTGTGTGGAGTGTGAACGGTTGATTGAAGTCAGGGTACGCCAGCACTGGGGGTTCCATCAGCATGTCGATCAGACGTTCCAGAATCTGCTGGTGTTTCTCCTTCCACTCGATTGGGGTTCGAGAGGACTGTTGGGGGGATTTAGTCTTGGCTCGTGAGGGTTTAAAGTGGGGGGTGTCAGGCTGTAATTTGAGCAGGTCATACAGTGGCTGGGCTATTCGTGAGAAGTTTTGCACGTAGCTTCTGTAGTAGCTCAGGAAGCCGAGTACTCGTCTGACATCTCCGACTGTCTTTGGTGCTCTGTGTTTCAGTACTCTCACTGCCTCCAGGTCCTTGGGATCCACTCTAACCCCTTCTGCAGACACCAACCGGCCAACATAGCGGACCTCTTTACGAAACAGCTCGCACTTTTCCGACTTCAGCTTCACGCCATGGCGCTGGAGGGCTTGAGGACTTTACGCAGCACTTGCACATGTTCGTCAAAGGACTTACTGAAACATAAGACATCATCTAGGTAGGGAATGCAGCATTCATCCCGGAGTGTGTCGAGCATCTCCTCCATGCTCCTTTGAAATGCTGCTGGGGCGTTGGATAAGCCAAAAGGTATTCTGACCCACTCGTAAAGTCCCCAGGGGGTGGTGAATGCCGTCATGTACCTTGATCCTTCGGCCATAAAGCCTTGGTGATAGGCCTTGCCCTGATCGAGTATCGAAAACCAACCATAGCCTCCCAGTGAGTCAGTGAGATCCTGGATCCGGGGGAGGGGGTGACGGTCTGGCACTGTCTTGTTGTTTAGCAGCCGGTAGTCGATACACAGGCGCAACGACCCATCCTTCTTTCTCACACATATGACAGGGGCTGCATAGGGGGATTGGGACTTGACGATCCATCCTCTCACTATCAGGTCCTGAACATATTCCTTCACTTCTTTGTAGAGTGGTTTTGGGATCGATGCGTAGGCCTTTTGCACTGGAATGTCGTCCTTGAGTCTGATCTCCATCTGTAGTGAGGGAATGCAACCGATGTCACCACCGTCCCGTGCAAAGGCTCCAGACTCCTCACGCAGCACTCTCTCCACTGCCAACTGTTGTTCAGGGCTCAGGTGACTGATGTCGACAGCCGGCAGCCAGGGTTCGATGGGGGTTGCACTGGGAGAGGCGACGTTAACCTCTGCTGTGACTTCCATCTGTGGCTCTGCTGCATCGGTCTCAATGACTTTGGTCACATGTTGGATGACACCTAGGATAGTTCTCTTTGGTAAGGTGACCTCATGCTTTGAGTGGTTAGAGATGGGCACTCTAACATAAGGCCGCCGTGTGTGGTTGATTTCTAGGAGGCCTTCTCCCACACTCAGCTGTCCTAAAACGGGGTTCTCTTCTGCAGGCTCATACAGGACAAGGGGGTCAGTGGTGTCGAAGTTAGGGGGGATCCGGCACCACACATGTACTGCACTTCCTGCTGGAATAACAACATTGTCTCTGCCCACTCTTACTGTGGCTGGGTCACAGAATATCTTCTGGGGGACCTGGATGAAATTGACCATGGCCATCACTTCCTCTTCCTCCATTCCGAAGGCTCTGCGTAGGAGGCTGACTAGTGCGACGAGAGCAGCACCAGATGACTCTTGTCTCTTGATGACCTGTTCAAGTACATTGGCTCCTAACAAAGGCTGGGGTAGGGGGCACTTGCTGACTAGAAAGGGGGCTTGGACAATGAGATTCGGGTCGTCGTTTCCTGCAAGGTTGACAGTGAGCTCAACCCACCCGTCATAGGGGATGGTTTGGCCGTTTGCTGCGTAGACTTTCAGGTCCGTCTCAAGGAGCTCCTGTAGCGATCTCACTGTATAACTGGGTATGTGAGCTTCAGCCCACGCTCGGTCAACGATGCTCACCTGTGAGCCAGTGTCGAAGAGGACTGTCGCTGGGTTCCCATTAATCGAGCATTTCAGCTGGCTCTTCTTTCCAATCAGGGGTGCTTGGCATTCAGTGGCACTCTGGCAGGTAAGGGGGTGTGGCTGGGGTTTGGGGTCCTTGGGCCGTTTTGATGACTTGTTGGGGATGGGGTTTACTGACTGGGACTGGAGCTGTGCACCGGCCTCTGACCGTCCCTTGGCAGAGACCGGGTCTCGTTTCCCTGAAACCTAGTTCGCTTCATGCATCCCAGTGCCCGGTGTCCTGTCTCTCCACACTTAAAGCAGTGGTTGCACTCCTGCAGGTTCTGTTCAGTACATTTTTGACAACGAGCCGTCCTTCCCCTCGCCTGGAAGGAGGACTGGGGGTTGTGATTGGGGGATGACTGGAAGGGGTGGTGTGTCTGGGTTTGGGGCAATGGGTGGGCCATCTGGGTGTTGCTCACCTGAGCATCCATTAGAGAGGCCACCATTTGCGTCAGGGTCTCCACTTGTGCACTGAGCTGTTGGATGGTCTGGAGGTTCTTGTCGTCTGTAGTGGAGTGTCTTTGCTTGTCATCGGTCTGTCCATCTCCTGTCTCCACCTTGGCACTGTGAGCCTGTGTGTTCTTCTGGCGGGGAAGATGGCCGAGTCTGCGCTGATGTTCATTCTCGTCGCTGATCATTTTAGTCATTTGGCCGAGGATTTCCTCGTCAGTGACTTGGTTGTTCGAGACGAGAGGTCTCAGTCTCTGTCGAAGGTCGGCATGTTTTACTCCCAGGCCCTGATAGATTGTGTTGAGAAATACCTCTTGAATGGTTCTTGGATCATAGGAGATGTCTGTGTCGGCCTGTTTTGACTGGAAAAGGAGTTTCTGTTTCAGTCCAATCATGCGATACAGAAACTGCTGCGGTGACTCTTGGTCTGCTTGCCGGGCACACATCAACTCCTGAAACATCTCCGTAGTTGCCTTTTCCCCAAGATGGGATCTGAGGAAGACCTTGAGTTCAGGGACAGCCAACTCATCCTTGTTCGACAGCATGTCCTTGAATGTACCTGGTTTGATGATTCTCAGCACTCCCCGGACCACTTCGGCATCTGCAAAGCCATCTTTGACTCCTTCATCCATCTGTTTGCTGATGCTATTGTAGCTGATCTCCGAGCTCTGGTCTCCAACTTGGCCTCCATGTACCTTGAACTCTCTTCGCTGGAGGTAGGGGAGGTCTTTTAGGGGGACCATTCTCTCTGGTGTGCTCTGTGGAGGGGGGAATGACACTGTTCCACCTTGGTGGTTGTGTGTTGAGGCGGGGGAGGCAGCTTCGAATTGTTTCAGTTTCTTACCCAGTTCTTCATACATCTTTCTCAGTTCCTCTCCTTGCTGGGTAGTTGGATTGTCAGGGGGGTTGGAATGAGAATGGGGTTGCATTATGGTGCTGTTGATCTGGGGGTTAGGTGGCGGTGATGTGTTGTCAGGTGGGGCTTTATTGTCATGGGGATTGGGTGGAATAACCAGGTTGGTCTGGGGGTTGGGTGGCAGTGATGTGTGGTCTGAAAGGGAAGGGGTTGAACTGGTACTGGGTACCACGTGTGACGTGACGTCAACTGGCGACTCTGCTTCTATTATCTTGAATATCACGTCGTTCAGCATCATCAGTGTGCTCAAACCTTCATCCTCGCTTCCTAGGAGGTCTTCAGACTGCATGTAGGCGATGATGTAGTCCATGCATACTTCCTCATCGACCGGGCTCAGCTGATCGATGTCCTTGCTGTCAGATGCAATATCTCTTGCAACCTCATAGATGTTGGCACTCGAGAGCTTAAACAGCTTCCTCTTGATGCTCCACACCACCTCTCTCCGTTGCTGGGACATGGTGTGTGGTTCTGATGGTAGGGCGATATCTCGTTGTGGTGAATGCTGGTGTGGTGGACCAGCAGCGTTGCTCCTTGGTGACTGACGTGCGTTGCCTTTCCACTTCAGCAGTGCGGCTCCCTGGCGAGATCTCTTCTCTTATCTCCGCCTACGGACACCCACTGGCTGACTCCTGGCCTGCAGTCACGTCTCGTCACCTCGGTCTCTTGGTTCTGGTATCACTGAATCAGCATTCCAACCAGTAGGTGGCGCTGATCCCGGACGAGCCCCCACAATTTGTAACGGGTCCCAAGCCAGGCCGGGTACCACATTTACAGTATTGATGAATATTGGTCTGAAAAACAGAGTGAACAGTCACATAAATGAGAAGACACAGAACTGTTCTCTTTCGCTTCCATTTCTCCTCTCTGTTTATTCACAATACAATCATAATAATCAATACAATAAAACATTTCCCAATAATGCAATGTCTCTTTCCAAAATCCTATGCTAGGTTCAAGGTGAGTATGGAATATGTGTGTGTACATTTATTGTTCCTTTCAGGTAGCGTGTGTGTGTGTTCCAGGTAGGTATGGCATGTCTGTGTAGGTGAATGAATGTGTATTGTCCTTAAACGTGTTAAACAGGTGAGTATGTAATGTTGTTGTGTGTCTGTTCTGTTGTCCCAAAATAAAGTACATTAACATATTTCCATTTACAATAAAACTCTTTTCACATTCAGTGTCACTCTTTGGCTTAAACATTCTCAATAAACCTCAAAGTTATCACATCACAATGAAATCAATCAAAGTGCATCTCTCAGTATTGGTACTGGTTCCATTTTAGCTGCCATTATATGGTGCAAAGGGTTGGCTGTGCAATTGTGCCATAATTCTTAATCATCACAACCATAGTGCAAAATGAATATACATTCATTTTGTTTAGCTTTAAGCTGCTCTTAGTACTCAACTGTTGTCTTTTCAAAACATGCTGACATCATAAGTAGGGAATATTAATAATAAGAAAAGTGAGCATATTCAAATACACTCCAATCACAATAACCTCACTAAAGGCACTTTTGCAATAAACCCAGTAATAGTAATAATGTAAATAGAGTAGAAATATAAAAGTAGTATAAATGCACATGACTGTTCTTCACTTAATCACCAGGTAATGAAATAACAAACATTAGCTGTTCAAAGTTCACCAAACCTTTTACCCAATAAATATATCTGTCATATCAGGTAACCAGCATTAATAATGTGGATAATTATAAACAAACATCTTTCTGTGTTCAGTACACGAGGCAGACGCCATCTTCTCAGTGGTTATGTAACAACCGGGCAACGCCATTATGCAACAGCATGCTACAACAGCCCTCCAAAACCGCGGAGTTTTCACCGTCTTTAAACTCACTCTAAAGTACTCAAATTCTTCCTCAAAAGTCTCACAGTATCTCCACATAAGCACTCGCACCTTAAGGGATAAGTTAATATTGTTTTCACGTTGTACTAACCTGAAAAACAGTGTGAACAGTCACAGAAATGAGAAGACACAGAACTGTTCTCTTTCGCTTCCATTTCTCCTCTGAGGGGGAAGGGGGCAGTACCCTAACCTTAAGAAGGAGCGTCAGGAAACAACTACCGCGACAGAAAGGTTCCGCTCCTCAATCTAGTGAACTGCAGTAATATACTACTGATATCTTTTGGTTTGTGACCATTTGAATAATAAAAATAATAAACGTACTAGACAATACTTTTAACCAAAATGCATTTACATTTCCAAAGAAAACAAAAGCTATTTCACACTTGTGAGAGTATCACACTCTCATAGACTTCAAAACTATACTGGACGCCGTGCTCTTCCTGCATGCCTTCTGCTACACCTGCAACCCTGCAACACAAAACACATGACGGACACAGTGTTACTTTTGTCCACTAAAACTATGGCGAAAAATGTTCGTCGACTACCTGTTTTCACTGAGGAAAACAATATAAAAACTAAGCCATGATGACTAAAAGGGTTATAGTGGTTAAAGTGATTTATTAAGACATTTTGCGATTTATTAAGACTTTTTTTGGGGGCAAGAGCCGCAAGGAACCCACTTTGAGAACCGCCGTACGTTTTCTTCCACCAAGTCTCTTCAAAACAGCCGATTGGCTATTTTGGCTGAATGTTCGTCTCCACAATAGGTTCTCAAAGTGGGGTCCTGGGAAATTTGTTTAATACAGCATCACAATCATTTTAACACCTTTTTATACGTTGACCATTCAAAAATAGCAGATATACAAGCTCACTGTGCGTCACTGCGAGCTTGTACATCCATCTGCTATTTCTGAACATTTTGGAAAATTCTTTGGGGAAAAAAAAAATATTTTTGATTTATTTTTTTGACACATCATTTTCAGAAGTGGGTCCACAGCCAAATACATATCAATTCGGGGGTCCTTGACTCCTTGAGCACTACTGACCCCTTGAGCACTACTGCTCTAGGGGTCATGTGTAAAACTCACCCAGACAGGAGGCGGTATTTGTCCATGCTGATCTCAGGCAGGAAAGTGTCACAGTCAAACTGTTTGTGGACCCGGGTGACAAACAGCCTCCTATTATTACTATTACTGGGTTTATTGCAAAAGTGCCTTTAGTGAGGTTATTGTGATTGGAGTGTATTTGAATATGCTCACTTTTCTTATTATTAATATTCCCTACTTATGATGTCAGCATGTTTTGAAAAGACAACAGTTGAGTACTAAGAGCAGCTTAAAGCTAAACAAAATGAATGTATATTCATTTTGCACTATGGTTGTGATGATTAAGAATTATGGCACAATTGCACAGCCAACCCTTTGCACCATATAATGGCAGCTAAAATGGAACCAGTACCAATACTGAGAGATGCACTTTGATTGATTTCATTGTGATGTGATAACTTTGAGGTTTATTGAGAATGTTTAACAAATACATTATGCTCTCACACTCATCCTTGAGCTGGTCTCCATGACAACTGAACTGACAACAAAGGGAAGTGTGTGACAAAGGTTCAAACTTAGTCATCACAGGTGTCCGAGATTCACCGTCATTTATATTTGATAACGTGCAGAAACCTTGTGTATGTCAATTTCTCAACTTTTTTGTACACTTTTCATAGCCTAAAAATCTCAGGGCACACCTAGATATACGGTGTATAGGCCTATCTATATACATATACATACATATGTGTATGTATGTGTATATAATATATACAGTATATATATAAATTATATATATATATATATATATATATATATATATATATATATATATATTCATGGTTCCAAAAAATTAACTATTTTAGTTATTTTTCGTTAGTACCACAGCCCATAGCCATATAGAACCTCAGACTTTATTGAATAAAAAAACTTTGGGGGATTTAATAATAAGAAATTAATTCCTTTAAAAAAAATACATTTTGGAGAAAAAATAGCTCATATGCAATGTGAAATGCCACCTAATTCTTAATCTTTTTCCTTGTCTTTATTATGGGCCAACTTGTGAAAGCTGCATGCTTTTATTGTGAAGGGTCTCAGTTCTCACAGCCTGCATATTTCCACGTGCTGAAAATAGCTGATCGACAAGCTCACAACGCGTTGTGAGCTTGTAAATCAGCCATTTTCAGCATGGAACACGTGTACGACGAAGAATAAATCAGGCATCACTGCGCTTCTGTGGAGGGAGGGAGATATATTGTGTTGGCCGAACGAGGCGATCATGTATGGACACTTGGACAGCTATTTTTGGTGGCACATTATGTTTAATCACAACAACGTCACGTTTACTTTACCTCCTCAGTGTTTGGGTCGGGACATGTAGGACTGTATGTGTCTGCTGTCTACGTGCATATGCGCGAAATGTAGCGTCTTCTGGATGCATCTCTTTTGCATTAACATTTCAATGGCCGAGGGTCGTTAGAGTCTATTGTTCCGTCGTTATCGCACGTCTAATGGTTAGACGTGTGACAACAACAACGACGCAACAATAGGAAGCCTGCAGCCCAGTAGCTATAATATTGCTTTCGGGGGAGGCTTAGTGTTATTTTCGGTAAAATCAGGCGGCACACCTGGACACATCAAACGGCACAGTAAAGTGCCGCGGCACACAGGTTGGGAAACACTGGATAATCAATGGAATGCATCAAGACCTTGTGACTAAATAATAACTCCATTGAATCTGATTGTGACTAAAATATTAACTACATTGGATCCATTGGAACTCCTGAAATTAACAGTTTTGGACATAGAAGGTTTCCAACCAACAGCAATGGACCAACGGTATTCAAATGTCCTTGAAACTGAATCAATAGATCATATTAGCAGATCTTCCTCGTCTAAGGAGCTGTTTCATAGCCAGTGGGACAGAACATACTGTCAGTGAGTTTGTATGTTAATACACAACGAAGCCCCTAATTCATCATAAGATGTGACCCGCTTATAGGTTTATATTATATCAGTGCTTCTCAACATTATTTTTTTAATTATTATTATTTCTGGGGTCACCTTCTTAACACACCGCAGTTACACGCAAATAATGTTTCTACATCCGGTTCCAGCGGAACCTTCAAAATAAGGGTTTCAGCCTTCATCCACGGCATTTTCCTACCAGAACTGTTCAAGGCAAAGCAGTCACGCAGCTCTGACTTCCTTGTCAACTCAGCGTCATCTCTACACATTAACATTGATAATGTAACAGTACCTTGTAGAGAGAACTGCCTCCTATGACCCAGACCTGGTCGGCTGTGTCTGCCATCTCAGCCGTGTCCAGCAGGCGGAGCGCTGAGCTGAAGTCTGAGGCCAGGTGGTGCGCACCTGGAGGCGCTTCTCTGTGGGGGTTGATTGACAGCTGGTCAGTGCATGAGCCAGTAATGTACTCAAGTACTGCACTCAATTTGAAAATAGTTACTTTGTAGATTTTGATTAATATTACACACTAACCACTTCAAAATAGCAGACCTACAAGTTCACAATGTGTGTAGATCTGCTATTTTCAAAGGATTTCTTTTTATACATTTTGAACTTGTGAAATGGGACATTCTGCACAATGTGTACTTTTACTTTTGGTACTTAAAAGTATATTTTGACGCCAAAATACTTTTGTAATACGGGACTTCTACTACATTGCACTGCAGTAGAGATACTTTCACTTAAGTAAAGAAATGTAGTACTTTTTCCACCACTGGCATGAGTTACAGCTATGTTTAGCTTTGGCCTAATGCAAACCCATCTAGAAATAATGTCAGGTATTTGCTGTGTTCACTGAGGCGTTTTTTAAGGTGCTTAAAGGATAACTTTGTTTTTTAGTTATTTTTCATCTGTACTTTTCAATTGTTGTCCGGGAAGTTCAGCCGGTCCTCGGTAGAGCTCTCGCCTTTGGACCAAGGTTGGTCATTGGTTCGGTCCCGGGCAACTCAGTGTATGAGTAGCACGGCTTGGGTGCAGAAAGTTGTGTGGTCAAGTACTGGGACCTAGGCATGCATGATATAATCTGTAGCATAATCGGAATCGGCCATATCGGCCATAAAAATGCCATATTGGTATCGGAACAGTCTCAAAATAATCCTGATTAATTAATCAGTTTTCACCAGCACGAAAAATGTATACATTTATCAAGGAGTTCAATATAAATCAAAAGTTTCTAGTACCCCTAGTCTTGAACAAAAGTCAAATCGAATATGATGTAAAATCTTAAGTAAAAATGATTTTTACTAAAAAATCATTCAGTTGTGAGAACAGACACTTGGAAAAGAGTATAGGCTATTTATTGTTTGATTGAATACTTTATTGACAGGCTTTGGGCCAAGCCCCTAGGGCTTGTTTCCATTGTGGTCCTCTGTATAATTTCGGAATCTGTCAGAATCCGTATCGGCAGATATGACCCTGCAAATAATCGGAGATCGGATATCGGTCAGAATTCCATAATCGTGCACCCCTATACTGGGAGATGGAGCCCCACACCTACCATCAGCTCTAGCACATTGTAATAGGGATAGACTACAGCTTTATCGGCTGATACCGACAATAATCCCCTCCGACCTACTTACTTATTGTTAATCGCAATAATTTGTATGACAATAAATCGTCAAGTAAAATGTAATGATGGTGATTCGTGACTGCCCCATTCATACAGTACATACTTGAGTTCTCTGCTGAGGACGATGTTGATCCTTCCGCTGAGAGGTCTGTTCTTCTCCGGGATGGAGAACCACGTCTTTCTGCCCATTATCACCACGTTCTGTTTACCTAGAACAGTGGTTCCCAAACATTTTAGCCCGTGACCCAAAAGAGAAATTAGACATTCCCCCGTGACCCAAATTAGTAAAAATAGCAAATTGGCTAAAAAAAAAAGGAAAAAAAAGAGTGAGCGGCACCCACAGCCAGAATACTAGAGGAAGTGACAACAACGATCTGGTAACACCCACCTATAGAACAAACATGGGTAAATTCTCCTTCTATAATACAGCACCGCCACCCAAATGTGGATCACTGGCTTCTTTTAAAACAGGCCTCACTTCTCCATTGGAAAGGTGGTCACCCATTCATATAGTGTTTTATATTTGTGATGATATTGTACAGTATTTTAAATACATAGGACCTCAATGGAAACATGCCCACAGGGCTTTTGGGGGTTATCCTTTTAGAGTAGACCAAGTGTTTGACCGTACTTGAACTATTTGCATTTCTATTTAATACAGTATTCAATCAATGAAAAATACACACTTAACCACTTCAAACGTGGCCTCCCTATTTTCGACATGTCAGTATAATACCTCAGTAATGAACAATGTCGCTGTCGGGTGGACAAAACCATTCCTTTTTTTAAAAACAGTGAAAATCTTGTAGATTGTACATGAAGTGAACCAAAAACGTCAGTTACCTTCAGCAGATGGGGTTGATGTCATCTTCCGGAAATGTTTGAATTCATTACTGTAATAAAATAAAGAACAACAAAAAAAGTTAATTCAAGACTTGGTCAGTAACAAGGTGACACATTATTTACTAATGTTTCTTTTTTATTTTAATTGATTTCACTAGACATATTATATTACATCTTTTAGACGACTATAGCAAATTAAAAGACTGCACATTTCAAAATGTACACAATACGTTGTGTAGTGTGTGTGTGTGTGTGTGTGTGTGTGTGTGTGTGTTTTTTTTTTCCAGGGGTCCTTGAGGGGGCTCCCCAGCAGCATTTTTACTCGAGTCGTGACCCATAAAAATTGGTCCGTGACGCGTGACACACATGGGAAAATTCTGTCTTTCAAGGGACGGCAGGCAATATAATAGCCTGTCTCTTTAATTCTCTCATTGCACCATCTTGTGCAACAAACATAATGGACTGTGGACTCTGAACACAACCCAGCAGACATGGCTTTAGTTTTTGTTGCTGTCAGATGGAAAGTTAAAACATGTGTGAAAATCTACAACTGACAACGTGTCACAATGCTTGTACATCGTCTATGTTCAATACTTTTGTATGACGAAGAATGGCATTTCATTTATGAAAAACATTAAAAGTTGAAATATGAAGTAATTAGGTTTCTGCCCAACAGCAATGATAGTTTAGTCACTTTAGTGCATGGTTAATGTATGCTGTCTAATCCTACCAGTTTCTCAAAGTGTGGCCCAGGGACCCCAGGGGCAACTACAGAACATACAAGAATGTCTATTTGGGTCAGTTCCATCTTATATTAACAATGGTAGACAGACAGCAATACCCACAGTATGCTAGACAGACAGACAGACAGACAGACAGACAGACAGACAGACAGACAGACAGACAGACAGACAGACAGACAGACAGACAGACAGACAGACAGACAGACAGACAGACATGCAGTGTTGAAATGTGTGTGTGTGTGTGTGTGTGTGTGTGTGTGTGTGTGTGTGTGTGTGTGTGTGTGTGTGTGTGTGTGTGTGTGTGTGTGTCTCATGTGTGCCCACCCGACAGACAGGCAGACAGACAGACAGACAGACAGACAGACAGACAGACAGACAGACAGACAGACAGACAGCATTCTGGACCAAATGACAGATTTGATATGAGATCAAATCATGCCCCAAAATAAAAAGGTTCTTTAGATATGAGTTAATCACTGCTTTAAATAAAAACATAATTTGAGAATCGCTATCTATCCCTTACTTCCTGTGTGTGTGTGTGTGTGTGTGTGTGTGTGTGTGTGTGTGTGTGTGTGTGTGTGTGTGTGTGTGTGCGTTGATAGCTTGTAGATCTGTTCTCTTTTGTTGCTGTTGTCGCGAGATGCCGACGTACCTGAGTCGTATGGGATGCCAGGGTAAATTACCGTTGTTTCCGATGCCCATGTTAGGACACACGGCCACAATGGCGTTCAGGACACGAGACATTATTTTATAACTTATAATTAAACTCAATTAAATGTCATCAAAATAATAAAATGTGCCAGATTTGTTACTTGGCGAAAATAAACACCAGGCTGGTTCAATGCTGCCGCCAAATAAGCCGACGAGAGGAAGTGAGTAGTGACACAACCAAGGGGCCAGCGAGGCTATTCAACGTTGAAGCTCTGGGTCCTAGTGGTAGGAGGAGGGACTACAGGCGGACCCGTGGATTCATGACCGGGAAACCCCGTGCAGCTGGGCTTTAACGTTGAGCGCTCGGTTGCCCTACGTCACTCAGGACCTCAAAGTTGAGGTCCGGGGAGGGACTTACGGCAGTCTTCCGGGTGCTTCAAAACGCCACTGAGCAACTTCCACTCAAGGGGCCAGTGAGGCTATTCAACGTTGAAGCTCTGGGTCCTAGTGGTAGGAGGAGGGACTACAGGCGGACCCGTGGATTCATGACCGGGAAACCCCGTGCAGCTGGGCTTTAACGTTGAGCGCTCGGTTGCCCTACGTCACTCAGGACCTCAAAGTTGAGGTCCGGGGAGGGACTTCCGGCAGTCTTCCGGGTGCTTCAAAACGCCACTGAGCAACTTAAACTGACATGAATAGCTGGGGGGGCGGAGCTTCGCGCCAGTTCAGTCTCTATTATATATATACTCTATGGACACAACGGAACTCTACTGGAGGAAAGTCTATGCATCCCATGGCCCGAACGGACGACGCGCTGTAATTGGCTAGTTGGTTGTATAGGCGACCGTTGACGTAATGATGCGACGGTTAAACAAAAAAAAAAACATATTAACCACTAGAGGGAGATAGAGAGTTTCCATTCTGTACATATAACTTTGTGTTGACCTGACCTCTCTAAAGCTGCTACCTTTAAACACATTTAAAATTCTGAGGCGTTTGTATATTACACTATTTAAATAGCTTTGAGAAGAATGCTGCTATTTGTCCCAAACGTGACTGCAAAAGATTTGCTATTTGTTTCAAAAAGCTTTTGGTTGAATGCTTGCTTGCTTGCTTGATTGATTGATACAATGCTAAATTTTAAATGTGACATGGCTCTCTATAATGTGACAATGCTGTAGCCTACAGTACCCCTCCCATTTTCCTAAATTGTTTTTTATTATATTCTGACACTTGCTTTGGCAATGTAAACGTTTTAGCATGCCAATAAAGCTCCTTTGAATTGGAAAACCGAATTGAGTAGAGTATAGCCTACAGCCTACTACTTCAATGTTTTTTTTCAGGCCAAGGACCCCAGCTAAATAAATGGTAAATGGTGCATTTATATAGCGCCTTTATCCAAGGCGCTTTACATAGATTGTGCATTACATTCACACACACATTCATACACCGATGGCGACGGAAACCATGCAAGGCACCAACCAGCACATCATAGGAGCAATTAGGGCTTCAGTGTCTTGCTCAAGGACACTTCGACACTAACTCTGGGAGAGCCCGGGTTCGACATCCGGCCACTCTATCCCTGAGCCACCACCGCTGAGAGACAGATGAAGCAAGGCCCCCCACTACATATCGTTTATACAATTGTGTTGCATTGCATTAAAAAAGAAAGAAAAAAGAAAACCATTTTTTTCTTTTTTCCTCTGGCACATTATCTTTCTTATTGATTTTGTTGTTACTGCATGTATCCTACACTTGTTAAGAATTTGTCTCATCCTCACTTTCTCTCATGTGTTTTTAAAACTCTTAGCCTGCCGCCATTAATTAATCCCTCGATTGCGTATTGCCATGGTTTAATCACGCGTGACACTTACTTTGAAGAGCCAAATATCCGTAATCGCATTTTACTATGAAACCATTCCGTGTGTGTTGACGAAGCTGGTGCTCGTTCTCTCGGTCGGTGGTGGAAAAAGTGGACCGCGAGTATCACAGCGCCTGCTACAGGCCGTTGAAAACGCTTGTCTGGGACAAAGCGTCCTCTGCAATGTCGCTTCTGTGAGATAAAGCCGTCTGAAAACAGAGCCGACAATGTTAGTGGATGCGCGCGCATTTTCAAAATGGCCGCGCCCATTGTGTCAGAAGCATAACAAAGCTAACTGACGGTAGATTTCGATACGATCGTATTAAAACATGCATTAATGAATACATCGCTGTTAAAACGGCTTTTCCGTTTGTGGCAGGCTACAAGATTCTACGTTTTAAAATTCCTATGTTCCTGGCGGGTAAACGATTAACTGTGTAAATAAAATAAACTGAAATAACTCAAATTTGAAATGTGTTCACTATTTCCAATATTAACTATCCAGTCAGCATGATATGTCTGGATGATGACGATGTTCGGAAATCAGGCTCAAATAGAAGTCTGCCAGACTGAGAAGTCTAGTGAAAATCCTCAGTACAGGTCATTGAACTCAAGTGACGACCTGGGAAAATAAAAGTCAAACAATGGACTTTGTGTCCATTTGCTTTATGATACTCGTCAAATAAGTGTCCATCAACTCTCAATGAACCTTATTAATTTCCTTCAACACACTAGGAGGATGATCGTCACTGGGTTTTAGGAGTCCGGGTAGGTTTCAATATTTTAATTATTTTGGCACAGAAATATTTCCATGGTGCTCTGAAATTAATCTCAGAAACTGCTATTCTTTGATTTTTTTGAATGACATTGATGTCAGATATGCAGAGGATTCAGTGGGGTAAAAAAAAAAGACAACTGAAATTTACACCACAGAGAGATTAATCTTTTCTCTCTATATATATACTGTATGTATATAAAATAATAATAATAATAATAAAGCTTTATTTCTATAGCACCTTTCAAAACAACGTTACAAAGTGCTTTACAAAAGGAAACAGCAAAAGTAAACATTACACAGCAGGAAAAACACAGAAACAATGCAAAGCAAATAATAATACAAGGCAGAGTAAACAGTCAATAGAACACAATCAGGAGAGAACAGAATTAAAAGCTAGTCTATAAAAATGAGTTTTAAGTAGAGATTTAAAATGTGGAACTGACTCAGCGAGCCTGATTTCCAGGGGCAGAGCGTTCCATAGGGTGGGGGCCCTAAAGGAAAAGGCCATGCGACCGGTCGAGTTCAGGGGCCCCTTTGGTAGGGCTAGGAGTACTTTATTAGAGGATCTCAGACTGCGGGCTGGTATGTATGGGGGCAGTAGGTCTGAGATATAAGGTGGTGCAAGACCTAGGCTGGCTTTGAATGTGATGAGTAAAACTTTGAAATTGATTCGAAATTCAACTGGCAGCCAGTGCAGAGAAGCTAAAATGGGTGTGATGTGATCATACTTTCTTGAACCGGTTAAGAGACGGGCAGCGGCATTTTGTACTAGTTGGAGACTGTGGGTAGATTTTTTTGAGAGGCAGGTGTAGAGAGAGTAAAGGTCATTACACACTGGCGAATTAGCGACGCGAATTAAAAATTCGACACCGGAGCGAACACCGGAGCGAACAAATAAAGAGCGAAAACGGTCGCATTTTCGCACATTCGCACATTCGCCACTGATGTGGAAGCTTGCATTGACTTCAATTGGTTTTAAAAAAAGGCGAATTATTCGCACGAATAATTCGCGTCGCTAATTCGCCAGTGTGTAATGACCTTTACAGTAGTCTAGGCGGGAGAAGATGAAGGCATGAATTACTTTAGTCAGGTCGGAGGTGGTGAGGAATGGTTTGATTTTAGAAATATTTCTGAGGTGGTAGAATGAAGATTGGACGACCTTCTTTATGTGTAGTTGGAGGTTGAGGTCTGGGTCAAAGATGACACCTAAGTTTCTGACAGTGGGTTTGAGATTTGGTTGTAGTGGTCCGAGGTTATTTTCGATGTGGGCTCTGGCAAGGGGGGGACCAAACACTAGGACTTCTGATTTGTTATCGTTGAGCTGAAGGAAGTTATTGAACATCCAGTTTTTTATATCGGTTAAGCAGTTGTGGAGGGTGGCTACACTATCTTTATTGTCCGGGGTTATTGGTAGGTAAAGTTGTGTGTCGTCAGCGTAACAGTGGAATTGGATGTTATGACTGCGGATTATTTCACCTAGGGGGAGCATGTAGAGGGAGAATAGTATAGGGCCGAGGATTGAGCCCTGGGGGACCCCACAATGTAGGGGGGCTTGTGATGATGACACATTGCCGATGGTGACCGAAAAGTGTCTGTCGGTTAGGTAGGAGGTGAACCATTTGAGAGCCACACCGGAGATTCCTACGACTGTCTCCAGGCGGTTGAGGAGGACAGCATGGTCGATGGTGTCGAAGGCAGCCGTTAAGTCCAACAGGACGAGGATGTAGCAGCTACCGGATCCAGTAGACAGAAGGAGGTCGTTCGATACTTTCAGGAGGGCTGTTTCGGTACTATGCATGGGACGGAAGCCAGACTGGAATTTTTCAAAAATGTTATTATTGCTGAGGTGAGATGTAAGTTGACTAAAGACAATCTTTTCGAGGACCTTGGATAAGAAGGGGAGTTTGGAGATGGGTCTAAAGTTTTTCATGTCGGAGGGATCTAAGTTTGGTTTCTTAAGTAGAGGAGTGACTATGGCAGATTTAAAAAATGAGGGAACAGAGCCGGAGATCAGGGAGTTGTTTAATAATGACAGAATGTGAGGACCAACAGATGGTAAGATCTCCTTCAGGAGTCGGGTGGGAATGATGTCTGAGTTACAGGAGGTAGATTTCATTTTAGAGATGGTTGAGAGGAGGGTTTCTAGAGATATTGTAGCAAATGCAGAGAGGAGGGCTATTGGGGAGCCGTGGGTATTGGGGGAGAATGCAGGGGGTTGGATGTTGGGCATCTGTGATCTAATCAGATTGATCTTGTCTATAAAAAAGGTTAAAAAGAGTTTGCATTGCTCAGAGGAGACGGGCATGGTGGGATTTAAGGGGGCACCAACAACACGATCAATGGTTTTGAACAATGTTCTGGCATTGAGGTGGTCGTTAGAGATCAGAGTGGAAAAATATTTAGTTCTTGCCTCGTTGACGGCAGTGTTATAATTTCTCATGAGCTCTTTTAAAAGTTCATAGAAAACATGTAATTTAGAGGATTTCCATTTCCTTTCAATTTTCCTGATTTCTCTTTTGAGAGTTCTGGTATTGTCTGTAAGCCAGGGGGAGGGTGGGTTTGGCAACAGGGTCCGAGTTTTGAAGGGGGCCACAAGGTCTAAAGTTGACTGACAAGTGTTATTAAAGTGGGTAAGCTGATCATTGATGGAGAGGTGAGGAGACGGGACAGTTGCGGTGGAATTGAAGACGGTGATGAATTTAGTGGCAGTTAAAGGGTTAACTCTATTTATGCCAAAATGTCGTCCTCCTGGGCGACTACAATATCCACGTTTGCTGCCCAACCAACACACTAGCTAAGGATTTCCTCAGCCTAACTGAATCCTTGAATTTTATGGTCCACTCAACTGGACCAACACACAAATTAGGCCACACCCTCGATCTTGTCCTGTCCTCTGGGGTGAATATTTCAAACATTGAAACCAACGCCATGGGTGGTGTCTCCGACCATTCCTCCATCATTTTTAATATGCTGTCCACTCCCTCACCCTCCATAGCACTGGCCCCTACCCGCTCTCGCCTCATTAACAGATCTGAAAATTCAGTGAGGAAAGAGCAGTTTGGTTTGGGGGGACGGTAGACTAAAACAAAGAGGGTACGCTGTTGCTTAATAGTGAAAGCCAGATATTCAAATGAATTAAAGTCGCCAAAAGAAATAGGGGTACAAATAAAATTAGGATTAAAAATAACAGCAACTCCACCGCCACGACTGGAGAGGCTAGAGTTCTGCAAATAAGAATAGGTAGGGGGGGATGCCTCATTGAGGAGCTTAAAATATTTTTTTAGCCAAGTCTCTGTGAGCATTAAAATATCAATTTTGCTGGAAGTAATAAGATCGTTACAGATGAATTGTTTGTCATTGAGTGACCTGAGGTTCCAAAGAGCTAATTTGGCTTGGTTGGGAAAAGAATGTGTTGCTTTATTACAGGGGAGACGAATTGGAAAGGTGAGATTTGTAATGTTGATCCCGGGGCAGTATGAGATCCTGTGGGGGACTCTGTTTCCAGAGTAAACAGGGATTTGGTGCTGTCTGGGGTCTGTTCTAGTGTCGCTAGAGGACAGGATAATTGAGGATATAATTGAGGTGGGAATTGGGGTCGCCAGGGGGCGATGGAGGGGCTGTGGGAGTCCGAAGGTTGACTGGGTGTTGTTGTTGTTGTTGACGGCCCAGCGTGGTGGTCGGACGAGTCAGCTGAAACTAATAGTCAATCTGCGTGTTGATTTGTGTGGGGTAATGATTGAGCTGCTAACGATTATATAATATGTAAGTATCAAGCAGATTTGTTCAAGGTGGATTAATTATGCAGCCTCAGTATAGTATAGTATACATCATGTGTGTCTGAAGATAAAGATAAACCAACTGTGTTGGTTGGTAGCTGTATGTAGTTGTGTAGAAAAAATAAGCATGCATGTATATATATATATATATACATGCATATATATATATATTATCAAAAAAGAGAAAAACCTTCCAAGGAAGGGACTGCACACTCCAGGGAACAGAGACGGACAACTTACTGCATCAACTTATTTAATAGCACAACCTGTTTTGCCGTGAGCTTCGTCAGGTGCTCATAGCACCTGCCGGAGTGTGCAGTCCCTTCCTTGGAAGGTTTTTCTCTTTTTTGATGTCTATGCCTGCTACTGTAACTAGACTTGCACCTCGCACGGGTCTTTTTGGATGTGCAGGAGTCCTCTTTTTTGTCTATATATATATATATATAGATATATATACATATACATACATACTAGGAGCTACAGTACCAACCATTGATTGATTGATTGATAAATGTAAACATCCTTTTAGTCTTAATGTCTGACCGTAACTTGCTGTTTACATGTATCACTAATTCAATCAATCAATCAATCAATCAATCAATCAATCAATCAATCAATCAATCAATCAATCAATCAAAGGTTGGTACTGAACCTAGTAAGTAAATCCATGGTCCATGGTTCATCAAGTAAGAACACTGTCTTACTGACTGGATAACTCTATGACTTAAATTAACCTTTTTAAATTTGATAACAGTTAGAAAAGAGAACTGGATTAACTTCCTCATTTAGCCTGTTTCAATTCACTAAATTCGAGTTTCTTTGATATTTCTGTCTCATCTGAGTCCCAACAGGACGAGAATGATGCCATTATGTTATGTTATGTTTTATGTCCATAAACATAATGGCATAGTCCTTGGAACATGAACATGAGCCATGTGGAATATCTATAGAATGAGAATCCTTGTCAAGTTAAAGTATTGCATGTGTACTGAATACTTTTATGCTCTTTAGATCATCAATGCTGAACAGTGTCACCAACCAGTGTACTGACAGTTGACCCTGAATACGCTACAGACAGGAAGCTGGCATTGTTTCCGCTTCTTATTTCTGCTGTGCACGCTTCATCTTAGTCCCATCATGGCTTATATCCTGAACGACTGCACTATTGTTTACTCTGACAATGTCACTGCTGGTGTTTCAGTGGATTGTGAACATCGTCAACTTGTTAGCGTACCGGATGACATTCCCAGGGACGTTACATCATTAACACTCCAGAGAAATGTAATTCGAAAAATAAACAGATTTTTACCATCTGTCAAATCTCAGAGATTTGGAACTGGGTTTTAATTATATAACCCATATAGATGACGGGGCTTTTGTCCATTTCATGGAACTTAAAGTGCTCCATATGAACGACAACAACCTAACAACACTGACCGACAATATGTTTCAGGGACTGTGCTTGGATAAAAAAAACATCCAATTCATCAACCCTGCTGCCTTCCAGTTACTCCCCAGTTTAGAGGCACTAAATCTGGAGTTTAACCATATACATCAAATGACTCAATTCATGAGTTAGTGTCTTTTCAGTCAAAATAACTGCCATCAAACATGTCGTGTGAGCTCAGGGAGTTGAAAGTTAATTCAGAGTCAAAAGTTTAGCAATTCAACGGCTGCATTACCACATCTTGAGACAATTGAGCGTTCAGACGGTGAAGGATGGGAGTGGGACATACCAGACAAGTATTTTCTCAGAAATATAAGTACGGTGTATTGACGGTGATCAATGTCTCTGTGTTCCGTTCTATGCCTGCTCTCAGGTATGTGTTAACATGGCCGACAACCCTTTCGCTTGTGATTGCTCGAATTATGACTTCCAGCAGTGGATGCAGAACAACCGAATGCAGGTGCGTGCAGTTGATGTTCACCGCTACATTTGTGCTTATCCACTGGCTAAAAAGGGTACCAGGTTTCTGGACATTGACTATCATTCTTGTTGGGTGGAGGCTATTCATCTGCTACATTTCCTCCACTTTGTGATTGTGCTGCTGACTCTGCTCACATCCTTCACTTATCACTTCCTGAGGTTGCATCCTCTATGCCTAAACATTGCCTGCAAAACACCTACACTGAGGACACAAAAAGTAACCTATAGCAATCGACCTGTCAGACTGTTGTGGTGAAGGATGGGAGTGTAGGCTATTTTCTCAGAAATATAAGTACGGTGTATTTTAGTATTTATTCGCAACATTCTACATCTTTTTACTCTATCAGAAAGTCTCTTCAGAGCCTTGATTCAGTACCTGGATCTGGAGTACGTGGATGAGTGGATAAACGGAGGTCTCTTAAACATTGCCTGCAAAACACCTACACTGAGGACACAAAAAGTAACCTATAGCAATATTGGCAACGTAAGTGAACAACTGGCACATTGCACTCAGCTAACCAACCTAGATTTACCATTCAACTACCTGACTGAACTGTCTAAGGATTCAATAAAACAAATGAAGCAACTGAGTCATCTGAACCTCGCCAGTAACCATCTTTCCCAAGTGCCAGATGATGTTAAGAATCTCTCAACGCTTCAAATACTAAACCTTATTGACAATTAATTGAATGACTTAGACTGCTTAGACTTACATTTAATCAGACTCACACACCTTCATCTAGAATAGCGTCACCAAGATGCCAAAAGCCGCGAGCGGCAGGCGTCTCTTCCGGAGGCATTGTCCTGGGCCGTGGGCACGTCTGCCGTCGTTTGCCTCGCAAGCGGAGGCATTGTCCTGGGCCGTGGGCACGTCTGCCGTCGTTTGCCTCGCAAGCGGAGGCATTGTCCTGTGCTGTGGGCACGTCTGCCCAATATGTGTGTTTGAATCGTTTAACAGACTGTAGTTTGATCTCAGTTAATCATGTCCAGGTATTAATGGTATCCTTTTGTTTGTATCAGGAGAACTCAATCCAGTCTGCCTTGCCTCTGCTGTTTTTGTCCTCTTTATTTTGGTTATGATTTCGTTTTGTTTTGGTTTATTTTGTTTGGTGCAAACCTAGCTCTCATGAATTGATGCCATAAGGCTTGAACATAACGTTATATTGGGCTCTGCCTCAGTTTATAGTAGTGCCAGTAGCTAAGGGTGCTGTACTTGTAGTCCCGACAGGTGGTGGGTCACGTGGTCCTGTAGGCTGTCTTGGGGTAATAGCTATAGTGCATGATTGTTTAATGTGAGACCAGTGATGTGTGTATAATTGTATTCTCTTCTCTTGCAGTGCTTTATGTGAAGTGTGCGCTCTTTTGGTGGCGGTGACCTTCCCCCTCACTCCCTCACTCCCTGCCTTCCTCCTGTCAGCAAGGACACCTTGGCACCCCCTGACTACTGGTAGTTTTACGATATTAGGCTCTGCCTTTTTTAGATCCTTTTGATAATGACCTGTGATAATAAAGTCACCTTTAAATAGCATTTTGTATTAAATTACAACATAATTAAATAAATACATTGTCTAAACCTACCCTCTTCTTACGGTCATCTCAAGTCATTTCTCATTTCATTCTGCTATAATTTATCAATAAAACCATATATATTACTTTAAACTGGAACTGCACGTCTCTGCTCCCATTCTTATATCTGCCCAGTGGGCTGTATTGTGTATTATATTCTCTGGGTGAAATTCCCATTGTGGCGTAGTCTGGCTCTGTTTCCGGGCCTTAGTGCCCAGGTTACACATGCTTTCTATGGCATAGGCAGCTCCCGGCTGGATCCGCCGGGAGAATCTACGCAGCTGCGCCACATGAGAAAAATAATTAGAGCGAAAGAGAGAGAGAGGAGTGTGTGTGTGTGACGATCAGAAATCAGCAGAGAGTGATCAACGTTTGCTATACTCTATGACATAGAGTATAGCAAACTCATTTTGGGGCAAGGGCCACATTGCCCACACACACACACACACACACACACACACACACACACACACACACACACACACACACACACACACACACACACACACACACACACACATTCCTGGTACTCAGCTGTTCATTGTTAAGCAATGAATGAAGCTAATTTGAATTAGCCTACCCAGGCTACATTTGAATTGAAATAAGTGGCCATTAACAAAGGTGACACCCCATAGCATGGCCACAGGGTAATCCAATGTATCTGATGTCCATTGTTTATTTTTTCACGCCTCCCTTTTCAGCAGCTAGAGTAGTGTAGAGTAGTGTTTAAAATGACACTCTTCTACAGAAACAAGCTGTCTGAAGAACAACAACACACCGCACACACTGATTCTAACTTGGACGGAGAGCGCTGCGATTACATACATACACAGTTAAAATAATGCAAACACGACCGCGTCGACACCTGGCGTGGTACAAGCGGGACGAACCGAGGCGCATATATGGATAAGAACAACAACACCAACACTACACGCACACGCGCGCGCTGCAACAACGCGCTGCAACACAAAACAGCTACGTACAGTGTGTGTGTGTGTGTGTGTGTGTGTGCGTGCGTGCGTGCGCGGGGGGGATTTTGGATCGCCTCGCGATGCAGCGCAAATGGCACAAAACGCTAATAATAATAATACAAAATACGAACACTACACTAATAACAACAATAATATCAACAGTACAGAGAACAGTACAGTACACATGACTACAGTACAGTACAGAAAGAAAGCTCACATCAGAATATTAATCCATGTAATAATAATAATAATAATAAAAAATAAGAACACAACACTAATAACAACTATAATATCAACAGTACAGAGTACAGTACAGTACATCAGAATATTAATCCATGTAATAATAATAATAATCATCATAATAATAAAAAATAAGAACACAACACTAATAACAACAGTACAGAGAACAGTACAGTACACATGAGTACAGTACAGTACAGTACAAAGACTTACAGTACAGTACAGTACAGTACAGTACAGTACAGTACAGTACAGTACAGTACAGTACAGTACAGTACAGTACAGTACAGTACAGTATACTGTTCCTGCGCCTTGCCATGCTCGCTTTCATACACAAATACACAAAACCAAACAAGGTCACTCAGCCAGCTTGGCAACTTTGCGCTTTCCAAGCAAATGCATAAATGAAAACATCATGGGTTGCCATTGCCTTCTTCCCATTTGCGTATCGCATGGCGCTAGGATGAGCGGGCCGAAGGCCCGCGAAATTCTAGTGCTATACATATGTTCTATGATGTGCTATGACTACATACAATGCAATTATTGTGCTGTCTACATGACATGCTATAAGTCTGTTTCAAATGCTATCTAAGTCTAAAAAGTGCTATCTAAGGGGGTAGGATAAGTGCTATGGGCCATTATGGAGTCTGAAAGGTGGGCTTTTGTGATGGGCCTTCAGCCTTTCACATTGAAATAGACCAATCACTGTTCTCTCAACTGGGTGAGAGGTGTGAGAAAGTGTGGGAGGTGTTTTTCTGGACAAAGACAACACACTGGCCTACATACAATATGTATATATACCGGCCATTACCGTCCTCCTGCTGCCACTCCTGCCAGTGCTGAGTCAGACCACGACAGACACACGCAGACTGCACACCATGGAGTGACCTGTGACCACCACCAAGCAGCTTCAGTTCAACTATCAGACCTTCTGTTGTGAGAAGCCAAGTTATTACAGGTAAGGATGTATGCCTTCTGCCTTCTCCCCATTTCTGATAAACGCATATAGTTGCCTAAGAAGGTTTCTGTACTTTAACGTGACTTTGATTGATGATCGATACTTTATTAGTCAGAAATGTAAAACAGCACAGTACAGTCAAGACATTAAAGCTAAAAGGATATCACAAAAAAGTCCTGGGGACTTGTTTCCCTTGTGGACTTCTATCATGTCTATCCACCAGTTTCCAGTGTCCCAGGAGGCCTTGCGTGAATTATGCAATTAAGGATGTAATCTTTACTTCATTACATCCATTATTATTTGTATTATATTATCTTATGTATTGTTGTGTTTACAGTACTCTGTGGAACAATGTACTATGCACACATGTGTGAGTGAGAGACAAATATCTGCAGTGGTAGATACATAGTACTATGTTTTACTTTAGTATCAATACTGCAATATAGAAATACACTGTTACAAGTAGTCCGTAATTCAACATTTACTGGAGTAAAAGTACAAAAATGTTGGCTTAAAATGTACTTAAAGCACCAAAAGAAAACGTAGTCATTGGGCAGAATGTCCCATGTTTCAATAGCAGATCTACAAGCTCACAATGCGTTGTTGGCCGAGTTGCACCATGGGAATTATATCATCCCTCCTGACCTAGACTAGACTGTGCTTTATGTGCAAGTCCAGTTTGTGCACCAAAGATCCTCAGAACATGACTAATTTGACTCATGTGTTCAAAGCGCATTTTGCCAATGTATAACATTACAAAACCCCACTCTGCTCTTACTTTTTCAAATTAGAAATGTAAACTCAATGTTGATTTGAATTATGAAGGAGATTTCTCCAACTACTATGTGTATGTGGTTTAGTCTTTCTGCATGGCTCCATCTTGTCTCCATGGTTTGATCTTGTACGAGTTCTAAATTCAGATGTATCATAACTGATGGGGACTTAGATAGTTTAAGGGCCAGTGTTGACTTTCACCTCAATAACATTCTTTTGTGTGTGTACACTTTGCAACAGGTCTGTGGTGGTGTGAGCTTCAGATCAAACACAGGAGGACAGATTGTCTTTGCACAGCTACAGGAGGGAATACTGACTCAGACCACTGGAACCTGCTGAATGGACAACAACCACGATTCACAGTGAAAGTAAACTTCAGGGAACATTCTAGAGGAGGTGTTACCACCACTGACTGAATTCCTGTATTAGTTGCTTGTAGCTTCACTCAGAGACTAAATGGCCGCCAAGTCGTCTTTTTCAGAAGAGGATTTTTCCTGTTCTGTGTGTCGTGACATCTTTAAAGATCCCGTTCTCCTGTCATGTGGCCACAGCTTCTGTACAGCTTGTTTGCAGCAATGGTGGAGACAGAAGAGAATACAGGAATGTCCAGTTTGTAAGGAAATACATTCAACAGATCATCTACCCCGGAATCTGGCTATGAGGAATCTGTGTGAGGCATTCACGAGACAGAGAGCTTCAAAACGTAAGAGAACTTCATCAGGGGATCTCTGCGGTCTGCATGCTCAACTCAAACTGTTCTGTCTGGAATGTCAAGAGCCAGTGTGTGTTGTGTGTCGAGATTCTGAAGAACACAACAACCACAGTTTCAGACCCATCGATGAAGCTGCTCTGGATCGCAAGGAGGAAGTCCAGAAATCACTGAAGCCTTTACAGGAGAAGCTGGAGGTCTTAGATGAAGTTAAAAAGAAAAGTGAAAGATATCAAAGCTATATTCGAATATACAATCTGCTAAAGGGGGAATATTACTCAGTTTTATAGAATATATGATTGTGTTGTCGCATTAACAGTTTTCAAACCTATGAAATGACCAGCTTATTTTTTTTTGCGCAAGGGACCCCCGTTCCCTAGAAGAGAAGATTAATGGTAAAAAACAATTCAACATCATTTAAAACATGTTTTGTATTTTTCAGTCATGTGGATTAAACCTTGATGTGAACTTTGAATTCTTGCCTGGTTTCTGAGTCACTGAACGTTACATAAATAGTTAAATATTCACAACTAATATATTGACTATACAGGTTAAAGATGTTTAATTGTAAAATATTATATCATGGGTCAAACTAATTCACTTTGTTATCCTTCTATAAAATCACATTATTATTTTTTTTTTAAATCAAACTAACACTCATTTTCATATAGTGATTGTGCAGGGCATTTCACTTTGATAATATTGGAACATTATGACTTATGCCTACATTTTGGAAATACTATAGCAATTCATAATTCCAGTATATTTTGTATTCAGATATGACTTCATATGACATTCTGATCTGCCTATAGTGACAGGTAGGACTTTGGTGTCAACTTGACCAAAGGCATAACTTCATAATTTCACCACCAGCCAAATGAATTAATGTGGGCTAGTTGAAAGAGAAAAATCACACCCGTGTGAACTGAGTGGTGTAAGGTCTTATATAGCCTGTCTGACGTAATGAAATCATGTCTGACGTAATGAAATCACACCCGGGTGAACAGGGTGAACATAGCAACCATGCTAATTTTTTCTGCACAGACTAACAAAGCCAGTTGTACGTAATGAAATCACACCCGGGTGAACAGGGTGAACATAGCAACCATGCTCATTTTTTCTGCACTAACAAAGCCAGTTGTAGGAGTGGTTTACACCACTCAAAAAGTGCCTTGATTCAGTGGGATTCAGCACAAAAGCCTCTGCCCGGGCTCTGGACAGGGCCCAAATTAGCCAATATTGATCACACCTGATCACCCCTAGATCTCCATATATGGACAGCTTTTGAATGCTGCTCTCAGGGCAGCTTAAATGATATACATACACCAATGTTAAATTGCTGCCCTGAGCCTGAGGGCAACTTTTGAATTCTGCTCTGAGGGCAGCTTAAATGCTATACATACTGTAAAACCATGTTCATTTGCTGCTCTGAGGGCAGCTTTTGAATGCTGCTCTCAAGGCAGCTCAATTTGTCTGGTGTCCAGGCTAATCTCTATATCTCAAATAAGGGACCTATAGCTTAATGGAAATGCTAAAAGCTTTGTGTTGTTTCAAACAAA